>NC_133819.1:94372965-95062548 GCF_047830755.1 Zonotrichia albicollis
GCAGGGCTGGCCCAAAACCACACCAGTCTCTTGGGAGTTGTGGAAGTAGAAGCAGTTCTGCAACTAAAAGCTTATCAATCACTTGTGTGTGTATGCTCTACAGAACTCCTCAGGAATAAATTGTGGGAACTGAAGGAAGACAGGCTCTCAACAGGAAGAGAAGAGCAGATATGGGAAAAGGGGAGAGCATAAGAAGCAGCACAAACATTATGTTTGGGAAAAGCCAAGACCTACAAAATGCCCATGTGCCATATGCCTGGAACAATTCTTATCTCACCTCCTTTGAATAACCAGTATCACATTGCTGACTTCCTTCATATTCCCACTTACATCAGACTCTCCCAAAACATCATTTCTTTTTCAGGAGTGGTGACTGGTATGCTGCAACCAAACAGCTGCTGAAGGAAGGAAGCAGTGAGTTTTCAGTCAACATACTAGTTATGCAACTCTGTCAAAAGAGAATAATAATTCACAGGACCATTGTGTGGAAAAGGATGATGAGAACTATATACTGAACTATCACCATTAGTTTACTAAGCATGCTTGCCCACAACTTTAGCAATCCAGAAGAGGTGGTCAGCTTGTTTCCTAGGGGGAAAAAAAAAGCAAGCCTGATAACACCAGGTTACAGACTTAATCCCACAAAACATGTCACCGCCTTGCGAAAACATATTCCAGCCTAAGCTTGTTTAGGTAATTAAGACAAAAGATCTTCCACCCTACCTTTGCTATAAAGTATTCCAGTACAACTGTACCCTACACTTAGCCTGAAAACATGCCCATTCAAGTTTGGATACTGGATTCAACCCACTTAAAAATTCTTCTGCATAACTTGAAAAACTGAACATATACTTCCTCAACAGCTGGATGATTAATGTTAATCAGCCATTTCACTCCTCTCTCACTGTTGCTGTAGCCAAGGGCTGAAAGGATTCACTACAAAAGCCACTCAATTTATAAAGCTTTGTCATATGATAAATATGGTCATGACTTAAAATTATCACCAAGCCTTTCCTGAGTCAGCACCACCAGACTTACCCACCTCCTGCAGTGAGTGTCTGTACAGTTCAGCCACATTACTCCAGGAGTACACACTCCAACTCTTATTTCTGGCAAAATTGCTCTTTTCTCACCAGAGCAGGTCTTAACACGGATTTTAAGTCCAACATGATGCAGCTATAGCTGTATGTCAGTATTCAGTGCTGCTGGATCACTACATTGATTTGATGTTCGTCATAGTTCATTCCTGTTTGAATATATAGGTCTCCAACAACTCTCCAGAGTAGCACAGCATGCCCAGTAGCAGCACAAGCCTCCCTCATAATACAGCTCCTCCTCAACCCAGAAACAAGAGCCCTAGAAAGGCAGAGTAAGGTACCTGTAAGCTTTCAGGCTGGGAGAATTTCACAGAGCACGTATGTCCAATCCCTCACTACCATCTCAATTTCAAAGAGTGGCCTCCTGAAGCCAGTTAGATGCTTTTTCTCATTTTGCATCATGGGGAAGGCTCTCTGAAATCACATGCTCCATTGATTAGAGACCATATGAGCTGCAGCACAGGTGTATTTCTGTCAGTTCACAAGCATTTACTCTCAGGCCAAAACAAGCCTTCAGTTTCTTCACCTCCTTTCCTTTCCCCAGTCTCATCAGTGCTTCATATATGGACATCCAGATAACTCCTCTTTACATGATTTTCTGGCCAGGGGCAGCAACATTTGGATTGGTATAGCCAGGTCTTTGCCATCTAATGAGCTCCCAGTTTCTATCTTTCTAGCTCTGAATGATCTGAAGGGGCATCTGCCTGCAAGGGCCAGGACTGCAAACAGAAGCATTTCAGAGCTGCTGCTCCATTATTTCACCTATGACAAGGCAGGAGTTTACAAGAACAGAATAGGAATAGGCATGTTAGTTTTGACAAGCTGGGACTTGAAAATAGGAGCATGAGGGCATGTCAAGTAAAAAAAAATAGCATAATTCTCAGAGTTTTATGAGAAACGTACTGAGAAAACATTCATGGGTTTTGCCTATATTTAAACTTCACCCTTCAGTTTCACCAGCGTTAACAGAAAATAATTAAATCTTTTGTTTATTGTATTTGCTTATGTTGCCCTTTTTTTTTTGGGGGGGGGGGATGTGTAATCCAGACTTTGGCATCTGTTTCTCTCCCCTTGGCTCCCCTGGCATTCTTTATCACACTAGACCTGATCATGAAAGACTCCAACAAGTTGCTTGAGCATTTTCAAGTATGTCAAATCAGCACTACCACTCCTCACTCAGTCTGCCCTCACACACTCATGTGAGGCTACTCATTGTATAAGCACCACCTGCTGAAAGAGCAGACACCACACAACTGGCATGTTCTCATAAGGTACTGAGACACCCCCAGCCACCCATTTCCTGTGGATTCCCAGCAAGGATGGTCAGCTGGGACTCCAGGCATGAAAGAAAAAATTAAACAGAAACAAAATAACCAAGTCAGTTTCACATCAGCAAAACTGTGCTTCTTCTTCAATGCTTCTTCTGCAGCAAGTAGTGTGGAGAAGACATTTCCCAGTCTCTGCCACTTGCCTCCTCCAGATTCCAACAATTCAAGTCTTTCTAATCAGTAAAAGTCCCTTTCTTCACAGGAGCAAAGGGAGAAGAAGTCAGCTGTGCCATACAGCCATGGTGCTGTGAGACTGCTGTGACAGGCAGCTTGCATCTTGCCAGCACAGACATATTTGTGAAGAAATTAAAGCAGCTTTAGCAACACACTGCACAGCCACCTACGCATCCTTGTGAAGTCACAGCTTGGCCCCATGTGCTGAGGAGACCTATGGAATGCTGGCAAGCAGAAACTGCTGCCAAAACCAGCAAACCAAAGTGGCATCAGCGTCGGAGGGAAACCAGTGGTTAACACCTGCTGCTCTTAGCCAGACCTGCAAGCAAGCAAGGTTCCAGAGAACAGATTTTCAAAGCCATATACAAGATTTAACCAACTTCTGCAGCAAGGACAGAAAACCATTCATCTTGGATGTTTCAAGCACAAAAACATGTTCATTTCTTCTCCCCAGTCAGACAGCAAAGGCATTTTCAGTGAAGACAGAAATAAGATAAAACCAAAAAATGAATTCTCCCTTCATACATAGCAGGTCAGGGCACAGCATTTCTCATTCAGCAGAGGCAGCTGCTGAAGGAAGGCAGAGGACAGAAGGAGCAGTATTGCCAAAATCAGCAAGACAAACATCAGAACAGCTTCAGCATCTCGTCCCCTGCCTGCTGGCAAAGCAAATGCCCTTCTGCCAAGGCACAGGGGAAGGTCAGCCATTGCAGAAGTAATTGAGACAGAGATGAACACTGGGGATAGATTTCCTCGAAGAGCCTCATTAGTAGATCAACTAGAGCCTGATCTCCTCCCTCTTTACTGTAAAAACATCAAAACATATTCTTTATTAAACTCCACTTGCAAGTGATTTCAGACAGACTAAGAGAAGGGCACACTTAATAACAAAACATGACTGGAAGGGCTAGACCTGATTTAAAAAGTCAATAAAGCGTGTGTTTTCATTTAAGAAACAAAACTTAACTGTGGTTTTAATAAAAATCCAACCCTTATTTGTTTTGGAGGAGGAGAAGGGAGATCAGTGTGCTGCTCCTCTTGCCTCCTCAATTTTGAATCCATCTCACTGCTCATGGCAACAACAAACAAAATTCAGCTCATTCCTATGAGAGAGAGGTCTGCTCCTAAATCAAGCGGAAAACCCAGGCATGTGCTGGGTGGATAGAGGAAAACCACTTGGACATTCTTGCATTGCTTCAAAGATTAATCTAACACTTTAATTTTAAACCAGAAGCAGCACAGCAAGATAGGGATTTTGTTTTTAAAGGTCAATTAGAGCCTTCCTCCTCCATTTGTTCTCTCTTTAGAAGAAATATCTCTATTGTCTTGACATTTTGGAAAGGAAAAGCCCCACTGTGATTGTTTCACAGCAGTTATGAAATGCAGCAGCCACACAATATGCAGCCCTAGGTTTGTGTTTTTGGTTCTCATTTAGGTGCCCAGTCGGGGTGGTGCAGGCATGAAATCATTTGCCTGACAGCTCAGCTGTTGGTCACTTATCTAAGGAGAAAATCACTGATGACTGCAAACCAAGATAAACACCCAATGTGCACAATGGAAGAACTCTGAAAAACAATATACTCTTTCAAAGAGAGCCCACACGTTAATGACCCATTGCTTTTCCACCTTAGCCACTACCTCTACCAGGTCATATCTCAGTGATCAGCCTATTCAAACTCAAAGATATAAAAATATTTAGTTTACAGAGCACACACAGTCTTAAGGACAAGTTACCCTG
Source organism: Zonotrichia albicollis (assembly GCF_047830755.1). NCBI lineage: Eukaryota > Metazoa > Chordata > Aves > Passeriformes > Passerellidae > Zonotrichia > Zonotrichia albicollis. The sequence continues at coordinate 94,377,303 of NC_133819.1, forward strand.
GAAGGTACTCTGCTAAACTTATAGTCTGAAAACATCAGGACAAACAACCATCTACTGAAATGGCATCTGAAGAGCCATCTTAAAAGTCCTTTAATCTCCAGTCTTGAGGAGACTGGCCAGTACCAAATGAATTGCAGTCATGTTGCCTGCTAGCTAAGGTCAAGAGTTCTGCAACATCGTGCTATATGATTTTATCCGGCATGAGAAATGCAGAACTCCTCACATGTGCCAAAAGCCACCCCACAACAGTTGCAGTGAGTGAATTTTCTCACTGTAAGCAGTTCCCTGGGGACATCTCAGATTCTTCAAAATTTTGCCATTTATGAGGTGCTTGCTTTTCACCCAGCAAGACTGCAACTTTGTTTCAGAGTCTGAAGGAGGAAATTTTGGGAAGCTTTAGTCAAGACACAGCAGGACAGAAACCCACTGCATAAAGACCAGCTCCTTATTTATCCCTATAGCAGTCATCAAAAACAAACCCAAGAATTCCCAGGATTTTCACCTCACTTTATGGCTGGAGGAGGTGGGGGAAGTGTCTGGTATTTGATTCCAGATTTCCCACAGTGATTAACACATTTTAAACAAGTTCCCCAGTGAGACACGAGCTGTAGTGATCCAATCGATTTCACGCCATGACACTGACAGTAAGACGCCCTCCTGCCAACAGCTGGCTCTTACTAATCCTCCCATTCAACCTGCTGGAACATGATTTTGCACCCAAGGCCACATGCAAAAGCTTCTGGCTCAGGAGCAGAAAAAGAGATGCTGTTAAGCAGGAGTTCTACACCTTTCCTTTTTCTATCCCCACCAATGAACACAAACAATGTTTGATGCCAGATCCCACAGGTCCTGAGATGGAGGCTGCAGCCAGGAAATGCTTCTTTAGAAATGGGGGCAGAAGCATCTGCTATAAATTAGGTACAGCCTGGTGCAAATGGCCACAAGGTTGTAATGTAATGCAAACTTAATTATAGATTGAATTGATTCTGAGTCCAGAGATTCACAGTACATCATTGGAGTCTATTCTACTTACTAAATAGCAGAAACCAAGCAGCCAAGAGTCTGCTGTGAACTCCTTTCATCTTACAACTGCCAACTTATATAGGAAGATCAAGGAGGTGAACAGCAGCTTCCAACACATGTGAATTCCAGCAGAGACCATTTTAAGAAGTTAACAGAAACAGGGCTGGACAGTAAAACCCTAAACCTAAGCAGGCTCAAGGCACTCCAGCCCTTTCCTGCTATAACATGCCATGTTTAAATGGAATCAAGTTTTTACGCCTCAATCCAGGGAGGATTTCCTTTTCTAGGACAGAGTAGACATTTCCTTCCCTCATATAAAAGCAGCAAAACTTGCTCTTCTGAACTTAGCTTGATTCAGCAATGCTGGCATTGAATGCCGATCAAACAACAAGGGAGAAATTATTTTAAAAAATAATTAACATAGTAGTTCACTCAGAGACTGCCTTTGCACTAAGACTCAGGAAATGGATGGCAGAAGTTTTATTATAACTAGAGGGGGAACATTTTTCTTTAATAATCTCCACAACTGAAGTTACTCAGGTGTGTCTCCAGCAGACCTAGTCTGAGACACATTGCATAGTCAAAAGATGAAGTCATCATCAGGGCAAAAACCAGTCTAGCCACCAAAGACAGGCTTTTCTCACAGTCAGCTACTTGCAGCAAACATCTGGTGCACCTGAACAGGGCAGAGCATGGCCAAAAGTCACAGCAAGCAGCAAGCTCCCCAAGAGGAGGCAAAGCGCAGAGCACAAGCTACAAATTCAGTAATGGAGGGCCCTGTGAAAGACCAAGTAGCTAAGTTGTGGAACTGCTCCATTTTACTCATGAGGGTTTAAGAACACTGACATATATCTGCCTTGGAGCTTCAAAATAAGACAACTGTAGAGCCTTTAATGCATCTCTCTCTCCTGTGTCAGGAGCATGTCCCAGCCATCCAGTCACAAGGAAATTAATGATGGTTAATGGTTAGAATCGCTTCCTGAGCTGGCCACATTTAAGCATACAGCATAATGAGCTTATGCAAGGTGTGTGCCATTTAGGACACAGCATCCTGCATTAAGATTAGGTTTTATTTATTTACCATTTATGTCAGTTCATAATGTTCCTTCCTCTTCCATCTTAGGCAATTTCAAATGTCAGCGGGGAGAAGGAGAGGGAAAGAAGGAAGAAGAAGCAAAATCATAAAGTCATAGAATGGCCTGGGTTGGAAGGGACCTTTAAAGAGCATCCAGTTCCAACCCCCATGCTATGGGCAGGGACACTTTTTATTAGACCAGGTTGTTCAGAGCTCCATTCAACTTGGCCTGAAATACTTCCAGGGATGGGGCATCCACAGCTTCTCTGGGCAATCTGTTCCAGTGTTTCCCATTAGGGAAACTTCACTTTGCACTTCTACTGGGTCCAATCTTTCTTATGTTACCTTCTGTAAACCTGCTTTGGGGAAAAGCATGCCTTTGCTCCTCCCACTTTCTTTTTGATTTTTGTCTTAGTCACTCTTCTAACCATCATTTTAATCTGGGTAAAATATGCTAAGACTGCAACAACAGCATATGCTTATGGTGAAAGGCACACAGGCATCTCTAAACATCTCTGCAGGAGCACACAGCAGCCGAGGAAGGCTCCTGCCACATACAACCTGTTTGGTATGCAGGGACTGAGAAAGCTTCTCAAGAGACCATTTAGTGCAATTCTCTACAGCAAGAAAAAAATCAATTTTTCCCAGGAAGGGAAAATAGCAAGATGATGAAAAAAGGGCTTCTGACAACTTTCAATGACAGTATGAAGGACAGCTATAAAGACAAACAAACCTCAACAAACACAAAAAACCCCACCCACCCAAAAATGTGAATCCATTGAAAGGGAGCACAAAAGCTTGACACACATTTCCATTGGAACACGGGGATCTGCAGCCACAGCAAGTCAACATTCACCATTTCCAGCCTCCCCTCTGGGCAGTCTGTTCTTACCACCTCACTAGAGCTGGCTCTGCAGTTCCAAATAGCTTGGCTTACTTGAAGCAACCCACAGAATAATGATAGAGAAGGTTTCAACAGCCTGATTATTAAAGGTTTGTTAAAGGCTTTTATTTCAGACTAGGTCTCCTGCCACTGATCAAACACCAAGCACATCAGGTGAGCCAGGTGGGCTTTGAGAACGCAGCCTCTGGTTTTGTTTTAGGTAGAAGGAATCCAGCATGCATCTCCTGATGCCACTCAGCAATGCCAGTCAGCACACAGGGCAATACAGGGGGGGAAGTCAAAGTTCACTTCACAAGCGCCTTCCTCACCCAAATCAGAATATAAAAGGCAGGCATACAAACTTCTTATGCCTTTATCCCACACCAGTATCAGACACTTGTTCTCCCCCCTCAGTTCATATGCTGACTTTGAGAAACAAGAGAAGGAAAAAAGTTTCTTAAGTCTCTTTGCCTTCTTGCTGCATAGCTCTGGACCCTTCTTTCATAAGATGAAGGATTAATAGTAAAAAAGGGGACACAACATTAAATAGAGGCTCCCTCTGTGCCAAATTGCTTCTCAGCTTCCAGTGTGCTGATTTTATTGATTAATGCAATTTTTGCAGCATGTTTTTATGTCACATTCCCTAGTCTGCCATTGACAAAACCACTGACTTTAAAGACAGCTGACAGCTTTTACAACTGTTTTTGAAGCACTCCCCCGCCACTTGCAGCATTGCTTAGGAAATGGCTCAAGGCAGGGAGTGGTGAGGGAGGAAGAAGACACTGCACTGACAAACCCATTGCATGGGCCAGGTGCTGGGCTGCTGCAGGAGCAGGGAGGGATGGGAAACAGCAACCAGGACAAGGACTCTGGTCCAGCTGAAAGCATTTACTGGTGGAGTGGGAGGGGTATCAGCAGCCACTCTGTGAACTTGAAAGCTCCTCGGCTGAGGAACCTTCCCCAGAAAATGGGCATTACCATCAGGCATATGGGCAGAGCTGTGCAGGGTCATGGGCCAAGAAAAGATGGATGCTCTGCTTAGGCTGCAAAGTCTGAAAGCATAACTTGGTCCTATGTAACAATCTTGCTTTTAAAAGAGACTGTCACTTGTGGGAAGCTTTTGCAGAGAGTGTAAATGACACACAAACACACACATACACACACCCTTACATGCCTTGAAGAGCTTCAAGCAATACTCAAAACACTCCCAAGACTTCCAGTTACTGTCTCAGCTTGATTGCTTAATACAGGACCATACACTTTTCCCTCTTCCCACATGCATGTCTTCCCCAGGCTCCCAGACATGCACTGTTGCCCACATGAACGTAGACAGGGGTTACACTTGTGGCAGCTGAGGGAACAAAGCTGCACGATCTACACAGCAAATCTGCAGCAACTTCTCACAGCACAAAAGAGTGCTTGACATAGGGAGGAGGAAAGCACAAGGGGAACAGTGTGCTTTTCTCCAGCTAGGAGATACCAAGTGGGAGTGGTTTTGTTTATTTCAAGAGAAAAAAAACAATAAACTCTTATTAGTATGCATACTATAATTCAAAGTCTTCCAAGCTTCTGTGCAATAGTAATCTGAAAGACACTGCCAGGCAGTGGATGGCAGAAAACTGAGTATAAGTAGAAAAACTCCATCAAGTAAGTTTTCCTCCTCTTCCAAAGGACTTTTACATCAATACACTGGCATTTCATTTCCTCCCTCCATCACCACAGCCACTGATGCTCTTGAGGCTGACAGCACTTGTCTGCATCACTCTCCCCAGCTGGTTCAGAAAGCAACAACCAGGGTAACTCTGTGCATGCAATGGGAGATTGAAATCAAACTAGGAAACAGTATGAGTAGCAAAGCCAGATCCCTGTGCTTTCAGCAGGGTCTGCTTCTCTGCCCTCAAACAGCAGCCTCCTTCAGTCCCCCCTCCTCATTGAGGCCACCTTTCCTTCTAGTCCCCATTGCTGTGAGTCACCATCCAAGGACTGAGGTTAGCCACCAATTTTTTTCCTTCCTGTAATGCATGGTCATAGAGACCATACAAACTTCTCAGGAAAAATCTGCCCCCTGAGGGCATGCATTTGTTTGCTGTCACCCAGTGACCCTTTTGGCTGCACAGGTGCTTATTTTAAAGAGCACCTGTGCAGCCAAAAAAATAATAATAATTTCTTATTTTTCTTTGCTGGTAAAGAACTGTCCATACCACATATGCTCCAAAAATTGAGGTGCAGTAGAGAAAATGTCTGTTTATAGTATAGCAAATAACTGGTGTGAGCCTCACATTGTAAATTCCCCTCCTCCACTTCCTCACCCAGAAACAGGGCACAGAGCAGCGAAAATAAAACAAATATACATAGTTCTGTTAATTCACCCACAAAGGACCAAGGCCAAGGGCATTGCTCTCCTGTCCACAGAGGATGGCTGCTCTCCCAGCCCACTCCAGACACCAGGCACAGGAATATGAGCTTGGCACCACACTAACCCAGCTATGTGGCTTCTGGAGCAAAACCAGGTCATGTTCAGCCAAGAAAGCAGAGCAGCCAAAACGCAGCTGCCTGTACCACTATGCCCTTAGATACTTGCACGGCTTGTGTTTTCAGGTCAAATTCTTTTTTCCTTGGTAACTATGAAAAATAGACAACTTTCAGAAGTGTCTCAGAAGTTGACCACAGACTCTAGAATGCAAGGGCTTTGCAAGTAGAAACATCCTGTCAGAACTAAATAAAGCAGCTGAAGTTTACCTAGCTAAGAGCACATTAACTATAACATATGTTCTTGGAAGTTACTGTTTCATTCTTTGAAACTACGAGCAACAGACTGCGCTGCAGTGCTGCCTCCCCAGCCTGCACAGAGGACATACTCTGCTACTTTAATTTTCTACTCCTTGGATTTTTCCTTGGAAGTCTCCACCCCCTACACCACATTCCCATCTAGCCACCCCCAAGCACTTGGAGTAAATTAAGCCAAAAAATCAAAGCCAGCTGATTATTTATTAAACAGGACACATTTGATAGAATGGAGCACTCCTGGTTAGCTGAAGACTTTAAACTTCATGTTGTGGGGGGCAGACGGAAAGGAAGGAAGCAGCATTTCACTTTAGGAGAGCATACTGAGAACTCGTTATCTGACTTAAAAGCCATCTGCCTACAAAATGAAACTGTACACATACATAAGACTTAACAAGCTGCAAGCAAGCATCAATAGCAACAATCATATTTCAGTGATAACAGCCAGCTTTGATCATGTTCCTTTAGGATAACCCTCCCCTTCGAATCATTTTCAACTCTCTCAACTCCTGTCAAGCCCATCTCCCACATCTGCCAATTAAAGGAAGAAGCAGAAATTTAAATTTACGGGGGTGCAGGGAGCAAGCTAGTGTGGTTTGTTTGTGTGTCAAAAATTTTACCAGGATGCAGAGAGGTCCCTGACAAACAGGGGCCAGCAACATGTGCAAATGAAAAAAACACCAGTTATGTACATGGAAAGGCATTCCTAAATTTTTCCAGACAAATTCTGAATACTTTGTTTCCTGTGAGAAAATAAGCATTTGACTAGAGATCTTGTAATCAGGAAACAGACATGTCAGGTATTTCTAGAATGCTAATGAATGTACAGAACAGAACAGGGATTATCTGCTGCCTGCCTCAGCAGACACCAGGGATTCCCAGTATCTGAACTCCCTCCTGTTTTTATTCAAGCCACAGTTTGCAGAAAGATCTTCTGCATGAAAAGAAAAACAATATGTGAAGTCAGTTCCCAAACGGATACAGAGAGCTACATGTGGAGCTACAGGAAGACAGAGCTTAGAAGTCACTTGCATCAGGGTTTGTTTTCTTCTTCTGGTTAGGGAAAAAAGAGAAAACATATCCAAGACAAGAATGTGCAATAAAATCAGATTAAGGAATGTTAGTCACTCCTGGCTTCCCCTCAAAACAGAAGTCAAAAAGTTTCCTCCATTTATTCACAAGATGTCTAAACAGTGAGTCTTGCTGGAAGAACAAGAAAAGAAACAAATACAAAAAGAGGAAAAAGTGAAAGGAAAGAAGGTTGCTTTTCTCAACCTATTAATAAACTCTTGAAGTATTCTTCCTTCACCCATGTACTAAAAGCCAGAGCAATCCCTGTAGCATCAGCAGGCACCGTGGTCAGTGCTGGGTCCCAGCCAGCCAGGAATGCAAATACAGTATCAAATGCATTCATACTTTCCCACTGAGACAAAGCCTGAATAGCCTAACAACTGCTCCATCCTCTGTGCTCCCTCTTCCCAGCTAAGCTCCTGATATTGCTCCTAAATACAGATGTCCCTGGCTGTTTCCATCTATGTTTACACAAGGAAGAGGCTGAGGGTCACAGGGGGGAACAGCTGAGAAGAGCAGGCACATTGCTGCAAACGTGTCCACTCTTCTTCAGATCTGGCTCTGGTACTCAATGGCTTTGCTGTTTGCTATTCAGCATCCATTTACACAAACACCAGTGTGGTTCTTGGAGAAAGGAGGATTGTAATTGAAACCACCAAAAATAACCATTGGCATACAACACTTGTTATTTAGCACAGACCCCCTTCAGCAGTGTTCATGGTCATGATTCAGCGGACACAGTGGCAGCACTCCAAAATAAGGTCTCTTCCTCCTTCTTCTGCAAAAACCATGGAGCTGCACAAGCAGCCTAGCAGAGGACCTCATGCCCCAAGCTTAACCAATTTACCACCACACTGTATTCCAGCCACAAGAGAAAACACAGACTAAATGCAGTTGCAGGCAGAGAATTGTGCTAAGCCTTCACAAAGCTTCTCCCACAGATCCCCGTTTCCCCACGAGCAAAATGGACCTGGGCTATTCCCAGTAGCTGATGAGTCAAATAACTTCATTATGAAATGCTTGCTTAAGACCAGAGTTGTTATTTAAGGAGCCAGTATCTCACCTCCCTCTCAAAGATAATACAGGTACATGAGACAACACACCGACAGCACAGCTCCTCTCTCTACCTACAGAAGAGATGTGCTCAGAAGCAGCTTTTGACTGCTTCAAATGTGTCACACCAGCACAGGAGTTGTTTACCCAACTTCTGCTGAGATAATAAAAGTGGATATGTAACATCTCCCAGCAGCTGCAGAAAACAGTCAACGTACCAAATAATAAACCAACCACTGTTAGGTTTGGTTGGTTGGTGTTTTTAAAAAATAATGAAAATCTCTCATTTGAAAGAGGACCTGGCAAAAAAAGTAACTGAACGGATGTATGAAGTGATGCTCTTCTCCAATTTTTGCCACACGAAGAGCACAGGGAGTAAATATGCCCAAGACTTCTTGTAAATATATTCCAATATAAAAAAGATTGTACCACACAGTTTCAAAACAGTTGAAATAAAACTCCCTTCCTTCCCGTAAATCCTGTATTTAAACTACAGGCATAACATACCATATTTAGCATTTCCAGAGGAATGCACAGAGATGACCATAAAGAAGGTGGCTGTGGTTGTAGGCTTCCCTTTAAACTCCATCTTCTGCTTTGAAAACAGACAAATACACGTCTGAAGAGTGAAAGCTGTTTAACAGCTCCCAATTTACACATCTGCTGGGCAAGAGAGTTCCCACACACAGGAGCCTTTTTGTCTTGCACTAGTCACACCAGATCCTCTGAGCTGTCAGACACAACCATCTTCATGTACGAGGAGTCAAAATCTTCCAACCTAATTTGGAGGAACAGTTCTCCTTGGAGTCTTTATAGGGCTTTAATTGAACCTGGCCCATCAGCTTTGAACCTCACCATCCTCCAAAGGTTCTGGGCTGCTGCCTATTCAGATTATCACTAGTCACTACCCCCTTGGGAGGGCTGGGAATGAGAGCACAAATAAAGAGCAGCAATGTAGCAGTGGTACCATGCTGATGTTTGGAGAGACACAGAGAAAATGACAGATTGGAAACAACTTTTTTAAAAAATTGTGGAATTGTGCATTTGAGAGTGTTTTTAATCAAAGTAAACCACTCAGAAATGTATACATGTGTTCTGAGCAGATTACTTATCATAACCATTTTAAAACTATTAGCTGGCAATTATTTCCCAGTTGAAGGTGCACTAGACAACAGACCTAAACTCCTTAGTATTTTTCCCATTCCTTAAAAACAACTAAGTGGCATGGGATCTAAATGTCTTAAAAACACCTGATGATTGTTGTCCTCAATAAAATCTGATCAGACCAGTGCAAAAGCTGTTTGCCCAGCTCCTGCTGGGATGATAAGGAGGTACACAGCTTGCACATCACGAGAGCACAAAAAGAAGCATACCCACCTCCGGCTGTTGGGAAAGCAGGATTCTGCAAGTTGCAAAAGCTCATCTGCTTTATCATGGAAATGATTACATTACTCAGGAGTGGCTGGTGGCAGTGACTGTGCCACCACCCTGGCAGACACACCACTTGAGTGAGCTGGCAGCTTGGCAACCATCAGTCTCCCAACCTCTGTTTCCAAAAGAAGCACCACTCTGAAGAATGAAAAACAAAGCCCTCCATGGAAGCTCTACACTGCAAACAACTTCAGGGGCTGTGTTTCAACAGCTCTACTCTTCCACACCTTAGAAAAATTTTACTGACATTCAAGCTACCAAAGACTCAGTTGAGATTTAGATAAAAACAAGCATAGATAAATATTACAACGACTCTGTTTCTTCCCAATACCAGTATTTTCAGTGTCTGATAAAACACTTGAACTGTATACTGTACTTTACTATCCAAATTCTACATCCAGCCTCCTTGTGATGTCCTCCCTGATAGGGTTTCTCCAAAGCCATTCTAGCCAGATTGTGGGATTTCAGCTACCTAAGTCTCTCAAATTGCTATTCAGAACAGCTACTGTTTCTGCACTTGTATTTTCCAGTCAGTTGGTTGAGAATGTTATTAGTGCTACAGAGTTAAGCTGATTATTTGTTTTAAAATTACTCATGTTTTAGCTACATTAAGAAAAAGTCTTTAGGCAAAAGATCTAGGAAGCAAGGTTTTGCAGATAAAATATGTTAATTTGGAACTGAAGTGTGTATTTTTAAAACCAGTGAGGTTTTGTCTTTTTTTCCCCCCATTCTTCCCATAGATATTTCCTGGGCATTCTCTCTTCCCCTGCTCTTTGAATTTTAGTAGAACTTTGTGTTTGTGGGAAGTAGATTCTGAAGGAAACCTCAGAGATATGAAGACAGCAATCTCAGAACCATCAGACCTCCTGCAAGCTAATGAAGCAGCCCAGTGCACAGCTGGAAGTTAGTGAACCCAAAGAGACCCAAACTGCACCTGAACGGGGACAAGACTTCACCTTTGATCCTGACCTCTGCCCTGATGCTTTGCATCAAAGGGCACCAACCCCTGGATCAGCTCACAGGGCCCAACCACGTGTGCTGTAGCCAAACACCATGTTCAACAGGACAGGGTTCACTGCATGCAATAACAAGCACTCCTGATTTATTTTAGGCTGCATGAAAGCTAATAACATAAGCAAATCTTATGTTTGTCTTGAAAGAGTACAAACACTAAGAGTCAGGGAACAATGTCTCAGCAAGACAGCAGGAACCAAATGTGAGTAATCACAGAGGAGTTTGGGGAGGAAGGTGGCTTTAAAGGTCATCTAGTCCAACCCCCTGCAATGAACAGGGACAGAGACCCATAACTGCATGGCACGGAGCTGACACAGCCCTATCATGCAGGAGGGATGCAAGGCCATGCCAGAGCCTTTATGCACCTTACAGACACAGGACTGTAGCAAGCCACCTTTTCAGAGCTTTGGATCTCAGCACAGCCCCTGAAATATCTCCAGCAGCATTCCTTCCACAGTGATCCCCCCTGAGCAGGGATGCAACCTTTTGTTACAGGGATGTTTGTTACTTCCATGGGCAAGCAGCTATCCAGGGACTTATGTTACTGACGTGCCTGGTAGTGTCAGGAGGTCTCTAAGGCAGGGAGACCTGGTTTGCTGGAATTGTTCCATTCACACCAGTTGTGAGAGCCACCATGGAAAGGTACCATTCATTCAGCAAGATGCTGGCAGGCAGCCCAGCTAACCTAGGTTACACTGGCAGGTTCTCTCACAGCTGCTGCTGATGCACATATGTAAGAATCTTCATCACACTGATCTCTTTCTGCTCTCTTGGGACACCTACATGGAACTGAAGCAGTCTGAAACAGAGGCAATAACATTTCTGAAGGCAGATGGTGCTAGGAACTCTGATTTTCCAAGATAAGCACACACCCATAAACCAGACCAACAAGACTCGGGAGCGTGCTACCCACACACTGTATGACACCCATCATGGTAGAAAGGCACCTGGATCACACTCTGCAGCTCCAGTACTTCCTCATGATGCAACACAGCTCTGGGATCTCAGGATGCAACTGGTGAGAGGAAGGGTGTGGGACACTGTCACCACTTACCAGCTGAACTGGGACCGAATGAGGTACAGTGCTAAAAAAATCCACCCAGGGAAATTATTATTCCAGGCATCCAGAGGCAGGACAAACTAGCTGCAGGGATGCTCTGCACATGGTCTGGTGATCAACATTGCTAAGTCCACTGTAAGAGAGGGCTTGGCTCACACATCCCACAATATCCTTTCTGCTCACCACCACCGTGCACGTGCCAGAACTGATGCAGATGACACGTACCCTTGCTCAGGGGTCACCTGAGCAAAGGAAGATGAGTTTGCTGCAGCAAGCTGTTTCCTGTGATCTGCACCCCATGAGGTGGCTTCTGTAGCCAGCTGCTTCTGGGAATGTTTCAGAGACAGGAGATGGGTTCTGAGGTACTGCCAAGCCACCCTGCCCACAGCAGAACATGTTCCATCACAACAGATCTCCAGTCTGCAGCTTCTCCCAGAGCTCCCCCTCTCCTCTTCTCTCCATCCCTTATAGCATGGTGTGCCTGTGAGATGAGCTAAAAACCTCCCTGCACCCCGGAGTGCCCAGCAGCACCTGTACAACAGAGAGCAGCACACACCAAAGAACAGCCTCTAACACAGACCCTCTGTGACACCCACAGGGACCACACTCCTTTGTTACTCACCATGTCCCCTGCCAGGTGACTGGAAGCTGTGGCAGGGGGAAGTGTGCTATGGTATGGTAGTCAAGCACATCAAGGAAGGAGAAGTAAAATCCCACTTTAAGCAAAATACAGTACAAGCAACTAGTGTTCTTCTGGGGGACAGGCTGGGACTCTTGGGACAGCCTGCAGACAGCCATTCAATTCCTCTTTTTCAGGGAAAGAAATGTTAACTCTAGACATGGGTGACAAAAGCTGCCAGGTAATGCTGTTATGTTGCCTTTGAAGTCAGCCAAAAAAACAGGGAAGAGAAAATTCCACAATACTATCAACAGCACCTTTGCATTCACAAGCAAAAGGCAAGAGACTTCAACAGAAGTTAAATAAAGTTTATTTAAATTAAGTTAAATAAAAAAGTTTCCTGTTTTTCAGTCACAGCCCATTACAAGCACAGATTACCTTGATGAGGTCAGAAAGGCACCAGCCACACAACTACTGAGATCAATTTAAAAGCATAATCTGATGTGCCTCTGGGCTTGGTCTATTTACACAAGAAATGTTAGCCAGATCTAGCAAAAATCATGACCAGTATTAGCATTTTCAGTCACCCATGAAGAAGTTAAGCTCACTAGCAGATCACTGTCAGCACTGTTTGCCCTAGATTATTGTCTGCCCAGGGCAAACATTTGGGATACTTTTGGGTACAAGCTGATAAATGGAGACATCATGTGGTTACCCATAGAGAAAAGTAACTCCCTCATTAAAGAACCTCATGGATGAAGAAGCAACTTTTGAACCATAGCATTGTATGACCCTAGTTCAGTTTAACACGGGAAGCAAGGATCTCACATTTTGTAAGCAGTACAGATAAATCCTGTACCAGGATTTGATGCACAAATGTCCTAGCTGTCTTCTCCTCTCTAACATGCAGGGATTTTAAAATGCAATGAGTGCATTGCATTAGTGTTCAGTGCACTTTTAAGTGATTGAAGAATAATGCAGATACAAACACTCCTCCTGCTATTGATATTCTTTGTCTCAGCTAGGAATTGTTTTGAAACAAGATTTTTAGCATTTCTTGTTGCAAACTGTACTCCAAATGCCTTATACTCCCCTGCCACCCTCCACTGCCCCAAAGGATAAGGCATGTTAAAATCATGCTGCTTCAAGGAATACAAGCTTAGGAAACTCAGTTTTTAATTTTTATTAGCCCCAAGGTACTACTCTAAGAGTTATTTATGGGCTCTATTATAAAGCATTCATTTATTCATTCAGAGTCAGAAAGAATTTCTCCCAAAGTGCAAGAAACTCCATGGTTTTCTGATTGACACAATGTGTTTTGTTAATGCAACGGGTTTTCCTCTCCTTTACTCATGTCAGCTGCTTTTCCAACTAGACCTCAGTAAGCACACAAAAGCAAAACTGTAGAGATTACATTACTTTGTATAAAAAATCACTGCATCATACTACTAAAACTACCAAATTGCTTGGCAGAATGAACACAAAGCCATACTGTACTAAACAAGGCTAACAAAGTGAACAAACGGTGCCACCAGTGTCCATCCCGAGGCCATGACTAACAGACCTCCTCTTAGGACACCTTCATGGCATCCAGGGATGAGGGAAACAGCTTTAACCCTTTTCAAATTCCAGCTGGCAACTCAGCTCTAAAGGAAGCAGTTGTGTTCACCTACAGCAGCTGAAGAGGCAGAAAGGCTGGCCCAGAGCTCACCACTACCAGCAGCTGGGCAGCCTTGCAGTGCCCTTGCAGACAGAGCTTTTCCCCACCTCCACTGAATTCCAGCTGGTTTCTGAAGACACCAGACTGCACAGAACTTCTTATTTATATATCAAATCCAATTAAATTGTCATTCTTCTTCAAAAGTTTACAACCTCTTTTTTTTTTTTTATTCTCAAGTAATCTATTATTTCTAATGCAAAGGGATAATCAGAGAAGAAAACAAACTGGTCCCAGCAAAAGGCCAATGGTCCTCACTAAGTGTTACTTCCATACCTGTTCTGTCACTGCTCTCCAAGTCCTTTTCTAGTGCTGGGAGTAAAGCAACACCAGCTCTTGTGTGCTTTCACCTAACACATTCTCCTGCCCAGGGAGCAACAGCATTGCAGAGCAATTAAAAACCTGAGGCAAGGAGTAGAAAGCCAACAGCTGAGATGAAGAAAAAAGCAAAACATGGGAGAAAAAGCAGAAGAGAAAAACGACAAGAATATTGGGGGTGGGAGGGGAGATCAGTGGTGCAGAAACTATTCATGTGGAGCTTTCAGAGGTTACTTAATATCAGCATATGGCAGGGGCCTGAAGAGCAAGAACAACAGAGAAGTTTTCTAGGTTAATAGTTTCCTTAATATTCCCACAGGATTTGTTACTACTCTAAACATAGCACAGAGGACAAAATAAGATCCAAGGAGATCATCATCAGGGGCAGGTTCAAGAAAGGGTTCATTCAGCCTCCCCCAGACTGCTTTGCCTCTTGGAGCTGAAAAATCCCAGAGTTCTTATGCAGAGTTAATACTGACCCATTTAAATTTGAAACACACAATCCCAACAACACAGGCAGACTGAAGAAAAATGAGAAGGTTTCATTCATTTAAAAAAAATAGTTTGAGTGGAGTTGTATTTGCTGAACTATATTTGGAGTTAATTTTTCAATGCCTACTACAAAGACATAGCAGAAATATCCTTCTTTGCATGCTTATTTTCAGTGCAAGAGTCTACCAATTAAGTTGTCCTAAGACCTTTAATGTTCTTAAGGGTTTAGAATACTTCAAAATTTCAGCAGAAAATCTATTCCTGAAGGCCTGAATCTTGAGTTAATGTTTGTATTTGCACTGTGCCATCTACCTTCATGTGCTATGGAAAATCCAGTGTCAAAGAAGAGACTGTCCGCTCTCACTATTATCTGCACATTATACTTGTTTCCATCACTCACAGAAGGGAAATGACAACTAGGTCCAACAGGAAAAAACCTGAGCCATGATCAGGAAACAGAATCTCTTGTTTTGACTACTAAGGTAAGAAAAGGTAAATAGTGGAAAATTCCCCTCATACAGGAGCCATAACAGAGATGGATCATTTGACCAGTCTTCCTCACCACTATTTTTACACAGCCAAGCCACCTGTCAGCTTCACTATCTTAAAGAAAAAGCATCAAACCACTTGGTTTGATGGAACCAAGAAATAGCATTACTTGAGACTATCTGTGAGTACTTGTAATTGGGAAATTCTTGTATTTTGGTTTTTTTAAAGTACTTGTAGGGCAGCAATCCACAAGTATGAGACAACAAACAGAAGTTTGGAGGGACAGAAGAGTGTTTATTTGCTCGCTCTTACGTGGGTTAGGAACTGAAGCGAAGCTAGGCATGGAGTTGAGGAGAGGCTCCTATTAAAGGCTGCACGAGTTCCCACTGTAAACAAGTTTCTTTAGCCTAAATTCAGCACACTGTGTGGTGGTAGCATAAGCTTGATGCAATTTTTAAGACTGTGAAAATCTATTTTTATTCTTACATAGTTGGTTATATGTATTTATTATTAAGTTATTAAACTTTGAAACTGAAAACAAATCCCATGTTGCTTTAACACGGAAGTGCAACAAATGCTTGCTGGTTTTGCCAGGCTTCTGTTCTGTGCTTACTGTACACTGCAACTACAAATATTTATGCAGCACATATTTCTGCAACAGTTCCCACTATCAGCTATCCACTGACCCCACAAAACCTAGCTGTAGACTATGCTATTTCCATCCCTCTTTCACTGAAATTCTTCCTTAGCAGCTGTTCTAGTTGCAATTAAAAGTAACTGGTGATGAAAATCAATTATCCTAATATTCTAGAAAGCAGAAAGAAAGAAGCCACCTCACAGTGGCTCTGCTCAGGCACCAGGTATCACTAGCCATGCAAGCAACAAAATCCAAGCCTGTTTTTTGTTTATGTCTGACAAGCCAGATTAAAAACTTTAAAAACATAAAGTTGCTTAATAAACCAGTAGAAAGATAATGATTACCCAGTCTCATCATTTGCACATGAAAGGTGGAACAGAGAAGCTACAGTAATTTGTTGCCAGACTTCACTGGAACAAAACAGCTGCATTTTACTTATCTTCAAATATCAAAGGACTTGAGTAGGACAAAGATTACTTGGCTTGACAAGCTTTCAAAGACCCCTCCAGCTCAAAACCAGAAATGTTTCTGAAGAAAGTCATGAAAGGATTTAATATAAGCCCAGCAGCAATTCCTATATACTAGCATGAAATTTACCACCATCCTCTAATCTTGTCAAAGCTAAGACAAGATGCTTTCCCTCCTTTCCAAACACAGTGGAATTGCACACTTCCAAAGGCTAGAAGCAGACAAGTTCTCCCTCCCAGAAAGCAGAAGCTTCATGGCAGTGTTGTTTTAAATCTGCCCATCCCATGCTAGCTCCTCACTCAAGCAACCTGTTTTCTGCCCAAGAGCTGGCTCAGGGAGCTCAGCCACTGGGTCACGTTAGTGCCAGGGCAGAGACAGGGAAGCAGCCTTGGGACAGTGACCAACAGCAGAGCCACATCCTCCAGTGCACCCTGGAGCTACTCTGAGTGTCAGCAGAGTTTGTTCTTCACCCTCCCACTCTCCTTTGGAGCAGATAAACTGAAGACCTCAAATCACCTTCTCTGCACAGTTTAGTAAAATTTATTCTATTCTCTCAGACTCCTAGATGACCATTGTGAAAATCTGCTCAGCTTAACCAAAAGGAATAGCAGAAGGAGTTCAGTATTTTCCCTTAATATGTGCTGCAAACTGCTCTATTATTTAATATATCAAATACCTTTGACAATAACAGCAAAATCACATTGTTCTTGTTTAGAAATACATTTTGAGAAAACAAAGTCAATGCCTGTGCTGCAAAACAAACAGGAGAGTTACTGAAGAACCAAAAACAAGATGTGAAAGAATTGAACTCAAAACTTTTGTAACTGTACCCACTCTAGAAGGCTGAGCAGAGAGTTAAAAATTTTAGGTAGCTGGAAATAGCTGCTGCCTCAAAGCCAGTTTTTGTGTTTAACACATGTGGTTAGACAGCCAACAACCATTCCTGGGGATTATCTGCTCAGAGTATGAAAGACAATAAAACAACCCACCATTGCTTTTTCAGGCAGACCTGGGCATGATTCCCATTAGCACATTTTTATTTTAAAACTGAGTGTGATTGCTCTGATTTTATAATACAAGAAAGCTAAGCACAGATGTTGGTACTTAGAGCTGCACAAAACTTTGCCAGGTAAATAACAAATTGCAGAGTTATGAACTGCTTCTGAACACGCACAAACATATTGCATGGCACAGCAGTTTAAATACATTAGTCACTGTATGCAGTTGAAGAAAAACAGCATCTTCCAATCTTCACATTAAAACAAGCCAAATCCAAAACCCAACCAGGTAAATGCACATTTTTCCCCTGTTGATTTTGGATCAAGCTTTAAGTGAGAACTGATGGTAGACAGCAGTTTTAACCACTGGAGGAGGAAAGCAATGACTGATGTTCAGTGCTGGTTTACTGTAACAGTAATGGACTATTAAAAAATATGACTACAAATGAAAAGACACTTATACCAAGTTTCTGAAGGTGCTGCTTGCTGGCTTTTTACATACTATCAGTTTTCTAGACTGCAAAATGCAAGACAACACAGATATCAGAAGTTATCAGCCTTCTCTAACTTCCATCCATGTCAATTAACAGCTGCAGTTAATTTGTGGTTTTACTAGTTTATGATGTAAGGCCCTGCTCCATCTTGCTGTGGAGTGTGGTTTAGTGTAATGACTATTAGAATGTTCTTCAGCTTGTGCAGATCTTTTTTTGCCTTTCCTGTTCCTGCAGGAAGTGTAATACTTGACAAAGTTAACCTAAAATACAAATTTGCCACTTCAGTGCTTCCTCTGTCTCCTACTTGCAGGACACACAATGAAACCATTTCAACCTTTACAAAGCTTTAAAAGTAACTTTACTGATGGAAAGATTGTGAATTTGATCTAGAATTTGCTTTACGATTGACAAAGTGCCCTCTCCCCCTTTATTAATTTCTTGTTATTTTCATAGAATCAGAACATACCTCCTGTTGTGGATAAAACAGAAAGGCTTCTCAGGAGAGTTCATTTGACCTCAGTCTGGCATCAGGATGAGACCAGATAGACTGTGCACCACCTCTCCCACCTCCTTTGCAACTGTTACTGCCCATGCAAACCCTATAAACCTGGCTGTTCCTGGTAGGAAGCGAAGGTCTGGACATCAGCAGCCTTCATCAGTTCTTCCAGTATCAGAATCATTAGCCTGGATTCACAGCAGTGTGCTCAGTTAACCACTCTGTTCACTCTGCTTGCTACACTTGGTCCTAGACATACCACTTGGAAAAAAGAAACCTTGGGAAAAAAGCACTGCACAGAGTACTGACAGGGTGATCAGCCTGTTCACTTTGCCACACTTCCTTGAGTTTCTGAACTTTCTAGATTGAACACGCCCCAGTAGGTAACACAAGCAAAAGAGGAGAAATTCTCAAATCTCTTTTACTTGGTAGAGCTCCACTTACAACCTTATTCTCCCATTGCAAAATTCAAGGAGTCATTTGAGGCAGGTTTACAATGAAGAACTCATTATAATTGCCTCTTATTCCATTCTATTTAGAATGATCCAATACAGATCAGTTTGAACACATACTGTGCCTCTGTGAGACAGGCATTAAAGCAAGATTTGATAATAATTTCATTCCATTTAATCATACAAGAAATAATGTAATGCTTTCACAGTATGTAACACTAACTCCTTTCAGTTTTTTTGGTTTGTGTTTCTGCTTGAATTCATAGGTCACAATTAAATATTTTTGCAGTACACAAGAGATTGTTTCAAGTGCTGTTGTTTAAATCAGACACAGACCAAACAGTCTTGAAAAACATGATCAGCATCATCAGATAAGCTCTTCCTTGATGCAGGTCTTAGGTAAAATGCAAAAGTTATTATGGAGTAGGTCAAATACATCCTCAAGTTCCTGCATTGTTGTAAGGTCTTTGAGACATCTACCCCTTCCACAGCAGCAGGCACCTTCCATAGGGAATTCTGTGTATGTCTGGTATCACTTACAGCTGAGTGCACAAACTCTCATGCTCAAAGCATCAGTTGTAAATCACTACTCTACTAACAAAGCCAAAAGAGCCACGTCAGTTTACAACACAGGACATGACCCATACTTGCAGCCTGGGAAAGCAAGTCAAAGAAAGAAAAACTGCTCTTTCTTTTTATAGCCTGGTTCTCTAATTAGGATTTTTGTCCACACTGTAATTTGGTATTGGAGGGAAAAAAAAAAAAAAAAGAGCACCATATACTTTAAGCAGACAAATCACTGAGCTATAAAAACCTGCTACAGACAAATTTACTCAAACATAACCTACAAATGTCCCAGATTCTTCAAGATCCAAAAGCTATGAACAGCAATTGTTGCAAGCACACTGGGAACTTCAGTTCCAGTCCTTATTGAAATGGCTGGCTAATAAGCACTAACATCCCCTGTGTGGGACTACCTGTGGGACTACTGTGATCCTGAAAAATTTGGGGCTCAGGAGATGTGAACAAAAAAAAAAAAAGAAAAAAGAAAAAGAGAGAGAGAAAGAGGAATAAGACAGCCATCCCATACCTGGACACCAACCTGGCATTAAGAGTCCAAGCAATTATCACAACGTTTGCCCCCAGGGACAAGTGAGAGAAAGGCTCTTGAACTGAAAATGTACAAGACTAAGCTTAGATGAAAAACATCAAACTAGGAAACTGTTGCTTGATTACTGTGCAAAGACTAAGTTACCTATTTTGCCACTCTGAGAATGTTTTAAGTGTTTTAACGTGACTGTGAAATTGACCTGACAAGAGAAAGGGTAACTCAGCTATAAACTGGGAAAACAGACAGGATGACTAATCATGCAGTTGATAAACAGTTTGCTTTGCTAGAAAAAGAGACCTGACCTTCAACTATTCAGTCCTCCTGTGCCTGCATACTTCTGCTCTGTTCCCTGAAACTCTCCCTATTCCACAACACAGAACAACCTCTGGCAGCCAGCTCCCAGAACTACTCCCACTGAAAAGCAGCAATCCCTGATCCAGCAGCCTAGAAAGCCCATGCTCTGCAGTCTCCTTCAAAGACCCAAGAGAGCACTGCTCACATATTTTACTAGCATCCCTGTCATGCTAATTTCCTGCCTCTGAAGTCAGAATTCAGGGTGCAGGCACACCACATTCCCCTGAATGGCACAATGATTTCTTGGTGCTAGTCACCTTGTTCTCCTGTGCAGGTCTCCAACAGAAGGACCAGCACTGATCTATCACCCCAGCAGAGCAAAGGAAAAAAAGATGAAGAGTTCACCTTCATTCTTGAAGGGAAAAATTTTTAAAGGCTTTGTCTAAGCAGAGGAGATGAGCATGACTGTTAGGGACCATCATCCACAAGTACTAATCTCAAATGTTCACCTCAGGAGTCCCTTATGAAAGTTAGCACTAAGCAACGGGATGGGCCAGAATTCACTGTTCCCTTCAGCTTTATAGAGGGAGAAGGTGTATTGGGAAAGAGTTCAGGCTTTGCCACATGTGAGGAAGAACAGGCCTGTCTTCCTTCATTTGTCAGCATGATTCTTTTCACAACAGGTGAAATAAAATCTTTTTAAAAAGGAAATATTGCCCTTTTCCATTAAAGTTAAAAGTTAGAAACCTTAATAACCAGCACACTTCTCCTAGAAGAAGAGGGAGACTTTTTCTATAAGAAGACAACAGTTCTCTGATTTGCCCATTTCTGTGATCAGCATTTCAGTGGCAAACGCCTCCTAATGCAGGGTTAGGTCAGCAGTTTCAGCAGTCTGTCCAGAGCACAGAGAACTGAGTTCTGAACTGGACTGATCCAGAGACACAAATAAACTTAAACTGAAGTAGGCATGACAAAGTCATGCAAAGGATTTCTAATGCCTTGACCCACCATGAACAAGCCCTAACAGGTATTGCAAGAAGACCTAATCAGATTTGTGATACACATTTGCACTTTCTGCACAAGAACAAGAAGCAAGTTTTCTCCCATAGACATTTCCACTCACCTAACAGACCAACTAAACAAACTGCTCTAAACCCTCTTCTCAACTGGCTCTTTGAGTATCTAAAAATCACATCTAAAAGGTGGCAGACAAGAAATATGCTCTGAAGAGACAGGAGCCACACAGTCCTAGATGTATTGGATGACACCAAATCAAACACACTCCACCAGCTCACACCAATGAGCAGGTTGGAGCCTCTTGCTAAATCAGTAATAAGCCTCTTGCTTATCAGTACACAGCAAAAGGCCAGGCCAAAAAAAAGCCACATGACTGCTCCAAGTCTCAAATCAAGTCTTGTTTCTGAATCTGTTGCTGACAAGATTTTAATTCCAAAAGCCGTGTGCTATAAATCACTTCATGGCTGAAAAAAACAAAACTGTGGAGGAAGTGTTAACACAGTGTTAGGTTTCCCTGGGATTTAGGGAGCTCTGTGAGAAGACACCTTATTATAAAAGCCAATTCTCTTCTGAAGAGACTGCAAAACATGGTCCTTAAGGAGAATAACACACAGGCCTTAAACCTGATGTCATCTTGACTTTCAGGCAGCTCTTCCCAAGGTTTGCTTGATGATTCAAAATGGGAAGAATCAGCATTCATTAGAATAAGGACAGAGGGGAAAAAAATCATAATTTGCCAGGTTAACGGAGTCAAACAAGATGTCATTTGTGACAATATTTTTTTCCTTTCAGAACTACACATCTGTGTGCATTCACACACAGGCATGAATAACGTGGCTATGACACTGACTATCAAGATGGATAGATAAGATCTCTAAATGTGAAGCAGTAGTACTAAGATCCCTTCCTTCCACCAAGGGGAATGGTGCACCTGGCATGCTTGGGTGATGACAGGACAGCAGCACAAGGTACATTCACCTCAGCATGGTATCCTTCAAACACCTTACAGGCAGCACTGCAGTCCCCTCCCTGCCATGCAGCCATGCCATTCCTGCCAGCTGCAATGAAGTGTCCGACAGGAAGAACAAGTTGGCTCCTAGATGCCTCTTTTACAGGATTTCAGCCTGTAAATGGGTGGCACAAATCCACTCTTCCCCTTGCTGCAGCACCCTTTGAGGCACTGAAATGAAACTGCATCTTACCTTGTCTTTGGATAAAAACCCTGAGCAGTGGATGAGCACTTGAAACAGCCTTGAAGAAGTTGTCATCATTGTTAATAGGGAGAAGGTCTCCATGCACATCAGCATATCCGATCATCACTTCCAGGTTGGCTATGTGATGGATGTGAAGAATTAGTTTGTAGAAGTCTTCAAACTTTCCTGGCTTGTAGCGATCCAGAGAGAACCTTCTGAACTCTGCCCCAAACTGCAAGAGAAAGCAAATAGAGCATCAGCAGATGTGTCACCACAGGCCAATGCTCCAGTCTGGCATTTGAACATGGTATGGATCACCTCTCTTCACAGAATTAGAGCCACAGGATCAATCAGGTTGGAAAAGACTTCTGAGATCAAGTCCAACTTCTACCATTCAAAACTATTCTGTGGTGAATACAGTCACATGTTGGTGCTTACAAGTCTACTAGTGGCCTTTTAGGTTGTCCCATCAGAACATAACCATGGCTACCAAGACATCACAGGTACACCCAAGTGTTCCACGTTAAAAAAAATCACATTTTTAAAATATTAAGTTTTCATTAAATCCTCTAGAGGATAACTGCATTTATAGGACTTAACTTTGAAGGTCCATCATTCATTATCATCACCTCAGGCATCCACAGAACCATTCCTCTGCAAAGCAGAAGTATTCACTCTACTGCTTTCAAAAGAAGTTACTCAGCTATTCAAACAACCTTATAAAAATTCTTTGCACGTTTGCCATCAATACCACTGGGATCCCAACCACAAGACCTTTAAAGAAGCATGGTATGTGAGCACACAGCTTGTTATTAGAAAACACACTCACTCTACACGACCCCTGAATTTCCTGGCAACCCATGCAGCAGAAGGAAAGTTAGTTTTCATGGCTTTATTTTTTCTGTCACTCCACTGGTTTTTATTTTTAAAGCTTTACAGACCATTAAGTGCTTGTCAAAAAAAATAAAAATAGCAGGGGTAGGAGGGTGTGATTTGGCACAAGACAATAGAAAATGTTATAAATCCATGAAGCTGTTTTAAGTAATTCAAAGTGACTGAGGAGAAGATTTCAATGGTCCTTATTTCTGACATTAGAAATAAAATATGCTGTTAAGAACTGGTGGGAAGAATTTGATCCTCTATTTAAGGAAATTATGATAACAAAAACAGGCATCTAGTTAGACTAAACAGCTTAAATCACCTTTCTGGTACATTTAATTTAATATTTTAGATTGTATAGCATGATTAAACTACTGTTCATCAACCAAACCTCTAAAGCCATCCTAACTCACCCTTTAACACATGGAACCACAGCCACAAATCCAAGAACAAGTAAGGCTGTAACTAGGACCTCATGGAAGTTCTTATTTGCAAAGTCAGCCAATACCAGGGCTTGAAACCAAAGACATAAAACTAACAAGCACACAAAAGAAATAAGAAGTGGGAGAATTTTCTCTAGACCAATTCTTCCTCAAAATGGAGAATGACATGCTTAGAGGTTCTCAGCTGTTAAATCAACTATACATGCAAGTCACTCTTTTGCTGAGACTAACAAAATTATGAATCATCACCATAATCATCTTCAAGCAAAAAAAGGAAAAAAAGAAGCCAACATAACCCTACTGGCTTTGGGCACAAGCATGTTCTCAAATTACTTCCACAGTTATGAAAATCCCACTCTTGAGCATCAAAGCCCAGTTGTGATCATCTGAAAGCTTGTTTAGTCAAATTATGCTGCTTGTTTGTAATATTAACTGCTAGTTCCAGTTTGGATTTCAGAGTGCCCATCCAAATGCACACAAAGCAAGCAAACCACAGCTGGTTCCAATGGAGGAAAAAAGTCCTCTTTTGTCCTCCACCCCCTGCTCCTCTCCAGAAAAATGCGAGCAGCAACTTACTTCTGTGGACACACTTCAAACTGAAAAAAAAGCTGAAGTCTTCTTATTTAAAAAGTAACCTGAAGTTTTCTTTTTCTTAGATTCAAGCTAGAAAAAGCCATCTTCACGTGTCAAGTTTAACACCTATCTACATGATAAACTAAAGGGGAAGGAACAGGACCTTTGTAGGTTTTGCTTAGAGCTGCATCTACTGTTCTGCACACCTGAACAGGAACCTGGGATTCCTTGGGATTCCCTTAGCCAAAAAGCCAGGGCACTCAGATGCCAGTCCCAGAAACCATTTGTTTACTGGACAGCGTGTTCAGAACCATTAGCACACATGGTACTGTGGAGGAAGCAGCTGCTGTGCAGTCTCACCCCAGGCAGCACAACACCCACCCCACAAACCCCCCTGGACCCATGGGCTGCTGAGGGAACCCTTCCTGCTCTGCCCAACACAGCTGAGGCAGAGCTCAGGACACTGCTCCCAGCAGGAAAGTGGCATGGAAGAGGACAGAGGAGAGAACCAAGGATGGTTCCTTGCACTTGGCTGGTATGACCCAAAGCTCAGTTTAAGCTGCCCCATGAGAAGACAGCTGGCAAAAGAGCCAAGCCTCCCAGCCTAGCCCCTGCAGGCACACTGGAAACTACTGATCAGTGGAACCTGACATGTGGGAATGCCATGGCAGGCTTGGGGCACTGAGGTCTGACAGGAATGCTGTCCAGTCAAATTGACTTGTTCACATGTTCAGCCTGAGGAAAGCCCAAGAGTCAATTTCATTTGCCTGGGAATAGCACAATAGTAAACAAATGCAAAAGATTTCACTTGTGCTTCCTGCATGACCAAGCTTTTTAAGGCAAGGGAGCTAGAAGGTGGTTCTGTAGAGGAGAAGGGAAGAATCAAGAGATTTAAGCAGATAAAGAGAATGACTTTTTGTTTAAAAGTTAGTATTACTGCAGTAATAGTTTAGCTGATTTATTCACCCTGTGCATATACACAGGCAGCAACCACTGTCAGCAGGTCTTTTCAGAAGAGGGGAAAAAAACTGCTTCAGCTCATTCATCATTCTAATGAGGCTGATAGAGAGTATCACAGTAATAATGGGGTTTGCAGTGCCACTCAGCTTGGAGACTGGGTGCTCTGCATTGTATTCAGCCAGGACTTCAAGATAACATCCGCCGTGTATCTTACAGAAACTACAAGTTCTGATAGCCAAAACTACTGATCTGCTTCTCTAAGCCACAAAGTTCATCTTATCATATCCCTTCACTGAAAGATACACAAGAACTGGTGTCTGCCAGCAAAGTCTCTGCCAGAACAATACTGCATTTCACTATTTGATAAACTAACAGTTTTAACAAGCAGATTAGTTTTCCATAACGAAGTAAATTACTCAGGTCTATTTAAATAATGCAAATACTGCATCTAGTATTGCAGAAGTCAGAGAACAGGAGGAATGGAGGGAACTTAAAAAGAATTTAGTCTGACAGAGCTTATTATAACTGAAAAAAACAATTCAGAAAAAACTGTACATTTTGTTTCACAAAAATAACCTCTGCCCCAAGTTCCTCAAAGTATCAGCCAATCAATCAATTTGTTGTCTGCAGTTTGATGACAAAAAGCACACAACAAAATGCAACACATCAGGCAGGAGCCCCAAACAAAAACAGATGCCCAGAAAAATGTCCTGATAAAAGTTGTGTTAAAGAAGAAGGAAGACCTAGCTAGCTAATCAAAACTTACACAGGCTGATCAAGAGTAATCAACTGCTTTCTCTGGCTTTTTTTCTGGCTAAAGGGTACAAGAGGTCAGAGGAGATGAGGGAGCAGGATTTTGAGGTTTGTTTACTTAGAGAGCTGTTGTTTTGTGAAATGAAGGAGTTATTTGCAAGCAAAAGAGGGCAACTTTTTTTTTCCTTTAAATTTTGAGTTTCAAGATGTTTACAGGGCCAAAAATGAAGCCCTATGTTTATGAGGTGCCATCCCTCTAGTTTATTGCTGACTTTGAAATCAGGCTATTGTAATAAGAAGACATCAAAGAGCAACATTTAGCAATAAACAGGAGTTACACTACCCACCTACTTCTCTCATGAAGTAAAAAAATCAAGAACAGAAAGAAAACTAAACACTTTCATCCTTGCATAGACTGTAATTTCTGGTTACATCTGAGATTTGCAAAACCGGCAAGACCTAATCAGGCATGCTTTATCAGAGAGAATGAGCAGAGGGCAAGAAAGAGGAGGAGGGAAATGTAAATGGTTTTGTGCTTGCTGACTTCACCTGAGACTTCAGAGCTCTGCTGTCACATTCATGCCTCTGTGTCTTTGTTTCCTTTTTCTGCCCCAGTTCCACCTTTCCCAGCTCACACAGCATTCTCTGGCTCTGCTCCCAGCCTCAGAGTGGCTGTCACTAGTGGCAAGAAGCCACCAAGCAAGCAGATGCTCTCTGCAACAAGTTTTCTCTTCAAGGGCTCGCTTCAGAGCAGCTCTGTGTCACTAAAATGATCAACCTAGTGGAAAGTGTGAGATTTTCTGCTCAGATCTTGCTATTTCTTTCAAGAGAGAGCCACAAGAGCAAGACAGCTTCTCTTCTGTTTGCCCTTCACAGAAATCCCATCAGGGACAAGTTTCACTAGCTTCAGCCCCAAACTTTTTTTCCTGATTGACATCATGCCAGACTTCTACCCTTCCTCCTTCTATTCCCTCCTTTTACTCTCCCAGAGAAACACAGCCATGCTTTAGTATCTTAAATGCTTACAATAGTTTCTCTTACCAAAGAAAATCAGCGGCTCCCCTTCTTTTTCCTGCTTCTCTGACACAATGTTTCACATCTCTGTTTGTTTAAAGAACAACCTTTGTAACTCCTTCAGCCCTCCCCAGGGGTCTGTAAGGCTCAGCTCAGGACAACACTTTTCTCTCTTCTGCATCTCCTTGGAAGAGAAATTCTTCTGTCTCTGCTCCCATCACCCTCAGACCACCTTCTGCTCCTGAGATGCACCTTGCATTCAGTCTCATGTGCTTGGCTGTCAGCTCAAGGGCAACTTAAAGCCAAAGTTACCCTTTCCTCTGCCTCACCTCATTTCACAGCTTTTGAGAGCTAGACCGCTACACTGCTTATTTAGCCTCACCACCGCATGGCAGTCTGTGAAAATAGTTATCCACAAAAACAATTTTTTCAGCCTGTTTGTTTGGAACCACCATCCCCTTCTTTGCCAGCCCTGCTCCAGCAGCTCCTCTCCTATCAGGCCACCCATGTAGCTGCTTTCTCCCTACCATCCCTGTCAGCGCTGCCTCCAAGCAGCACACTGCCAGCCCTCCTCACTGCCTCACCTCCTGAGATTTAAATCCCTAGTGCCACCCTCCTTCAAGAAACAATTGTTTGCAGGAAAGCAAAGCCTTCAAAATAAATCTGTGATTTAAGTGACAAGTCTACCTTTCCAAAAGCAATCTTACTTTTTTTTTATTCCAGTTCCCTGCCTCTCTGGGAACAAACCAAAGTCTGTTTGCAAATGATGTAAACCGAGACGGTCCTGTGCAACACACACTCTATCACACCACAGGGCTTAAACAGAAACACAGCACAGGATGCATACAGCCATGGTCACCATCAGCATGAGGGAGAAAAGGAAGATTTGGCACCTTGCCACCCAGAGGGACAAAGCAATCAGGTCTGGTCAACAGCACAGCTTGCTGCAGAAAGGCAGCCCTGCCCTACTCCAGGTCTCCAGCGAGAGCAAACCACTTTGAGAACACTTACTGAGAGGTATCCACATGGATACAGGAAACCTGCAACCAGTAAGGGCTCTGGCTGGTTGCAAACTTATTTAAGACCCTTTTAGCTGCCGCCAGAGGCTTCCCCATGAGCTCAGTGCCAGTAACAGCTGCAGAGAAGTAATTTGATGCAGATGCACACACACCCCTGGCCAGACCTGAAGGGGAACTGGGAACAGCTGTGCAGGGTGGAAGCAGGAGGGATGGCACAAGGCTGGGTGGCCCTGGGGCTGGTGCACCACACCAGCCATTTCTGCTTGAATGAACTGCAGGAATTTCCAATGGGAATACATCTGTACAGGGAGATTTTGCCTTCGCTTAGAGGAAGGCAACATCTCCCAAGGTCCATTTCATCTTGTAACTCACAGCCTTCCACTGTAAAGGTCATTAGAGACAAGCAGTGAATCCTTGGAAAACCTTTCTCTTCCTAAAAGCTCAGATTAAGTGCACACAAAGTCTCTTAGAAAGGGAATGATAAGGGACTACAGAGCAAGGCACTATTAATTGCACCTCTGAAGCACTCCTTGGAGGTGGCTCGTCCTGGAGCCTGTTAGACAGAGCCTCCACAGGTATTTTAACCTCACACAGGAGACATTCCTTTCTGACTTGGCTGTAAACAACATTTAATTTTCTGAGGTGCTCTTTAAAGTTGAAAGGTCCATTGTTCAGTGTCCTTTAGGATGTTTCAGTGTGGCGAGACTAAATTTGAGAAGACTGCTCACATAAGACAGACTGGCTGGACGAAGTTTTAAGCAGATCAGAAATTCCCAAGTTAATAGACTAAAAAGTATTACAAACAGGAGAGATCCTGCTGGAGGCAAGATCAAGAATGAGAAAGCATGGGAATACTGGAACACAAGATGGCAGCTTTCTGGGCAGTGCTATCCATTCAGTTAGCACAGCTGGTACCCAAGCCCATACCAATATACTTGCTTCAGGAACGTTGTTGGAGGAACTACCATCTTTCTGTGACAAGACAGACCTGAAACTACATCAGACCTGAGCACCAGAGCATGTCCTCCACCACACCATGCTCTGTGACACCAGGTAGCTCAAAGAAGTGTTCCAGCCTTCCCTGTATCTCCTGGAGGCATCACTGCTCCCACAGTGCCAGGGTACAGGTCAGAGAAGTGAGCTACACTGTGCAGGTGCTCCTTGCAGCTGTCACCTGAACAGAACTATCCTAGGATGCTATCCCAAGAACTATCCCAAGTTTGTGCCACACTTTTCAGCTGAGAGGTGTGGGCTCTTGTCTGTGAAGGGCAGCAAGCACGCACAGGAACCGCTGCTGCGGCTCAGCTGAAAGCTGTGCTCACTTTCTCTCATGGCACCTAGCAGACAGACTTAGGGTTACTAGCTATGACCGCTTCAGAAAGCTATCCTACTATGAAGAACAAAGATTTGTTTGTAATGAGAGAGGAACCAGGAGTTTAGTAGGTGCTATTTAGCACATCAGAATAAGCACAATACCTGCTGTGAAAAGCCCAGCAAACTGGGAGGGAAAGGAACAGAGGCAACACTTCTTAAGAGATTAATGTTTACAGTCTCTTTCTCTTGACACGTTTTGCAACAATCCAGACTGTCTCAAGTTGCTATTACTGTGGCACACTGTCTTTATTTGAGAGGGGGAAGCACTGCGGTTTTCTGAGTCCGTGCCACATTTGGTTTGCATACAATCAAATACGTTTTCAAGCTCAAAAACAGAAGTTAAATCAGATGGTTACAGGGCTTTTTACTGCACTTATTTTAGTTTTATGCCAGGTATGAAAAGTATGACTTTAACTTGGAAGAATCTAAAGTACTGCTTAAAATCTTTAAGCAGACTTAAAGGCTGTTTTAAGATTCTGTACCATTTTAAGAGCGCCGGTTTTTGATCTATTTTGAAGCGTGCTACACATGGAAAACTTTTCTTAAAACTTCAGAAGGCCTGTACAGCTTCAGGGTTAGAGTGAAATCAAAGTACACAAGGCTGGAAAACACAATTTGCAGATCTCTGTCAGTTAACACCAGACAGTGCAGAACCAGATCTTTAAAATCTGTTTAGAGGGGGCTATTAAAAGTAAGCTTGCTCTTTCTGCTGTTGCTGCAGTTTTAACACTGCTTGATGCTACACTTTATACATTTCAAATACACAGTGTGTACATACACTGCCATAGCTGAAGAGTCATGTCCAGCAACAGCCATGCAACACCAGCAACTTTGGCAGGGAGGAAGATGCAAAAGGTTTAAACCATCAATCTTTATGGAACAGCACAGGCACACTTCTTCTAAGAAGGGGGGAACAAAGCACCCACAGGGTGTTTGAATGCTACATCTATCTGCCAGCTGGGCAAGCTTGCTAAAGCACTGACTGCTACCCATGCCTCAGACCAAAACAGTCTTTCAGCTGTGAGTGACTTCATAAGACCATGGAGCACTGATTCCAAACATGCTTTTTGAACACCGTAGCAGTATCATGTCTACTCAGGACACATCAGAAAATTATTGGAAATGTATTGATAATCCATTTGCAGCACCCATCTAAACACCAGCATTTAATGAGAGTCAAAACGGGATAGGAAAAGAGAGTATTAAAAAATATGGTTACAATTAACTGGTTCTATTTATCTTAATGGGTTTGTTTATAGCAGTAGGATGTTAGTCACGTTATTGTTAATTTGTAAATCAGTTTGCAATGCAAGGAAACATGACACCATTAGTAAGGCAGAAATGTGACAGTCAGCACGTGAGTCAGGTAGCTGTGCTTTTACAAACCCCAGCCACTATCAAAAGTTCCATTGTCCGAGAGGGCTCATCAACAACAAAGGGTTCTTCTGCACAGCACTTTTATCAGGGAACGACGAGCACATTTAGCCAACTTTGAAATCATGAAAATTAGTTCTTACTAGTACATACAGTTCACAGGAGTTCATATAGTAGTAACAGAAAAACAGTACTCTGCTGCTTTTAAGCCAGAAACACGGACCTGTCAGTTTCAAAGTAAAAAAAAACCCAAACACACTTTCACAAACAATTCCAAGTGCTATCATTTAAAGGCCCGGGGCAATCTTATACTTCTACTATTCCAAAATTTCTAAGAGATTGGAAAAGAAATACACATTTGGGCTGATAGTTACCCTCCCATTTGAAAAACTGCATATAGTATTCAAGGGAAGAAAAAAATAAAATCTCCTTTCACTCAGAGCAAGACAAAAGAAGATTGGCTACATGGAGTTAGAATTCAAGAAAAGTTCCACCACTAATGTAGGAATTCCTACTTTAAAAGCATTCGTTCTCCTGTAGGCTTATATCCATGGGCAAAAAAGCCTGTAACCTCTCTGTAAAGCTAAAGACAGAAAACGAAAAATAGGTTAAGAACTCTGCCTGTAGCCACAAGATCCCAAACAAAACAAACACAAAAAGCCCCACACACTGTAGGCACTGGAGCTCTTGGTAAAAGGGAAAAAGGGGGAGAGAAAGGGTCATCTGGAAACCTTTTTCAGAGATTAGAGGCAGTTTCTTGAGAGGGGACAGACACTTCACTTGTCACCCGGCAGAGAAAAGGAGCCAGTGAGTACTGGACACATGAGAATACACAGTTGTTCTAAGCCCAGCAAGCTAATGTGTTTTCAGATCCTGTCTAAAAGGGCTGAAACATTAATCCTGAGCTACAGAGACAACACCTAGATAAGAATGGAGCTTCTAATTTATTTTGTCATGAAAGATGGGATAGAAGGGCTAAGGTATAATTACAATTCAATTAACATTTTCTTATGACATGTGCCAACTTCTAAGCAGGTTTTTCTTTACTCTTCCTCTTTTCTATCTAGCAATAAGTTTTAAAGTGTTTTGATTTTAGGGCCAGCTCTCTGAGGATGAGGGTGACAAGGGAAAAAAGCAGGGAACTGAACAGAAGGGAACTTCTTAAAGAAGATGACTGCAGCAATTTCCACCACTGCCGTGCCTGAAGCAGAGGTGTGCACAGATGGCAGAGGGTTTTCCCCTTCAGCATTTGCTGCAGAACAGAAATCCATTAAGCTTTTGTAGCACCTTACAGTCACCCAGAGAAAAGTGACCTGGCACACACAAAAAGGTACAGGGAAGTGCCACAAAGCTCATCCTTCTGCAATGACAGAGCCAGGGAATATATCACTGCCAGTGTCCCCCCACGAAGTCACAGACATGAAAAATCCATGGACACAAGAATCATGAGCTGAAGCATGCTCTGGGCCATGTTCCCAGCAGGGGTGATGGGTCAGGCTAGGTTCAGCAGAGCTACAGCCTGGTTCAGACCTGCAGAAATCCAATCATCCACAAGCCTCTCAGGCCCACTGGACAGAAAAAGAGGAATACCACCTGCAGGTTTTGGCCCAATGGCACAAGAAGGATGTTGAAAACTGGAATGAGTTCAGCCATCAAGATGCTCCCTCCTTCTCCTCCTCCCTCCCACCCCCTACCCCTTCCAACACACAGATACACACACACTCCCTGCTTTTAACAAACCTCTGGCACACATCAAGAATCTTATAACTTAAGGATACTTGGGGATTTCCAGAGAAATAGCTTACCCAGCATAGTACTTAGCACTGACAAACTGTCCCCTTTCAATAATCAAGGGCACAAACTGACTTCCAAGAACTTGTTGTTTTGGAGAAAATGAAAGAAATTCGGAAAATCCAGAAAAATCAGATTTCACAGCAGCCATTTTTGAGTTGTGACTAATGCAAGACACCAGCAGGATGCTGGTTTATCCTTAAGGAGGGAACCACCTGGTTATCACAACAGAGGCAGGGATATCAAAGTTTGCAGACGCTGGGGTTATCTCCCATCCAACACCCCACAACCTTTTTTTTTTCCCAGAGCTCCTTCAGATCAAATTCACTCTTCAGAGGAGAAAAGCTATTTCACACCACTGTGTAAAAGCAGCACTCTCTCACACTCAGCTCCTCTGCTAAAAGGGATTCCACCTGCCCACGGACTGCCACTTCCCCAGCCTTTGAAAAGCCACCAAGAATCCCTTGATCCCGGGCCAGCAGCATGCCCTGGCGCAGAGGCTGAGCTGCACCCACCTCCGCTCACCTGGCAGCCCGCGCTCCCGGGCGATAGCTGCAAAATCATGAGTTCTCAGACTCAACTTTCAAGTTCTCTGGCAAGCCCAGGCAGGCCTCATACTTACAAAACACAAGCAACTAAGTGTTTAAAAGGTTGGCTACGCAGGGCTACCAAAAGTAGCATTACTGAACCATTTTGTTCACCCGGCCTCAGATAGTCCATGCAGACAAAAAAAATCTCAACTCTGTATTTCTAGATGATTACAGCACAACACCACAGTGATCCACAGGGACAAGGCTGCCAGCATCACAACCCACCGTACAAGAGCAGCGTGTTTTTGTAAGAGTTATCAGGTTTTCATACAGCACCTTCCCAGGTACCATTGGCTTTTCACTGGGCCTCCTTCAGATCACTGAAGAGTAACTCTGTGAGAGGGAGGCTGTGAGCTTTACAGGCAAAATAAAACCATCTTGCAATGTCAGCACCGACAGCCAGCTACATCAACAGCCCGGCTGTTATTGTGCCCAAGTCATGCTAACAGTAAAACTCACCAGCTCCAGGAAATTCAACAGCACAGCTTCCACTGACACACGCTGCAGGGTCACAGATCATCGCTGGGTGCAGCCCTCAACAGGGAATTTTCAACTTAGCTTCTATTTCAAGTTTTCTTACAATGCAGCAGAGTTCCCCATACTAATTTCTGGGCCACCAGCAGTGACAATCCTGAGCTACAGAAGGCCTTCAGTCCCACCCATGTAAGTTTATTTTCCTTCCCTCCAAAAATCCACAATCATTCCTAGGCTTACAATCTCCCTGCACATCACTCTGTGTCTATAGAACCAGGTAGGATTCACTTACAGAATTCCTGCAGCTGTAAGGGAAGCTACGAGCTCTTTATTTTAAGGTTGCTTTCTAACAGTTAATAGAACAAACTCAAGCTATGGCAACATTGAAGTAGAAGAGAGAGGATGAACCTAAAAATTCTTGTATGTGGTCAAGGCTTTAGTTTCACACTCACAGAATGTAAGGGGTATAATTCAGAAGACAGGATCTGGAGCGTTTGGGAGCCACAAGGAATGTCGTGGGTGGGTTACATCTTAGAACCAATACAAGCCGAACCAAAACTTTCCAGCTATGGAAGCAGAATGGAACTTTCTAGGCCAGTTGAGCCCTTTCAAGAGGCAACAGCAGGTTAGGAAATAAGGGCCTGAACCCACATTTCAGGTGCCATGTTTAGAAATTATTGGAAGCTCCCTTGAATGCAAGGTACTTCTCCCACTGAAGCCATCTCTGTTCCATGTGCTGCTCAAGGCCATTTGATCTGAATGCAGATTTTAACAGCAAAAATGGACAAAAATGAGCAGCACCAAGCAGAGAGTCCCAAGGACATCACCTCCAATACCACCTCAGCAGGTGATCAGGGACTCCAGGAAAGTTAACGTTATCCATACTCTTTTCAACTTATGCATTACTTACACCTTCCTGTAATACGTGTATAAAACACGGGCTTTTGGGGAGATTTCTCAGTTTTGCTTAAACGCTACTTATTTTTGTCTTCAGAGGCAAGACTGTGATGTGCTGGTTCAACCGAGAGTGACCAGAGTCTCTCGACCAGAGCTGAGCACGACCAAGGTCAGGCACAGTCCCCGGCACCATCCTTAGGGCGGGCAGCTCCGGCAGCCCGGCCGATCCCGGCTCCTGCCCAGCCCCACCAGCGGGCACAGGCTGCCGTCGGTCCCGGCATCCCGGTACAGCCGCCGCAAGAGCGGGAGGATTCCCTCTGGCAGGTCTCCCTCTGGCTCCTGCGGCTCGCACCTACGGCAGCACCGGCGAGGGGACCCGGCCCTTCTCCCTCCCGGTGCTCCTCTCCTCAGAACGCGTCGGGCCGCCCATCCCGCCTACCGGGAGCCGGTCGGAGCGCTGGGCCGGGGGCGGCGCCGCGGCCGCGCCTCCCGGTGCCCCCGGGCCGAGCCCCATCCCGCCCGCCAGGCGAGGCCGGCGGCGCTTCCCGAGCCGCCCCGCGAAGTTACGGCCGGAGTCCCCGCGGCGAAACAAAAGATGGAGCAGGAGCGGCGGGCGGGGAAGGGTCGCGGTCGCGCCGCCGCCACGGCCGGGCAGGGGCGGCTCGCCAGGAGCTTTGCCCGGAGCGCCGATCCCGC
Organism: Zonotrichia albicollis; assembly: GCF_047830755.1. Classification (NCBI taxonomy): domain Eukaryota; kingdom Metazoa; phylum Chordata; class Aves; order Passeriformes; family Passerellidae; genus Zonotrichia; species Zonotrichia albicollis. Next base: position 94,412,329 of record NC_133819.1, read on the forward strand.
CTCTCCGCCGGCCGCCGCCAGCCCGTCCCCGCTCTGCGGGCTGAGCCCGGGACTCGGCTCCGGCCGCACCGGGCGGGGAGGGCACACACGGGGGAAAGGGGCGGAGGGCTCCATTCATTTTCGGGAGCACCGCCGGGCAGGGGCGCTCCCGGCCGAGGCCGCGCCGCGGTCCGCTCACCTTACTCTTCACTTCCACCGCGCTGCACTCCAGATACCGCAGAGTCTGAGATTTGTTGAAACTCCGGTTCATCTTCCCGGCCCCGCTGCCTCCCCTTCCCGCGCCGCCGCCGCCGCCGCCTCACACGAGCCGCCGGCCCCGCTCGCGCCGCGCTCCGCTCCCGCCGCGGCCACTTTGTTCCCGGCGCGCGCGCGCCAACGGCAGCGGCGGCGGCCGCAGGGATCCGCGCGGGGCTCGCGCTCCGGCTGGGCCGGCGGCGGGCGGGCGCCTGGGCCCGGCGGGACACGCCCCCCCGACACGCCCAGGACACGCCTCCGGACACGCCCTCTCTTGCCCCGGACACGCCCCTGGGCACGCCCCTCACGGCCCCGGACACGCCCCTGGACACGCCTCTCACAGCCCCGGACACGCCCCCGCTCGGCCCGGACACGCCCCTCCCGGTGTGGGAAGCGGCCTCCCGGGCCCCGCTGCCGCCGCTGCCGCGCACGAGGCCCAAAGCGCCCCCGGTGGCTCCCCCGGTGTCCCCCCCAGCGCTCGGAGGTGCCCGTTGTGCGCCACAAAAGAGACCCGCAGGAACTTTTCCAGACGGCGCCGATTGTTCTTGAAAGAGGGTTGGGATCTGGAAAGTGCTGCGAGTCGTTAATTTGAGGCCGCAGATCAGCAGGTTCGGGAGGAGTTTCCACCACGCCCTCCCTGAAATAAATCGGTGGACTGCCTCCCTCTGCTAGCAGCTCTCACTAATTATGTAGGCTATTAATTTGAGAATGTCGCAGGAACTTAACTTCTTTACGTCTTCTGCCAAGGATCTTTTTAATTTTAACAGACCTTTTTCCTTCAGTCAGCATCTTTTAGTCACTGGGAGCCTTTGAAAGTGGTGGTTTTTTCCTACACAATCCTGCCCAAAACATCAAGTCGTGATGTACCGAAGCTCAGGACAGGGTGCAGACCTGTGCAACCAGTTTTCTGCTGCTCTTCTCCTAGGATCGTCTGAGCAAGGAGCACAAAGCCCTAACAGAGGTTAAAAGCCACCCATCTCTTCTCCAGGCTTGCTGGGCAGGTGTCAGTGGCAGTGATGGGAATAGCCACGAATTTAGGGGCAAAAGAAAAGGACTGAGTTGACTTTGCATGTGACTACAAGTAGGAGGATCAAAGCACATGCTCCAAATACAAACCAGCTCCATCTTATTGGAAAATGGACCTGAAATAAATGTTTGCCACATGTTCTGGGCTTGCACTGTGTTTGGAAGGCTTGCTGTAAGTTAAACTGCAAAAATAAAGTCTAGAGAGCTGAGAAAGGAAATGTTTGTATGAACTTGCTCTTTCCTCTTTTCATCTTAGCATGAGCAATGCAGCAGCTTTGCTTTCCTGCTGTGATGGCCAAGGCCAGGCTGTGGAGATACAGCATCCCCGGGGTGCTCAGAGGCTGAACAGCCCTTTTGGGATGTTTCAATGTAAAGATGGATCTTGAAATCCAGCAGCTGGATCTGTGTGATTTAGTGCTTCAACATCTGTGGCAACAAGGTCAGTCCAGTGGCATGAGGTTAATCAGTAGCTGGAGGACTGGTCTTCAGTCCAGGTTTTTGAAATTTTTTGTTTCAATTTCTTTGCTCTGTTTTTGGGGTTGGTTTTTTTTTTGGGTTTTTTTGTTTGTTTTGTTTGTTTGTTTTAAAGAAACAAAGTTCTCAATAGGCAGAAACCAGCAAGCAATTTTGTCTTAATTTTAAATTCACTACTTGTTGTATTTGTGATGCCCATTTGAGAAATACACATTAAACTTGCTTGTCTTTTATTTTATGCCTACTTCAGGGAGCGCCAATGTTTCATTACCACCTATTTTATATTAATACTCTTCAAACTAATAATGCCTACCAAGTTGTGTGTAACCAGAATGAGAATTCAATGAAAATGAATTAAAAATAGATAGATATATTTTGGGGTGAGATAAAAGCTGGTAAGCTGAATTAATAAAGAATGAAGATACATGCTTCAAAGCACAAAACAGGGGTTTATTTACCAGCAGAGCTAAAGGGATTTCCACTCTCCCTTCCCCAGCCATTGCAGATCCTGTTCATATTTCCACCACCCCATGAATAGACAATCCTCTTCTTCTCATCTACCCTGTCTTTGAAGTTAACAGGTATACTGAGGACAAAAATTACTTTATTTGAAGAGTGGAGCTGATATTTTTCTGTTTCTTCTATCCTACAAGAATTTAGAAATGGTAGATTACTGCTTCTTTTTTTTTTTTTTAATATTCACCTGTAAGAAAACCTGCTTTTTAGCTGTTCCATTCCTTCCAAAATTTTCAACCCTGCATTAAACACTTATTCTAGAAACAAGGTGAATACACTAATATGAGGAAATAGGCTTTTATATCTCCAAAGAGGCTATTGGTAGCAAAGATTCCTTTCAAATTACTTAATGAAAATCTGATTTCTGTTGTTTTTTCTCAATATGAGTTCCATCATTTTGTAGGTCAGTGTAGACACCTGTAACCCACTCTGATCTGAGAAATGAACAGCTTCTGGATAGCTTATTAATTAGGCAAAAAATTGGGGATCATGTATGAGAAACTGGCTGTATTCTTTTGTTAGTAGAAAAATAGAGTATTATGTAAGTATTTATAAATTAGGTATGATTTATCAATATTATTTCTTAATAGCATTTAGTAATTTATTAAAAGTGAATGCTTCTCAATCAAGCCTTCCTGAAACCCAGCTCAGTCCATCTTGTAAATTCTCTAGGATACACTTCCCCTTTTGCTATTTCCAAATTAGTTGCAGCTTGAGTCCATTTCCTCCTGAGCAGAGCTGAGGCACGACTGGGGCAGCTCGAGAGCATTCCTTTTTCTCCTGCCTCCCCTCTCCATGCCCGTGCTGTGCTGTTTGGAGCAGTGACTTGGGCTCTGTGCCCCGGCAGGAGCCAAAGCACCGGGGCTGCTCCCAGCCTGTCCCAGCCAGGGATGCACGGGGCTCTGCAGCCCCTGCCAGCTGTTTTCCTCCTCAGACTGGGTCACAAAGATGGTTTTCATTTAACTGCTTTTGCTCAGCCACCTTTCAGGGGTTTTGTTGGTTTTTTTTCTTCTCATCGCTTGCCAAGGGCACAGTATTCCTTTGACAATTTCTATAAATCTTCATCTGTTTTAGTAATCTGTGGTTACTTTACCCCTGTTTCTGACCTGAAGAGATTTTAAATCACTGTTTCTTCCCATGTGCCAGTCTCTCAGCCCATTCCTGCAGCCTTGCTCCCAGATGCATGTGGAACGTGGGGGGCACATTTGCTCTCACCCAGCCCCTTCCTGCACGCAGCACTTCACCAAATACTCTTATTTCTTGCCCTAAACAGGGCAGAGAAACCACAGTGTAAGGATCCTAACATGCCATTTTAAAAATATTCAGATTTTCCTGTTTTTACTGCCTTTTATTTACCAGACCAACAAAAAGTGCTGCAACATGTGCCAGACTCACATTTCTGCAATTTCACTCATTCCTGCAATGCTGGTTTTCAGCTTGCAAGGGGCTCCTCTCTGACTTGCTGTGTGCCTCATCAGTATTGACAAGTCTTCTACATGCTCTGAGAGGAAAAAAATACCCCAGACTCACATCCAAGGAGTTATTTTTCTAACTCTACACCCTGCACTGAGCTTGCAAGAGTTACAAATAGCACATCCAAGGGCTGGGGAAACTGCTGAAGCGACAGACTGGTTTTGGTTTCTTTAAATGTAAACCAAAATGAAGCATAGCACGAAGCAGGGAAGAGGGAAGATGACAGCTATTGTTTTGCTTGTAGCAAGCAATGTTCCTGCCATAGTGAAGATGATTTCTACTTCATCAAACTCAGAGTACAATGCCAGAGAACATCCAGTGCCCTAGTGCAGGAGCTACCTAGAGGGGAACAAGAAGAATAGTGCCACCGGCCACCACAGTAATGGATGCTCCAGGACCAGACACTGGCTGCTCCAATGGTTTTCCATTGTTTCATCCCTTGTGGCAGTGAAATATCTTCTTTTTCTTTCCTTTTAAGAGCTTCTGGCTTCAGGCCTACAAGAGATGTATGTGCATTTAAGAGGAGAAAGAGCAGAGAGAGGGGAGGGTTGTTCTCAAGGCATAGGGAACTTTATGCTCCTTTTCTACTGAGGATGATGAAGTGTTTGAGGAAACCTCTTGTGTGACTTTACTATAAAACACTTGAAGAGGGGAGACCAGAGCAGTAGTTGAGGGAATGGCACCTGCTGAGCTGCACACAGAGCTCAAAATCAAGCATGAGGATGAGCACTTGCCATTGCAGTTCCCAGTGTTTATCCAGAGAGATGTTCCAGGAGGAGTGGCTGGAGGTCCCCAGGCTGTCTCTGCACAGGTACTCTGGCTTCAGCAGATCAAACCAACCTGCTCTTGTGTCAACTGAAAATTTTCCCATTATTTCCCATATTGTATAATCTGTTATGCTTTGACATGTGTCAGTGTGAAAATAATGCAGGAACCAAAGCTGCCAGGATACCAGAATCCCAGCAGCCAAACTCTGGGCATCACAAGAGAGGGAGCAAAGTGGGTCCTAAGATCGTGTGTCCTTTTTCCAAATTACACCTCAACTGGGCTAAAAAGCAGCAGTGCTTTTCAAGGATGGGAAAGGTGAGTTCTGTTGCCAGAGATGAGTTTAGGATTGGAAGGAGAGAAGAAAGAGGATCATGCTCCTTAATCTGCATCCAAAATATGCTTTAACTACATGACTCGCCAGGATTCAACATTTCCCATGAAATACAAAAATATTCAAACTTTATTTGTTCTGTACATGAATCTGCTGAATTTAATGATCTTTAGTATCCTTTCAGTTGCTTTGATTCTTGGTTTTTTGTTTCCTTACCAAGGAGATAAACAGGGAAAGCAATAATTTTTCCCAGATGTCATTCGTTGCAGCAAAGAAATAGATACCATCCCCTTAGAGTGTCCAGAAGTAGGTTCTTCTACTTCCATGTAGGTTAAAAACTTTCTTTACAATGTGCTGCTCTGCAGATAGCAGCCACTCATGATGTTAGAATGATTACTGCAAATACTTTTAAAATATTATTGATTTAAAGGAAGTACTGCTGATCACAGGCCTAGGGTGTGCAAGCATCTGCCTGGTTCTCTTCTACCTTTGTTGCTGGTCCTACTTCTACAGGAAACTGAAGGACAGTTGGAAGCTGGCAAGTGCAGCACACATCTAATTAGTCCAGTGCTATCAAATAATTTATGCAGATGGCATAAATTATCTTCCCAAACACATTTTCTGTGTGAAACTATGAATACTGAAACACACTATGACATTGGAGTAATTTTTCTGCAGTAGTTACCAAATTTTCTAGCGGAGTTAAGCTGACTGCATCTGGAAAGAAAATTAGTGTTGTTAATTTTTCCAAGTTAATGTCTTTTGGAGAAAACTGCTATCATGAAGATGTAATCACACCTTCCTTTGAAGTGCTTATCTAACTTGCTCAGTGAACAGAGATTCCTGCCTGTGGAACCTTTCTGCCATTCTTCTCAATCACAAAATGGCTTTAATCTCTTTTGGATAACAATTCAACTCATCTGAATGCCGTCTACCATCTTTTTTTCCTGGCAGCTGAAGTGTAGGGTCTGGTAACAGGGTAAGAGAGTATGAATTTTGCCCAGAGTTTCTCACTCCCTCACCAAGAGAACAAAGAGCTTTTTAGCTTTGCGTGGAATGCAATTAGCTGCAAGGAGCAACCAGAATATTTGTGAGAATATAATTTATTGAGAACTTCCACTTGGGAAGTGACTGAATGTCACCTTTAATAAACAACCCAAATATTCCCAAATTGCAGCTTTAGGCAATTTGTAAGGCACTATGTCTAGCTAGTAAGTCAAGCCCTCTCAGAAGTGGTGGTTTGTGGTCTCACCTGCTAATAAAGGAAATAACAAGAAACCATCCTAGCCATGCGAGTCATACAACAAATAAATCTTGTCTGTTTGCTTCTTTACTTGAATTCCTAAAAAATGTAACATGCTGCAACTGAAAGCCTCTTAGTAAAAAAAAAAAATATTAAAAATTGTCAGATGACTTTTTAAGTCTGCTCTTTGCAAAATTTTTTTGGCAGATCTGCTAGACCGGTGGCAGTGTTAAGATAAAGAGAGATCAAAGATGTCATTCCTGATTAAAATAATAACAAAAAAAAGGTGAGAGGGAAAGGTCACATATTCATATAGCAAACCCCATCTGATGTTTACTGCACAGGCTGTACAAGGCTGAAATCACCTGATCCTGTCAGAACTATTGAAGCAAACTCCTGTATGGAAAGGCACTGTGAAGCTCTAATTGGCTGGGACTGGACATAATCTCTTCTTCACCCACCTGATTTGCAGAGATTTGCCAAGAAGCGGCTTACTACACTGGAGATGTCCTTCAGCATGCCTTTGTGCCCTGCAAACACTGAAATTTAAATCATTTGTGCACAATCAATCCTTTCCAGAGCTTTCAGTGGAGGCAAACAGCCTCATGTGAGGCTTGAAGAAGTCCTTCAGAGCAGCTGTTTAGAAATGCATGAAGCATGAGGCACATTATATTCTCTTCCCACAGGCTGAGGGCCAGATGTTCTGTGGGTGTAAAGCAACAGAGCCTCAGTGTGGCATTTTTGGGGGGCCACAGTGATTTATGCCAGTCTAGAATCTGGCCCTTTATGTTTCAGCCAATTGACTTCCCCAACCTCTGCTGCTGAAGTGCAGCTTTTGTGAGGTGAGGAGGGATGGGAAGTGCTCAGGATTACTGGCCGAAGGTGCTGAAAAGAGAAATCTCTCAGAAGACTCCTGACACCACTTCTCCAGGCCAGATTGCTGAAGTAAGCACAGGTTTTTGGTTGTGAAGCATTCACATATTTTCCTCCCCGTGTTTCTGTTGCTTGCAATGAACATAGATACTTTATATCTGTTTACTCCCAGAGCAAGTTCACTTTTCTGTCCTCTTAAGATCAGGAAATGAGAATATTTCTAACTAGAGGTGATGTTCCTGTATTTTGGTTTCCTTCATAACTTGCATTTTCCTGAAACACAAGTGAGAATTACTCACAGGAGGATGGATTTCAGAATTAGGCCGTTTGGTCATTTTGACAGTGTCATGGGAGGAAAAAACTGTTTCCCAGAACCAAACAATTTTATTGCATTCCAGAATCATGTGCAAAACAGGAATCCCATCTGTTCAACAGTGTTCCCACCAAGTACAGTTCTGCCTGTAGCTCACCAGAATAAGCAGCTCAACAAAGGAGCCTCAGTTTTCAATGATAATGTTTTCTTCAAAATAGAAGACACCAGTAGAAAGGGCTTCATAATAATTTGCACATTTGCCAAGATGTATTTTCTTAAATAATATTTTGACTGCTAAGGGTACTGCAGAGTAATAGAGAACTAGAGCACTCACTCATAAATTAGCTTTCCCTGTGATCAGTTTTGCCAATTCTTCCAAATCAACAATAAATGAATAAAAAATAATAATGATAAAAGCATTAATCTCAAAACTGATGGATTAAAACTGGGCTAAAATAGGCTTCTTTGTTTTTTCCCTTGACAGCTTGAAAAGTTTTGAATAAAGGGTGCCTGATTGCAGCACTCTAGGTTTAGGCTAGTTTATTAGAACAATTCTGTAATAAAAATATTATTAAATGAAAGAGAGAGGAACTAATTTATGAGATTCCTCTAACTGAAGATTGGTGCCTGGGATTTTTATCATCACTATGAACATCAGCAAGTTTTGCTTAGCAAGTGCAATGAAGAGCTTATGGAAACCCCAGGTCAGAGTTTTATAGTTGCTTAATTCTGCATATCTCCATTTCTAAGTGTCTGCTTTGAGTTACTTCAAAGTCCTCTTAACAGTTTCTCCGCCTGACTGAGATTCCCTTGACAGCTCTGCTTGTGCTTTTCCTTAGAGAATCTGATCTGAAAAATAAAATGCAATTTCAATACTTGCAGAAATTGCATTTTGGAAAGGGATTTTTGCTGGTCTGGGGAGTCAGCCTTGCTGGTGCACATGCTTTGCCTGTGGGTAAGGAGTGATGCCCACCAAGCCCAGTTTGCCCCAACCTCTCTTGTTTCCAGGCTAGAGGAGCCTGCAAATGTTTGTATCCAGCTCATGGATAGTAGCAAGAGGGCTGGAAGGGAGATGTCTTTCAAGACAGGGGCTGAAGTTGTTTTCTCCTTTCCTGTAAAGGGAGAGGGAGGGATGTCTCTCAAGCATTATTCCACCCTTTTTGCCCAAAGTCCATCTGAATACGTCTGGTGCACCAGAATGGTTCTGCAGCAGAGCCACCTCTGTCCTGCAGTTCTCCTGTACACACAGCTCTGGGATCATCCCCAGAGGGTGTCACCATCCTGATCTCCCAGGATGTCTCTCACAGGATGTAGGTATTACAGCTGCCACCCACTGCACAGGTTTTCATGCTGGCTGGGTTTTACCCCGGTGCAGGCAGCTCAGCCTGAGTGGATTGTAGGGTGCAATATCTGGCTTTCACTCCTTGGATTCAGCTGTAGAGGCAGGTGCCCTGAGGGCCACATGCTGGGAATGACAGAGAGGTACAACCCATGGACAATTAAGAGTCATTCCTTGCCTACCTAATGATTCATATGGGTATGGGTGTCTTCAGGAGTGAGTCCATGGTGAGCTCCCAGGTTTTTGAAAGGGGGGAGGCACTTCCTGGGCAGTGATGTAGAGACAATAACAAACATCAAAATTCTTAATGATTTTCATCTTTGTAAGAAAGCTTTGTTAGGATTTTGAAGGGATGCTGGATGTAGTCTGTTAATTTTATCAACAACAGGTCAAAGCTTGTTGATGATCCGTCAGCTGGGAGTGCATCTAGTGGCTAAGGTAGAGAGGCCAGCAGAGGGCTTGAGTATCAAGTATAAGCTGGTCCCTCATCTTCTTCATTTGTAAATCAGAACGAAGAGAAATAGCTGTAACTCTGCATCACAGGCTTAGCACGAGGCTTAATTAATTTGTGTTTATGACACCCTGCCAAAAAGGTGTTAAGATAATTAGAAACGTAACTCTCACATCTGTTCAGGGCTAATCCACTGGGGCCACAGCCCATGATTAAGATTTCTAGCAGATGTCACAATGCAAATAGCAATGCCTTGTAGGTGGGAGTGCAGTAACGAGGAGCACGAGCAGCTCTCCTGCCCCTGAGGACAGGTAAACCCACGCCATCGCTGCTGCCCACACACCTCGTGCTGGGTGAGGTCCCTTCAAGGGATGCAGGCCCACACCACGGAGCTGCTCAGCTCCATGTCTGGGGCAAAAGGGAGACTACACTGAGAAATGGTGTTTTATGATAGTCATGCAGCCTCTGCAAAGCAGATTCATCTGTTCCATGCCTTCTACCCTCACTGCAGGCAACTGCAAGAGAGAGGCACTTGTTGTTGGAAAGGACGTTTTATGACACTGTTAGGGAACAGACTGACATCACTTACATTTTTTGGAACAATGGCCTTTTTCCCACAACTGCCTTGGCTTTTGTTCCCTTTGCACTGGCGCCATGCAGCTGGCTAGGATCTGACATTATTCCCCTGAGTTCAAGGAGAAAGCAGTCCCTGGAGAGCGGGTGTTTGGGAGGAGTCAGCATAATATTGATGGGCCCCAGCTGATATTCAGGGGGAAGTGATGGTATTTGTGATGGTATTAGCCTGCTCCATGCTTCAGACTTGAAATTTGTTAGAAAAAATGCCTGTCTGCAGAGCAGAGATCCAGTCTGTTGGTACCTGTGGTGCTCGATGTGGTGGCATACATGGACAGGAGGGAATGAAGGGACCTATGCTAGTTAAAGCCTGGGAGCTCAATGGTCTGGATCCAGGCAGGAGAACAGAGATAAAACAGGATCCTGTAAATAACAACTGCCCTCATTACTCTCCTTCTTCTCCAGAGTAAGTCAGTCCTTTGCATCAAGGTGAATGTTGGTTCTCCTGCTCTGCTCTTTCCCTATTGCCTCTTTAAAGTTCCCCTGCTTCCTTTTCTTCACTGCATTCCTTCTCCTTAGCTGGATGCTTTTTCTTCTGTTGCAGCCTGGAGCTGTTTCCCACCAAGTGTCCTTGTTGCTCACAGGACTGATTTTACCCTACTAGAGTGCCCTGGCCTAGCAGGAGCTGTGAGTGGCTAACCAGGAAAGGTTTTCTGCAAATTTAACCACTCAGATCCCTGAAAGTTGTTTGAACTAGGACTCCTCACATGTTTGGAAGAAATTAGGTGCATGTTAGTGGCGATGCCATCAGTCTCATACACAGTATACTCAGCAAAACACGGAGTAAAAATGTCATCTGCATGAATGCAATCTTTTTCTTAGGTCTTGCTAGTGTTAGTAATTTCCAAATTAAAGATCACAAAATTTATTTCTTTTAAATATGGGTAAGAGGTACCCTCCCTAGCTTCTTCCTTGGCAATGGTAGAGCTGTTTTGCCTGGGAGAAACAATACAAAATAATCACAAACAACCCCCTCCAAACCACAAAAATCCCAAACTGAAATCAGCTCCCAACAAGACTTAACTAGCCTGAGGTAGGCACCCAGGGAAGACTTCAGCTTGCTCACTTTTGGCAGTGCCATGAGGAAGCCAAGGCAGGATCTCATGCCAGGAAATGCCAGGCAACCTGACCCTGAGGCAGGCTGCTCCTCTGGCCCTCAGCTGGCCTGGACACTTGGCACTCCATTCCAGGTGTGCTGGCTGTGGATGGCAGGCAGCCTCTCCTATGGATTCCTGCTGGCAAGCCTGCACCTGAAAAGCAGCACAGCGACTTTTTTATTTAATGCAAAGGAGTTTGAAGCATGTGAAGTAGTAAGGATGATGTGAGGCCTTTTGGGTAATCACTGTGCAGAGACCTGGTACCTGGATTCTGAGATAGCAATTTCCTGGAACACTGATTCAATGTTAATGGAAAACACAAGTGGACTTGGCTTTATTACGAGGGTAAGGGCAAAGCTTCAGCAATGTCATCACATAAATCCACAGTGAATATCTCTCAATTATCTGGCGTCTGGTCCCAGCCTGATCTCTCTGGCATAGCAGAATTGGAAAAGGTGCATAATGGGCCAACAAAGCTGGCCACTGGTGTGATACAACTTCTCCAGTTCTGAAGATGAACTGAAGTTCCGCAGTCTGGGAAAAAAGAGGACTGAGAGGAGAAATGGGAGAGGTTAAAAAATCATTAAGTGAATGAATCACAGAATGCTTTGGGTTGGAAAAAACCTTAAAGATCATCAAGTTCCAACTTCCTGCCATGGGCAGGATATCCTTCACTGGACCAGGTTGCTCAGAGTTCCATCCAACCTGATCTTGAACACTTCCAGGAATGGGACATCCACAACTTGTCTGGACGACCTGTTCCAGTGCCTCACCACCCTCAGAGTAAAGAATTTTTTCCTAATACCTAATCTTAACCTACTATCCGTTTGTGCTGTTATTACATGCTCTTGTAAATAGTCCTACTACATGTTTCTTCTGGGCTCTCTTCAGATTACTGGAGGGACACAATTAGGTCACTCCTAAGCCTTCACTTTTCCAGGCTGAACAAAACAAATTGTCTCAACCTTTCCTCATAGGAAAGGTGCTCTATCTCTCCAATCATCTTGGTGGCCCTGGACTCACTTCAAGAGGTTGTTTTCCTTCCCATCCTAGGGACAGGAAGGTGAATAACAAGTAGTTTTTGGCAGTTGCTCATAAGACAAAAATCAGGAGCCTTCAGATGGAGTTTTAAAGCAAAGAAGAGAAAACATTTTTCCCTATAGCACTTCATTTAACAGTGGGATGCCATAGGATTCTGTGAAGACTAAAAGATTAAATTAGTTCTAAAGCACTTAGACTAATGGAAGACACACTGTCAGGGCTAATAAACACAGAGCTGCAGGTATATTCTTTAGGTCTAGAAACCCCTGTTTGCCAGCTGCTAAAAACCAGAACAACACATGAGGAGGAGCGGTACCGTATGCTGGTCTCAATCCTTAATTTATTTTTTTTTAATTTATTCCTTTTGTATTCAGTGCTAATGTTTTTCTGAGGCTACAGAATTCAGGGAAAATAACAAATGTGGCATTGCACATAAGGTGGTTGCTTTACTTAGAGTGCAACAACTGTGAAAATGCACCATCTATCATTTGAGGCAACTGGGAATAAATACAGCATGTCCGAGACAGGGTTCTCTGGGCTGGAAGTTCATTAACATCCCATCAGCAGAACTACATCAGGCATCAATTTGTACTGTTCATTTTCTACAAGTAGCTGCTTGGAGCAAGAGTCCCTTCCAGCTAGGTTTAGTGGGTTGTGCTTCCTTAGGAAGGTCACAGTGTATAAAATAGCCATAAGCAAGACAAGTACCAAGAGAGCTTTGGCTGGCTGCTGATCCTCTCTCTTCATAAAAAGGATGAGATTGGAGTGATGTACAACATGTTTTAAGTTACTTTGTGTAGTTGCCTCAAAACCATTTCTTAGGGAGCAATAATTCTTGGGAGGAAGTGCCAGAATGTTAAGAATTAATACTGATAAAACCTACATATTTCTTCCTGGGGATTCTCATGGGAAATATCTAGCTTTGCTATTTAAAATTATTTTTTGAAAAATGTGCTACCAGTTAGGTGTTCTGGAAATAGATTAAGTAAAGGAGTGTGTGACAGGCATAAACATAAAAAAAGAATGGTGAACCCTCTGTCACAAAGCTTGTCATGTGCAATTTGAGTACTCCTGAGAAGATAAGCAGTACCTTGGAACCTCTGAGTTTTTAAGCCAGCCACTAGATTACAGAAGCAGGTCTCCCAGTTTAAATCAGCTTCAAAGTGAATGGCTGAACAGTGATCCTGGAAGAAAAATAAAATCTCCAAAGGTATATTTTCCCTTTAATACGCTGCCAAGAGTTTTCTCTACAACAGAAAGAGTTATTTCACAGAGACAGGGAAGCCAGGATTGGCCCTCAAACATAGTAGCAGGAAAGTTAAAATGTGAAATTATGCTGCTAATGAGCCTAAGACAGTTGGCAAGTCATTATCTCCTGTCAGAGAAGCTGGAAAAGCATGTAAGGAAGAGCCTGTGCTTCCTGCAAGACAATTTTTTCTGCTAATGAACCTGTATGAGTGAAAGAACATCAAAAACAGGCCAGGAGTCCTTCTTGTTTGTTTATTTCTTCCTGTAGGAATTTGTCTGAAGCTCTGTAGGATCCTGCTGTCTGCTGCCTTCAGGTTTCATCCAGATCATCCCATCTCTGAATAAACGACCTCAAACCTGTTGCTGGTGGAAGTAGGTGGCTTTAGACAGCTGTGCCTTTCAGATAGTCCATTTTTGCCTCCTCTGCTGTCCACCATCACCTTGTTGTGAGGTTGCTGATGGCACTGAAGTGACTGCCGTGGCTGGGCACAGTCGGACACAGCATGGAGCAGCTCCTTGCTTTTACCATGGCATTCCCACCATTGTTCTTCTCTGTATGGAAGCCTGGGAAGTTTTGATTCACCTCCTTGTTTCCCCAGCTGGGGATAACCTAGTGGCTTTGTGATACCAGTAAGACTTCCTCTTCCCAGAAAAGAAAGCTGTGGGAAATGTTTTCTTCTACCTTTTCAGTTCCAGGACATCGGACTGGACTGAATCTACCTCCTCAAGTTTCAGAGTGAGCCTTTGATACCAAACCCCACATCATGACAAGATTTTCCTCCAGCCTTTGAGAACATACTACAATGAACTTACCATCCCTCCTTAATCTGCATTTACACATCATCTTGTCATGTCCTGATACAAGACTGTCTTTCCTTCAGGCCACACACCACTTACTGTCCAAATGCCTTGTGTTCATACCACCAAGTCCTAATAATTTCTGACTATTCCATTTCCCTGCCTGTTTGGGTAACCTGATATAAACCATTCTCCATGCTGTTTCTAAGAGGAAGGCAAAGCTCTCCTGCAGGTAAAGCATTGACTCACTCTGGCACTTTCGTGCTAACCTACAGTAGGTCTGTTGCAGAGTTGACTGTCACTCCAGCTTCCTTAACCTTCAGAAGATGGAGAAGTGGAGAACAGCAAAGACATCCATGGCTCCCAGTGAGGATGAGGGAGGTCTTGGTAGACAGTAAAGCCTGACCCAGAATTATTCTGGGTTGTATATACATATAACAGGATTCAAATTTTCACTAACATTTGTCAGAGGTTTTACCATTGATATCACCCTTGATAGGGCAGAGAAGGCACCATTACACCCAAAAGACCAAACAATCAATAATCAGTGTGTAGAGGAATAGTAGATTCAGCTTTGCTTCCTGATGGAAAACTCACACAGATAGTTGTTTATTTGCAGTGACAAAGAGGGAAGAACTGCTCATTTCTCAGAGCCTATGGAAAAAATGAAGCTGACAAGAAAGGGAAGAAATTACAGAGATTAAATAGTCAGATGAACTTATTTCCCATATACACAGGTGATAAAGCCCAATCACACAGGCATAGTATTTTTTTTTCTTAAAAGAACCTGGTATAAAAAATGTTATCATTGTTGGACTATGGGAAAGGAAACATTTTGCCTTCTCATCTTGGCTTGGTTTCAGGAGATAGAGCTAAAGCTGCCTTGTGCATTCCACAGAAGATGAATTTATCTTTAAAATTTTTAGTTGTAGCCCAACTCCTCACCATATGAAGGCACCAGTGCATCCAGGAAGCAGAGCACCCACAGAGCTGGGATACTGACTCTACTGCTGAAGTCAATTGAATTTAGTTCCTGAATTTCAGAAAAAGTTGTAGGTATTGCCTGGGAATTGCATAAGCTCAGTGCATAATAAAAAAGGCTCACATTTATTAAGGGCATTCAAATTAGAGTCCCAAGTGAAAGGCTGATTGTTTGAAAGATGCAACAAGGGGGTGAAGTTCAGGCAGTTTGTGGATGGCATCAAGTTTGTGCTGCCTGGTTATGGACATTTAGTTCTGGGATGAAGGAGTACAAGGCTGGAACTTGGGGTGGGACTGAGTCAAGCTTTGCTGAGCAGCAGGAAGAGGAGTCACATGCAAACATTAATTTACTAGTCCAAGCACACAGCCACTAACAATGCCTGGGACCATTCCCAGGAGGCAGAACTTGCTTGTTCTGTTGTTAAACAATTTTGTTCAAATTGTTGAACAATTGCAAAGTATTGTCAAATTGTTAGCATAACTCCTGCCAAAGAGCATTTTCCAAAGATCTCCTGGCCCAGAAACTGTTCCCAGGAGGCAGCTTGAGACAGACACACTCTTTGGGGAGTAGCAGAGGTTAAACATATGGTACTGGGGCCCTTAGTGCCAGGGAGTGGAACAGGGCACGATAAATTTACTTGCACTGGGTAGCTCCAAGTTGTACAGAGAAAATAACAGCTTGATTTAAATGCTCCTGAACAACCTATTTGGGAAGCAGCAATGATTTTAAAAGGAATGTTTACCAAGCCAAAACAAAGGCCTGCAACAATGGTCTGGATGGTACCAGCCCATGAAGGGCTGCATCTATCAGCCGGAGGATGGCCAGCCACGGAAGCAGTACTTGCTCCACACCAGGGACTTTGGATACCAAGGTCTGGCCTTGTAGAGGAGAAGGGAGTGCAGTCACACCTTACAAACACTGCTTCTAATAAAGATTTATTTTTTCCTATTTAATTTAAACACCCACACAGACAATCCTTTAGGGTTGAAAACACTTGCTGCTGGTAGATTAATTTGGTTGTTGCTGTATTTGTCATGCTGGTACTCAAGAAACTGAAAGCGGAAACAAGTAGAAACAAAGGGAAACAGCTGAAGTCAGTCATCCTCTGAAGTAAGTAAATCAAAAGCAAATAAATAGCACAGATAGTGTAATTGGTGATTATAAGACTACATAGGATTCTTTCAAAACACAGAATGAAATGAGCTACTCTCTTGATCTGCCTGTTGCTTATGTAGTTCTTGTTTAAATGTCGTTGAAGTAACAGCGTGCCAACAAATACAAACTGCAAACACAGCATTTTAATAAGCTCCAAGTGAAATGAAACAAGCCAGAGCAGATCTGTTGTCTCTTGCAGTTTTTTGTTTGCAAGATAGGGAGGTTGGAGGTGGGAGGCATGTAGGGAGAACATTATTCCTTGCATATGTTTGTCTGGTGTTGATTAAGAGGGGCGATGTTAAAAACTTTCTGTGACATGTTACAGGCTATAATCTTCAAATTTAGAGCCTTGTATTGCTCTCAATCTAGTCACAAAATCCCCATTAAGGAGAGTAGAGAGCCCTGAGGAGTTTGTGTAATGGGCTTTAGTAGCATCTAAGAAACAAAAATCTCCTCCTTAATTGTGCTCAAACCATCTTTTCTCACATTTTGCAGAAGGACCTTGGATACTACTGTATTTGTCCTTCATCTAATCTGTTGTTCTTTAAGAGTGCTCATCTAAACGTGGGCTTAAAATAGATCTAATTAACAGATCTGACCAGCTGCTTAGTCAGATATAACAGCCACTGCAGTGCAGAAAGGTTAATCCCAAGTGTGAAGAAAGCCAAGACACATCCTCTCTTCCCCTTGGCCCAGAATTTGCCATACATACACCCATCATTTCCCTTGTCACATTCTCCACTGTTTGTTAGTGCCTTGGTTAACAGCATCATCTCCCAACTCACACTGCTCAGTTTTGCTTCTGCTTTGCACTGCTAAAATCACTGCAAACTTCCACGCTGAAGCTTCTGCTTCAAATCCCAAAATATCAAGTTTTTCCAATGTGAAGGCAAAAGGCTTTGGCTGTTCCTCTTTTCTGAGCATGACCGCCCTGGGCTGATGCTGTCAGAGGGGCCTGGTGGATGGAAAGAGGATGCCCATGGATGCTGCCAAAGAGCTTCTGCCTAAGCAAAAACATAGCCAGACAAGGCTGGGCATGGCAGGATTCAGGTCCAGAGCTCTGCTCCCAGCATGGCATGGCATGGCATGACATCCCCCAGGACAATGCCACCCCAACCCCTTCCTTCACTGCTACCTGCCTCCTCCCCTCTGAGCAAGCTTCTGCCTGGTGCTTAAGAAAATTAATGCTAAGTAGAAAACCATGAAAGCATATTACCTGCAAATTACCTGACTAATCATATTCTCTCTCCCGGGACCTATTACACTTCCAAGCTTGCAACTTAGTCATCCTTGCAGGCAAGCTCTCCTTGTTTCCCAGTTTTGTTCATCAGGTTCATCCAGAACATTTGCAAATTTCTTCGTTTTCCTCCAAGCTAGCTGTTTAGTCCTGCCAGGTGCTCAGCTCCCTGAGCACCCTCCAGGAAATTAATTAAGCATATGCTTGACTTTAAGCAAGTGAAGCTGATAGCAATTAGGAAAATGGCAGGTTCTACAGCACTCTCTTTTTGCTGGCAAATCCTTAGGTAGGCGAGATGAACTGTCCTCTAGAGACTCGTGCCTCTCTCCATTGACTTAGGAGGAAATCCTGACAGCCTGTGCACCACAAAGAGCAGTTTGGATATACCAGCCAAGACATAGCATGTGTATCCCTTGAGTAGGGTATTTTGACTCATGTGGAAGATAAGTCAATCACTATTTTTAGCATTCTTTATTGATTCCTGTATAATTTCCTTTGCTCTTCCTGTGGAAGTTCCTTCCTTTCCAGTAACACCAGCATTTGAAGTAGCACATCAATCCCTATTATGTGTCAAACCTGACTTTTTTCCCCAAGCCTCGGTGTGATGCGGAAACTTTTAAAACACAAAGTCTTCCTGTAATTTAAACACCCAACTCTATGTGTAACTCGAATAAGACGTGGTGACTGCCAATGAAGTTACCCCCAGGCTCAGCAGATAGTACAACTTTCTGGATTATTTGTAAGAAGCTTGATATAGAGCCACAAAAGACTTTATCTTGCCAATGGCTCTATGAAACTTAAACTCTAAGTAACTTTGGCTCTACTAACATCCCTTTTGTGGTTCTGATTTATTCTTCCCATCTGAAAAATCACAGTGAAAAAGCAAAGTTATTCGCAATTTCTTTTTACTTGCTCTCAAGCAACCTGACTCTCAAAACCTCTTGGTGGAGTTGCTGGTTTTAAAACACTTTCATCACCAAAAAGAATCAATGTTTAATTCAAACATCCCCAAGAATGGAAGAAGTCAGGTCACTAGATCTGAAAGCCAGATTTAGAGGTGAAAGCTAAGCATCCAGTGCTGATACCTACTGGTATCTTGATAAACAAAAACAGGCTGTGTGAGGTGAAGAGTGCACAAGTGTGTTCACCTCAGCAGCAAAGTATGCTGCATCAGATCTTTTTAGGTTAAGATCCATGTATGAGTATCCATAAAGCACAGAGTGAAGCAAGTGCAGTTTGCTCATTAACTATTTTTATCTCGTGCATTTACTGTTGGTATGCCAGCCTTTGTCTCAGGATATATCAAATGCTATCAAATGCTATTGTGCAGGATGACAGCAGACAGAAAGGGCCTTGAAAATTTTTTTCACCTTAAGGACAAATTGCTTCCACCAAAGGTCTTAGAGCCACATTTTTAATAAGCACCCAGCCCTGTAAAAATGCCAAGGCATACTCAATGGGACCAAAAAAACCCCTGAGATTGTTTCTCTGTTTTTGCTAAGTATAAAATATTTGTCCCTGATCTGTCAGAGCTACACACACAGTTCCACGGCAGAAACTGAGCAAAGGCATTGAACACAACCACATTGACTACAATGGCATTGGAGCACAAGGACCCACCACCTCCTCAAGGTTCCCAACCCACCAGGCATGTGTGCACCAGGGGAAGACAGAGGAGTGAAGGAGGATTTAGCTATTTATGCTACACATGTATGGCAGGAAAGCCAGCTGCAGGGTGTGATGCTTTGAACTCATGGCTCTCCCATACTGGGTGAAATCCTCCCAAACATGCTGTGTTTGGGAAATGAAGGGGTTAATTGAGGCAGTGACACTTGTGACCCAGCCATACTTCCCAACCAATATCACTTGCTGACTGCCATCTGGGTGAGGGCGCTTCTTAGGTGGTCCTTGCTGAGCTTCTCAGTAAAACAAGGAATTTCTCTTGGCTTCCCACTGCCCATGTTTGGGAACACAAGTGTGGAGCCAATGCACACCACAGACAGGGGCCATTTTCCCCTCCTGAGGATATCCTGGCCACAGCAAAGTGTGGGAAAGCTTTTCATCAAGGCAGCTTTCTGTCCAGCTCAGGTGAGCCCTGTGGGGGTGTGCAAACCCCAAAAGGCTTTGAAGGAGGCTGGAAATACTTAGCCAATGGGGACAAACTGATAACACTCAGTGTCACAGAAGAGTTTGCTGTCCTTTTGCCTAGGACAGAACGGTAGGTAATCCAAACTAGTTTGGATTTTGAATACCAAGACTACATACCTAACAAACAATTCACAGGCTGGAATATTTTTATCATTTTATTATAAACTCTGAATAGCTTTAAAATCTTCATGAAACTCAA
Organism: Zonotrichia albicollis; assembly: GCF_047830755.1. Classification (NCBI taxonomy): domain Eukaryota; kingdom Metazoa; phylum Chordata; class Aves; order Passeriformes; family Passerellidae; genus Zonotrichia; species Zonotrichia albicollis. The sequence continues at coordinate 94,431,908 of NC_133819.1, forward strand.
GTAAAAACTAGACTCACCAATGGCCAACAGCTTGCACAAAAATGTAGCTGTCTACCTTGCTCTGCAGTTCTGAAATGCTTTAGATAGATGTTCTTGTGCAACACTAGCCCTGGCTTCCACGGTGTGCATTAGGACTGTAATAAATAAGTTGTGAGTTACATGGGCCTGACATGGTATTTATGAAAAGAACATATTTACTCCTTTGAAACAGCCACCCTGCAGAAAGTCTGGCTCTGGTACAAAGGCATTTATTCGGTGCATCCCCTTTAAAGGTCAGGAGAGAAAACTGAGAAGATGGGTAATTGCAAAACTGATTCTGAAAATGTGCTCTTATCTACTGGACAAAAAGGGAATGTCAAGAAGGCAGGGAGGTGAGCTAAAGCAGGCTCAGGGAAGATGCAAATTCCAGGACCCTCACGTAGGCAGATGTTACGAAAGGAATTCCTCCTGCTTTTGCCATCTGAGGAGTGCTGTGCTGACTTCAGCCAGCAGCAGAGATATCCAAGGGAGGAAAGAGTCATGTGTTGTTTACCTCACTTATCAATTTTTTGCAAGAGTGGGAACAGGGAGGAAAAAAAATTCTATTTAACAAGCATTTAACAGGGCATTTTGACTTCCCTGTTTTGGTATGGAATGTCCTTTTAAATCCCAAATATACCTTCCTATTCAGACATGAAATTTTGATCTGGCAGATATTTCAGTGACAAACACTTTTTTCTGTTGACTGCATCAGATTTAAGTAGATTTTTTTACTAATGCTGCTGTTAATTTCAAAGGGTAAATAGCAACTTAAAAAAACCCCATGTATTATCCTAGTCCTGCTTTCTTAGAAGTTGTTCCCTGAGACTGACACTGCGCTGTTTTGCCTTCTCTGGTACTTTGTATCCATGTTTTCACTGCTCTCAGGTAAAGTCCATTAAACACTTGCTGCACTTTGTTACATGAGAGTGAAGATTGGTGTTTCACTATGAAATGTAAGTAAGCACATGCCTTGACTTTGTTTGGATTTCAGTCTCTGATGAGTAGAGTTATTGCACACCTGGAGCACAAGCCTTATCCCTTTCCTTGGCTGGGCTTACAGTGATATGTTGAAGGTCCATCCTCAAGCACAGTGCAAAGCTTTTAAACCAGGATTTCTGAGGCAACTTCAAATCAGGTACCATAGTGCAGGAAGGAAGGACAGGCAGGACTGATCACCTTGCAAAAGTGGCAAGTGTCTTACACAGGAGCGGGTTTTCTTGTTGGAGGCAATGCTTGTTCCAGTAAGCATAAATTACCATTCCTGAGTTTCTGGCACTGGTAAAACTCACTGAGCAGACAGAAAGTCCAGCATGCAGGAGCAGAGAGACACTACATGTCACCTGCTTTCACCAAGACTCAAATGGAAGATGTCCAAGGACTCCTGAAGTAGCAAAACTTCTCCAAAAAGACTATATGAAGATGTTGTTCTTTTGAAATCACAAGATATATAATTTCTCTATACACATCGGCTGTTTCTTCTGTTTTGTTAATCTAGAAATAGCAAAAGGAGATGTCAGAGCTTGTCTGGAGTTAAGTGACAAGTACCATGTGATGGAGGTCCACATTTCTGGACTGTAAAATGAGACAGGCAGCATGCCAGTGAGACCACAAAGCAAAGGAAAATAAATAACCATTTGTGGTAGCAGCCTAAAACCCCCTCAGTTTCCCATCTCCTGTTTATTTCAGTATCGATGTGTTGGAACTGCTGCATGAATCTGACCCAGTCAAAGAAAGCAGAATTAAACCTCAAAGTTGTTGTTTGTGACCCAAGGTGGCCGTGTCACAAAAAGCAGCATGTACCCTGCACTCTGGTCAGTGGGAGCAGTGCTGAGCCAGGGCAGAGGTGGCTGAAGCCAAGTCCTGGAAGGGAGAGCCACAGGCTTTGCCACTGGCATTGCCCCGGCCTTGCTGTGACCCTGGGAGGCCTCCTTGTCCCCGCCACCATTATTTCTTTTGTCACCCTCATGAAGGTGTTAATTGCTTCACGGTTCCAAGGGCTGCTCTTTTAGCAAGCTCTTTTAGAGGCTTCATTCACTCAGCCAGCTGGCAACACTGGGTTTTGCCGGTGTTTGTGCCAATGCAGTGGAAGAAGAGAGCCAGCCACAAATAGGGCAACAAAACATGGTGTGGGGTGTGCAGCCATCTCCTGCAACGTGAAGGAAATATTAACTTTATGCTTCCCATCCAAAGCCCGAAAACACAAAGGTAAAAACAAAACATGAATTTAAAGCTTTGCACAACAGCTACCAGGCCGTAATGAAATTTATTCTGTGGTCTCAGATATTTTGGAGTGATAGGCCCAGCAGCTCACAGCATGTGGTTTATGCATATCAGACTTAGGGCATGCATCTGGAGGAATGCACTTATGGTGGATAAAGGTGAGACTCTACGTCTCCAAATTGAGATTCTAGTCTAATCTGACTAGGCTACTTTTCTGCCTTCCTGTGTCCTACCAAAAAGTGCACAGGCATGATCAAATCTCCTTTTTGTCCTTGGAAAGGTTACAGTAGTCACCAAATCATGAACTTCCTCTCATCTCCTCTCCTGTTTTTAAACAAACCCACAGGAAAAACAATAGAATTAGGCATAAGGAAACCTAAATGCTGGGATGGCTACTTCAAAAATGTTTTGGAAAAATGTTTATTTGTGGATGAGAAGCTAAGTACTCCTACTCATCCCTCTGCAACTGGCATAATAATGTAACCATCACTTCCAGCAACCCCAAGGATCTGAAAGGCAGAACTCTGAGTGAACTACCTGTTCCATCTAACATACTGTCAATGATGAACGAGAAACTGGGGCTGATGTATATGCAATCTGTTTTCCCACTTAATTCTGGATTTCTGCAAAAGCACATGTTGGTGCTTCACATCACAAAAACCTCGTAATACCATGACACCAGCAGTGGTGTGTCCATGTTGTTTCAAGCCAAGTGCAGGGCTCTCAAGAAATACGTCTGAGCTCCACCAGCACCTGTTGAGATAGATCCTCACATCCTCCAGCCACTCACTTTCTTGTATGAGTTACACTCAATGGAGAGATGAGAAGGAGGGAAGACATGCAGCTTGTCCCCCACATCTCCACATCTGGAGCTCCTTGTGGAGCTATATGATGAGGAAGACCACTGGCATTCATCTGAGTACAGCTAGCAAGTATTATTTTATTCTTTTAGGTTTTTAGCTTACAAGAAGTGGACACCCACAGTCCTCTCTGCCCATCACAGAATGTCTTCAAAGGTCCTTTCTGTATCCAAAAAGGGAGACTGGCTCCTTATTTTACTTATGAAGGACTTTGAAAATGCCTGTATTTGGTGCTGTCAAGAAGTGGGATCAGTGGTAGGGATGCGAGGAAATCACAAGCCTGAAGGAGAGCTTTAGGAGATTAGAGAAAGATGAATATTTAGATATGTGTATGAGCTGAGCAAGAAGCTCTGCAGAAAATTGGCATGATTTAGATGCTGCCAATGTCTGAGGATATGAAGAAAGAGTATCAGGTCAAAGTAGCAGTTCATGAATAAGCTGTAGATGTATGAGAGGAGCATTATGGCCATGGTGTCTGCAGCAAGCAAGAAAATCGATATGACACTCTGCTGAAGAACACTTTTATTCAGAAACAATCAAATGAGAATGCAGAGCAGCTGCTGCATCTAGATTAGCTTGCTGCTTATTGAAACTGCTCACACATCTTTAAAACTTTCTCCTTTCAGCCTTGTTATTCTCTTTAATGAGTATAATTGAGTTGGCCACCATTTCTCAAGGCCACTAACTTCATGATAACATCACTGGAGGCCAAGAATCATTACCAAGAATCACTTGGAGGCTGACTGAGAAAAATATCTGGGCTTTGCATCCCTTCTACTCTGATGGAGCACCTGGTGAACCACACAAACACATCACTGAAAGTCAGCCTTACTCAAGAAGGTGGCAGCAGATTTAATTCAGAGGTTGCTTATGCCTGTGGTGTGAGCAGCTTCAGTGTCTCTGGACAAAGGCCTCTTTCTTTGCTTATTCTTAGTGTCCACTGTAAAGTGCCTGCTAGTGGCTGTCTCTCGACTAGGTTGCCTTTTCTACTGCATGTCCTCTGTAATATTTTTCAGGAAATAGATTCTAAGCACTATCCCCATAAGAATTTGGGGACTTTTGCTCTGGGAACAACCTTTCTGGCCATTGATGAACAAACAGATTTACACAGGTTTAACATAAACTCAGCACAAAGCAACAGGATCATTCCAGGAAGACTTGGCTTGACAGGCAACCTCTGAAGAGACAATAAGAGCTGCTCTTTTTGGCTTAAATGCCTAGAGTATTTAACAAGCAAAGTTTCTTTCTCTTAAAAGGTGCTGGACAAACAATGTCTCTTCATTTGTCAAAAAATGCTAAGTATAGATCTATTGGTCTGCACCAAAGACTCCAAATTCAAAAGTACTGGCTGATATTGTTATCTCACTGAGTTAGTTCCTGCTGGACATGACTTAAACTGAGACATGAACCTCTTTTCATTCCTCTGAGTCCCTGACATGTCTGGTTCTATCGGCACGTGTAACAAAGAGCAGAATTTGCACCACTGGCTGGTGAGGGGAAGTTAAGCCCTTGCCACAGGCTGTGCTGTTCATAATGAGTGGCCCTGTGCATGCTCTAAGATCAAGATAAATTTCAGGGGATTTGAGTTGATCAGCTAACTGTCCCTCATTGAGGGGTAATTCAGTCAAGCTTGGGCTAGAGCATGCACGTGAATAATTACCACAAATTGCTCCACAATGGAGCAATGACTACTTTGTGTACCTTGGATCCTCTGTTCTCCTCCAGTGTGTCACTGAAGTGTGTCACACCATGGACCAGGGCTGGATTCTGGCTCCACTGAAACACTGCAGCAGCTTCACTGTGAAAAAGAGTGAATCCAGACTCATGAATAAGAATATTAAACTTGTCCCTTCCTAAGTACCTCTCACTGCTGTTGAGATTTGATTACATTCTGAGATGTCTCACAATTTGTCATGCTGTGCACTTTCATGACAAGCTTTCCTTGCCCAGTCCCCTGTTAGATCTAACTGAAGTTTTCACCTTCTAGCCTCTTATTGGCTGAAATGATGTCTCATTTTTAAAAGTGCTAAATAAGGCAAATGAGCCTTATTTATCCCCAAATATGACTTTGATAGAAGTAACAGAAAGTCCAGCTCTGGTCTTAGACAGCCCTAGGCTGGCTCAGCAGCTGGGACTTTGGTAGGAGCTGTGTGAAGTAAGACATTAATTTATATTTTACTGAAAAAATCCCAACCAAACACCAAAACAATAGGAGAGTTTTGTTTCATCTGTTTCTCCTTCCTACCACCCCTGTAAAGTGCTATTGAATCAGACACGATCAGTATTTGGTTCCTAACAGGAAGCACTTTTGTGGCCAGGCAGGTTTATATTTAGAATGGGAGTGGTAAAAGATGAGGGATGGGAGTTGTCTCCAAACATTGCCATTATTTCTTTAATGGAATATACAGCTTGCCTCCTCTTTAAATAGCAAAACAGGCCTGTGTAACAAATTATTAGAGCTTGCAAGCCTTCCTCAGGCCCATAGATGGCATATTCCAACTATTTGTGTTCTGTGAAACCAGCAGTGGGCCTGAGAGGAGAGCAATGTAAAAGGCAAGATTGAAACTGAAATGTTTCTTCACAGGCAAAAGAGAATAGCAGAGTTTTTTATCCCTGGAATTCAAAGGCAGAGAAGTGAGGAGCTCAGAGAAAAATCTGTGAATGCTCACAATGGATTCTCACCATTTACCCTTTGTATAACTATAGACAAAAAATGCAATGTGATGGCAGAAATTGTTTCTGTTTTCCTGAAAACAAAAGCGACTGCAAAATGAGCACTAAATGTAATGCAGATGGGAACTATGAAAAAAGCACACCACCAATGAATTTGGGAAGAGCCACAAACCCTCTTCCATGCCTGCTTTACAGTGATCTCAGCCCTTCAATTGTCCTTGTCACACTGGTGAAGCTGTTGAAAGCTGATCCAGTGTTACACCAGTGAGTGGCCTTCTGACACAAAAAAGGCAACACAGGGAAAGACAAAGGACTCAAGTTTGTTCTCTGAGAGAGATATCTGTTTAAAAGCCTGAAGAGGATAAAAGATGTGCAAATGAAGTAGGACCCAGCTGACCCTTCTGGGCCTTTGGTTTTGAGCTTCCTATGTCAAAGTCACATCCAAGAGTTTGAGTAAAACTAAAATTGTATCTTCCTCACCCATCACAAATCGATGCAAATTATGCAAGCAGATTCTTTATAGAGGGTTCAGTAGCTGGGGACAAATAGTGAAGTAATTTGGGAATTAGTTATGGATTAATAAGATTATTTGTGTGAAGAGAAAGAAATTATGGTCTCCAAGCACTTCATTTTACAAGCAGATCTAATTATTAGCTGTGACCATCAGTGCTGTGTTCTGGTACTGAGAGGGTCACATGTAAACATGGGATGAAGCAATCCAGCTTTCAGCAGGAGTAGCCTGGGGTAGAAGGAATAGGGAGGATGCACGGAACATTTCTTTTTACCCATATGCCCATCATAGAAGCCCAGTTCACTTCTAGCCCAGTAAAATTGATGCTCAGGGATGTTGTGTACTTCACTGTGCAGTAAGAAGGAATAATGCTTCTTGTCATCACTAGTGGAGAAGTTTTCAATGTCTTCAGATACATCTCTGCAGCCACAACAACATCTATGGCAGGACATAAGGCACTTATGTGACCAAGCCAAGTGGCACAGAAAAGGTCTTCTCGATGCTGCTCATGGTAGCCATTCCCCCAGGGCAGCCTAGTTCCACATGCCCTGCAAATTACATGACCCAGTTCTATTGTGCCCAACGTGGCACCCCAAAAATACCTTTGTTTTTTATTCCAGTGCATCTGAAATGGATGCATTGCAGCCAGAGTGGGGGTTTTAATGGCAGGAAGCTGAAGTTTGCATACTGCATGCACTAACTCGTGGCACAGGGAACAGCCTGAGAGAACAACCTTTTGTGGTGTGAGTGGGACTAAAACCTGTGTAGTTCCAGTGCTGTTCTTTAGAACACTAATAATCTATTCCTTTAGAAGATGAGCTCCAGACACTGTCCTAAAGGAAATCAAACACCTCACTAAAAAGGGAACTCAAGAACCTCAGTATCTCCAGTGCAGTACATATGGCTAAAAGTTGCAGACCAGGCAACAAAATTATCTGGCATTTCAAATTTACTCTGACCATTATTGGTTCATAGGTTAGTCAGACCAGATTCAAATAATCTTTTGGCTCCATCTTTGTGAAGAAAATACTGCAGAGATCTGCCTGTACACTTGTTTGAACATATCTGCTAACAGAGAGCTCAGCAGCATCTCATTTTCGTAAATGTGTGCTTGTGTGCTATGCTGAGGAGTCAACCTTTATTGAGGTTTGTCACACTTTCTGTTGTGTGTGTGTGTATTTTGGCACCCCTGCACCATAAACAAAAGAAAAACTCATGTTTTACAGAGCAAAGATTGCTGTTGCAGTGTTAAAAGTACCTTTGTAATCCAAACTACGATCCATGTGCAGCAAAGCTCATCAAAACCTAATAAAACAAACAGTGGATGAAAAAAGTTTATATTGGAAATTATATGAATAACAGCATTAGAAAAGCAGGCCACATTCAAGAGTGCTGAAAATTCATCAGAAATTGTTCTGATGATCCTCAAATAACAAAGGCTTATTCTTCTTTGTTTTTGTAACACATGCTATGGTGAATTTTCCAGTGTCCTTGAAGTCTGCCAAGAATGGGGAAAAGCAAAAGAAAATTAAGGAAAGAGAGGGGAATGCACTGCAAATATGGGATGACAGAGGGCAGAAAAATGTGGAATGAACTTTGATGTGGAGCAGATGTACCCCTCCATTCCATAGGCAAAACCAGTGCCGAGGTCACTCTGAAGATAATGAGGAGAGAAACGTCTTCTGTCTCCATTTAACTCTAGCACAGAACCATTTCAAAGATGCATAACAGAAATGTTTCTAATAATCCCCCCCCATTTTTTTCCTGTGGAAGGAAAGGAGCAAAAAGCAGGCAGAGAGAGAATTACACTCTGCAGCAGCACTTCTCTGACTTATTTCTGGATTCAGACACTTTGCAAAGTGCCCTTTATTACCCTCAATCTGGGAATATTTGCTCTGTCTCCTGGAGATAAAGCTAGAGAGACATATCCAATGTGTTGTATAAAAATGTTCAATTGACATAATATGCAAATACCGAAATATATCTTTTTATTTTTATATTGCAAGAGCAGAAAATATAAGACAAACACATAAGCAACAGCAAATTACATTATTCAAATATTTTCTCTTTTTCTAATAACATTAGAGATGATCCTTTCAAGCTGTTAACAGCACTCAGGAAGGCAGGGGGGAGGGGGTCTCACAGATGATTTGATATATGCACTGATTCCAAACCCATGTGGAAAGCTTGTGATGTTAACATTTGTGTCAATTTGGTCTGGGCAGGGATTGGAGTGCAGGGCTGGCCCTACAAGGACTGAGTGGCAGATGCCACACTGACTTCAACAGAGCTCTTGTTTAACTCTAGGCATCATTCAGCTTTATTAGAAACATCTGTCAAAGACAAAAAGAGCTGTCGAGGAGATGAGAAGATTTTCCTTTTGGTTTTGCTTTTAGAAGTGTATTGCAATATATATTTATGTGTGTATTATAATAGATGGACTTACTGTATATGAGTATATACATATACGTTTATATGTAAAGATTGGATGCTTTGAGGTGCCTTTTCCATGAGTCAGAATGAGTATATTTTAAAACTCTCAAAAATTAGTAGTAAGATGAAAGAAGCCCCGTTGAATTAGATTATTAAGAAAACTAAGTAAGAATCCTAAACTATGCAGCATCAGTTATTTTTTTCAAACAGAGGCTTTTTCAGAGAATGAGTTGTGTATAATGCATTACTCTTTTTTTTGTTATCTATATGGTTAAAAGTTAGAAGTGTTTGCAATCTTGTACACAAAAATACTCTTCCCTTTATCCAGCCTTGTCTATTCAATGGGCACAAATGAAATGTTCCAGTAATACAGCAAATTTGTGTATGTTTCTTGCAAGATTTAATAATTTCTATCAGGTGTGTAAGTAAGAGTCAAAATAAACATCAAAATATAAGAGAATAATAAGAATGAGAATAGTTACCAAAAACATGTACAAGTGTCAAAAACGCTCCCTACATCTGGGGCTCCAGTGCAATGTGCTGTTACCTTTCTGTGCCCTGGTGCACAAGGAGTCACACAGGAGTCACACAGGACAGAGGTTTTGCAAACAGGACACGTTGGCTAGACTGGACTCACACAAGAGGATGTTTGATGAATCAAGCGGCCAAGGATGAAGAGAAGGGCCACAAGCACTCTTGTATTAGCATACAGTGCAAAGCATGCAGCACCTTCAGAAACTTCCTCTCTTGGGAACAGGCAGCATGTTGTTCACTTCCATCTGAAACTCCTGAAAAGATCCCTGTATCAATGGGAGAAATCATGCTGCAACAGTGGGCTGTAATGGAGAAGTTCCCAACAGACCTGTGGAGGAGGTCTTTTTGGTTCTGGGCAGAAGGATTTTGTTGGATGAGTGCACAGAGATCCACCAGCCTGCTCTGGACAGTATTCCCTTCACTGGAGCACAGGGGGGAAGCAGGATCAGGCCTGAGAACATCAGTTAAGGATTAAGCTGAAATAAAACCTGCCCTATGGCAGTAAGCAAAGTATGATGTTTTATTTCACTCGTGCTGGGGTATGCACAGAAAGGGGCTCTTTGGAGTCCTCAGTGGCCGAATGAAATTGATTGAAGTGCAAACAAAAGAGGTGAGTATCAAAAAATCCCTGATAGCAAAGTAATTGCTTCCACATGTTTTAAAATTGCCTTCAGAAATGAACAATCAAATCCTACATGAGCAAGACACAATAACAGAGGCAGGGAGAGTCAGGAATATTTATGAAAAACGCTGTAGAGGGCACCTCTTCTTTCAGCAGGGACATAAAAGACTCAGCAGCCAACACCACCCAAAAGTCAGTATCTTGGATGGAGGCCTGCTATGGACTTTCAGACTGGCAGCCATTTAACTGCAAGGGATTGACATGCTAATTACAAATCAACACAGCCGCTACAAGTGTTGCTGGCCACAAGTTTTTCAGGCCTTAATTAAACGTGATAAGATGCACAAAGCCTTAGTTTATTGAACTGTCAGCATGAGGCCACTGCCTGTCATTCATCTTTGTATGTGGTCTTATGACAAACAGGAAGGTGAACTTGGAGCCTTATTTCTCTTTTGTTTGAGACTGTTCTCCTCAGTACATGAACTATTGGGTCTCCTCTCACTTTAATGCAAAATTAAGCTGTTTTTTTTATGAAGTCTGTCCACAGACACATTTTTTTTAAACTCTAAACCCTGCACATCTGAATTGTACTTTAAACTCTTACAGGTGATGGCAGAGACCTTGGTGTGATGCCTGCAAGCCATCCTCCACCTCCTGGCCTTTGGGACAGATCCCTGGCTCAGGTACCAGAGCTCCCCTCTGTGCCTTTAGTCACACGCTCAGTGTAAAGGATTGAATTGCCCACCAGTACATATAAAAAAAGCCCTAGAAGCAGTTCAGTTTACTAAATAGGATATTTGAGGGAAAGTGCCCCCACTCAGCATACTTGAGCCTGAACTGAGTATTGGAGAGCACTGTCTTTACGTCCACTGTCCAAATGCAATTAAACAGAGCTGTTTTTGAGGAAAGCTGCACCCACTATGAATGAACAGTTTAAAGCATTAATCCACATCTGTACCAGCAGGTACCAAACTGACTGGCATGTGGTATGTAAATAAATTAATGGAGTATTGAAGGAAATAAAAAAGATATGGCTGCAGGAAAAATATCAAATACAGATTTTTTTTAAAATAACATTTATACAATCTGTTTTCTTGTGTCTTGATTGTTTGGTTTGTTTGAGATTTTTTACCGAGGCACTGTATGTTAGTATTCTTCAGCTTAAAAGACAAGCAGACAACAGAAGGTAGTACAGGTGAATGTGGTTTCTGTACAGGGATCAATGTGATTGAGCACAGCTAGCTCTTCCACTCTGAAATGGGGTTGGAGAGATAATCTGTCTCCCTCTGGGGTAGATGTTTGCAATTAAGACAACATGCCTCATCAGCACACAGCAAAAAGAAAAGGTGCTTTGTTCTCTGTGGTTCCAATAGGCAGCTGAGGAAAGGATTAAAGAGATTAAACCAAGCTGAACTGCCAGAGGAATTGTTTCTGAGGTTGGACCCTGCACTTGCCCACCCTGGAGCTCAGCAGGAGGTTCCTCTACATAGCAGGGAACTCCCTGAGCAGCGAGAGGAAGGAGGTGTGGACACACAACATTTCCAAGCTCATGCTCCGAGTCTTCACTGAATTGTTCCCTTTAGCGTCACCCCGAAGCTGGTGTGAGGCTCTTTCCTGGTACTGATACTGATCTCTGCAGTATTTTCCTCACAAAGATGGAGCCAAAAGATTTTTTACTCTGGTCTGACTAACCTATGAACCAATAATGGTCAGAGTAAATTTGAAATGCCAGATAATTTTGTTGCCTGGTCTGCAACTTTTAGCCATATGCACTGCACTGGAGATACTGAGGTTCTTGAGTTCCCTTTTTAGTGAGGTGTTTGATTTCCTTTAGGACAGTGTCTGGAGCTCATCTTCTAAAGGAATAAATTATTAGTGTTCTAAAGAACATCATTGGCATGGTGCAGCTGCACCACTGGGAGGTGCAGCACAACAGATCTGCAGAAAGGAGAAGAGACTGGAGGGGCTGTTCCAAGAACTCCTTTATTGCACTCACAGATCCAGGTCTCTACCATTCTGTCCACTTTATGGTCATTATCTCTGATACAGGTTACATACAAGATATTCTAGGTCTGGTGTTTTAGTATGTTGCTTCTCTTATAAAAACATGAATGATCACTGCAAATGATGAAGTTAAAATGTAGAGCCTGGTCGTGCCAGGCAGTTTTGTCCCAAAAGCTCAGAAAATTACTTGTTCCTCCACCCGCCAATTCAGTCTTTGCTATGAGGGGGGAAAAGAACTTACCTTTAAGTAACTCACATTTCTATAGAATATCTTAAGCAAAAGGAATTTTTTTCTAAATGTCCTTATGACAAAGCCATTAGAATTTATTTTTAAGAAAAGATCATGGCCCAGCTTATCTTTTAATGGCCATGAATTCATTAAGATAATGGATCTAAATTTGTTGACATCATCTGTATCACTTTGTAAAGGATCCTTACATCTGATATGTCATGGTGCATGCAGGACGTGTCCACCACACTAAATTCACAGCTCCACTGCTGATACTATCCAGGGCGGAGTATGGTGCTTCCTGATGAGAGTGAAAGGTCACCAAATTCTGCAGAAGTTGCCCGTGTGGTTGGCCAATGTTGCTTCTGGTGCTCTACAAAAGCCAAATCCTCCAGGGTAAGCGACTCCTGATCTCTATGGGAAAAAGATGTAGCCTGGGAGTAGCTTGGTCTGTGGCACTGTGTGTTCATACTGAGGATAAGGTGCCTTGGTTTTGGGCAGCCCTAGCCCAATTGTCACCCTACAGAGCTATCCAGCCTCTTGTTTGGCAGTCTGATGATGCAGGCATTACATCACCTACTAAGCAAGGGGAGCAAAATCAGACATCAGTTTTCTGTCCTCATCTTTAAAGTTTCATGTCTTCCTGTCACCAGATTCTTCTCTGTACCTTTCCCTGACCAGAAGGACACAAGTTTCAGGCTCACAGCCCCCAGGTTGCCTCTGGCTCTCAGCTCCTCACTCAGCCCTTTACACCAGCTCCCCATCCCATCACAAAGCACTGAATGCTTGCCCTGGGCATTTGTAGTCACTTGTTGGAGAGAAGGGCAGTGACTCAACCCCTTTGTTCCAGGGAGGAAGACTTCTGCTCTGGGGAGGCTCATGCTGAGTGGATAAGTAAAACTTCCAAGTAAGAGAAGCCTAGTGTGTTATCTGATGTAGCAGAATAGCTGACATAAGACAAAAACAAGAGGACCCCAAAATTTAACAGGCACCATCCTCTCTAGTGGAATTAAAGATGATTCCAGGTTTTTCCCTATACCTCACCCTCTGGCAGTCTGTCAGTACTCCTGAGACCAACAACAGCAAAGTCAGCTCCATCATTATCTGCTTTCAGACATACTCAGGGGTACCCCAGTGGTCGACAGCCTCTGCAGTTCTCTATTTTCCCCCACTTTTACTAACATAGTCTGTGACTGTCATGTGTATTCCAACTAGTTTTGTGTTATATCAAATAAATAATGCCATAAGCAACCATTTCACAGGCCTTTGCCTCTTGTTTCGCTGCAGGCAAAGTGCCCGGGATCCTTCCATCCAGAGCCAAAGGCTTTGACCTTCTCCCATCAGCAGCCAGCATTAAAGTGATTGTGGGTCTGCAGCAGTTGTGTAACAGGAGGAAAAGGAGGACTGAAAACACCCTGTAACTGAGCTTGCTCCTGCCTCTTTGGTGACTTATTCAATCTTTGTGATACAAATTCTCTCTCTCAAAGAAAATGTTGCTGTTTTAAACAGCTCTTGCTACACTGTTAAAAGCAGCATTTGAAAGCAGAGGCCATGGAGGCACAGCTGGACTTCCCCTTTAATTGTTCAGAGCTTATTTCATGGCTCGTCTGTGCTTGGACAGTCTCATGCCTTCAAAGGCACTTGGGAGAGCCAGGACTGATAGCAAGAGGAAGGGCAAATTAATATTGCTACAAAGCACATAAACACTTCATTTTCTCTGTCTGCACAGCTCTCCTGACGTCAATTGGAATGAAATCTAGAGCACAGTCAAATACAATCTTACACGTTTGCAGGATTCAGACCTTAAGCAAGTGATGGCTGTTCCACCTAGAAGGAATTATTTGTGTTAGTCTTTCAGGGATGGCAGGCAGAATTGAGCAATACAAGAGAAAGATTTTGTGCAGTGAGATACAAGCCATTATCAGCACAGAATTAACTGGGAAAATTATAAAGATCACAGTGATTTTTCTAAACTCAGGATTGACTAATTTTCTACAAATTCTGCACAACAACTCTTTTGTCAGATTAATTAGTGTGAAGATGTCTGCACAAAACAGAGAATATTGATAAAATGAAGACATACCCCCTAAAAGGACTGAAATTCACTCTTTCTCCTTGGAATAATTTCTCTGCCTCTCAGATGCAGAGCTCCCTGTGCATTAGTCTGTTAGTTGTAATATAATATTTTATTTTGCTCTCCAGATTCTTCTCTTCCACTCTCTGCAAGGGGTACAGTGTATAAGAGCAGAAAGAATTTCCACCAACCCCCTGGTTGATCAAAATGCTTTTTCACCATTAACAGCATAAAAGAAGGATCACAGGGAAACACACATGAAAAAGAAAAATAAACCAAACCCCCAAACCTCACTTAGATTTACTTTTCGTAGGGGTACTTCCACTGTTTGAAGATTAGCACAGACTTAGGTGCCACAAGCACATGCAGACTGATTTTTTCAAGGAACTTTCCTGTTCTAGAACATTCACCAAATGTTTCCATAAAATACCTTATTGCACAGTGTAGAGAAAGTATAAAAGATGACAGAAGCATAAAATATATGATATAAACCTCCATTCTTTCAAATAACTACTATTTACTCAGGTAGATGGTCCTTAGTTATCTGGAAGAGATGAGCAAGGGAAGAAGGTACGTAACCAAGGAAAGGGGAAAAGTCTGCCAGAAAATTATTCTTCTCATTCCTGCAATGAACACATGTAACACTAAGAAAATCTCCCAAGGAAAGGAGATTGCTTTACTCCTAAGGACTGCAAAGAGTCCTCTGAGGAAAAAAAAAACCAAAAACACAACCCAGGGAGACAAACAGCATGACTTCCAGCTGTTCAGTGCCTTCACTAATCTTTGAGACAGCTGTAAAGACAGAAAAGCCTTTTCACAAGACAGCAGAACAAGGTCACTTTGCTTTAACCCATGAGAATTGCTGATCTCCTGATGACACTAAATGAAGAGCAGAAAGGAATAATTAGACTGGTCATTCCTGCAAGCTTTGTTGTTTGCTATCACTGTAAAAATTTCTCATGTGATATAGCTGAGAACAGCTGATGTCCTCCTGCTACTTTGAAGTCAACAGTCTTTAAATCACCAGCAGCTACATCTGGACCTCTTCTGATGATTAATCTCCAAACTCCTTGAGAGGTCCATGCTATCCAGTTAATCTGTTTTGAACTTCACCTCTTGCAGGTGAGTTGAAGGCTTGCTTTTGTAGAAAAATCTCTTATCTATAACTGTTCCTTCCTTTCATGGATATTTTTCCTGTCCCCCAGGTGCAGAATATCCTGGGCATTGTTCCTGCCAATCCTTTATTCTAGTCTAGGTTTGCTCTACTCTCCGTATGCTCCTGTGGCACTGCATATTGATCAGCTGTTTCCTGGTAACAACTGTAATTTTTTATTTACATCAGCTGTGTTTTGCAGTTTGAAATGACTTGTTTTCAGTGTACATAACATGAGAAACAATAGCACAAATACAATGTTGTCAGCAGTAAGACTGTGGTATCCAAGGCATGACTAAAGGATACCCCTAGGCTAGAATATTGTTTGGCAAAGGCTGAGTTGTCAGCCTCAGCCTTAAATACTAAGGAAAACTGCATCATCTGTGTGCCACTGGAAGCCTAATTATGCATCTCCTACACACTTATCACAGCAAGAACCTTATCTCTAGGTTACAGTCAAGAAATAAAATTAAGAGGCTTAGTGACTTCTAGAGCAGCAATATTCAGCTGATAACCCCATGTGGCATCTGCAGCCTCACCAAGGGGCTCCTTGGGAAGCGGCACACTCCAGCCTGCCCTCCTTCCCTGGAGGGTCTCAAGACCAGGCAGGCTTTCCTAGCAGCTATCCTGTCCATGAATGTGAGCAGTCAATCAAGCAAGCCTAAACTGCTACTGCTTTTTCTGCCTGTGTCTGGCTTAAAATATTTGTCTTGAAAAGGGATACTGGAAGCTTCTTGAGCCAGCTGACACCAGTTACTCACACTTAAACATCCGCACTGGCATTAAGGCAACAACAACATTATAATCTGCTTATTTATCAGTATACCTCATTAGAAGTAAGTAAATAATTCTTTCCAAGGGTGTATTTCAGTCATTTACATACAAGGTGTGTTAATAACACCAGAGAGAAAGCTCATATGGACCAGGGAAAGGAGCTGTCTGGAAGCCACAATGAGCCTGAGCAGAGTAACCAGGTTACACAGCAAACCTACACTTATCAGAAAGGGTGTGTTTGCTTCTGCTCAGGTGCTGGGGCAAACAGCCTGGCAAAGGCCTGACAGGCATCTGCCTCAGTGAGGTTGCTTGGCAAGTTTTGACATGTGCATTCTGTTCTTGAAGGCTACCTGGCTGCGAGGAACTGAAATAGCTCTGAATGCAAATGATCTCCTTGAAGTACCATTCTTGCTGTCCTTCCCTCTGAGGACTTCCAATAGCTGAAGCAGCACATTCAGTCCATGACACTGCCCAGAATTGGTGAAGTTAGGAAAGCAATGCTGGCTTCACTAACTTTCTCTGTGAATTCATAGCTAGGTGAAGAGCTCAGAACAGAGCCCAGGGACCTAGTGCCCTACAGAAGTCCATGTATTCCAGGAGCAAAGCTATGGCCAAGTACAGAAACCTTCTCTTAGAGGTTTTCTTCTCATAGGGATGCCAACTTTTTGCTATGAACACCAAATGTAGCCTGGATAGCTTATCATGGCCTTGACTTTAGTTGCCAAAACTGGGATGTCAGGATGAGGGACTTCCTGCAGGAGGCCTGGATACAGCTCTTCCCATGAAAGGCCAGGGCCAGGAACTTTGACAGAATTTGAATTACCCACATGCTTTCACCCCTTCCTTTGCACATCTAAACATGCTCCTGATGGCAGGGCAATTTCAGAGTGTGGCTTAACTGAGAAATGTGAGTAACTGAAACCTAATACAATCCCGTTCTCTCAGCTGACACCACACAGCAGGAAAAGCACCTCAGCTCCTCTTAGAACATAGATAATGTGCATTCATGAATCCCTAAGTTAATTAAAAATAACAGAATTGAAACAAGCAATAAATTACTTCAGAGCATTACTACAACCTGGGATTTAGGATGAAGTACAAATATTATCAAGGAAGACAAGCTCACACCATCTAAAAATCTGGCTTAGGACCGATGACTGCAGTTATCTGTAAAAACAGTAATTGCTGTTAACATCTGTCACTTTTTCCTCCTCTGAGCTTTCTGCTCAGTGCTGTTTTATTCAGAGATGAGACAAATTTTGTCAACTAAACTTTGATGCTGTAGAGCCACTCACCTGCCATGGAGTACCTAGACCCAGGGCACCCTTTGGGGGCCATTTTCAAGTAGAAAAAATTTGTCTGCACAGCTCTCTCCTTCCCCTATATAATCTCTGCAGAAAGTGGGGTGTCAGGGCTGTTTTTCAGGCATCCTTCTACAGGGAATTAACTTCAAAGCTACACGGTTCATGAGGAGTTCTCCCCACTATTACCTCCTAAGGATTAATAGCAGTCAAAGGGTAGATATTAAAACTCTGTGGTGAATTCCTGGCTTTTGGAAATCTGTTATCACAGACAGAGCCCAGATAAAGTGGAAGAGATTTAATATTTTGATTTTTGTATTCTGCATTAGGTATGTCTTTATATTAGGGGAAGATCTTCACAGTGCAAACTGAAGGAAGCAGGTCAACTTGCCTCCCTGTCTCTCCACAGAAAATAGACTAGTCCATGGATGATGTAGAAATTATGCCTACCTATGTCCTCAAGAATTTCTCTTACCAACTCAGGAATAACAGTCTTCTATAATACTGTGGGAAAGGACCTCAGTGCATTAACAGGTTTGGTAGCATGAAGAAGGTCAGGAGTACAAAAAGGCATTTGCTCAGGGGACCAGAACGCTCTGCGCATAGAGGGACAGAGAACACTTCCTCTGGCCTAATGAATTTCCGCTTGATATTTTATGAAGAGCAGTTTCATCATAACAGATGGAATTTCTGGTGCTGTGGCTGGTGCTGTTGCACAGAGCTTACACATCTTAGGCACATCACTTTGGGTCCACCTTCTCTCCCCAGCAGACAGGGCTGTCTGCACTGCTTTAGTTGTGCCCTTAAAACAGGTTTATTCAACCTTCCTGGTAGTAGCTCTGGTCAGGCTAAGGGTGAATTTTTAAAGTGATGAACCATACGTGGCCAAAGGGAGTTTCTACCTCCTTACAGTGCCATGCAATTTTCCCCACCCTGTGGTCAGCCAGACACTGACAGTACCTACCACAGTCATCATCAGGCTTCAACAAAGTGTCTGAAGGTCTGGTAGGAAGAGGTTGGGAGAAAAAGGGTCCTCCCAGCCACACATCCATTTCTGTGCACGCACAGTGCCTGGCACAGCAGTGACCCTGATCTAATTTGGCCTCCCTGTGGCAATACCTTTTAAATGTCATTACTTTGAAAATAAGGATGTTGATGTTCAATGAACAAATGATCCCAGGCAAAATAGGACAGTAGATTTCATAAGGTAATGGAAGGCTTTAAGGGAAGAAGCCTGACATAAGTGTTTCTTCAGGGCAGAGGGTAGTGGGACCTGCTGGGACCCTGTTTGTCTGGTTTGCTTCTGCTTAGGTGGGTTTTCACAACTGCCCAACAAACACACATCTCAGGAGGATCTGCCTTTTTATGATCTTTACTTGAAATGAAGGACTCAGAAGAAGGGAAAGAGATCCTGATGCTAAAAGGAAAGGGTTACTCACTCTGCAAATGGCCAGCAGCACAGCAATCTGAGTGAAGACCACTCTAGCCCCAAAATGAGCTGCTGTCTATCCCAGTGGTGTAGGATACATTCTTTACTTTAAAAATTTTAGTGGAGCTTTCTATGATGAGACAACATATCTAGACAGAAACAGATTAAAATCCTTTTCCTATTTTACACTGTACACTGCAATGATTATATGAAGATAAATTTGAATAACTAGTCCTCTGGGACCATTATACTGTGTTATCCAAATCCTGTCTTTAATCCACCCTGCAACTGCACAGAAACAATTCCAATCAGGCTAAAGGCAGTGAAATGATGCTTTTCATCTATATGTCATCACTTAGTCTTGCTATATTTTGCAGCTATTTAATGCTTTGCACACTTTCTTTCAAAATGTTGGATGTGCTTATCCCTCTCCAGGCAGCTTTCCAGCCACTCTTTCCCAAGCCTGTAGCACTGCATGGAGTTGCTGTAACACCAGTGCAGGACTTGTGTGTATCTCGGTGGTGTAGAGCATTTCTGCTTGGATTGTAGATGCTTCGTTCTGCTCCCCATCTTTGTCTTCCAGCTCAGGGGGCTGTGTACCCCTAGGAAAACTGGTCTTACTATTAAACACTGAGGCACAGGAGGAATTGGGTACCTCTGGAGTTAAAATCCAGTTCGTGGTCAGTCCCAAGGGGTGTCCCCCAGGGCTCTGCACTGGGGCCAGTCCTGTATAATATCTTTATTGATGACCTGACAAGATCAAGTATGCCCTCAATCATTTTGCAGATAACACCAAGCTGGGTAGTGGGAGGGCAGGAAGGCTCTGCAGAGGGATCTGGACAGACTGGATAAATTGGCTGAGGCCAAATTTATGACATTGTGTGCCAGGTCCTGCTCTTTGGTCACAAAAACCCCAGGCAGCACTACAGGCTGGGGGTAGAGCTGCTGGAAAGCTTCTGGTGGAAAAGAATCTGGGGATGCTGGCCCACAGCAGCTGAACATGAGCCAGCATGTGCCCAAGTGGCCAAGAAGGCCAGTGGCATCCTGGGCTGTATCAGCAAGAGTGAGCTCAGCAGGACCAGAGGAGGGATCACCCCTCTGGACTCAGCATTGGTGCAGCCTAAACTCAAATCTGGTGCTCAGTTTTTGGCCCCTAACAACAAAAAGGACGTTGAGGTGCTGGAGCGTGTCCAGAGAATTGCAACAGAGCTGCTGAAGGGTCTGGATCCCAAGTTTTCTGAGGAACAGCTAAGGGAGCTGGGGGTGTTTATCCTGGAGCAAAGGAGGCTCAGGAGCAGTACTTTTTTGCTTGCTGCAACAGCCTGAAGAGAGGTTGCAGAAGGTGGGGGTTGACCCCTTATCCCGGGTAACAAGTGCCAGGATGAGAGGAAATGGCCTCAAGTTGAACCAGGGAACTTTAGATCAGATATCAGGAAAAATTTCTTCACTGGAAGGATGGTCAGCCATTTGAACAGGCTGTCCAGGTAAGTGGTGGAGTTGCCATCTCTGGAGGTATTTAGAAAATGTGTAGGTGTGGCAGTTGAGGACATGATTTAGTGGTGGATTTGGCAGTGCTGGGTTAATGGTTAGCCTCAATGATCTCACAGGTCTTTTCAAACCAAAAAGATGCTATGACTCTATGTCATAATGTGGAATGCTGTCTCAAAATTTTTTGCAAGGCTTTTTCTCCTTTACCAGCTCACCTTTGTGAGTCATGATACCCAGTGCCTGAGTGGCACATAGTATTTGCAAGTGCTTAGTACAGAACTTCCCCATAACCATAAAGCTCAAAACATATTTTGTGGTTTGTTTTTCTTCTGGCCACACCCTGGGAATACTCACCAAACAAGGCTTTAAGAACTCAGGGCAGGGACGTTCTTCCTCAGATGTATTTATTCAGAAGCTGGCACAACAAGGTTTTCAAGTGTAAGTTAATAATTGCTTGTTACTAATAATTACCACCTGTGCACAAATCATTATGTAGGATAACTTTAACAATTGGTTAGTCCAGAAGGTGCTGGTAATGCCAGGCACTCTGTTTACTCAGGGACTGTACCTAGCAGCCCTCTGGAGCTCCCTGGCCACGTGGCTGGCAGATGCATGCTGGCTAGTCCTGCAGCTGGGGAGAAGCCTTCTTTCCCTGCCAACAGCAGAAATTGGCTGCTGGAGCAGGCTGGACCAGACTCAGTGGCAGCCAGCTATTCCCAGCTTTGCAGTGGCTCCACAGTTTCAAACCATCGAAATTAAATGTCAGTCTGACTGAGTTGCTTACACCAGAAATGTTAAATTACAGTGTAATGCAAACCTCCAGAAGACTTGAATTGCTTAGAGGGTAATTTTACTGTCTCTGGCACCCCATGCATGCTTCCATCATGGTTTTCCTAATAAGACATCCCTGTTGTTTTTTGTTTGATTGAAAAGTACATGCAACCTCCAAATAAAATAAACATGCACATGCTCAGTTCCTAAACAGGAATTCTGGCATTTATCTGTCCACTTTTATTAATATGTTTGCATATTCATGGCCACTATGTGTAGCTATGTGTGGCTGATACATGTTGCCCTCTGAAATTTGGGATTGTCTAATTCAAGTTACAACTGCATTTTGGATTCCTGTCTGTGAAGCCCTGTTGCTCACCAGAGCTGTTACCAGCACTAATGTCTCCTTGGTACACAGGGCTTCAAGCCAGAGGCAAGGTGCTCTCAGCCCAAACTGTACCTGCTGGAAAGTCTTCCTGAGCCAGGCAAGGCTGGCAAACCTTCAGGTTGTGGCTCTGTCCTCATACCAATGTGAGCAGAAATATCAATCTGTTTAAGCAAAACAGGTTAAATAAGAGAGATAAGAAACCATGAAAAATTCTGGAGTGCATGATTGACTTTGACACCACAGTTGGAGTAAAGTGCATCTCAACTTTTCCACATTTGCTCCTAGACTACAAATTAGGATTCATCTCCAGTGATGCTTAAGTGTCTTCTGTAAAATATTTACTCTGAGTTCGATCAGTTATGAGTGCCTGGTATGAGTGGGAGATATTCATGTGGCATTTGCAGCACTGAGTGAACATTCCAGCCCCAGCTCAGAAAAGAGCTTAAGGCTTGCGCCACTGAGCTGTGATCTCTGGCCAGCCTGATAAAAGATTTTTAACTGTGTTGTGCCAAAACGTTGCTGAGCAGCCCCTGAGCTGAGGATGCAGCACTAAGGCTTCTGCTGTGCTCCCCATCACCCACAACCCCTTTTTGAGTGCCTGTGCAGCTCCCTTCCCTGTCAGGCAAGTAGTGTTTGGGAGCACTCTGGGCAAGAGCTTGTTGAGGGGGAGCAGGATAAGCAGGTTATAACAGTAAGCCTTGATAATTCTTCTCAAGCTCTCTGTTGGTTTAACACTGGCTACCAGCGTTCATGCAAGGTGGGACAGGAGCAATGAAAGCCTCCTGACCAAGAGCCAATTCTTCACCTGCTGTAATTACCTGAACTCATCTCCTGGCTTTCATTGCTCCTTTTCCTCTGGTCATGAATAAAACAGACCCTTGTTATGGCTGCTGAGAAAAGCTGCCATAAACACACTTTTGTTACCCTTCAGCATAAATTACAAATAGGAAACAAAGTGCCTATTCTTACAGGAGAGAAGTACAGGAAAAAAAAAGGATGGGATGAGAAGGGACAACCTGTGTCCTCAGAAATAAGGCTGAAGATGGAATACAGGGATTCCCTCCCTGGTGGGAGACTGGCATATTGGACTGACATGAGGGAAGAGCCTGACTGGGCCCTGTGAGATTCCAGCTTTGTGCTGATTCTCACCGGGAGGTATTCAGCCAAGTGCCATGGGCTGAATACTGTAGTCAAAATCACACGAACATCACCCCTGGACAGAAATTTTCCTAGGTTGGCATTAGCAAAAAAGTGCACAGTGCCTGTAAAATAGAGGTTAAGAGAAGCTTAAGCTGATACTTAGAAGATGTTATGGGCCACACTCTTCTTGCTGCACTCTGATACCTCAGAAACTCTGCTTTTCTTTATTCAAAGAAAAACTCAGAAAAAAAAATTCTTGGAAAGTCATAGAAAGTTTAATGAGCCCCACAGGCTGGAAATCTGACTGCAGTTAAATATATTGCATTTAACCCTAACTGGAGATCATAAAGGGATGCCTGTGCAGCCTATTGCAGGTACAGCAATGAATAGAAAATGTCCAAGAGTTCGCACAAACCAGCCTGGGTGCTGTGTGCATAAGTTCTGCAAGTGGCATTTTCAGCCCATCTTCCTCCGTGTTGCTCTCTGTGTTCATTTTGGCAAAACCTCTAATTTCTGCATGAAATAGCCATTTCCTTGAATGCCATGAGACAATTGAATCTAATGTTCTAATTTGTAGTTTCAAATGCTTGTTTGCACGAGGAGTCATGTCTGTGGGCAAGGGGGCTCAACCACGCAAGCACAGACCGCTGCACATCTGGACTGTGGGATTTGAGAAGCACCAGCAAAACAACAAACCTCACGAAAAGGCTTCAGCAAATAGCATGACCTTTAAATGGCAATATTAGTAATAGAAAAAACAAAGGGAAGGAAAGAGGAGTAATTTAATTCAAGTGGATTTTCAAATATAATGCAGTTCATTTAAAGTTAATTTCATTTAATGTTAATTTTAATTAGCTCACATCTGTTGCAGATATCCACAGGACTGATTTAACCTGAGAACTGTGGCTGCTTTTCCTGCAGTCCTTTATTTCAATAACAAAATCCTACCACACTGTAATGCTACACTCATAGTTGCTTCCTTTGGAAAGGAGCGGGGAGAGGATGAACTGTGCAAAATGGACATTGGTCATGTTGCTTAATGTACAGCAAAAAAGACCTATAGATTCTGTGCTGCCAAGAAAACAGCTCTGACATTAAAAAAAAAAATAAAAAAAGCCAGCCCAAAGCCGTAATTTGTCTTAATATTAGCCTTTGCAAAACTTTCTGTAGAAATGTGAAAGCCAGAAGTACTGGCTGAATGATCATGGACCAGGGATCTCTGTTCTTT
Source organism: Zonotrichia albicollis (assembly GCF_047830755.1). Lineage (NCBI taxonomy): Eukaryota > Metazoa > Chordata > Aves > Passeriformes > Passerellidae > Zonotrichia > Zonotrichia albicollis. Next base: position 94,455,761 of record NC_133819.1, read on the forward strand.
CCTTCTTTGTGTGCTTGAGACTAACTGAAGTCTGCCTTTCACATTGGTTTGTGGTAAGTGAATTTTAAGACTGTGAAATAGTCCCAACTGGAAAATTACACTGAGAACTCAAAAAAGGGAGACTAAGATGATTTTTTGAAACCAGTTGGATTTTTCAAAGCTGATGTTCTGCATTGTGATGAGTTTATACGGATGTAGTATTGCAATTTACAGGAATGTTAGAAGAATTGAGACCTGGATGCACTGAGTATCATTAACAAAACTCTCAAGTGGAATGTGCAGCAATTTAAATTAATGAAACACTAATTTCCTCCTCTTTCAAAGAACTCCCTTTACTACCATAAGACTCACGGAAACAAGTGTATACATGCCTGCTTATTTAGTGGTGTGGCCTAAAATCTCTAATAGGACTGTTACATAAATAAGAACAAATATCTGATGCATTTGTCCCAGTGATGGGCTTTGTTATCTCTGCACCCAAGTGCTGCATTTCTTATGCACTCATTTTTCAAAGCAGAGCACCTAGGGCAGTCTTACATGGCCGTTAAGGGGAAGGCTTTGACATGTAAGAGATTTCCATTTCTTCCTACACTGAAATCTAAGCCTGACAGACTCATGGGCTAAATTAATTCCTTAAGCCCTTGGCCTAGTGATAAAACTTATCTGAGGCAGAAAATGGAAATGTACAGTGTGCTTTATAGAGCTGATCAAAGATTTCCCAGAAAGTGCTGAAGCAATCAGAAATGAATGATCTGCTCCCATGGATAGGAAAAGTGGATGTTTTAATTGCATCAATTATTCACCACCAATTATTTGTGAGAAGTCTTTTATGTCTGGGTGGTTCAGGAGCCTATCTATGCATGTTAAAATCAGCTGAGTTTCCTATTATTTTTCTGTGAACACCAAGCTCGTGGTTCAAATCAGAGATGGAGGAGCCTGCTGAAATTTGAAGCTGGCAGCTACTGTGTGATTCCTTCTGTACTGAAACTCAAGAGAAACTAACATTGTGGTAGGAAATTGATCCTTACTGAAATGATCTCTAAAACAAGGAAAACTAGACAATCTCCTGAAGGAGATGATGTACAGATATATACTATATTTTAACTCACTATTACATTGTTATGCAGCAGAAGATTACACACAGAGGATGCTAACACAGGCCATTTCTTTCTGTTATTCTCCCACTAAGGTAAGAAACCTCTTTGCCACTGACTAAACCATCAGCCTTTTCAGATCCATTTCCACCCACACATGCCATGGTTTTGGGGACCTGTGTTTTTGTTTAACTGTTCATTGCTGCTGAGGAAAAGCAGTGCCCACCAAGTTAACAGGAAGGGAGCTCATCTCTCCTCAGTGCTTCTCCAGCCTGTGGGGATCCCTGTGTAACTCCCATGCTGCTGGGTGGCTTTAAATGGCTCAGGAGGGGAGTTCATACTCCAGATATTGCATTTGTGGTGTCCCTTACAGACTTGGGGCTGAATTTATTCTTAGTTAACATTGATGGGCTTGGATGTGTTGACATGAGGACAGGATTTGACCTGGGAAATGCCCAAGTATGCTACCTAAAGGGTGAATGGTGGTTTTGATCAATCAGCCAGCTTGATGACGCTGTTGGTCATTAGTGAACCTGATATGTTTATGTGACATCTAGGAAGAGTCCCTGTTTGGTGGCTGCTTGCCTGGCAGGGACCATCTGCATCATTTTATATGGAGCTGATTCCTACAGCGCATCCTACCTTGAGAAGCAGCGTGGACAGTTCCAGTATCTCCAGAAAAAGCAAGATGTCCTTTTCCCAAGCTGTTTCCTGAAATAACCTGCATTTCCTGCAATGCTGCTGTCAGCCTGCTGTGGCTGGCACGAAGAGCTGTTATCACATGTAACCCATGTCTGAACCCCAAATCCCCCCGAGACGCAGTTGCCACGCAGTGATTTAAGACTCCTTAAGCAGAGCAGGAAGAGATCAGAAAAACAAGGAAAGCCTATTTGGAAAGCTAAAGAAAGACATCATGTAGCTGGGGCAGGAAAGGAAACGGCTGAGCAGCACCTGGAAGCATTGCCAGGCACAGGCACAGGACAAGTAAAATGATAAAAAGTCCTAAGAGCAGAGGAGCTCTGAACCTCTGCAAACACTTTAAGGCTTGTCAGCCCTGCCAGGTGCCCCTGACCAAGGGATGTCCTTCCAACAGTGGGATCCAGGGAGAGGGGCTACACACAGCAGTGTGGCCTCAGTGCTGCCTGTTGGCACTAAAACGTCTCCACAAAGTTATGAGGCTTTGTCTCAGTTTCTGCTTCCTTCCCAAATTTATCACTTTGGGAAAACTACTGATATTGTCCTTTGCCAAAGTGATACATGTATCTGTGTTTTTGCTATGGCATTAAGGCTGAGTTGTAATGGGGTTTTTTTTGATTAAAAGCTGCAGTGGGACTTCATGATCTGAAAGGTCTTTTCCAACCTAGATTATTCTATGATGAAATGGCAAAAACTGGCATCAGCAAATAGACTTGTTGTGGATGAATTTTTGCTGCCATTTTAATGAAAAAAAATGAAATGCAGGGAAAAGCTTGAAGTTCAAGAAAGGATAAATATCCCACTGATGTGAGCTGTCTCCTCCCTTGGAAGGATTTTGGTGTTGGGCATCCAGTTGTGTACTACTGGTGCTCCTCTGTAAGGAAATGTATTAGGGAGTAGCTGTGTGACAGATGCCAGGGACTTTTGGCTCCTCAGCTACCTGCTCCAGCTGGGGCCACAGCATCTTTCCAGGCAGCCCTTGGGAACTCTGTACTTTGGGATGAGCATTTTGCATCTTCTCTTCCCAATACTCTCCAGATGACAGGCAATGCTTTCCCCACTCTTGGAGCATTTTCCCTGGATTGCTTTGAAATTCCAGAGGTACACAGAATTTCCTCAGCTTGTATGCTGCAGCTCCTCACATGTAGCTTTTGGGGATCTCATGTGGTCAGGAGCAGCCTCAGCAATGTGGTTTCCCATGACTGAGTCCAAGCAATGTCCACTCCTGCTTCCAATGGCCCAGTAGGATTAGGAGGACTTTTAAAAATGAGGAATGTGGCCAACAGAATATATAGTTAAGGTTTTTTCAAAAGACTACACCCCCAGCACCAGCAACCTCAAAGGCAGTGGAAAGAAGTTGAGGGGAAAGTCTCAGGCATCTGTCAGGAGTGTGCTTAATGCCATCCCTCACTCCCTTCTCTGTAGGACTGAAAAGCCGTACAGCTCCCTGCTTCGTTGAGCTCGAGCTCTGATGGCAGCCTGGAGAGATTTTAACCAACATCCCAGCAGCTCTGAGATGTCTCCTCAGTACAGGGGAAGAACTGCACTTCTTGACTCGGGTGCCTAAAGGTGTGAATTCAGGCAAGGATGCATGTTTGGTGATGACCTATCCCTCTGCCTGGCATACTCTCACCTTCCTTTTCTTCTTTCCACCTACCTGACTAGACTTCTCTGTCTCCCAGAACAGTGAATCAAGGAAGAGCAAAGCTTGTGGATGTGGCAGTCAAGAGGTTTCAGACAGAAGACAGGATAGAAAGAGTCCCACGGGTTCCTTTAAAAAGGAAAAACAAGGCGAAGATGCAGGGGGGCAATGACAGAAAATAAAACTAGAGATTTTACAGTTTTAAAGCCAGCTACTCAATCTGATTCATGCCTGGTGTTGGTAACAGCATTTTGGAATCCTGTCAGCCAGAGTGGAAGTGGTGGCCAGGGCAAACATATGCTAAATTTCTTAGTCAGAAAGTCAGAAGGCAGAATACGCATGATAATTTATTGGAACTTAAAAATAACACTGGCAAGATCCTTTTAACATCAGGCAATTTCTAGTTCTTAAAAACTGCAACATAGCTTTCTGAACATTGTTAATGCCAAGTCCGTAGAATCTTCCATTGTTTAGACATGAAAAGAAATCCTTACTGTAAAGACAGAGATGGACAAAGAAATTCTACGATGAGTCTCTAAATGCCATCTTGTCATTGTATCAATCGTTTAAGGTCCTTGTAACATGCCACCTATATTAGCATTTCGTGCCTTATGATAAAAGTATCAATAGGAAGTATCTATTGATTTATTTAGAATCTCCTATACAGCCTAAACCCAAGCAGATTACTCTCAGTTTAGTGATCAGAAAGTTTCCCAGACACATGTCCATGCTCCTATGCACATTTAGGTATCAGGAAGACAGAAACAGTTGCCTTCAATGATCTCATTAATTAGGTCTTAGAAAAAAATCAAGTTATTGTGGCACCTTGGCAAGCTTGGCATATCATCTGAGCCATCGCATGTGTTTTCTCTGCTTGCAAGAGGAACTGAAAAAAGAATGGGTTGGCCTGAATTTCATGTGCTTTGTGGGTTTCCTAGTCATCTGCTTAGTGTGTCTGAAAAGGCACTGATCTTCCCCTAATCTGCAGCAACTGGCTGCCCTTGCTCTGTCTCTCAGCTAAATCGTGGCTTATCTAAAAACCAGAGAATGTACATTACTCCAAGCTCTGCCACCCAGCTGCTGCTGCCTGGATCCTCATCTAAAATCAAAATTTTGCCAGGCTTCTCCTTGACCCTGGCACAGAATATCCCTGCAGTCTCCTGGCTCCCAATTTTAATATGCTGGACAAATGAACCCCTTTTCTACATATTATCAATAATACATGAAAACTACTTGGTCACATCATTAAAGTGAAGAGACACACTGACCAAAGTGACAGATGACAGCAATCTATTCAAACAGCCACCTAAACAAGACTGCTGAGCACATCTCTATCCTCCTCTCTATGAGGCATCGGGAATAATATTTTACATGAGACTTGGCAGGGAATCAAAAACTGAGAATGGGTTCTCCTTAGCTCTACCAGCTGCTAGAAGCCCCTTGATTACTCTGTAACAGCCCTCTATCTGTGTAAAGCAGACAACAGCCACTCTCAGAGCAAGAGGTATTTCACTGAGGTGTTAACCTGAGCAAGCCTTCATGCTGCCACTTTGCACCACTGTCACTATTTAAGTTAGAAGCCTTCCTATTTAAAAGCTTTAGGCTATGTCTGGAAACAGAGCCACAGCCATTTCTCCCGCCATCCCGAGCTGGTCCTACTCCATGGGAGCCAAGGGGGCTCTGCAGGCTGGCAGCAGCTGGGAGAAGATGACTCAGCTTGTGGCTGTCCCATGCAGCTTCTGTCATTAAAGCCCATCTCCCACCTCACAGAGACATGCAGGAAGGGTGATTTCTTCACACCACGTCAGCAGTGACCTTTTTCTCTCTCTTTACATTCTAGTGTTGATTACAAAACAGAACCATGGGAGAGTTGGAACAAACATTACTGTGCAGGGATGCAGGCCACAGCTGGATTGAAAATTATTTTAGGGCTTAAATTCTCTGTATTTCCTCTGGAGATCCTTCCCAGGGTTTTGAATCCCGGGTCTAATGCAGGAAGACCTCAAAGGGGTGACCAGGCTCAGAGTAAAGCACAACCCATGCAGTTCCTCACACTGCATGTGGGCACTGGAACCTTCAGCTCTCCTTTACTTGGAATATGATGGCTGTTCTTGTGAATATATCCCTTGAAATACACTTCCAAACCAAAATGACTCATTTGGAATATGTGGTTATGTGCTCTCATCATCCACAACAGAAGCCTTCTCCTGGTAAGACTGAGCAGGTTGAAAACATTTCAGATTCACAGCCATGATGCTGGGGAGAGCAGAAACCCCAAACCAGGTCTCTCTGAGCCTGGAGCAGACACCCATTCTCCAGACATGTTGCCTAATTATATTATCTCTCATGGGCTGTGGTGTCTCCCTAAAATCCACTCAAACTAATTTTTTCCCTGAAACAGCTCATCTAAAGAGATGCCAGATGTCAGAGATGCAGCCTGAACATTTGTCCACACTGTGTGTGCTACTGTGCTGAACATTTTTTCTGAGCAGAGATATCCACTCTGGTTCTGTCATCATCTATGCAAGGTGTCCAGCACACCTGCAGGGTATATTTTTATGGACAAGGACAATTTTGAAGGAGTAAATTGAAGTGCCTGAAGGCAGTGTAAAGGCTAAGCATACAGCAGGCAGCAAGCATGGAAGCTTTACCATGGAAAAATTTGTGAAAATCAGTGATTTCAAGCTATGGAAGAGAGGGCAGGGAAATTGTTTTACCTCTGGGACCCAGTTGGAGCTCCCTGTAGATGTCTCTTGGCATTAACAAATGGTTCCCTTATTTTCTCTCATAGTGGTCATAACTGCATTCTTTACTCCCCTTTTCCCATGTGAAAATGTTACTTAAAATGAGACTCAATTCTCCATGGAAATACTGAAAATACAGGTGCCAGAAAATGAGATCTTTTCATTAGCTGTCAGTGTAGCCCTCATACAAAATCCACTTTCATAGTTACTTTACCCCATGTAATTACACAGCAAAGCCCTGTTTAACATCTCACTACATAATGGGAACTTTCTATTTCAAATCAGATCAATGTTAAGAGTTACTCAGACATTTCAAGAGATAATAGCTGTAATTAAGGTGTTTCTAGTGATGGGTTCCTATTATAACGTGGTGGAAGATTCTCTGATAGTCTTGCTGACTGCATTAATCACAATTGTTTTCATTAATATTGACACTATTCTCTTACCAGACAAATAGAAAAGGAGATTAATCAAAATACTGTGTTGGTTTCCTTTGCTTTGAACCCCTCTTTTGGACTGATGCTCAATTCTAAGCTTTCAATTGGAATAAAGAGCAGTTTTTGTAAGATGTGCAGGCAAGTTCACACTGTTATTTAAAGCAAAATTGGGAGAACAAAGAGAGATAATTATTTTTTGAGAATCTGAAAATAAAGCACTGATGAAATTTAAATGCTACAATTCCTAAACATCTCATTTGTTTCCAATTTGTGTGTCAGTGATGTGAGATTGCTGGAATGCATTCAGACTGGGGAATGAGGTAAGCATGTTTATGTGGGTTCATTTTCTTGGGGGAAAATTGCACAGACCAAGGCATAACTGGCACATGAGCCATTTGGGGTTATGAGGCTGACTCAGGAAAATGGGGGTGTCCAGTGGCAAGTCCCTGTATGATGGTTTGGGACAAGCAAAGACTGCATTGAGTTTCAAAATGATGGAAGAAAAGAGACCTTAATTTCCAGTAGAACCAATGAAGTTAAGCAAGGGATGGATTTGACTTTAAGAGCCTATAAATGTTAATTTTTCATGGGTATCAGTTCTACATAGTCAATTGAAGCTGTCAGAGCCAGCTCTTCCTGAACAAAGGTGTCATGTCAAGTCATCCAGATGAAAGTTATGTCATGTACCAAAAAGGAGAAGGGCCAAGACAAGCAGGGAGCATGACAGGAGTGCAGGGCATGATCTCATAGAACTCACAGTGAAAAGGGAAGCAAAGGAACAGCTTTGTTCTGAGGAAATTCACACACTGATTTCCAGATTCAGCAGTCTGCCCATTAAATGTGTAAAGGAAGAAAACCAACCATAAAAATGCACATTTGGGAGAACCGTGCATATTGACCACTAAACCTGTGGCTGCTAAATGTGCTTTGGAAATACATCTCTGAAATATGATGAGTCAGTTAGAAGTTTATTTCAGTGGATTTGCATACTATGAGGAGATAGAAAACTGTGAATTCCTCAACCCCTAGTTTTCCAATGAAAAACATGAAAATACCAAGGGAAAACTATATTTGCAAAGATTTTTATTCACTTTCTGCTTTCAAATACTAGTTACCACAATGTAGCCTCCTAAAAATGAGTGATAACCATGAAAATTGTTGCTGTTTTCATATACCTAATGCAAAACAGGTATTTTTTGTGTAACCCTATAAATGCATTTTGTACATAGGAGTACATAGAAGTACCCTTCAAGTTTGGAAAAGGGAAAACAGCTATACTTTATCAGATGCATTGCCCAGCTTTTTATCTACAGGAACCTAAAAGGTTGATATCACCAGAGCCTGAGACCAAAGGACCTGGTAGATCATTTATTATTGAAGTGAAAATAATAATTAAAAAAAAAAAACAAAACCAAAAAAAGCTCTGCAAGGAACAGGTCTTCTCTGCAAGAAGTCTCAAAATGCTGGTGTCCTGCCTTTATGTTGACTTTCAGAGGCTACAGGTTTATAAATTGATGTCTCACTAGTGATTGCCTCGCTGACCTTTGCAATGTGGGCTCAAATCCCATTGCACCTCACATTTTGTTTTGCTTGAAGGGGATCTACAGCTCCTGGAGGCTGTAGTCCCACTGGGATATGGCGCTCCCCTATGGTCCTTGCAAACAAGACAGTATGTATGTCTGTCTGCCTGCTCTCTGGTTTCTGGCCAGGACACAATAAAAAAAAACAAAATCTCGTGGGAATGGAAAACTTACTAACTAAAAAAAAAAAAAAATGAAGTCTCATTCTCTGAGTTCTATATATAACCTTTTCATCTATGATTACAAATTATTTCTTGCTAATGTTTTGTAAAATGCTCTTTTAAACTCACTTACTGGAGCCTACACACTCACTTATAAAAACTAGTAAAACTGGTTGTGTGAAGCCTGTGTCAAAATCAGTATTAAAAAAAAATCCCAGACTTGTACAAAAGAAACAAAATACATTGTGACACTGACATCTCAAAATCATAACTGCTCAGTGTCTGTTGAATAAAAACTATTGGCTGTAGAGGATGGGAAAAGCATCAGGGTTTAATAAAGAGGAACTGTTTTATAATTCTTGAAATGAGACCTGTGGTTGTATCAAGTCTTTAGAAACAAATTTTCTCTTTAGGTTAAGAGTTGCTGTAGTTTTGGTGAGGCAGGACAGAATATGCTTCAAATTATACTTCAATAAATAAGAAACAGTTATACAGATATGAGTAGGATTAAACAGAGGGGAAAAAAAAATAGACCTGCCATCATTGGGAAATACAAAGAGCAAAGAAACCCTACATCTTTATGTGGAAATATATCAAAGGGGATGGTATATAAATATCTCCCATGTCCAAAGGAATAAAACCTGTAGTTTAAGAAAAGATCAATAACAATTAGAATGATATAGACCAAAGGAAGAGAAACAGAAGAATATACTTAAAAGGCATAACTCTTTATGCTGATCAGTCACATCCTACATCCTATTTGAGGTACAATAAAACAATAGTTGTTTTACTCTGCTAGATTTGTTACAAGTTGTTCAAAGACTGTGATAAAATATGTCTCATAAACAGCAGTGTGGGGGATTTCTCTGCTGGGGGTCCTGCACTCCTGACCACAGCTCTTCCCTTAGAGGGCTGTGAGCATCCATGAGTAAAACTGCAACCCTGCTGGCTTGAGGAGTTAATGCTAAGGCCTGACTCCTTGTTCATGTTTTTTTTTTTTTAACCATTGTAAAGCTTTGTTACTGTGGTTGTGATTTGTGTTGCTGCCAGGGCGATAAAAAGCAGTTTCAAAATTTAAGGGCCTAGCTCTGTGCTGGGGTTAAACAAGCACTTAGCACTTGTTGGGTCTGTGAGACTATCATCAATGAAAATAGAAAATATGCATAAGTGGAGTATGTTCTTAAGAGCTTTATGTAATCCATGTTTACATCTCTATTCATGCTGACTGAAGGCAACCTCTGATTAGTCTTTACAAAACTGAGTATAATGGGAATGTTTCATTGTGCTTCCTGGGGCAGAAAACACAACCAGAAAGGACCTTGTAGTGTCAAGTGTGGATCTGTCATATGTAGAAGACAGAAATTGTGAGATGTGAGGAGTTTTTGCCAACAATCCCTCCTCCACAATTTTCTCTTGGGAAATGAAGAAAGAATTATTTGGGCATCATAGTGTGGGCATGACACTTTCTGTATATTCAGTCAAAGCCTTCGGGATAAGGAAATATGTGGCACAAAGGATGCTGTTGCCATTGGACTCTGGGACTACACACATGGTCCAGGAGTGATAGGAAGCTTTAAATTCAATAAGGGTTATAAGTATCTACCAACTCAAAAAGATTTAAAAAAAAACAAAAAACAAGCATGTGTAGGATCTTTGCTCTCATCAGGCTTCTGAGCTTTCAGTTTTCCAGTTTATGGAAAACTTGTAGGTTATTTCAGTTTGGCTCAGAAGAGAAGTGTCCTCCAGAAGTGATGTTACTCTGTGGCTTCATCCTGAGAGTGACACACAAACCACACATGGTATGTGTGGCTTCCCCAGGGGAAGGATCTACCACGTTTCATTGTAGATTTAAACCCCACAACTGATAGGCATCACAAAACCTCTTGTCATTTGATGCATGCTACATAAAAAGCCACTGTGTACAATCTGCCAGCCTGTGGGAGATGTCTTTCTGTACATAACACACAAACTTTGATGTTACTGAATTTCTGTAATTGCCATTTTATTTCTGCACAAATACACTGTCATCCATCCAATATTTTAAATGCACAAGGCACAATGTTCACCAAAGTAATGACTTCACACATACAAAGTGACCATCAGAAACACCTAGTAGCTTCACTCTGAAAGCACTGAGGGGATGTTTTTGAGGAGATGCTTGTTCCTATCCTGGGAGAATGGGCAGGGCAGCGTTTCATGAGAATAACAGCAACCTGTCCTCTGAACAGACATTGCTAGGGAGACCCACAAGAGGCAGCAGCAAGTGAACACCACAAAGGAGTTGGTGGAGTGAGGAGGCCACCATCTAAATCCCACTCTCCAGCCTGGCAGCGTGGTGCCTCAGCTCCCCACCACTCCCACAGCAGCACAGAACACACTTCTACGAGGAGCAGCAGGCAAATCTTCCAAGGGAAACACAACCACAAGCACTTTCCCAGCTATGGGTTAATTTTCAGCCCAAGACACAAAGCTAGTTCAGATTTCTGAATTTTCCCATCCTTGTTCACATCGCAGTGGTTGAGCAGGATCTGGCGGAACTTGTCCAGGTCTACCCCACTAATGCTGGGCTGCAGGCAAAGAGAAAAAGAATGCTGACAGAGAAATTGGCTCTGGATTTCCCCAGCTAGCAAAGCAGCCCACCATGCAGAAACTGGGAAAACTACCCAAGGAAAAGTGACCAAAAGGCCTCACATCATCTTATATGCCATGGGGAAGCAAGTAGAAGATGGGAAAGGGTGCACTGAAAAGCAGAAGGTGCATGGAACTGTAAGTTCTGTATGGAAATGCACCATGACTTTTGTGCTCAGCCAAAGCCATATAAAAGAAAACTTCAGAAAGTTGTGCAATGCAGATCCCTGCTCTACCAGACCTGTGCTTTCATCTGGTTTCCTCTCTCAAACCTGCTGTGCAAGGACTAATGTGACATTTCTGTCAGCATACTGCTATTTTACAGGCTAGTCAGCAATGTAAAAATACCTTTTGTGGATCAAGTTCATGTTGAAGACACATTTTACAGGCTACAGAGTTTCTGTATGCTCCTAATGCTGTACTGCTTGCTCTGCTTCCTGCATTCTCAGGAGGGGATCAAATTCACATGCACAGCTTGTGGGGTCCAAGGGCAACGCTGATGAAGGCCCTTAGGCAAAGTACAAATTTCCCTTCTTTACACACACACACAAAGCACACAAATCCAACCTTCTGCCCATACCCACACCCTTCCCTGCACACTGCATGGCCAGAACACAAACATGCAGCCATCAGCACACAGCTGCCGTTCTCTGCTCTCTCCTGAATGGACATGGCAGCACAGATATCTCACGCTGTGTGGAAATGCAACAGTTCAGGCTTAGAGGAAGCTAAAAAACAGATTCTGTTTGGATCAAAAGTTCTATCTTGGACTGCATCTGGAAACTTAAGATAATCCAGTGAAGACAGACTCTTCTGTCCATCAGGAACTGAAGAGACACACCAGGTATGGTATCTTGATTGCTTGATTCTCAAGTAATTTTCAATTGTAGCCCTGAGATGAACTAATGAACCATGAGGTCATTCTGGTAAGAGCCACATCCACAAGGAAAACAGAAGAAAGAAATTGTGATGACCTATCCATATCATGTCATGCTGTAACACCTGTCTAATTCAAAGTATGAACTAGAATGGACTTTTTAAAAATAGAGTTGCTGAGGGAAGCTGTATTAATTTGTGAGGCAGAATTTCTGTGATACAGTGAAATGCTGTACAGTATATATAGTGAGATGGTGATCTGATTCCTATCTGCTGATGATCAAACTAAAATTTGTCTCTATGTTTTTACCAGTATCTCTGTGTACATAGCCTTTCCAAAAGCACTGATCTTTAGGAAATACAGAGTATTAACAAACAGAACCATGAGGATACCTTGACCAGTTCCATCATGTCTTTGACAAACCCATCCACTTCTGGGCCTTCAAGTGCTCCTGTTTTACTCTGAAAGAAGGAATAAACATCAAAACTCCCCAGTGAGTCAAAACCACTACAGTGTTTACTGGACAGTACCATCACCTGGGCACCAAGCTTTCTAGCATGAAGTTCACAGAATCATGAAATGGTTTGGGTTGGAGGGGACATTAAAGATCATCCAATTCCAACCATTCTTCCATGGCCAGAGACACTTTCCACTAGCCCAGGTGGCTCAAAGCCCCATCCAACCTGGGCTCGAACACTTCCAGGGTTGGGAAATCCACAACTTTTCTGGGCAAACCTGTTTCAGTGCTTCAAGAACCTCAAAGTAAAAAATTTCTTCCCAATATCTAAGATCCCATTGTTTTTCCCAAACCATCTCTTCCCACCAAATGGGAGCGATGCCTCCCACCATCCTGAGGGAGTTGCGTGACTGCCAGAAGCAGCACTGAATTGCTGATGTCTAACAGGCAGTTAAATGGTTACATCTGTCCTGAGCCAGACTCCCTAAACAACCATGGATTTGGTATGGAAAGGGGGTTTATTTTTCAATGTGGTGGTGATGCAGGTCCTGAACTGCCAGAGACTGTGAGTGCTAAAGCCACCACGTCCTCTTCCTCCCTTGCATCTCCTGCAGGAAAACTGCTAACACAGTTTTAAGCAGCACTGGCCATGGCAATGGAGAAAGTTGAAATGGGTCCTTGACACAGATCTCTGAGGATTGCTCCTCTCTGCCCCACTTTACCCCTCCCAGTCTGGCATTTGGGCTCATGGGCCACAGGCTTGGGCAGAGTTGCTGCTCCTCAGCGACTCCAGCAGCACCCAGCATGAGGAAGAAGTCTCAGCAGCACAAACTAACTCTGTCATTTACAAACCACCAGGGAATGAACTGACTCATGGGACTCACAACGTCGTAGTGTGCAAAAATCTTCTCAAAATCTCTCCTCCTTTCTTCTGTGCTGGAAGCCTGCATACAGAGAGGACAAGCAAATGAAAATTTAAAGCAAAAATTTCAAGTTTGGGCCCAGGTCATCTTAGCTGGAGACAGGATCAATGTATCAAAAATTAGTGCTACTTACATCCATCTTGAATTGTAGAAGGAAATTTTCCTGGAGTGCCAGAATCCTGAATGGAGAGATTTAATTATGATCTTTTCACTTTATCATCTGCACATGAACTATTCTGAGCCCTCCTTGTTTGCAAAACAAAGGGATGTTAGATTAAAGGCCTATAAAAGAGAAAATTGCCTGTGGGGTTATTTACAGTGGGCTGTTGTAGGAACACACACCTTCCTCCCTGTCTGATGGGGCACAGAGGGTGCCCTTTAGTTCACCATAGACGTGTCTATTAGCACCATGGCTTCTCCCACAGCATTTTGGGTGGTCCTGCACAACAGAGGGTGTCAGCTTCTGAAGTAAGAGCTAACAGACAATCATTCCTTGTAACTGGATTGCTGTGCTGCATTAAAGAAAGTGATTTATGACTCTCTACTGGAGGGAGGACTTGGTGGTTGTAAAAGTAAAGGACAAAGTAATACTGGCATGTACACCAAGACTGGCAGAATTCCTCTCTTTTCATCTCCTAAAGCCTGTCAAGCACTCATAAACCCTTTTCTCTCTCCAACTGCTCTGTTAAGCCTGAAATTTTTAGAGCCCATGGCACAGGGATTTGCTGAGCTATATCCACACATAGAGGGATTTGGAGTCTGAGAAATGTTTTCAGACTGGAGGAGAGCCTCAGATGGCCTGGTTCCTGAAAGGGAACTGTATTTAATAGAAAATTGTTAGAGCAACCCCCTTTAGATATTCTCCATCCTGCCCCAGATTCTCTTCAGATATTTCATGTTCAAAGGGAACTGCTGTATGCACTGCAGTTAATTGTGCTGGCATTTGTCAGGATTCGAAGCACAGAGTAACAGTGACAAACCAGCACCACTGTCCGCTCATCCTCTAAACTGGCCTTTATGACTGTATCTGAAAATTTAAAGTCCTGTCCAACCAATGCACATAGCTTTACAGAGAGAGGCATACTGTCTATCTCTAGGCAGTGAAAATCATCTAAAAGCCTCTGAGATATCAAGGACAGAAAAGAGAGAGAGGCCCATGAATGACATCCCAGTTTCATTCACAAGTATCTCACCTTGGCTCTTCAAATCCTTTCCTACTGCTAAACTCTTTTGTGGTGGCATTTTCATTATTCAAAATGCAGTAAAAATTGTCTGCAATCCCTGCTGCACATAATGATGAAAAATAAATGCATGTCTGTGACCCTGCTGAAAGGATTGTCATCCTTCTTTTGGAGAAACAGAGCCACTGGCTGCTTTGCCACCTCCTGGGAAGCACCTCAGATTATGCCAGAGCACATTGATGTTGTCCAGACAGATCCTGTCATTGCTCCTATCCCTGGCTCTAGATTCTCAGATTATTGAAATGGGGACCATGTGTTGGAGAGGTGGGATCAGAGCAGATCTAATTCAAAATGAGGTGGAATTCAACTGCACATCCCTAGAGGGAGAGCATCACCTTGTGTGGATTGACCATTGTGAGCTGAAACACCACCAACATTATTAAATCCTACCTTGCCAGGTCATTCAGGTCCAGTCGTCCATCTTTGTTTTTGTCAAATATTTTCATCTATAAATCAAGAAGACAGAGATAAAACAGATGGGCATAAGGAGAACACACATACCAAAAAAAAAGGCAATATACATTTTGCTCTGCCCTGTGCCCTTCCCTCTGCTTGCTCAGGGGGCTTGCCCAAACCCTGGGCAGCATGGCATCCTGTGCTAGCACCAAGTGCAAGGGTGGCACAAGGAAATAGCAAAACCCACCAGCTTTCTGACAGCAACAACCCAAAGCAATCAAGTACCAGTACTGCTCCCTTCCCACCTTACGTGGGGATAAAGCAGGTCTGTAGGAAAGACCCTCAGACCCTAGATACTGACATTGTCCTGATCCTGAAAAAAATAAAAAAGCCAGAAAAAGGAAGAAATTTCTAAACACTTCCACCTGGACTCCATCCTTACCTTTGACTGTTGCTGTGACTTCTGAGCAGCTGAGGTGGAAATGCCACCTTCTAATCAGCACTCAGGTCAGGATTTTACACCACTAAAGCTGTGGGGCTTGCTTGGCTCAAGGCCTGCAGCTAGAATGCACTAAGACTTGGAAGAAGGTCAGGCTGCCACCATCAAGAAGTTAAATGTGAATTCAAGGCTTATTCTTTTCTTTTACTGAATAGCGTAATTTTGATAAGCCATCACAATTTTTTTTAATTTATTTGCTGTATTTTGTTCTGCATTTCTCTTCAAGGCACAAAATTGGTCTCTTACAAAGAAAGGGGTGGGGGGATGTGTAATGGGTTGCAAACCTGAATATCTCATGGCTCAAAGTTCTAGGAAAAAAATATTCCACATTGTGTGTGGAAGGAACATGAATATTTTACTATGACAGATTAACTTCCTTTGTCAAATATGCATTAATCTTACCTTGACAGATCACATTTGCTTGTTTAGTGGTTGTGCAGAGTAATTGGTTCACTACAGATCTTTTGTGCATGGCACAGCTGCTGGAGAAGGCCTGGACCAGCCCCATCTGACAAAGCTCAGATGGACAGGATTATCCCCTATGCCTGAACACATGGGAGCCAGCAGCATGTCCTGAGCACTTCTCAGCAGTGGAGCCAGGGCAGAGTCTAATAATCATGTGAGAAAAGGGAGCATCTGGAGAGCTGCCATTTCTCAGGGAGATTTTTCCTGTTTTGTCAGTGCCACCTCTTCCCTGCCCACTGCTCAAGGGGAGCAAGGACAGCAAGCCCATGGTAACCCTTCATTGTACCACTTTTAGACTGAGATTCTGCAACAGACTCCATACCATTAATTCTTCTGAGTATTTTACACTTGTAAGGTTTGGGTGGATTTTTTGAAGAGGCATTTGGTATGGGTTCACTTTTCCTCCCATTGAAAGACAGCATGAAAGTCCTATGAATGATTGAAGGCCCAAATTGAGATATTTGGAAAAATGGCATCACAAGAGCCATGTGGGAGTTCGGTGGCACAAAGAAAGCTATTTTCCCATTAAATGACCTCTGCCAAACATGTGCTCGGTGCAGAGCCACTAAATGACAGAGGAAAGGCTTCTGAATCTTCCTTCACTCTAGAGCTGGGGAGACAAATAAAGCTGCCAGGCCATCCTGAGGACTTCCCTGTGGATGCATCAGTCCAAGTTGTTACCTTCCAGCTGATCTAACTTCTCGCACACTGCTTTCTGCCCTATTGGATCTCCCACAGCAATATGGCACTTTTCCTTGGTCTCTGCTGCAGCAGCAGTGGGACAAGGCTAGAGGAAGAGGGATGGGAGCAGAAGCTGCCTTTGGCTGGTGCCACCAAGGGGAGAAATGTCCTTGCAATGACAGCCTCCCTCTGCCATCAGAGAGATAAACCCAAGCCTTCAATTCTTGGCTGATAAAGGAGTTATTCTGCAGATCACAGAAAATTATTAATATTCTTTCTAGAAATAAATAAGCCCAGATAAGATTTTAAAAGCCTCTCTCCAAATGGGACATCAATGCCTAACCTGGTTTTGTCTGTTGTTTGAGGAGAAATACCCCTACTACTTCACTTTGGCACACTTTCCACCACAGGTGGTGTTGCTACATGCAGCTTACATCATTCCTGTAAAATATGCTGCCAAAGGAAGCTTATGGAGACAACCCCTATGTAGCTGGCTAGAGAAAGTACCAGTATATGGGTGGTGGGAATACCATGGTCCTTGGGCTCTACAGTAACTTCAGTGCTTTTGAAAATGTCAGTCTAAATCCTTTGGTTCAGGCCGCCAAGGAGCAGTAGTTACCCACATGGTCTGTAGGTCACCACAAAGCAGTGCAGCTGGTGAGACAGAACAGCATTTGCAGGGAAAGGACAGCTTTTGGTGAGAAACACAGGGCCCAGCTCCCAGGAACTCTGCTGCCAGGTCAGGGCAGCTCTGGCTGAAGGCACTGGTCTTTGGTTCATACAAAAATACAGTATTCTTACCAAAACATACTAAAACTTACTGTCTTTAGTAGTCTTAGTACTTGGATTCTCCCACATGTTTCTGAGCTCCTGACAGCGTGCTTTATTTTCTCCCATTTCTGCTGCATTTCTGCTGCATCTCAGTCTTGAGACTAAAATTCAGTGCTTCAGCCTAGACTTCAAATTCAGATGTGTTTTTCTCTCTGTGATACCTCAGAAAAGCAAACACTGAGTTTCTGGGAGAAGTTCAACTCTGTGATCACCATGTCCTGGCCTCTGTACGAGCTTATGGGAGCAGGCCTGAACTGGTGGTTTCCTGTCCAAGAACCAGACTTGGGGCACAATTGTCATTTCACATAGGCTTGTCTGGGACCAGTCTCATGTTTCTTTTCCAGTGAAACCTCTCCAGCCTTATGTCCTTTTCCAGGAAATAAATAAATCAGTATCCCAGCACGGCTGTCCTTGCCTTGGGACTTCATGTGTCCTGCCTGCCCTACATCTGCTCTACTTTGTGGATGCAGCATATTTTCATGGTTTCAGAAGCTGCAAATAACCAGGAAGAGTTTTGTGCACTCTTAATGAAACAGACTAGATGAAAGATAGTGGTTAAGATGTGAAAGACTTTCTGCTTCATTATCAATTTTGTGAGCATATGGTTTTCAATCCTACCAATTTCTGATATTCCTGCAGCAGTGCAGGTCCCAGTAAAACACATTTAATAGAGAGGTAATAAACTCCTTGGTGGATTGCTTAATGGAAGGAAACATTCTTCTCCTGTACCCTATCTTTCAGCTTGATATTGACATTTCAGTGACATCTATTTACAGCTAATCAACTCCCCTCCCTGACCTTCACTCAGCTTTGTAAGAGAGAACCTTAGTGTTTTCTGTTTGCCCTTTTTCTGCCACAACTACCCTGAATACAATTTTCAAACACATGCAATATTTTAATCATCCATACCAGTCAACAGAAAGAAAAAAAGTCTGTCTGGAAGAGCTACACCAAGCTAATTCTTGCCCAATGACTAACATGAAAGATAGAAAACATGTAGGAAGAAGGGCTAGTGTTCACTGAATTAGTTCAGGTACCACAGCTAATAAGATAGACCTAATCCTGTTATTGGGACAAGTGGAGCTCATGCATACCCACTACATGGCAGTCGTGTGCTGCATTACTCAGGGAACAGCCTGGGGAAGGGTTTTTTAATCAAACTTTCAAGTTTCAAGCATGTGAGTGTTTGATCTGATCTGCTAATTGTGTGGATGAGTACACAAAGAATGACAGAGGCAGCCACCCCATATGACAAAGCATACATAATGGGAGAAGCAGATAATTGCAATGGTTATGAGGTTGTTTCTAATTTAAACTTTTGCCTTCACACACCATCTTGATATGTTAAATTTGATGGATTTTCAGTTTACATTTATGAAAGGTATATTTACACTGCCAGGCTGATATGAAACATCACAATGTGGTTAAGGACAAGGTCTGGCATGTTTAAATAGCACTCAATTTTACTAAAAGCTCTGTTGCATCCAGGAGTATGCTTTATAAAATGATGCATTTCTGTAACTGTCAAGCTACCCCATGTTTTAAAGTGTTTGTAGTGTTTGTACAAATTAATTCACTGACATTTTAATGGCAGTGCACCAAGGGCACACCCTGTTTGTTTGAATGTACTCTGTGGCACTCTGAGACAGACAGAGAATACGTAAGAGCTTGGTTTGCAAATGAAAGTTACATCTCCATTTTTTAAAAGTGCAAAATCAAAACTGCCATCAGTATTTAATTCAGCAAAGGAGATATCTCTGCTTTCTCAGTCCAGTTCTAAAGGCCACTGAAACACCACAATAGACAAATACATTCTTTGAAGAGCAATATAAATCTGAATTAATTTCCATGACAGAGATAAGGAAAGAAGTAAACAACCAAAATAAATAGTTCTGTGATCAGCAGACTCAATAAAACCTGCTTCCATATCTTCTCTGGCTCTCTGTCTTTCTGTAATTAAGTGGGACACTGGGAGAGTCAGTTTTACTTGACCTCCTACTCTCACAAATATATTTTAATAAATATATCATGGGCACCTATGGCCAACAGCTAAAACAAAAGTTGGCCAGACCTAAATGCAGAGGTTATTGAGACTGTATAAGACAGGCATCAGCCCAAGCTGTAGGATTGCCTATGGCCTCTTTCTTTAGGGAAGGATGGGGTCACAAAGGCATTTGCAGAGTGACTGGGGGGCCCAGTGGCCAGCAAGTTACCCTCAGGACAAAAGCTCAGTGTCCTGCCCAGCCAGACCACCTGTGTCACATAAATAAGTTCTTTAGGACAGGATTTCCAAGAGTGTTTTGATTCCTAGGAGACCAAGGCATTATCTGGGGTGTTCAGAAGACTGCAAGCTCCTGAGTTCTTTTGGTTCTAATCTTCAGAAATTATGTTTGAGCTTAAACAGGATTTTCTGCTTCTCTTGGCTTTTGCCTCAGCAAGTGTGGTAGAAAACTGGAGGTGACAGCACCCCTGGCATTAAATTGAGAAGGGACACAGGAGGCAGATGTGTGTTCATCAGCTATGTGGGTCCTTTCAGTCACTTGGGAGAGAGGCTGGCATGGACCACTACCAGGAGGAGAAGGGATGACCAAAGACTGCACTTTGGGAACCAATCTTGTAGGCTACACTTGACTCCTATGGTATTTCTAGAGCTTTGGGAAGTTTGCCTGGTGTCTTGACAAACATAATAAATTCTGTTTAGGCTTTTTTCAATACAATAAATATTTGTCTTTCCATTATTACACCTTTTGTTTGGTGGTCATAAGAGACTTGTTAACAAAGATATGCTACCTAATGTTAAGGGTCTAAATCACCTGAATTTTCTGTGCTTTGGCTTTTATTTGCTCACATGAGTACACTGGTATCAGCACTGAACACAGACAGACTTTCACATGGAACTGACCACACTGAAACTCCGGCATTATCCTTGCAGAAGGGATGGGCAGAAGACACAAAAGCACAGGAAATCCCCCCACTGTACAATAAAGGTAGTACACAGTGCCTACTCGTGGACACAGATCATCGTCAGGGAGAAGGTAACCTTTTTCTCTTTGCACTGAGAAGATGAGGAGCCCTCAGCTGTGGGCTTGGGCACTCAGGGCACATAGCTCAGTGCCCAGGAGAACCTTTGCAAATAAGCCCAGCAAAACCCTGGTGTCATTACAGCTGGGAAAAAATATCTATTCTGACTTCTCTGGGGTTAAGATTTCATCCTTAGTCATCACCATCTATAAGTTTTCAAATGCTGTAGTTCATGACCAATGCTTGTTATTAGTCACTGCATTTACATTATTGCCCCTCTAGAATATTAACCTGTGGTGGGCAAAGATGGCCTGCAGGCTGGACAAGAACTGTCCTTTGCACTTCACTGAGACTAAAATAATGCTCATATTAAAGGAATTTTTTATGCTCCATGTGACATTATCAACGTAAGGCAATGAAAAAAGTGAATGTCAGTGCTGCACATGTGAGTGTTTCAACAGAATAAACAACTTAAATTGCTGAAGTTTGACTCAGAAATGAGCTTGCCTTGCATGCAAGGCAAGTCTTGTAGACTTTTGGATTACAAACCGGAAGTAACATGCTGCTATCTGGGAAGCTGCAGACTATCAGAAACCATATCTCAAATCTAGTTCATATCCTGGCATTTACAATATTCTGCTTATGTGCACAGTTGTGAGCACACACAGATAATGGAATCTGTCACTCTTAAAAATTGTTGTCAAATGCATATATGAGATGGGTATTTCTGAGCTGAAACCTCACCAGAACCCAGAAACCTACTAACAGCTTGATCTTGGGGGTGAGGGGATGTGGGAGGGATTGAAAAGGTTGTTCTGTCATCATAAACAGTATCCTCATCATGAAGTATCAAGGGGGCCAGTCTTCATCTCTCCAGATTTTTTTAATTCAGGAAGGCAGAAGATTCTCACCATGCTATTTAAACCCTCCATCCATTTTCAGCTATGCTCACTCTGTCTCCCAAAACACACACTGCAGGACACCTGGGGCCTCTTCTCAGGAAGTTCAGAGCAATACCAGGCTTCACATCAACCTCCAAGCACTTGCTCCCTGCCAGCAGCTCTTGGTCACTGCCTGTGGGAAGGCAACAAACCTACAGATTGTGGTCAAAGACTAAGAACTGCAAGTGGGTGCATGTAGATTATTAATACACACTCAATTAATGACTATTAATACAAATATGTATCTATGTAGGCATGGAAGAAAAACATGGAGAAAAAGCCCCTACAGAGGATCTTCCTCATACAGCATTGTCACTTCAGCTCTCCCATGAAGAGTCTTGAGAACTCAAATGTTCTTTTGTGATTTTCCCCAGTGGCTTTAGTGCTCTTTAAGATTTGATTTAGCAGACTCACGGAGTTTGTGCAATGCTGATGTGTTCACTACCTGTTGTCTTTATAGGAGTTCACCACTTGTTCATCAAAGCCCTGATCTATACCAGTGTTCCTTGAAGAAAGGATGTCAAGGTCACAAGGAAACAGAATAGCCTCTTCAGAAGCAGCTGCTAAGCAACCTGATAAAGTGATGTTCCTTTCCAGAGACAACCAATCTCTTCCAAAAGAAATACTCTCTCCCTCTTCCCAGCACTTTTTTTAAATGCCGTATGAGATCATTCATAGCAGCACAAGGGGCAAGAGTTTAACATGCCCTGGTTGGTTGATATGATGTCTGCTCACAAACTGCAAATACCCAGCACAGAACCATAAAATCCTGTTTTTATTTTTTTCCTCAAGCCCAGGCTAGCTTCTTTTAAATTATAGTTTTTGCCTTTCCCCCTTTATCTCCAGAAGGCCCTAGGGTCCACTCAGGGTATCAGTAGCTGCTTAAGATGTGCAGCCAGCTGCGCATATACAGAAAAAAGGGCAGAGATCTGTATATTCCTGTGGAGACAGATGGGTTTACAGCTCCTTGGGACACAGCTTATTTCAACTGAATAATAATTACATTGGCCCTTGAAAGCCCTGAGCTGAATAGATGGACCACCCTGCAAGACTCTGTAGCTGTGTGCAGCAGAAACTGGTCCTGCTCCCAAGGACTTTGTGCTCCAAAAAGATAAAAGGGTGGGAGCAAAGCAACAGGAGAGAGAAATATAAGTATGTCCAATCTGCAGAAAAGGAATCACTGCTGCTGGTTGTCAAAGATATAACAGAGTCAGGGAAAAAAATGGATGGGCCACTGACCCATTTATCCCAAACTGTGGTGCTGGTGGCAGAGGGACTCTGCACTCCAGTAGCTCCTCACTCCATGTGGGAAGGGAGAGAGAGGAAGTGAAGGGTTGCCATTACCATGGGCCTTGACATCAGATCTTTGAGCCACTTTTCCCTCTTTAATCCAACCCTGCAAATGCAAGGCTGAATCTTTCTTTCCTCCTTGGAATTTTGCCTTCTTACTTCAGATAACTTCCTATGCAATAATTTCTGGAGTGTATCTGATGCTATAGGATACTGCCCATATGGGTAATTTGCTGTTATGTACAGAATTCACATCCTCTATTTTATTCCAGGATATCATAGGATAAGATTATGCCAGTGATAATTTCACACCTTGCCTTAGCTTTTGGGATCAGGTGTGTTTATAAACATCCTTGATCTTCAGCTTAAAGAAAAGAATTACAAGGGAAAAAATATCATCTGCCATATTCTCATTTCCTAATAACTATTAACATCCCTGATTCTTTTGGCATTGCAGCTTGGCAAACCTTTGTCCTCCGGAGCCAGATTTGCATTTCAGATCATAGATTTCCCTAGATATACTAAGCATCCCTTTTCCCATATCAAATCTTATCCTCCAACATAGAAATTAAACTGCCTCTCTGGAGATATAAAGCCCTTCTACAAGAAACCATGGGAATAGAAACCAGATCTCCTGGCTGTCAGCCCTGGGCTGCACTGATACCTAGCTGCACTGGGGTAGCAGAATCACAGATCTTTCTTGGGAAATTAAAGGGAAGGGAAATGAGTTGGAGGAAATGAACCACCCACTGTCTACAAACTTCAGATCACCTATTCCCCAGCACCTGATTAGACATTAAGCACCAGGGATGGAAACCTTAATGGAGCAGAATGAAAGATATTGCTATCAGAAAATGCTACCAGAAATATTTTTGTCTTAGCTGTAACTTCTGGGCTTTTTATGTTTTCAGACTCTGCCAGTTGGAAAAGAATTTCTGCAGCTGGCATTCCTCTCTCTTCACTGTCTTATAAATATGAAAAACAAAATATACACTCTTCTGCAACAGCACAGTTTCTCACATTGCTCTAAAGGGTCACATTTCTGGGCACACACACATCACACATACATAACATAGTATTGCAAAATATGGGGGCAGCCTCTTGTTTGCTTGCATACCAAACTGGTTTTTAGGTTCAAACACAGACTTTGTGCCAAAAAACAATGCAGTCCCATCTGAAAACCATTTAGAAAATTGCAGTGATAGATGTCTGCTAGTGGAATTCAAATTATACCCTTGAGAATGACAACCAGAAATGAGATTTTTTTTTCCCTTCTTGTTTTTAGATGTTTAGATATAATAAGTTGCTCTGAAATCCAGGTGGCTGTAGCTAAACCCACACCGAATACTATGTTGTTGATTGCAGTATAAAAGCTATATTGTGATAAATCAGGTGGAGAATTGAAACTTTCAACCTCTCAGTCTTTCAGGGAAGCAGCAGGGAGCCAGCAAGGCTTGCTGGGCTTTGAGAGCAGAAAAGCCAAATACCTGCATGTCCTGGGAGTAAAAGGATTTGCTAGGAGGAAGCGAGGGAAAGAGGAAGTGAATGAGCTGGAGATCTGCCTGAGGATGAACACATCCTGAAGAAGGATGCACCTCACCTGTATTTAAAGAGGTTTAGAGCTCAGCCTGCTTTGGTGTAAAGTGGAGCTCTTTTCTCATAGGAAATAGTTTGACTCTCAGCAAAACTATTTGAAATGCATTCACAGCTGATGTCCAGTGCAAAAACTGTTAGCAGCAGTGTGCTAACTCCCCCGAGGGATCTCTGACACACCTTTTAAGCACCTTGCCGGGCTTTTATGGTCCTGTAGACATTGACCCTAAAGGACATTTTAGCCTGTACTCAGATCTAAACAACATTAATTCTATATTTTCATACCATAGTATCAGTATATTCTTCCAGCTTCACCTCAGCAACCATCTTGTTATGCTGCAGAAAGAGATCTCGCAGGAAATCCTGTAGTAAGAAAAGAGAGAAATTTTACTCTGTAGTGGAAATTCAAGAAATAACAGTAGGAGATTAAATTCAAATTCAGCAGGATTACATAAATTTAGTTTCACATTCCTGGTTAGTACTAGTGTCGTCAGTTTGACAAAGTTCAACTTGTTTTAGCTGAAACATGGTGGTTTTTTGAATAAATTAGAAAGTAACTAAATTTCCCCAGAGCAGGTATACTGGAGTGAGTCCTAATAGACTCACAAAATAAGCAAAACACAACATAAGTCCTGCAATACTTGCTAATTGATCTCAAGTCAAAATATTTACCATTCAGTAAAACACTCAAGCCACCTCTTACATCTTTGCAGGGACACAGGCTGAAGCCACATACTGAGACTTCAGCACATGATGTGCAGCCCAGTGATGAACTTTTGTGATTGCTGGCTCAAAGTGCTTGAGTTATGGCTTTTGAACAGGCTCTTGTCTCAATAGCCTGATCTTTAATGAGAAATCAGTGTTCAGAAAACCTGCAGGTTCAGGAGGAGATTGAGAAGAAATTCCCTTAATAAAACACAATGGCTTTGGCTCTGTTTAGCTGGGAGATGCACATGTGCAAAGCCTAGTGGGGCTCACTGGATGCCTCAGGTCACCAAGACAACTGGGGTCATGGGACAAGGCTAGGGGGAAGCAGGACATGGAGGGCAACAGCAAATCATCCTCCCTCCATCAGGGCCCCTGAGACCATGCCAGAAGGCACAAGTCCTTAAACTCACTCTGAACAACCCAGAAATGCCATTTGTCACTCACAAAAAAAGACAGCAAATTGGTAAAGCTGAGGGAAAGGCTCCCATTGACATCAGTGAGCTATAGGTCAAGCCCAAAGAGATTTGTTAGAATAACTTACTTTGAGTTCACCAGCTGAAATAAATCCACTGCTGTCAGCATCGTAACTGCGCCAGATCTGAATGGGGATAGATTGATGTGAGCACATAAATATTGCAGCTACTCATCTGCTCTGTGAAAAATTGTAAAGATTCAAAGCAGAACTTCCATAATGAGCAAGTTGTTGCATTAGCCAACATTTAATTAATTTTAAATGAAATAAAATAAACTTTTCACACAATAGCTCTTACTCACACTTGGATGCTGTACATGCTACATACTGATATCACATGTTTAATGCAGACATATTGTCTATAGAAGGAAGACAATTCTAAGAAACTGTTTTGCATTTCTTACCTAAATTGTATATGCAGCTTCTTTTATTGCCCTGAGTCAAGGCCATATACAGCAGGCCATTGATCTGCAGAAGCCCCCAGCTTGTATGTGAAATAAAGGTAACTGCATGAGATCTTGGAACAACTGAAATTCCCCATTGGGATACTTAGGGGGCAGAGATCAGAGGAAGACTGGGCAAAGTTCTATGGGCTTGTTGACCCAACTTATGGAGGTTTCCTCTCCATGCCCTAACAGCCTAATGTTTCAGAATAAAATGGTGTTTAAAATGTACCTGTTCTGCTGTCTTGGTCTATACTGTATTGCAGGTGAGGAGCTGAAGGGGTGAACTGATGGGTGGGGACATTTTGTCTGTAGTGGCATGACTGATAGGTGGCTGAAAGTGTTTGTGAAATGTAATGAGTTCTCTGGGCACCTTGGTCCAGTCCTAGATACCACCCGTCTGTTTTGCTGGTAAATAATGTAAAACCTTCTCTATCTGAACAGGTCAGAATGTGTTTTGCTTCCACAATACCCATCTATTTCCCAAGCTGTGTTTACAGGGGGCAGAAGGGTTGGTGCTGAAGAAGCTGGTGGTGTGCAAAGGGGAGGAGGCAGTGTGGAGATACAGACCCGCATGAATTCCACGCTGTTGTCCAAGGGAGTTTCCCGTCGGAAAAGCAGTAGGAAATTCTCATCATCCGGCAACATCATATTTGCAAGCTGGATGAAAAACATTTAAAAAATCCCCACAACAAAAAGCAAACCCACACCATGTAAGGAAAGGAAAAAACTTGGGTAGCTACTGATCCAGTATGTGAAATACAGGTTTGGCATGGAAATAGACTTGGAAATAAACTCCAGACCAAAGGATCTGGCCAATGTAAAACTCTGTGAGTCACCTCCTCTGCACCCAGGCTCTATCTTCCAGATCTCCCAAGTCTGCTACAGGTCTTAATCACAGAATGGTTGGAAGGGACCTTTAAAGGTCATCTAATCCAACTTCCCTGCAATGGCAGGCACATCTTCAACTAGATCAGGTTGTTCAGAGCTCCGTCCAACCTGACCTTTGATGTTTCCAAGGATGGGGCATCAACCAGCTCCCTGGGCAACCCCTTCCAGTCCTTCACCACCCTTATTTAAAAGAAAGTATTTCTTAATCTACTTTTGATGTACTCCCTTTCAGTTTAAAACCATTACCCCTTTTCCGATTCCTACAGACCCTATAAAAAGTCTGTTCTACTTTTCCATCCTTCTATAAAAGAAATACTGGTCTGGGGTTTGGCAGAGATACCTCCTGGATTTGCAAGCGTCCATCTGTGGTGACATCATAGACAGACATGAATTGCTCCTTCATCCTCTGAACTTCTTCTTCTGTGATGGTGCTCTGCCATGGGGAAAAAAACAAGTGCATGAAAATTTCTGAGGGCATCAGAAGATCCTTCTGGGAGAAATCTCTCCTCACTCACAAATAATCACCAGGATAAGTGCATTCTTACAGTTGGGGGTTATGCATTTAAAAACCCACAGACACACCATTGTGGATGAATTTTTGGAAATAAGTCCTATGTGTATCCTTGCAGCTACTAAGCTTTCAGTTGGAAGATCAGTGTTTGGAAACTCCAAAATATTTCAGTGACCCCTGCTTCTTTACCCAACTGTTTCCATTATACCACTGGGCTTTGGTTTTGCTCAAGTGTGTGTTTCAGCAGTTTCCATCCTGCTTGTTTTCAGCTTGTGCTTTTCAGGAAGATATCCTCATCCTTGAATGACATCTCTGCAGTTCATTAGATCATCAGCCTTGAAAGGTGTCAGTGGAGCTAGATTGTTCCTTATTATTACCTGTCAGCTGACTTAAGCCCTGGCACCAAGCCCTGTCAGTGTTTCTGAGTTAATAGCACAGAATTTCAAGCAATTGACATTCTCTTTGTATCTGCTTAACCCCATAATCGATTTATACATAGTGAGGAGTTCTCCAGACTTGTCAGGTTATGTGTTTTGACAGGCATTGCTGTGAGAGGTGAAATACAATGTTTAGGTTCATCAGGCATTGTTTCTTTAGCAGAAACCACGAGGGTACCCACTCTGACTGGACTACACACAATACAATTTCCTCACAACATGAAAAACCTTCCAGTCATATGAGCTTAGTGGCTGGGCTGGGAAGCTCACCTAGTTAATCTTTCCCAAGAAATTAAGTCCCATGTTACCCTCACCACGCACATTGAGCAGGTCCTGGCTTCTCTCCCAATTGTGTAGGAGTTGGCCCTCTCTGGGAGGGAAGGGAAGGAAGGGAGAAGGATAACCCACACTGGATTGCAGCATACCTTTGTAGAAATGTTTACAAGACAATAAATTATCTTCTTCCCAATCCTTGAATATTAGTCCTTCAAAGTTTTTATCATCTCTACAAGCAAGTGGATGTGGGACTGCAGCTATTCCTTCCTGGGTCTTCTAACACAGTTTCTAATTATTTCCTGCTGCTATTGAAGCTCCATTATGTTGTACACTCCCTTTTTTATCACTGTGACACAAAGCCATGAGTGACTTTCCCGAATTTACCCAGTGCACAGCTCCACACAGTGCAGCCCTTGGGGTGCATTCTTGCTGTGTAACACCAAGGGTGGCAGCTCCCAGTCTGGGGATGGAACACCAAGCAGTGATCCCACCGGGATGCACCCAAGGTGGCAGGCCCCAGGAGGAGTGGCTGAGTAGGTCCCAGGGCATGCCTGCAGGATCCTTCTTTCCCATGGTGGTGTCCAGAAAGTCCTGTGGGCCTGGATGTTGAGGGCACAGCTCATCACTGAACACACACAGGTTTTCTTTCTGCCTGGCATTGTAACTCAGCCCCATGCTATTTAAATTGCCTTCTGACAGCCCCTTGACACTCTGAGACACCCCCCAGGAGTTAGGCAAACCTATGAGTTGCAATCTTCAATAGGCTTGCAAAGTACTCTGAAATGATCCTCCCTCAAGCCCAGTAGGATGAGTTATTTCCAAAATGATATCACATTTTGGAATCACAGCTGATATATGAAACGTGTACTGTGCATTTCAAAACTAGTCATTGCTTAAAATGCTTATTGCTCAACTTGGTATCAGCTATCAACCACCACTTCACTGAGCTGTCTGTGGCAGGGACACTGTTACCTGCATAAAAATAGGACAGCCTCCTTCTTTGTATATTCTGATTTAAACTATATGATACATCAAGTAAATGCCCGGATTATTTAAAATATTTACACAACTCCAAAAGCTTTTAGTCCAAGGGGTTACACTACAGTGGTTTTTCAATCTGGACAATCTTTATATCTTCATAAATATTCCACTTATGAAACAAAACTGGTAATAGTTCTACCAAAACCCAGCCTTTACTCACAAAGGATAAAACAATGAAGAACAAACTGGCTTTCCCAAGATGCATGTTCAAGACAAAATTATTCCAATATTAAAGTTTTTTACACTAAGAACAATACACCTTGTGTTATGACCATTAGGTTTCAAAGAGGACCTTTCTCTTTACCAAAACCAAAAAAATCCCAGAAGACTGAAAAAACTTCAATAGATCAAATAAGATATTCCAAACAGAAACTAAGGTTGGGAGATCAGGTTTTCAAGACTGACCTACTGGTGGTGCAAACAAGTAGCTTGCTCTATTTTCCTTTCTACTCCAAAAACATTTAAAAGGCTGAAAAAACTCCATATTGTACCTGATCTGTTCCCTTTGTCCAAGCAAGGACATGATCTGAAGACTCAACTCACCCCACCAGAAAGGAGGCTGAGGTTTCCCTTTGGAAGGGGACAGAGCCAGGACAGCTGACCCCAACTGACCCAAAAGATATACCACACCATATGGTGCAGGGCTCAGCATATAAAGCTGGGGGAAGAAGAGAAAAAAAGATGTTTGGAGCGTGGTGTTTGTCTTCTGACATCAGCATGATGGAACTTTGCTTTCCCAGACATGGTTGTACAGCTGCCTGCCCATGGGAATCGGTGAATGAATTCTTCATTTTGCCCTGGCTTGTGCTCTTGGGTTTTGCTTTACCTATTAAAACATCTTTATCTCAGCTCATGAGTTTTCCCACTTTACTTTTCTGATTCCCTCTCCCATGTCACTGGGGAGTGAGTGGCTGTGTGGGGCTGCCTGCTGCATTAAATCATGACATAACAAAGAACAGCAGACAAAATGTGCCTCTTGCCTCATAAGATGGAACAGGAAGAAATGGCTTTGCAGCAAGTAAAAGTCTGCAGCTGAGCACATCTTTATCAGAGAACGCTGTCTTAATTATGTTGCCTGCCTCAAGCAACAGATGCTTAACCAGTTTCAAAGGTTTGCAAAGCTTTCCTTTTTGTGAGAATTTAAGTGAATACGGTTGCATCCTTTCCAGTCACTCTGTACAGAGAAGCCTTTCTCGTAATTCCTTGTTTCCCTGGTGCATGCACCTCCCTGAGTTTTTGGATGATGTGTGGTTTCCAAGGGCTGCTGCATGTTCTCACTGCAGCCAGGAAAGAAATCTTTACTATGTACCATGAGAAGGTCAGATAATTTTTATTCTCATTAAAAAACACAGTTTAAAATATTGCCATGACTTTGTTCACATATTTTTCAGGGTTAACAAGTAAATTTCTTACTACAGATGTTCTTCTACAGAATTTAACAGATAAAAGCTTCTGTGCTTCAAATTGCCATAACAAATTAATTTTCTGCTTTTTCCTTTCCAGGTCCAGTTTCTGTCTTGCCTTGTGTGAAAATCTTTTAGAAGTGTTTGTAGCATCACAAAGGTAATCTGGTTTTTAATAGTGTTTGTAATCACAGAAAGGGCATGATCACTCTTTTTTTAAATTTCTGCAGCATTTTATTTCTTTATCATGACTGGTTATGATTGTTTAGAAACCTGGCTGTAATCTGTCTGCTAATCCATCCCTTTTATATTGTTGCACTCTTTGCCTCATGCTGACTAATTAAATTTTTGTTCCTTAAGGATTCATGTGCTTGGCAGAATTTTGCCTTGATGAAAACACAGTTATGAGTCACTTGGTTTGGAGGGCAAAAAGTGAATGTATGGAGCACTGCAGAGCCTGTCCTACTCGATGAAATGGGATGTCTCATTTAATTCCTGCTGGCCAAGAAAATCCTGTAATAAACTGATTTATTTTTCCTTCTTGACATGATTTTAGAAGCAAGCTGCTATATTGATTAGGGTATAAAAAAAGATGAAACTACATTTAAGTCACTATTATACCCTGTTTCTAGAAAAAAAAACTAGAGAATTTTCTGAAAATGCTGGCTCAAACATGTGTCTTCCAGTGTTTCAGCCAAATATGATAGAAAGGCCAAGGGTCCCACAGATATAGAGTTCCTACAAGATCTATGAAAATAAATTGTGTCTGCCAAGGAGAGCTGGAAAAGAAATTCAACAACTATTATCACGCCAAAAGCTACACAGTACAGATATGAGGCCAGCAAGGACCAGATGAGAGACATCAGTAATGTACACTTTGCCTTTAGAAGAAGAACCTTTCAATTTTGGGCCAAACATTTCTTCATTGTAAAAACTAATTTCATTAATGACTTTGTTACCCCCACGTAGTTGTAGGTTGGATTGCCTGCATAATTGTGGGTTTTCACCCTACACCTCCACGGCCAATTTCTCCTTTGGGCCAAACTTTCTCCCTTAACTTCAGTGCTTTCACTTGAGAATTTGGCCCTGTACTTTGGTTAGGATTTACTGTACTCCTGCATGTGACAATATGTGAGCACTTACCCTGTCATCCCGCACTGTGTTTTTGGTTTCTTTTCTAACTCTCATCAGCACAAATGTGGGAAAGCTTTTTTCCCATAGTAGACACCAGCATCCAACAAAGGCTACTGGCTACATTTTCCCTGTGCCATCATGGTTTTGTGGTTAGGTTTTGGACAGGTTCTCTGTTCTCTCTTCTCTGCTGGGCTGAAAGTTGTTTGATGTGCATTTGGGTGATGAAAACATATTGTGTCATTTTTACCATGGGTATGTTGAGTTAGCATTAAGAAATACCTCGAGGCACTTCCATGCCTTAATGTGGAGGAACAGGATTAGGAGCTGGCCAGGGTAATCAAGGCTGATGGAAGCCACACCTAAAGAAAGAACTCTATTTGGCAATAATCAGAATGATAGAATGGTTTGGGTTGAAAGGAACCTCAAAGATCATCCAGTTCCAACACCTTCCCCTGGACCAGCTTGCTCAAAGCTCCATCCAACATGAACACTTTCAGGGATGGGGCACCCACAGCTTCTTTGGGCAACCTGTTCCAGGGCCTCTCCATCCTGACAGGAAAGATTTCTGTCCTAATATTTAAAGAGAAAGGATTGCCTGGGGGTTAGAATCCTGAAATATTCTGAATGTGGATGCAAGCTTATTGCTTTCTGCTAGGGATCTTCTTGCTGTTCACCTGCTGGTCACCATTGACCTTAGGTCTCTTGGGGTGGTAAAGCACAGGGGAAGTCTGCCTTGGATGGCTTTGAGGCTGACTGATATTTTGGCCATTAAACTTTGTTTGACTAGCTGTTGCATTCCTGGCCATGCTAAATTATACACATTATTTAGACAGACAATGCAGTATGCAAGGCAAGGATGAAGTGCAAGAGTAGCTGGAGGGGGCTTCTAGTCTTTGGAAGCAAAAAGTAAAGAAAATCCTTAATAACTGCTAAGTGTGAGCTCCAGAGGATTATCGCCAGTTCCTTGCAGTCATAACTATCCATGTGGGTTTCAGACAGGAGGGATTTGAACAAGAATAATACCTGTCTAGTCTGACCAAATCTATACTTCAACAATTGTTGTGGTCTTCTACACACTTACAGTTAGGGGCAGGCAACCATTCTTTATCTGAAAGTTTTCTATCTAATTTGAGTATAATTTAGGCAAAGTGAAAAACATTTCTGAGAAAGCCCAATGGCAATATGCATTTCTCTCCATATCCGCCCAGACGTCATTGGTTTTATGGAAACTTTCAGTAATCCAACCCCAAAATTTATAGCCATTCCTCTATAAAACTCTTCTCTAATTATTATGAGAATATACATAGAGCTTCATTAAAACCACAGAAAAGAACAAGCAAGGAAGATCTTGATACAGAAAGAAAGATGTACAGGAATATAAGACAGAAATGCAGAAGCTATAGTTCCTGTTCAAATAAAATTACTTATTTGACACTGAAAGAAACTGTCCTTTCCGCTGGGCTTTCACCTCAGTATAAAAACTTTTAGAAAATATGTAGATATTAGAGTTGCCATAATGTAGAAGAAAGAGGTTTATGAAAGAGCAGAAGAGAGCTCAGGCAGCTCACGGCAGCCACAGAGTAGCAGCTTGGAAGCTGGAGGCTCAAGTGGTTAGAGAGAAGTCACAGCAGTGATAAGAGAAACAGGTGGGTGATATCAGTAGCTAGAAGATGGAATGCTAGCATGAGGATGAATTACACACACCTGGAAACTGACGGGATTTTCTTAGGACTCAGGATGGAATAGAATAGGATGGGATGGGATGGGATATTCCAGTTGGAAGAGACCCATAACAAATTTCTAGTCCAATTGTCTGACCACTTTGGGGCTGTACAAAAGTTAAAGTGTGGTGTTAAGTGCATTGTCCAAATGCCTCCAGCAACCACCCCTGCTGGAGTAGGGACAGGAAGCAGCATCTAGGATTTGGTTGGTTTACTACAAGTCCACCTTTGTTGCAAAGTTTTTCCCTTCCTCCCACGATTGTTGATGGTTCAATAAAAGACAATAAATTGGCCTCCGTCACTGGATGCTATTTCAAGTTTCTTTCCTCTCTCAGAGTTGTCTGGAAGAGCTGTGTCTCTCAGCTTCCCGACAGGCTCATTTTTGCATTGTTTTCCCAGCTGCTCCCATCCCCTGGCATTTAGTGTCAGCTGGGATGCTGCAGAGTAACTGGGAAGAAAAACAGAGCTGAAGGACCACAGTGGTCATTAACAGAAATAACAGCTTAGAGAATGCAGGCTGAGAAAATATAATTATGAAGCCATTCTCTATTCAAGCAGAGACAACTTCTAGTGCTGATAACATTATTTATCACTTGTGTAGCACTTCAGTAGCCACTAATTAATCCTTGTGACACATCTGTAAGTTGTGCCAGTGTATTGCTGCCTCCCCCTTTTACTGTGCAAGGAAACTAAGACATTCATAACCCAAAGGAGTAAAAGTCAAGATGAGTGCTACAGCAGAGAGATGCTCAGTCCCAGCTCACTGCTTTTATCACTGAGGACACTTTCTGTAGGATGGTAAAACCAATGCAGAGGGGACCCTTTTTACCCCTCCTGCCATAATACAAGCCTGTACAATATAAATCATGTGAAAAGAGAAAAATGGCTCAATGTTATTAGACAAACTCATTGTACAAAGGTAGTTAAGACCTTTGTTTAACTTGGTACTCAAGTGACCCCCATGGCCAGAGGACTGCTCTCTGCTTCCCAGGACAAAGCTCCCGTTGGATTTTCTGCCACAAAACCAGCCTGCTCTGTCTGCAACCTGCCATGTAATTTTATCACTAATATTACCAGAGTGGAAACACTGCCAAAAATAGGCAAAAAGACGAGAGGAAAAAAACCAAAAGCACTTGAGAGCCTGTCTAAGCACTCTGAAAGTTAGTGAGCATGGTCCTTCAGAATTTGCCTGTTTCTTCTATTTAATAGGAGGAGAGGGAGTTGGTCCTTTCTCCATTCAATTTGTGTTAAACTATCTCTTTAAATGGCAAAACTTCGCTAGCAGAAGCAAACTGGGTCAGGGTGCTGAGTTAAGCTGGAGTCATCCAAGCAGGGACTTCTAACAAGCAATAAAACTATTCTTGATTTCTTAAAGCAGGAAGTTCATTGCTAGAACACCCTCATTTGGCAAGTTCTGCATGCTGCTAAATGACACAATGTAATGGAGTTCACATTTGTATCAGTAGACCACAAAAACTGCTGTAACACATGGGGTTTGCTACTCAGCTGTCCCAGGACCTCATGTGAGGGATGCACAAGGGCAGCTATGGGTTAGAGCAGGGCTTGGAGCTTCTCTTGAATCAAATCCTTAGGAAGCTCCCTTCAGAATGAGATCTCTGATTATCCCGGGATTTTATCACCATCAGCTCACTCCAGAGAGCCCCACTTGCAGATCCCACTGCAGCACTTAGCTCTGCATCTTCATTTTAAGCATCTCCTTCAACATCTCATGTTTGCTGTCATGGAGTTTGTTTGAGCATGCTTTTTGCTGCTGCTTCAGTACCCCAAGACTAGCAGCTTTCAATTTAATCTTTTGTTCCTGGGTAAACAATCACAAACTTTCTGATTTCTCTTTAAATTAGCTTTTCTGTGTCCCTAAATATTCTTGTTGCTGAATCTTTTTTGATTTGTTTGAAGCCTTTTTACATGCCTATCTCTTCATCTAACCATCCATGCTCTGAAAGACATTTCTGTAGAAACTGACAATATTTCAATCCAAATTTACTTGCAAATTAAATAAAAATATGCTTGAAAAAATTACTCACAGCTTTTATTTTTTTAATTGCAGCCCTAAAGATCTAAGAGTACTAATTGGCTTGCAAGTACAATTCTGATTTTACACTTGATACTCATGAATTTATGCCTTTTATCAGCTACCTTTCCTGTCTTTGTTAATTAATTTTGCTTAAAGGAATTGTTTCATCTCTGGTTTTTGGCACACCCCCTCCTTCCATTTGGAAGATGTTTCCTCCTTTCCCTATCTGGGCAGACTCTGTGGAGAGAAAATATTACTATATCCTTTGTAAACTTCTGAGTGCTGGCCTGAGTGGCAGGATTTCTCCTTCATTGATGCCACTCATAGGCAAGATATGACCTGGAGCTGAGCAAAGCAGCCCCTGTAAATTGTAGTGCAACTTCTGTTTGTACAGAGATGCAGAGAGGGGAAATGCTGCCAAAACCAGGAAAGGAAACCAGAGGAGAAGCCCAGAAACACTGCAGGGACAGGTCTGGGTCTCACAAGCAACAGAAATGATGCTCATTTGGCTTTTAGACATTTGCAGCAATATAGACCTAAGCCTTCTTCCTAAGCACCATTTAAATTTAACAACACTATATTTGTTAAAAATTGACCTGGGAAAGAAACCTATCATATGAACGAAACTAATCAGCACAGGCTTGAACAAATAAACCATGAACATTGCCCTCCTGCTCAGCTAGCCAGGCTGTGTGCCCATGCTTTTTCACTTGGTTCTATTCAGCAACAGTAAATGACTTTCTCTCCACACTGCCAACCAGCCCCTTTAGCTGGTGACAACTGCAATCTCCCCCTGACCAGCATCTGTTGGGCTGGAAACAACTGATCAAACTGCTCAGCTGACTGCATTTGTTGTACGTGCTTAAATGCCACCCTGTGTCCAAGAGAAAAGCTCTTTACCTTGGGGCTGCTAAGGAAGTCGACAATCAGGGAACAAAAAACACAAATCATCTCTCAGCATAACTTTTCTGCTTGCACCCGATGGGCAGTGAATGCAGCACAGTTACTTACTTCTGGTCCCAGTTTCTCCAGGAGATGATGAAAAAAATCGTCAAGCTCCTTCCCTTCTATGTAGCCATTGTCTAAATAAAGAGCAAATATATTAATGGTACTACCCAAGTTTCGGGATCCGTGTCATGGGCTGCATGCAGGTAGCTCAAGGCTTCAGGGTCAGGATCTCAGCCGGGGGCCCTGTCTGCCTACTCAGGGGAGCCCCACATCTATTCAATTTCATCTGATCACTTCTGTGTGAGGATTGAGCACAGCTGCAGCGCTCCCTTTGGAGTTTTTCTTACGGAAAACTTTTCAGAAACAAAAAAGCTCCCAAACTGGGACAAAAAAGAGAGAGCAGCAGATTAAAGGAGGAAGTGATGAAAAAGCAAAATTTTTGGGGTGGAAATGACAGCTATGATAGTCATGGTGAGGAGGAAGAGGGAGCACTGGAAAACACCTGCAGGACCTCGGGGATGTAAAGCTCGGACGCTTTGGCCCCATGTGCAGCATCCCAGGCACCCACACGGCACCCAGCCCGGCGGTCGCGTTCCCCCCTGCACACACAGACCCCTGCACGGCACCCAGCGGGCCCGGCACCCCCTCACCCCTCAGCCGGCTCCCCGCACATCTGTCCCCACTTGCCGTCGGCGTCGAAGCGCCGCCAGGCCCCGAGGAAGGCGGCGGCGTCCAGGCGCCCGTCGGCGCCGCTCTCCATGGTGCTGCTGCTGCTGCCGGCCTGGCCCCCGCCCTCACCCTCACTCGGCGGCGCAGCCTCTGCCCCAGCCCCGCCGCCGGGCCCGGCTTTCAGGGCGGCGGCCCCGCCCCGGGGGCGGCCCCACGGGGGTCGCCGTGGGGGAGTCTTCCCCTTCCCGGGGCTCGTCCCACCAACCTCCGCCCGCCCGGATCCCTCTCGGCTGTGGGTTGTGGCGCGACGGAGCTCGGCCGTCGATGGGGGCTGGAGCGGCCCGACCCCGCAGCCCCCGCTTCGGAGGAGCCGTGCGCCGCTTGCAAACGGCCCTTAAAGTTTAAAACCGCCCCCGAACGAAGGCAGAAGTGCTGGAGGGAAATGTGAGGCTTCAGAGAACTAGTGGAGTTTAAGGGGAGAAAGGGGAATTTTCTGAGGCTGGTAACTCTCCTTGGTTTGTGAAAGCAGAGCAGCAGCAGGCAGAGTTCTCTCACCTTCTCATTCCTCACAGCCATCGGGTGTGTATCCCTCACCAGAATGAGAAGCCAGAGGACGAAGACAAACAGAAACCTGCATCATCTTCCTCCTACAATAAACCCCATGGAGAAACCATGAGGTTTAAGGTCTCTGTACTGGTAGAGCATTATATTAATGATGGCCCAGCCTGGGAGTAGATTTGATTTAAATGTCACCTGTCTATTCACCTGCAGTGATTTTAGGCACCTGGGATTGAGCTGGTCTCCATGTGTGCTCCTAGAATCATTATTATCTCCTTTGATACCCTTATAGTTATTTCTAGGTTGCCTTTGAATCATTATATACATATTTCGATTTTATTCACATAATGATTACTTTAGAGATGCTCTCAGAAGCAGCAGAAAAGGCTTTTTAAAAGTATTTAATGTTTGCCCTGAGAAGATTCCTATTTGGGGGAAACCCTGAGGAACTGAGTTGTGTTTTACTCAGGAAATTCATTCAGAGAGATCACACAGCAATGTCCAGCTTTTCCAGAGTGCAAAGAAAAAGGAGATGCTGTATAGCTGATGTGTTTAAACAGCAGCATGGAAGCATCTCAGTACAGCGATTCCCTGGACAGCAGCCTGGGATCACCTTTGGACCTCAGAAAAAGTATCGTTAAGGTCTTAACGCAACAGCAAGGCCACAAGCACTCCTTGACTACGCTCAGGTGGGGAACCCCAGCATGGGAGAGGAACTTATAAGGTAATGACAGGGAAAAGTCTAAATTTTTAGGGAACACCTGCCCAAGTCCCCTGCAGGCTAGAGCAGAGTCACACCCCAGGTTTCTTTGTCATCTGTCCTTGTCTCATTGCCAAGAGTCAGGCCTCGCCTTAGGTTGAGGGCTCCCTCATGGAATGTGTCCTTCAGACTCTTCTTCCCAGTGTTTCCCACCATGGGTGCCTGGCAGTGGTGGCCTCGTGTGCCCCATGGTAGCTGCCTGATCTCCAGTGTGGGATGAAGACACCTGGCACTGCTCCATGGCATGAAGCATGGGGTCATCTCTCTTCCCAGGACCCAAAGCCCATCTACCCCAGACAGGGAACATACTGATCCAGGTTTTTAGGAAAGAGATGTTCATCGGTTTCTAACATGGTTTGCAACTTGGCTTTGGAAATCACCAGCATGGCTGATAACCAACAAAGTCCCCTGGTATTATGATCATGCCAACTGGTTTCTTACTAATAAATATCTTTAACAAAACTAACTTGAGGAAACACTACCCATGTTTTGAAATATTTTGCAAGTGAAAGCACCCTGCCATTTGGCGGGGATAGAGACAGCAAGATTTTAGGGGATTAGATGCAAAGCTCAGGACACTGAGAAGAGCTTCTCACACCTGGTTCTCCCCATGCTCTCACAGGAGGAGGAGCAGGCAAGAAGTAACACCTTATTTTAATTACCTGTATTTATCCAGCATCTCACACAATTCCAGTGAAAC
Source organism: Zonotrichia albicollis (assembly GCF_047830755.1). Classification (NCBI taxonomy): domain Eukaryota; kingdom Metazoa; phylum Chordata; class Aves; order Passeriformes; family Passerellidae; genus Zonotrichia; species Zonotrichia albicollis. The sequence continues at coordinate 94,494,665 of NC_133819.1, forward strand.
CAGGTCCAGTTTGGAGAGGAAAAAAAGACCTTCAAGCTTAAAGGACTTTCACAAGAGCTCATTGTTACCTGTGCATGAGGATGTAGATGATAAGTGTCCATCCATCTGAGTATTCTTGTCACCCCAGGCACTCTCAGTGTTGGCAGAGAGGGATTTTGATTTCATACCATACCTGCAAAGGGGGAAAAAGGAGCAGAGATGATGGATTCCTCTTCTGACTGCACCACCTAAGCCTTTGTTCTCCCCACAAAATCCTCACCTGAAATACCCTATAGATACAGAGGCCACCCCATAGATGCACGGCTTAGCTGCTCTGCCCCACCTCAAGTATTACACACAATGGATTTAGGGTTCTTAGGAGTGGAATTGCAAAACTTAACTCGAAGTGACTAGAACCGCCTAAAATCCCAGCCTGCAGAGAGAATGTGGCTATCCTGCTGCATGCCTAAAATGTGTTCAGCTTCTCCAGTTGCTTTAGGTGAATCAGCTAAGCCTGAATGAGAAGAAAAACAAACTAAACAAAAAACAGCTCAGAACAATTTTTACTCATCCAGCTGGACTTTCTGTGGAACACTGTAAATTTGAGGAATACACTGAAGATAGCTGCTGTGTGTGCAGCTCATGTACCAAACTCAGCAACCACTCTGCCTTGGCTTATTTCCTCAGATGAATAAATAAGAGTTAGAGGTAGGCAGTATTTTAAAAAGTAATGAACACTTTTAAATAAGGACTTTGGCTTCAGCTTTGCACTGTGCAGTAAAGTTCAAGGCTGAAGAGCTCAAACCTGTGTTTTGAAAAACTTAAAAAAAAAATGAATGTGCTTCAGTAGGACCCTTGAGGCTGGAAGCATTTGCACAACCATTGCCTGGTCCTGCTGTGGGTCAAGGAACCCTCCGGCTGAGGACACCAGCAATGCTGTTTTATTAAGCTGATATTGAAAATAAATAATAAATAATAAATGGCAACTATTGCCAAGTAAAGAGCAAAATAAGGAGCCTGTGGCCAAACGACCAGCTTTGTAAAAAGGCTTCATCAAACTGTACATGGGAAAACATGGATAAAAGTGCAGTTTGTTGATCTGGAAACAAAAATGAGGGGCAGCTGACAGATGCCTCATTCTTTGGGCCAGACTCAAAGTATTGATGTGAAATGAAATATTTGGGTTTTCATGAACAGACTAGGGAACAAAAAACCAAACCAAATATTTGGATTTGTGGTAGGACTTTGCTCCTCACCTTTACAGAAAAAAAAATAATCAAATACATGCACAGTTAAATGGAAATAATTTTCCTCATCAAACAGCTTCAGCTTCCCTCAGCTTTGCACTGACTGGAAACACTGAGGAAGCCAACATCAGCCATCAGCATTTCATCCTTCACTGGGCAGGTGTTTCACAGGTGGTTTGGGTCCCTGCAGAAAGCTGCAGCCTGGATCCTTGGTGTGCCCCGTTTTCCCCAGACCCTGGTTTGTATCAGGGTGCTGGGTGTGGGAGGTGGGTGTGCTGGCTGAGCTGCTGTGCACTGCTCGGGCTGCCAAGGGTGGGGATGATGCATTCCTGCCCAGCAAGGGGTCTGTGAGCATCCCAGCAAAGGAAAATGCTGCAGGAGCAATGACAGGCAAACTGAAAGGAAATTGAAATGGAAATAATACAGTCAGTGAAACCCCCTACTGTTCATACAGCTTCTTGGAAATCAAGTCAGAGATGAAGCTGTCTGCTGCAGAAAAGAAATAGACTCTTCTTTCCAACCCATCCTCAGATGAGTACAAGCTGCTTATTAGCAGTAGACCTTTTAACAAGGATGCCTTTCTCTTGCCCCTCCTTCCATCCTGCTCCATCCCTCTGCCACCCAAATCCCACATTCCTGTGCTGGGCTAGATCGTGGGTCCATCTTTCTGGCTCACGTGGTGCAGAGTGTGTGGGTTCAGGGTGCAAAGAAGGGCAATGACAGTTCAGGTCAGGTACTGATGGATGTGGTGTGACAAAAAGACTACCATCCCACAGATATTTCCATCCACAGATTCCCATCAAAGCTGAGTTTCTCCAGCCTTCCCAGCCAGCCCTCCAAGTTGAGGCTTCTGTCCTCTGCTGTCTTCTTCATTTTGGACCAGCAATGGGATCCCTTGAGCGTTATAAGGAAGCAGACAACCTCTTCCCACAAAGATTCCACTGAAATGAGGGGTCAAGACATCAGAAGAGATCTGAGATTTCCCAAAAGAAAAGCTGATGTTTCCCCCAGCTACATACTGCTCATTGCTACCCAGGGACTGCAGTCTCAGTTACAGTTCATGACTTTCATTATTTTAGTCTTTGACTGGAATTTAATGTTGTCCAAATAAAGGCTGGGCTGTACAGCCTCCACAACACTCTCCCCTCTGTTAGGTCCTACTCACCTAAGCAAATGGGAAGGGAAGGAGGCATTCCTGGAACAATGCTAAACAGAGATTACAGAGTTAACTTGACTCCTCCATTCAGTGAAACCAAATTGGATTTGCCAAGCTAGCAGCCCCTCTCCTGCCTTCCCTGGCTGGTATCAATCTAATTTAATACTCCTTCTCCCATGCAGCTTTTTTATTCTCAGGTCAACTTACTGGAAAAGCAGAAAAAACAGACTCTGAAGGATTGTATATGGGGTCAGCTGACAGAACTCATCATAAACAGCCAAAGCAGCATCAGCACAGAGGCATCAGAGCAAAAAACTCAACTCATGGCTGGGAGGAACAGTGGCAGCATACCTGCTTTTCCAGGCAGGCTTCCCAAACACGGGCACTTGGAACCTGCATGTAATAAATCCCTGGGACAGCTGATGTAGGGGTGGTCAAAGGCAGAGCAGCTTTCTAATTAGGAAGAGGAGCTTCTTCAGTTTGCTGTGGGATACAGTACAAGAAATTAAGTCCTGTAATAACAGATCCCTCATAATGACACAATCTTCTGTGCAGAGACCCACAGATTGTTTTCCCTCTACTCAAAAATACAGCTCTTCAGCTGTGTTTTCACTCTTCAGCTTCTTGGGGCTGATGAGCATTGTTGCTCTCACAGTGATTCCTCTTTGGTATTTGGCATGGAGGGAATTTTTACCACAGGACACTCGCAGCCCCTGTAGGATCTCCCTGATGCAGCAGGAGCAAGCGCAGGTGAGAGGGCCCAGGGAGGGTGTGAGCTGGCATTCTGGTTCTGGGTCCTGCTCAAGCAAGCGCCTCATCCTGTGAACCACCTTGTCCCTGGCTGCTTATTCAGAACTGGCAGCCTTATCCTGGACTCAAGAAAAAGGAGCTTTATCAGGAGCTCAGCCATTGCCCTGCACCAGCCTTTCTCCATCAGCTGGGATTTCTCTCGTCACCACGTGACCCTGGAACCTCCAGGGCATCTCACAATCCCAAGGAGCACTTGGATGCAGTCCCCCCACTAGGCTGCTTTCTAATGACTTGCCATCAGCCAACAAATCACTACTTGATTTGTTTCCCTGCCCTGCAGATCACCCTGAAGCCTCACTTCTGCATTTCTTCACCCACTCCGATGCCTGTTCCCCAGGTCTCTGCATACACAAACTCTGCACAGCTCTGGAAGACTGCCCTCCAGAGCTGGAGAAATCTCAGTTTCAGGAAGGAAAAAAAAAAAAGACTTCCACATGCAATGATAAGAGCAGCAGTTTAAGATGCCAGTCGCTGGCAATGCCTGCTGAAACAAGGTGCCATCATGGCCTGAGGAACTCCAGGAGCACTGTCTGTTTGGTGAAGCTCATTGCTCTCAACCAAAAATGGGCACACCTCTCTCTGTTTTCCCCTGCTGCTGTGAAGTCCTGCCCTGCCTGTGGTCAGGAGGCTTTGGAAATGCTGGACACTAATGAGAGCCAAATGCTGGAGGGTGGCTCAGGTGGCTCCAAAGGCACTTGCTATGGTGCTGGCAAGAGTCCCCTGTTGGGAGGAGGCATGAGGAACTGCAGGAGGATGAGCACAGAGATGAGTAGGAAAGCTGTGAAGGTGCCTGGCAGATCTTCCTATGATCCCTTACTTCTGGGATGAGGAGCTCATACAATAGAAGGAAAGGTTGGCACCTTGTGTTTATGTTGCAATTTTCAACAATTTGAAAATTTGTTTTCAAACAAATTGAAAATTGCAACTTTCAATTGCATTTTCTTAGGATGAGGAAAGACTGCTCTGCTTTCCAGGCCTGATCAACAGGAGACCAGCATTAAACGATAATCTGTTAATCTGTGCTGTTTGTTACTCCTCTGGCTCATGGCTCCAGGAGAAGCAAAAGACAGTGTTTCTACCTGAAACCTTCCCCAAGCTTCAGCACAAGGAGAGGACAATCTCCAGAAGTGGGATTCAGGCACAATCCGCCCAGTATTAGCATCCCTGGGCATGAGGAAGGCAGCACAGCTCTCATGAGTTTCAAACAGGAGCAGAGCCTTCTGCTATTTTCCCAAAAATTATTCTCAGTACCTTATTTTGTTTGCAATAGGAGAGAGAAATCATCTCCACATTAATCAATTAATAAGCAATGGTGGCAAGAAGTTGTGCTGGTGGGAGCTCTGAGCTAAGTGTGGTGGGTTACACAGATTTGTGACTAATGGGCTACATTAATTCCCAACTTGTTTCAGCCTGGATGGCTGGCTCTGGCAGAGGGGGAAGATTTAGGATGATTAGAATTCCCATTTTAGGAAGCAGCTATTTACTGTTGTTACTGCACATCAGGGAATACTTTAAAAAGCTCAAAATGTATCAGTCAGATTTTAACCTCCTTTAACAGGGAGTGGGAAGTAGATCCTGCAGCTGTGGTACAGAGCTGTCTGAGTTCACACTGGCACACAGCCACAGCCCTTCTTCAGTGCCTGTCAGAGAAGGCGCTCCCACTATGTACATCAGGGGTGAAATTCCTTGCCAGCAAAACCTGAAAACCAGATTTAAGAGCAGAAAAGAGCAGAGCAGCTCTGTCCAGAAGAGCTTTTTGCCCCCATTTCCTAAAGGTGGATCAGTTTGGAGCAATTCTGAACTGAGATGCTCATTGTAGGACCCCTTCCAGGGCAGCATTTCTAACTGGATGACCAGGGCTGCTGGTCCTTGCCTCTTGTTTGCTCACGCAGAATGTTCACATGCTGATGTGCATGGGGCAAAGCAGAGGGCCTTGCTGTCACCTCAGATGCTGTCTCCCCTTTACCATACCCTAAATATGGTAAAGGCAACTGCCCTCTTGTCTGACAGCAGTCATGGCCCAGGGACCAAGCCATGGTGTCACACATAACCCCAGCTGAAGCCTCTGAGCCCTTCCTGTGCAGCACAGCACTGTGGAGATGCCCTCAGCTGCAAGGGGAATGAATGCCAGCAGCATGCCTGGGAGGCAGGCCACCTCTTCTCCCATACCAAACTCTGCTCCCACCACCACCACCAAGCTGCCAGCACAGCACCAGTGTGTGACAGGAAGGAACACAGAGCATTGGTGATACTCAAAGATTATGGATGCCCTGGGAGAACAAGTTAGCAACCCTTTCCTTCAGTAATACCTCTGCCTGATCTCTGTTCAGTCTCCCAGGAATTCCAGAAATCCTTGCCCCTGACAGCCCACTAAAGCAGCTGAATGTGCCTTCTGGGCTCTGCCCCTCACCCTCCCAGAGAAGCACATGGGCCAGGATAGGTAGGGATCACAGGAGGCCACCCCCAGAGCAGCTCAAGCAGTAGGGAGGAAATGAGAAATGAGGGTCCTCTCAGCTACACACCTGCTTGGAAGGCCCACATCTCATGGAAAGGCAGCACCTTCCCTGCTCTGCGAGGATCCCCCCTAACTTCCTGGCTTGGCTTGGCACTAAGGGACAGTGGTTGTTCCTTTCCTGAAACACACTGGCACTTGCCCATGGTCTCTATGAGCTCAAGATACTGAAAATAAAATTCATTCTTTCTGAAATGCAGAAGAGGTACAAGAGGGGTGCTCTGGATGCAACATGAATTCTTTTCAGTCAGGCTGGGATCCCCCCTAACTTCCTGGCTTGGCTTGGCACTAAGGGACAGTGGTTGTTCCTTTCCTGAAACACACTGGCACTTGCCCATGGTCTCTATGAGCTCAAGATACTGAAAATAAAATTCATTCTTTCTGAAATGCAGAAGAGGTACAAGAGGGGTGCTCTGGATGCAACATGAATTCTTTTCAGTCAGGCTGGGATCCCCCCTAACTTCCTGGCTTGGCTTGGCACTAAGGGACAGTGGTTGTTCCTTTCCTGAAACACACTGGCACTTGCCCATGGTCTCTATGAGCTCAAGATACTGAAAATAAAATTCATTCTTTCTGAAATGCAGAAGAGGTACAAGAGGGGTGCTCTGGATGCAACATGAATTCTTTTCAGTCAGGCTGACAGTGCTGGATGTGCCAGGCAGAAAGAAAGTAAAAAAAAATGAAAACCTTCATTCCTCCCCACCTCCAAAAGCCACACAGACAAAAAGCCAAACCCCAGGTCTTCAAGAGCTCTCACTAGCACTCCTTTATAGATGTTTCTCTACCACTCAGCCTGCCCACAACACACTGATGGCTGGAATAAAGACGAAAGGCTTTCCATAACTAATATGGAAAACACTGATGTCTAATGAAATCCTTATACTCCGGCAATCAAACGTTACAGCACTAAAGCTTTTCTTCTCCTTAACAGCACAAATAAATGCTTTGTCTACAGCATTTGTGTGGTTCAGCATTGTGGGTTTACTGATACTTGGGTGATGAGCACACACTACTGCTGTGGTTTTTCATAGCACGAGCAGAACACTATCAGATAACTGATGAGAAGCACAAGCAAGAAATCCTTGGCAACTAACTGCTCTGGAAGTTATAGACAATTTTAAATTTTTGTCTTAATACCACAATCCTTGGTGTAATTTTCTTCAACTCACAAAAGCAATAGAGCGAACCTTCTTCCATATTTACGATTCTCAGAATTTTGTATTTTCTATGACCCATAAGAATAAAAATTGGAGTTTATTTATTAAAAAATTAATTCTCATTTAAAGTACAGGTATTTGAAGTTTTCCTTTGCAATTTATGATTTGTTCATACTGATGGTAAAAAAATCAAAAGATATGTGAATACAAAAACACTTTCTTGCTAATTTTAGATAAATACATAATTTGAAGCCACAGCAAAACCCAGGAAGGAACCTCCAGCCTTGAAGACCGCTTTACAACCACTTTGTAGCCTACTTTTAAAATTAAACACCTACCAAGAGCTTCTAAGATGTTTTGACTTAGAACACCTTAATAAAGCAAAAGGAAAAGTGGCAAGTTTCCCAACACAGAAAGGAAAAGAAATCTTGCTATTTCAATGGGGATCAATTGGGAAAGCTTTGGTGCATGTCCCAGCACTTGATGACATGCCATGCCTTTTCATGGCATTCACTTTGGCAAAGATTTCTTTTTTTAAAGTATTCTTGCCATGTCCCTCAAACGTTCCCCTCCAAGTTCTGTCCTCCTCCTTTATTTTTTCCCCTGCTTTTGTAACATCTGTTTTGGTCCTTTGCACTGCTCCTAATTTACTCCCAGAGCAGTTTCTTGACGTCACTAAATTTCCCAATTTTTTTTCCCTTCACTTGTAATTCCTTTCATGGTATCTCCATTGCAGAGTGTTCCCAAGTACTTCTTTTCTGTTTTGGACTTCAGCAGGGATCAATTTTGGCAAGCTTTTGTCCATGTCCAAGCACTTGATGGCTTTCATTTTGGCAAAGATTTTTTTTTTTTAAGTATCCATGCCATGTCCCTCATATCTTCCACTCCAAGTTGTGTCCTCCTCCTTGAATTTTTCCCCTGCTTTTGCAACATCTGTGAGCTTAGTTTGGCCTCTTTTGGTCCTGAAAGGCACCAAAAGGCATGGTATGCCTTCAAGACCAGGGACATGCAACAAGCTTGCCCAATTTATCCCCACTGAAATTTTGTACATCTCAAAAGAAAGACTTACACTCAGGAAAGGAGACATGGTCAAATGAAATGCAATTGAAGACAATAAAAAAAAAAAAACCAAAACTTGGGAGATTTTGTGACTACAAGAAAATGGTCTGCGAGGAAATCAGGTGCAGTGCAAAGGACCAAAAGAGGCCAAAACTAAGCTCACAGATGTTGCAAAAGCAGGGCAAAAATTCAAGGAGGAGGACACAACTTGGAGGGGAAGATATAAGGGACATGGCATAGGTGCTTAAAGAAACAAAAAAAACACCTTTCCCAAAGTCAAAGCCATCTAAAGGCATGGCATGCCATCAGGTGCTTGGACACTGGCACATGGACCAAAGCTTGCCAAAATTGATCCCCGCTGAAGTCCAGAATAGAAAAGAAGGGCTTAGGAACACTCTGCAATGGAGATACCATCAAAGGAACTGAAAGCCAGGGGAAAAAAAAAATTGGGTAATTTTGTGACTACAAAAAAAATGCTGTGGGAGAAAATCAGGTGCAGTGCAAAGTACCAAAAGAGGCCAAAACAAAGCTCACAAATGTTGGAAAAGCACGGGAAAAAGTCAAGGAGGACATCCCGGAGGGCAACATAAGAGGGACCTGGAATGGATACTTAAAAAAAAGAAATGAAAAAATTTTTTGCCAAAGTGAAGGCTATCGAAAGGCATGGCGTGCCATCAAGTGCTGGGAAACGCACCAAAGCTTTCCCACTTGATCCCCATTGAAATCGCAAGATTCCGAAATCTTGCGCATCTCAAAAGAAAGACTTACAAACACCCAGGAAAGGAGACATGGTCAAACGAAATGCGATTGCAAAAAAATCCAAAAAAACTCAAAAATCGGGAGATTTCGTGACTACAAGAAAATGCTCTGGGAGGAAATCAGGTGCAGTACAAAGGACCAAAAGAGGCCAAAACTAAGCTCACAGATGTTGCAAAAGTAGGGGAAAAATTCAAGGAGGAGGACACAACTAGGAGGGGAAAATATGAGGGACATGGCATGGATACTTAAAAAAAAATAATCTTTGCCAAAGTGAATGCCATCAAAAGGCATGGCATGCCATCAAGTGCTGCGACATGCACGAAATCTTGCCCAAGTAATCCCCATTGAAATCACAAGATTTTGTTTCCCTTCCCTTCGCCAAATCTCCTCATTTTCACATTTTTTTTGGGTTTTTTTTTAATTGCATTTTATTTCAGTAATCTTTTTTCCTGAGTGTTTCTAAGTCTTTCTTTTGAGATTCGCAAGTTTTCATATCCCTTTTGGGAAGGGAAACGAAATCTTGTGATTTCAATGGGGATCAATTGGGTAAGCTTTGGTGCAATGTCCCATGCCATGGCATGCCATGCCATGTCTCTCTTATGTTCCACTTCAACTTGTGTCCTCCTCCTTGATTTTTCCCCTTGCTTTTACAACATCTATGAGGTTAGTTTTGGCCTCTTTTGGTCCTTTGCACTGCACCCAATTTCCTCCCAGAGCATTTTCTTGCAGTCACTGAATTTTCCAATATTTTGCTTTTTTTTTGTTTTTTTGCATTTCATTTGATCATATCTTCTTTGCAGAGTCTTTGTAATTGTTTCTTTTATCTTTCGGATGATTTTTTTGCATGTGCACAGGGATGAGATTGAAGGTCATCAGACAGGCAGGCATCTGAGCACTTTTGTCTCGTCAAAAAGGCAGAAAGGGTCTAGAGAAATTGCTCATGGGACAGAGTTACTAAAATTGTTTTGTTTTGTTCTTTTGGACCAAAGTTGAGAATTTAAATAATAGGTGTTTCTGGCTCAAAGAAAGGTTATTTTTCTGAAGATTCCAATTGAGGAGAATAGTGATCTTCCTTCAGTATTTTTATGATGTGCATGAGTCCTTTTCAGCTGGAACAGGCACTTTACTAGAAGCAGAAAAATTAAACAGGTTTTGTCTTAACTGCACACTTTGCCTATGTGACCCAATGCCAGCATTTGAAGATCAGAGACCATCAGACCACAAACAGTTCTGTAAAAATGAAGACTAGTATTTCAGTTGTAAAATCATTTTTTATTGTTACAAATATACATATGAATAAAATCCCTTCAACCTGCGATGTAAGTGGGTCGCCGTGAAATTTGCATCCCCTCCCTCAAAAGCTGACATGTTTTTACAGATGTTGAACTATGTTTCTCATAGAATTACACATTGAAATGAAGCTAATATGCAGACAGAACCAAGGAAGGCCTCCAGAAAACACCAATATTAATAAAATTTCAATTGCTCTCATTCCAGTCAACTATATACATTAATATACGAATGTGGAAGCATACCATGGTTATACATAATCCAAATTCTTCTCTGTTGTGCTTTCTGACAGTACACAAATGTAAGCGTTGGAGCTTTATGTACAGTAGGAGAACAGGAAGAAAGAAGTTCCCTATGGGAGAATGTAAAAACCATACCCAAGCATTTAATATATATAATCTATACAAATTATTTTATTAGTGTGCTCTTTTAATATAATTACAATGTGCAATTGCATACCGCAAGAATATATTTATAGGTAAGTCACGTGCAGATCTGACACATTTACATTCAGCAGTACAACACATTACCTGCTGTACAGTGTATTAGTGTAAGACAGTGTCCAGTTAATTTGCTTTGCTTTCTAAATGCCCTAATGCAGGGCACTCCTTGTAGCTGCTTCAGAGAAATTCAAGTAGAATACATGAAAGTATAGCTGGCTTTAGGCAAAGGCATGGAAAGGAATGCCTTGCACTGTACACACCAGAAATTAAGGACCGAATCAATGCCAGGTGTACTGTAAGTCATGATTGGAAGATCAGGTTTTCTGCAGGGAAATGTACCTGTGATGAAAGAGCAGCTGACTAAAAAGGGCTGTTGATTGCTGAACCCTGATTGTTATGAAAAGTTCTTGCGCTACAAAGCACTTGTACTGATTGCTAAATAAAAATAAAATCTTTATCTGCTTCTTCTCCAGAGTCACTGGACTTGCTTCCCTGATGGCCGTCTTTACTTAAGGACCTCTGCTTCAGTTCCTGGAACTCATGAGACTGCTGCCCAGGGCTTCTTTTTGCAGCTGCATAAAACAGAAACAGGACTTACTAATGATTGCAGAAGAGAAAGGAAGAAAAAAAAAAAACAATTAAAAAAAGTCATTAATGCACATGGGAGCTGCTCCTGATACCACTGAATTAATTTGCACTAGGAGGAGTAGCATAGGCCCATTGATTCTTCACTCCAGAAAAAGGTGAGAAGAGAGAGTCTGAGCAAGTTTTATTCCACTGGTTGGTTGGCTGGCAAGCAGGCAAACTTGAAACATGACACTCAGTATTTCACTGTGACATGGATAAACATTACAGTTAGAAATGGCCTGGAAATTTTCTCCTTATCACACCACTTCCAAACCAAAACAGCATTTTTTTTTTCATGCTGGGATGGATCTCATACAGTGCACTCCTGACGGCTCAGGCTGATGGATGTGCCAGCTGGGCATCCCTCAGACCAGTGAAGCACATCTCAGGCAGGCCTGTCTCCCTAGCAGGACACATCTGTGTTCTCCTTTTTGACTCAGCAACTTTAAACAGGACAGATGTTCATCTCAGCATCCAAGTTACCCAAACTTCTTCTCCCTGCTCCTCTACACTTCCAGGTCCCAATGTCCTCCCTGTCCCTTGATAAGAAGGACACCCATGGCTCTGCACCTTGCTTTGCTTGGCAATGGGGTAAGCAGGAGGCCATATTCACTTCTCATGATTTAAATGCAATAGTACACATTTTGTTCACCCAGCACTCTGAAATCTCCATAAAGCCAGGGCTTTCTCCAAATCTATAAGCTTCAAAATAAATTGGAAAAGAAAGTTGTAAAACCTTATTGAGATTCCTGACCTAACCAGTGGCCTACAACTGCTGTGGTAACAAGATGGTTATACACATCAACCAGGGTGACCTTCCCCAAGGACTGATAGCATTACAAATCGCATACTTGCACTTGAAGTGAAACTTCAAACACACAGCGGCCCTTTAATGTGATCTTGCTGCAAGTCACCTCACTTCACTCCCACAAAATTAAATGTTGTCATTACAAGACCTTCTTTGCTCCACCATTTCAGGTAGGGAGGGTCGGCTTTGGTTCACACTGATCCTTGTTCCTGACCACTTTTGTGATTGCCTCTCTTGACAAGGCACCAGGAGCTGCTGTGGCCATGCAGCACCAGCTCTCCTTCCCCATGTACCAGTCACCTGTAGCCTCCCCCCACCTGCAGGAACAGCCTACCCTGTCCCCAGCAAGCAGCTCCAGCCACAGCAACAGCCCAGCCTGCCACTGACCATCTCTGCCGCCATTTCAAAGTGTGGCAGGTTGTGTCACGGACTGCCAGGAATGTGGGAACTACAGAGAGGGATCCCAAGGCAGCCAAATAGTTCTCCTGAATCCAAAATACCAGTTTTCTCATTTGTGCTAGCCAAAATATGTGAGGAAATAAAGGCCAGCAGCTACACACACTCTGCATTCTTATCCTGGCATTACGAGCTGGGAAACAGGAAGGGATGTTGAGAAAAGTGTTTAAAGCCATTTCACAGAATTGGAGAGGATAATCCTGTAAAAATATTCAGGCATTTCTACCTTCCAAAACACCACTGCTTTTCAAAGAAATAGGTGCCTGGAAATTTTTTGAGTCATCCTTGGTACCAGTATCTCCTAATAATTACCTGGCCTTTATCTGGCCTTCACTGACTTCAAACAAAACCCAAAACACATCCTGCAGCAGCCATTTTAGTTTATGGTCTGATAAATATAGGCAAGTAGTTTGCCTCATAAATGGCTGAAAGATGTATCAGGCATTAAAGTTCACACAATGCAAGCAGGCTTCTGTCAGAAGAGCTTACCCTCGCCTCGATGAAACCGTACAACACAGGTGACTTGCAGCAGTCTACGGCAGGAGCCCAGCTTACAAAACTTATTTTGTCAGAGAGGTATCTCAGAATGAACTAAAATATAACAATTTGATTATGATAGGGAGGGGAGATTCCCAGTTTGGATGGACTAAGTTTGACTTTATAATACAAAAAGGATAAATTTTGGCCTGAGGAAAGGTTATGTGATGTCTTATAAACAGAAAAACTGTGGGTAAATGGAATTGCATAAGATGTTCAAATACACAATTAAAATACTTTAGAAAAAAAGAAATTTTAAACAACTGTTCAAACTAACCATTTAAGATGTAAAGAAACATAAATATGTACCATTTGAGAACAGGAGCTTTTATATTTTAAAAGCACATAAAATAAATGAACATTTTAATAGCCTACTGAATGAGCTCACTGTGAGTAAAAGCTGCTCCTTCAACTAACAGTGCCGGACTTGGGTTCTTTAGGTGGTATTTTTCTTTACTTTTGCAACTGAAAATCAAAGAAAGAATAAATAATCTGATTTACCCAGTTCTCAAATGGTTTTGTGAGTGATGCACTGAAACTGGCACTAACAATATTCAAGCTGAAATGTTTTTTGAAACACTGAAGTGCATGATCTTAGAAATGACAGGTGTGCAAGCACAGCAAGCAGCAGCCAGCCTACCTGCAGCGTGCCAGTGCTGCTGCACTGAGCAGTCACAGATAGCAGTGAGTGCTCTTCTGCAGAGGGGCTGCATGGGCTAGATGGGACTGGTCACTGGAGTTGACACAAAGGAAAAATGCACAAAACATGTTTTATCTGTGAATTTTTTCATGCCATGTAAATCCCATGAGGGCAGAAATATGATTAGAATCCCATTGAGATTTTTACCTTTCTCATAATGACAGATGACAAACCCACATCCTTCTGTGGTTTCTTTGCTATTACTATTTCCTAACAATTGTTAGTGCCAGTTATCAAGCACCACCTTGATGAAAAATGAAAACTTCTAACCAGAAGTTGGCTGTGCCATCCTCTGCCCAAGCACATTAGCTTCCTCTTCTGCACTGGTAGAATACTGCCCCGGAGTGGTTCTCACGCTGCCAGATGGCTTGGCACAGTCAAGAGCTGCATCTCTTTTTTGACAATCTCCTGTTTGCTCTAGCAAGGAAAAGGATTTGTTTATACTCCTAAGCTGTTCTGTAGGCCCACATACAGAAGGTAATATGAAAATTTTCACTTATCCAACCTATTTAATCAATTATTCAGAGAGCAATAATCAGTATGCCAGTTGCTTGTTTAAATGTAATCCAGATATGTTGAGGTGTTGGCAACAGCCTCACCGTGCAAAGAGCTGTGTTTTCAGATTGTCCCATGAAGTACAGTTAAAATCATCAACATAAAGCTATTTTACAATCAAGTATCATCTAATTTGTACCTTTATTTCACAGGAGATTTAATTTTGTTACTAACTTGGACAGATTTGCAGTGATTTACCAGTTGCAGAAATAAATTGAATGTGCTAGCCTGAAGAGAGGCAGAAAGCAAGGACAGAGGAATGGCTAAATGAGGAAGTAAGACAGCAATGAATAAAAAAGAAAACATGAAAAGGAATAAAAATGAAATAAACAGAATTTACTCTTTCCCAAACAACTTCATGCAAAGCCCAGCAGCTCCTTAAGGACCTGGCAAATCTAAACTATTATTGATAAAATATGTACAGTGACATATAGAGCCAAATAGAAAATTCTGTGTTTGACTGGAGAGGCTTAAAGGAGCAAGAAGCAAGAAAGCACAGTGCCTGACTTCTGTTGCTTCTGGCAATCTGGATCATCTGAATGATGACAGTGGGCTCTGTAGGCAGCACAGCTTCTCAGCCTTCACAACCCAGCATCATGTAGCTACCTCAACTCAGTTTTTCCCATTTTATGCTGTGAAAATCTGCTGTCAGAGTGTTAAAGGGCACCCCTTCGTTTCACAGCTTAAGTGATGGGAATCACCTTAGACGTCTTTCTTGAGGAGAGACCCAGGCAGGAAGACATCTCACCCCCAGACTTCAAACATCATCACTTGTGCCAGCTAACACCATGGTGAGCAACATTCCTGTGACTACTTCTCCACATACCCTATGCTATCAGAGGAAGCTTGAGCTCTTCTAAGAATCAACTCAGGGCATGAAAATGCATCAGCAAAAGTAGAAATTCAGTGCACACATGAAAATCAGCAAAGAGAAGAGAGCAGCCTACTGCTGTGTACAAAAGATAGCAGGTACCAAGCCTTGCCCTGGCACACAGACTCATTGCCCAAAGATGGGGAGGCGAACTTGGTCATGTGCAGAGACCAACAGAAAGGAAAACAAAGAGAGCAGTGGGCTGGCTGCAAGGAACAAAGTTGTGGCTGCTCCCCTGGAAACACGCTGAATCACAGAGCTGCATTTCACACTATTGTGTGAAATTTCACATTATTGGTCTGAACATCTTCATTCTGACCAAACCAACCATAAATGTACACATGAATCCCTTAATTGTTCAGTTACATTATTAGTACCCAGGGATTAATTGTTTATTTGATTTGATCAAAGGTAAGTAGACAAGATGCTGAATAGGTGACCAGATACATTTTCCTTGCTTTTTGCACCATCAAATGCATAACCCTCTTCCCTTCCAGGCGAAAACAAATTAGGAGACATTGAAACATCAAACTTCACTAGAAGACACCAGGTTACACAAATACTCCTACCTTCTTGAGAAAATGATCTGACTGAGGGGCTGCTCTGACCATCCTTTTCTTTATCAGAAGGAACTTTCTTCAGCACTGGTGGAAGTAGGGCAACTTTTGGGGAACTGGGGCCGGAGGGAGACTCTGGAGCATCCTCTGTGGAGTACCACAAACAAAAGGGTGAGAAGGAAAAATTGTATCTACACTAAAGCTCACAGAAACAGTTGTTTATGATGGACCAAACCTCAACACAATACACAAACAAAAAAACCCACAGAACCTGTGTCAGAAAAAGAAGGATTCAGGAATTTACATTACAATGTGAGAACAAATTGTATGGACCTCAGTCCAGGTGAAAGACTTTTAGCAGTTAAATAGAAATTCTCAATTTCAGCATTTTTCATGTGTGCTGCTATTATAGTACAAATAGAAATCTAATGTGACCATGTGATTTACCTGCAAGATATACGTAGCAATTTGTATGAACAGCTGAAAAAAAAAATTGGATTTCTGGAAATATTTGTTCTAGTTATATTTTTGTTGTTCTGAGACATAATAAACTCATCAATTCAGATGTCCTGTTTCACAATGATAAGGTCTAAAAGTGAACCAGGGGAAAAAAAAATCAAAAGCATTACAGAACTCTGTGCTTCCATGAATAACTTCCCAGAGCATAACACAAGGGCATCCATAAAGAGTTGCTAAAAAGAAAAAAAATACCTCTATCTTCTGGACTGTGAGAAAACCTGAAACTTAAATCCATAGTTTAAAATCATCTGGATATCTAGTTTCTCTAAAAGGCTGCATATGGATTACGTAAGGCAAGCTGACTACCATCTTTACAGTCCTTGGAGGAAGACCTTTTCAGTCTTATGCTCCACAGGCTTCATTTGGACAGCAGGGAAGTACAGCCACAGTGGATTATTAAACTGCTTTTAAGTTTGCTTTTCAAGAAGTAAACAGTGGCATGTGTACAGAACAGAGGACCTAGGAAGATAGGTTAGCACTGACAGAAGAACAAAAGGAAGTCAGAGTATCATCTGTATTACGCATTTGTAAAAACAGTTAATTCAGTTGCATACTAGAAATTAATCAAAATTTATCTCTGTTAAGGAGAGACGACGAAGAGTCAACTGTTTCACTTTCAGCACAGGAAAGTCATGAGCTTCCCAAATGCAATTTGGTATGAACAGATACAATAATTCTTGGACCTTCTCCATGCATTTGATATGCCTGTGAGGCCACTTGCTTGGGAAAGCTCAATATCAACACAAGGAGGAGCACAGTGACTGGCAATCACAGCTAGATATAGACTTTCAGTCTTTGACAATTTGTGGACATCTGAGCTGTGCTCCTTTGCACACAGATTACTTAGCAAAAAATTTGCTACTATTTGTGTCGCCACAGTGCTGAAAACAACAGACAGCAAGAACACAGAAAGGATGATTGCTTGGTTTTCTTCATCACGTTGCCTGGGCATCCTTAGGCAGTGGGTTACTACAAGTACTAGGACAGAAGTTAGACTGCAACAGAGCTGTGCTGCTTTTACTGTCGACCAAAGAGCTGGATTATTATGGGTAAATATTAATTACTCCCTTGTGTTAAATCCACAGTATGCTCTCTCTACAGGAAATAGGAGCTGGCAGAAACAGACAGCTCAGGTCTTTCTGACTGCCTATTTTACACACCGAGCACCACTAAATAATCCATGCCCTCCCTGTTGCATTCATCTTCATGAGCATCTTACCTGACATCCCTCACTTTGATGACCGTTTCTAAAATGGTCAATAAAATAAATGTAAATCCGCCTAAAATCTGAAGGTGATTTTGTATGTGAACAACCTTCTGCCCGCTGGAGTGCAGAGACTAAGGAAGGCTCAGGTTTCACATCAAGGGCAGGGAGGAGGCTGTAACATCCCTTTGATTCCTCATCCTTATCAGAAATTACATCATTCTAAGGTCAACAGTGGTTATGGGAAAAGTCAAGAGGGCTGCAAGCTCATACAGATGGCCATGCTCATATTTTTCACTCCCTGGCAGTTAATGAGCTGTATTTGCTGTAGATACTTGGCAAGTCTGTAACTAGCTTTTAATTCTCCTCAATTGCAGTGGCTGTACTTTGGGAAGAGGAGGTTGTGGCACAGGCCTATTAAACAGCAGACAGACAAATGCATGGGAGATGTGCTGAAACATTTCCCACTATTGGAAATCTTAGGATAATATCTGGGCAGAAGGCAGTCTCGCAGGGTTCTGAAGTCCAGTTACAATTATTTTCAGTTAAAAGCAATAAGGAAATAAACAAAGGCTAAACAAGGAAAAAGTAAGAGACAGCTAGTTTGTACAAGTTATTAAGAAACACACTTACTTGAGGGGCTAAGAGCAGCCTGCCCCAAAACCCCAAGGACTTTCATATATAGAACCAGGTTTTTAGAGAAAACATATTTATTTTTGTCAGTGCTACTACAATAGGCTTTGATGCTGAAGTAGCTTTCCACGCTCACCTCTAGCAGCTAACTCAAAAACAGCTCTGCCGCTACTGCTTCTCTCACTTTACTCTTGAGGATCACAGATTAAACCATTTTAATAAGTTTGTTTGAATTAGGGCAAAAGGAGGTGGAAAAGAAGGATATGAGTCAAGAACATGGCAATGAAGAACCTGTCCCTCTCCTTTTAACATCTGTTCCAGATGTGGCAATGGCTGTCTCCACCACAGCCCGCATGAACAGCACCCAGAGCTGGGGATGACAACTGCCCAGAAGAGCTTCTCACCAGTACGAGAGGCAGAGCGTGGTTTCTGTGGCACTGTGGGTCGTCCTGCCAGGCTGGGCTTTGTTGACTGCAGTGGGGGCTTTGGACTGGTTGGTGTATTGGAAGAACTTCTTGCCTTTGCACCAGCGTCTGCCTTTGGTTCAGCTTTTGAATTTTTCTCTGATGACGCCGAGATGGAGTCGCCTTTATTCGATGCAAACCGACTCTCTGGAAGGGTCTGCTGTTGTTTAGGTGCTGAAATAAACAGAGATACAATAAAGTCTGCTGCAGCACGGAAGGGTCCATGCACAGCTATGGTGGTGTGGAAAACACCACCACAAGCTAACACGTGCACTAATTACTGCAAGCAAAGCCTCTAAACTTGCTAATTTT
Source organism: Zonotrichia albicollis (assembly GCF_047830755.1). NCBI lineage: Eukaryota > Metazoa > Chordata > Aves > Passeriformes > Passerellidae > Zonotrichia > Zonotrichia albicollis. The sequence goes on from NC_133819.1 coordinate 94,513,320, forward strand.
GACATGTGCTAAGATTTGTGATTCAATTGCCCAAGACAGAAATTGTATGCCCCTCTTTTTAATATATTTGAGATGATGGGTAGCTGGACCTTATTCCTCCTTCCTATTTCTAGGAGCAGATGGCACAGCCTACCTGCTGAGAAAACAATGATGGATCAGTGGAAAAAGCCGCTCCTGACTGTTTTGTGTCTCTACAGACAAAAGGTTGGGTTTCCAAGATCAACAGAGAAATCCAAGCCCAGAAAATAAATCCCAAGTGTGTGACCAGCAGGCTACATCTTTTTATTTGTTGCTTTTAGCGAGCTCTAGAAGAGATTTTGAAATTCAGCCCAGATCAAAGTATTCTTTATACAGTATTTTGATTTGTCTAATAACACTATACACGGCTTACAGTTTCCACACATTAGTAAGTTTACCAACATGATGTTTATCCCAAACAAAGACCACAGTATTTAGAGATCAATTTACAGTGACTTGCAAGCAGTAAGTCATTCCCATCTAGCTGTGCAAGCTGGTAGGAAGCCTGCTGGACTCCAGGTTGCTAACAAGCAAAAAGCCTGCTCTACTTTCCTACTCTGCAGCCTTCAGGAGGTAGAAAGCTTATACCTAGCAGTTTCAATTATAATCTTGGAACTTGTTTCTTAGCCTGGACTTTCAACAGTTTACACATCTTGAATCTCAGAAGAGAATTTCAGACTAACTGAAATGCAGACAGGTAGCCTTGGTACTTGGCAAAACCAAGTGTGTGCTCACAGATGCTGACTTGACCTACCTACCTGCTATTCCCTTCAGAAAGCCTCAGAACATGGAAGTGCTGAGCACAGACATTTTAATGGCAGTGGGAGGAAGGGAGGGAGAGTGTTTACACAGTTTCTTGCAAGCCAATCTCCAGTATGTTTTTCCAGCCTGTGTAGCTGTTTTCCAGCCCAGCTGGAGTTAAACTCTGGCAGAGCAGGCAGCTGTATGGTGCATAGAGATGATTGTGAGGGTGTGACAGGGAGAGTTTGTGTCTGCACATGTGAAATACCTCCTTGCAGCAAGTGAAACAGCAGGAAACCACCTGCACCTGTGTGTGTGTGCATACAAAAGAAGCAGCCAACATCCACACACAAAGCAAGGAATAAAACCCCCAAAACTTATTCTCCTTCAAAACCACTAGCTTAGTTCTCCTGTAACAATATTCAGCAGTTTTCCATTAACTTTCTTTCTTTTCTTCCTGACCTCAGGCCTTCTAACATTATTAGAGCACAGTAATTTAAAATAAATTAGCCCAAGCCAAAGACTAACTGTAGCTGCAACAATGAAAAGGAGCCTTGGGGAGCTCTCAAGCAAGACTGGTAAGGAAACAATTGACAGCTGGAGGCCAAAAGGAAGGGGCAAGCACAGTGCAGTGTGGTGGGGTGAAATGTGTCCTATACAGAAAAGACGACCAGAGACAAGTTGAGGTCACACACCCCCAGCTACTCCAATGCCCAAAGTGCAGACTATCCTTGCTCCTCTGACTTCAGTATGCTGTCTTCAGGGGACACACAAGGTACTCCTCAAAAGACAAGCAGGCATTAGAAGCACTGATTTATAGATTATGGCATGCTTTGAATGCTCTTTTTAAAAAAACTTTAGAAAGACATAAAACTTCAAAATTGGTATTTGAAGTGCTCAGTCAAGATGGCCACATTTGGATTTTGATTTCAGCCTGTTTTTCCAGCCTTTTTTCTGTATGTTTTTGCAATCTTGTCTGCCAGGCCTGCAGGATACCACCGCTGCTGAGAAGTCAGACCTGGATTTCCTAGTTCAGACCACTCCTTTCATGTAGTAAACACAAACCACCAGAGCTGAATCACTTTTGAAACCTTCACTGGCCAGTCCCTAAAGTATACATGCAAACCAGTCTGTCAGCCTTGTCCTTGGCTGGCTGCAGTGTGCCATGTCAGGGCCCAGGACTGTGGCTTGACAAGGGCATGGAAAGATGAGGTGCAGAGGGAATTGGTGCTGTAAGCACTGCAAGGCTGAACACCATTTTGTACACAATGGAGAGCTGCTTTGTGCACATGAGCAGTGTCCAGGGGCCTCCACAGCTTTGCAGACAGCCCTGACTTCAATCAGACTGGTTAAATCCTGGGAAGAGCCTGCTGCCATTGACTATGAGTGAGGACTGCTGACAGACCAACAGCACAGCAGCCAGCTGAAAGTCAGCACCACTCAAGTTAGTATGAGCAGACCTAAAGCTTGAAAACTGGTCATATTCCATCCTCAGATATATTGAGCACTTCCACTTCTTTGTGCACAGGCATTTCTGCTGGCTCTTGGGTTGAGCTTCAGCTTTGCTGATCCCATTAAAAGCCAGCCTCCTTCCAAAGGTGCCCCTGCCACGTGCACCAAGTACTTTCCCATTCTGTGCAACAAGAGTGAATATGTGAGCCACAAACTCAGCCCCAGAGCTGACTTCATGAGAAGTGCCATCCATAGCACAAAAAGTGAGCTTGTTTCTAATGCTCTTCTGTTGGAGAATTTTGCTCAGACATGGCTTGAAGGAAAAAAGGCCATGAAAATATATAGCTGATGGAAAAGTAAAAGGCAGCTGTGAGGAGCAAATTCTCAAAGCCTGTTTCCCAGGCACGTTTCTGTAAACAGCAGAGTTCTCAGGCAGTTTTCTCATAACAGGGGAACATTCTATCTTTGTCTGTTTTGGGAAAGTAAAAGTAAGTTTTGAGAACCACTCATATCAGGGTGAGAACACAAATCTTGCTTTCAATAAACAAACCACAGGTATTGAAAACAAAAGGAGGGGTTAGTGTTTAAATCTGTGACCTATGATGAGCTTGGATTTTGCAATATGTATGAGCTTGATTAACGCTGTTATCAAAAGGGACTGATTGAATCAATAAATTGGAGTTCGATGCTGATCAATTAAGATGGGTCGTCTCCCTTCACTTCAATACTATTCACATAGTGTAAACTCCTACTTTGCTTAACCAATTGCAGACATTCAATCTGAAGAGGGAAGTGAGATTTTGGACATCAGGCATGTTGTGTTTTCTAGGAAGTTTATACCAGGAAACTTATACTGTACCTGTACCACTTCCATCCAGTCGTTCCGAACTTGTTGTAGTGTCAAAAGACTCTCTGGGAATTGTGTCATTCCCAAGTTTCTGAAAGAGTGAGAAAAGCTCTCAGATTAGTAACATATTTGCAATTATGTGACTCAGTGATCCTGTTAAGAAAAACCCTCTAATTTGGAAGCCACGAGGCAGAGAAATCAGTGGCAACAAGAAATGGTGCACTCTCTCTTTGTTTCAGATTTTGGAGATCTAAGTGGGAAGGAAACCACCTTGATTTGCACCTAACACTGCCACATGCCTATCAGAGCTGCAATGACACACTGCCTCCTATGTAACAGGTCTCCTAGCATAGCTCTGCATCTAAAAACTTCTTGTTTGAAATGAAAACCTTTTTCTGAAGATCTAGATTTTGAATATGACTGCTGAATTGATCTTATGCTCTTCTACACAGAAGGATAACTTCTTATTTTAGATAAAACTGTAACTACAGAAGTAGCAGTACCCACATATTTACAGGATCCCCGAAAAACCTACAGACCTTATTTAGTGAAAAGTTTTTAAAGCTACTTTTCACCAGCACTGCTGGGTGCTCAGCACCTCAAAAGAAAAGGGACTTCTGGTTTATGTGCTGATATTTTGCCTCTCTTCTATTGTAAATAATAGGTTTCCTAACATCTTGATCTCAAAAAACTCTAGAGGCTTTTGTCATGTTATAGCTAAGTGAGGTTGAAACCCTTGGATTCATCAGGAGAAGTTTAGATATGCAGCACTTGTAAGAGAACCAGCCTCCTTTTACTGCCTTTCCTGCTACCAAAGCTTAGTGAGAAGGACAAATGAGAGGATTCAAAAAAAGCACAGAGAAGTAGGTGCAGGATATACTAAGAGAGAAAGCCTTAGAAAGATAAGACTAGGGACAGAAGTGAGGGTTTGTTTTTATTTTTAACTATAAAAGTAGGGATAGACTTCTGCAGCCAGGCAGCTTCAATCTTGATCTTTATTTGCTATTTCAAGACAGTCAGTGTGGCAAATGGCTTAAAGCAAATGATTTGTTCTGGTGAGCTTTGCATTTGATTATACACCCATGCATAATTAACACTGATGTGTTCAGGTCACTGCTACTGCTACAACACCAACTCTGACTGTCCCTCTCATCGCATTTAGAAATCTCAAACATGTGCCACACTGTACAAACATGATCACTGCCTTTTGGGGTTATGACCTGGAAGACTGCTACGTATAGCATATAGTTTAAAATGGGACAACAGGAAACACAGGAAGAAAATGGCTACAAGTAGCAGAAGTACATGCCTACTACAGAAAAATGTGTTTAGAGTGGAATCAGTATTTCAAATACAAGCATCAAGAAACGATCTCTAAATATCCGTGCTGGCTGTGTGCCTTTCCCATGCATTTCAAGAGAAGATTATTTTGGGGAGTGATGCCGAGGACAGTGTAGCTGGCCTTACAGATTTGCTGATACCTCCACTTTACTCATATAATTTCACAGCTCCTAAAACAAAGCCTCTCTTCAATACAAGAAAGAGAATTGAGATGCTGAGTGTTTGCCATACCTGTGTAAGACCTGGCAGGGTGATGCTATCTCCCAGCATCTCCTCTAAGAACAGGTGAACACTTAGAATGGCACACTGCATTAAGGAGGGTGCTACTAAAATAACCATTAAGCTTCCTGTGCTGTAAAATTACCCTGATATAATGAAGTCTTCTGGACAGATGAACTCTAGAAATGCTGTGACTTGTAGGGCCAGATTATTTAGCTATGGTGTCCATATGGATAAAATAAAGTCACTTCCAAAGATAGAAACATTAGGGCTTTGTGCCACTGGGCAGAAACTCAGTTTTTGTTCCCATTTCTTGACTGACACTGATATTTTGGCTAAATTCTCACCTGTTCACCTCCTACGGCTACACGTTTTTCTGCAAGAGTGTCTTGGCTATATATATTTTTTAAGGGAATACCACTCTCCTTCTGCTGGATTTTTCTTCTGTACCTGGGAAAAACTACCTTTTTTTGCAACAATCTTTTCATGGAATGTAAATTCTCTTGAATTCTCACTTTCACTGAGAACCTAATTTTCTTATGCAAATACTGAAGAAAGAATGCGTAACACTTAAGTACAGTAAATGATTTAGGAGAGCAGCATGACTGCATGAAACTAATTTCACTGTAGTTCCTTCCTCCCTCTCTAGTTATGGGACAGCTGGGGAAACATGACCATGTACCACGACAAGCAGAAAAGCCACTGCTGGCACATATTAGTGTAGTACTTAAATATGCAATTAGGATGTGAGCATGTTTGGCTACCGACTGTACACACATTACAAACAGCTTATGGTCCCCAAACAACACTAAACACTGGCAGCAAAAATTTACCCTGAGAAGTCAGACCAATGCAGGTGAATTCATCATGTAGATAAATAATGCCCAGGCTGTATTTTTAACAGGAATTTGTGCAAGGCTGGGAAACACTCCGGAGCTGGGTGACACTGAGAGGGAATAAACAGGCTATGAGTGATGGTTTCCTCGTGGGCCTTGCTCAGGTATTTAAAAATCCAGTGTGTAACACTAGATGGAGCTAAAAGATCTATTTATGTGTGCCCTGAGACAACACTGATCTCCAAATACTTGACTCTACCATTAGTGCCAATTCCCTCGTTGTATTCTAAGCACAAGAAAACAAAAATGCATTTACCATCTTTCCATCTACTCTGCACCTGCTCATCACTTTTATCTGTAACAAGACTGTGGTAGGGTTTGAATGAAATAGTAAATTCCTTCTGGCTTTGTTTTCATGTAAAATAGCTTAGATTATAAGCAGCCATCTGTACCGTACAGGAAAACACAATTTTCTATCATACTGAAATTCTGATAAATTTGAAGACGCTACAGAACTTGATATGATAACCACCCTAAACAATGTAGCAGAGGGATGCTGTCTTCTGCAGCTCAGGTGTCAGGATACTGTATGATTCCCACCTTCATGAGTATCATGAATAAAAGTGCAAACCTAAATTATTTGATATTGTGATGGATGAAGTGTGTGAAAAACGTTTTTGAACAGCAGTTCAAGTTTGTGTCCTCTGAGAAACATTAAGTATAGATAACTCAATACTCTGCTGTATACAGATTCCTATTTCAGTTCAGTTTTATTGTCACTCATGTATCTGTATCTGTATGTGGTTTTGCATTCCATAAATATAAAACTGTACAAAAAATAAGATAGATAACATTATTTTCTTGTCATTTAAACCTGAAATAAGAGGACTAACCTTTCCAGCCAGTAAATAGGTTAAGTGTGGTAAAAACACCACCCCAAAACCTTGGAATAGGCATCAACAACTTTTACTTCTGAAGAATGAATATAAAGTTTCCAATTAATGTTATGAAAGCTCACCAATTGAAGAGGACTTTTACTTTCCCCACTTACAAAAAAATTACACATGCTAATATTCTACCTCAGTCATGTCCTTCCAGATTTGACTCACTTGACTCAGATTTGACTTGTACATAACAAATGTTAAGAACCCAAAGACCACAAAGCATACACAATTATGCACTTGTAAAAATTCATATAATCTGGAACAGCTTGGCATTTTATAAATTACAGGCAGGGCATACTACTGTAATTTAAAATCATATGGCATTTTATTTGAAAACTTGGTGCTTTAGAAGTCAATGAGACCATTCATGGGCATTACTTAATACCAAGGAGAAAGAAAGGAATTGGTCATTCTTTAGAAAAATCATTTCTGCACTGAGGATCCCTTTAATGATCCATACACAACTTCATTAATTTGAATCTGCTTGTGACAAGACTCAAGCACTGTAAGGCTATGAAAAAAAGGTAGAAATGGACTTTGGGTGCCTTGCTTGGCCACAGCAAGACAACTCTGTTTGTGTCAAAGGAAGGAAAACACAACAAAGCATGAGATGAGCTCTGTTGTAAGATAACACCTTTTAAATGACAGGGGACAGTGATGGCAAATGGAGAACATCTGAGTGCCCTGCACATGGAAGAGGAGGAGAGAAGTGCAAAAAGGCTGATTCTTTGGTACTTGTGAAATATGCCAATGGCAGCTGGCAGGAAGCAGAGGGTAATAATGGGGAAGACCAATGGCAAATGGACATCAGGCAAAATAGGCCAGCACAGAATACTTTGGAGGAACACAAGGATTTTCCACTCTCTACATTTGCAGAATGAAGCCGAGTTCCTGCCCAGGATCAGCACTTCACAGAAAAGAAAATTACAGAGAGCAAAGAGAATCTGGACAGACAACTGGAAATAATTTTTTAACAGGTGATTTTCTTTCATTGTTAGTATTTGAAATACATAAATCAAAGGCATAAAAATAATTAGGTGTGGTACAAAAGGACATAAAAATCAAAAAGTGCAACAAGAAAAGTATATGCCAAATATTGAAAATAGTGACTGGTAGCCAGATTTACTTCTCTGCATGGAATATATAATTTAAGACCTCTCCATCTGTCTACATCATTTTCTGAAAGAGAAGAGTACAGCCAGTCACCACTGTAGTTTGCCACATACCTGAGGTATTTGTGTGCAAGGGGAACACAGCAGGAAGCCTGTCCTAGTTTTACCTTTTCTGAAGCAATTCCAGTATGCACTGTGAACAAGCCACACATCATACAGAGTGGATGGAGATACTGAGCTGGGCTTACCAGTTGGTCCCAAGTTATTCTGTGATTATGTGCAAACAATTACATGTCCTCTTCTGTGTTTGTGATGGTCTGACACCAAGTGCAAGGGCAGGTGGCACTCCCTCCCCAAGGAGGGCAAAAGTGCAGGATTAAGGGTGCAACTCCTGCACCACATGAGCAGCCTGTGCCTTGGCCAGGCTGTTTGTGTTCAAGCACCACAGCAGAGAGCAGTCCTCTTGCAGGAACACCACAATCCCTGCTGGAAAGTAGGACTGATGTGTCAAGCCCCAGCCACCAACCCTTGCAGTCCCAAACCACCTCTCCTGAAGACACACAGTTTGGCTCTCTTTTTAACAACTCAAAAGAAATCAAATTGCCTTCACCTTTTGAGCAGAGGCAGCTCTCTTCTCCTGCTTGGCTTTCATCTCTGCGAGCAGTCCACTGCCCATCACTTGCACACCATACCTCCGGCCTCCCTGGGGGCTTCCCTTGCTGTCACCCCTCTCAGCTTTTGCCACATCATCTGTCTGCATCTCCTCCAGGGAGTCTGGAGTCTTTAATTCCTCGGATCGCTCTGCGCCACCGTTCTGCTCCGCAGGCTTTGCCTCCTTCTTGCTTGTGTCTAAAGCTGGGCTTTTTGCAGCAACCTTGGGTGAGGAGGGCTCCTCAGCCACCGACACAGTCTGGGGGCGTTCGGATTTGGAGCCTCTTGATTTGATTAAGTTAAGGAAACCACTCTTCCTCGAGTCTCTTTTCTTCTTCTCATCACCTGCTTCACTGTGCTCGCTGCTGTCTGAACTTTTAGTTGATGGTCTCCTAAAAAAGACACAGACATTTCAAACTTTTCTCCACTCCCCTTCTCCCTTCTTAAAATAGTATCAAATTACTTCTTCCAGGCAAAGCTTATCTTTCATATGATCCATATGTTGCCCTAGGCCCAATAATTACCTGGTGAATCTATATTAAAAACAGGACAACTAGCATTGATCATATCCTTCAGGATTCTTGTGCTGCTTTGCTTGTGTAGTTGTTTCATCTGCACTGGGCATCCAGCTGTTTCTAACACCAGCCAGCTCTAACCAAGCTGTCTACACACATAGATACTGGGTTTGCACTGCCAGGTTTTGGTAGCAGGGCGTGCACAGGAGTGGCTTCTGTGTAAGGAGTCCTCCTGCTGAAGAGGAAGGAGCAGCAGAGAATGTGTGATGAACTGATTTCAGCTACCATTCCCTGTCCCCTGTGCCACTGGGGAGGAGAGGGTAGAGAAAATCAGGAGTGAAGTGGAGCCCTGGAAAGAGGGAGTGGTGGGGACAGGTATTTTTAAGATTTGGTTTATTTCTCATTAACATAGTCTGATTTGATTGGTAATATATTGAATTTATTTTCCTCCAAGTCAAGTCTGTTTTGCCCAAGACAGTAACTGGCAAGACATCTCTCCCTGCCCTCATCTCAACTAAAAATATATTTTCTCTCCTCTGTCCAGCAGGAGGGGTGTGATAGAGCAGTGATGATGGGCACAGGGTCAACCCACCACAACATACAATTTCACTCTGCTCTGTTTCCAGAATGCACTGCCTGTGGCTTGCACCTGCCTATTAGTAAAAGGAGAAGAACTGATCTAGGCACACCTTTGCTTTCTCATGTTTAACACAGCTTTTGGAAGATCTTGTTCCTAAGGGCCCTCCTTGAAACAGGAACTAGCTGGCACAGCTACTTTCTCTCAGTAAGGAGTACAGAGGTCACTTTTACAGTGCAGATGCTCATCTTAAAAAAAAAAAAAAGGAAGCTTCAAAACCCAAAAGAACAAAAAACCAAAACCAATCCCTAAAGAGCCCACCTGCCACTAAGGTTTTCTAGAGGCATCTTCTGAGCAGAGTATTCACACTTAAGGGCAAAGCTGAGCACATACACATTCACATAAAAGCACCCAAACTGGAAAGAGAGCCACTGGTGTCCCAAATAAAGATCCTCAGCAAAGAGCATGGCTATGGATGGGCAAACAGGGATGTGCAAGTTCAAAGGGAGATTTGAAATGAGCAGCAGGCAGGCACCCAAAGAAAGCACAGGAGAATGAAGCCTGTGAGCACCCTGGTCTTGACCTGCTTAGGACACTTTTCAAAGCTACCATAATTTCATGCCTCCACATAGTATATCACACATGGCTTCACACTTCACTATAGATATCTATAACTCATAGCAACTTTAGAACATTTGCTTTTCCCAGCACAGGTATCAACCAGTCACACTCTTTTCCTTAATGGAAAACACAGAAAAGGTCATTCCAAGTAGCCTGGAAATCACCCCTGCTTTCTCATTTAGTTATGGAAATACTCTGTGTGTGCATGTGCACAAACATGCATGAATTCAAGAACCTCTACATGCATGGTTCTGTAAAAATACACCCAGCTCCAAAGCAACTGCATAAGCTCTTATATATATATATATATATATATATATATATATATAACCCTCATATAAAGAAGGAGACATCTTTCAGATTAATGTTCTGCTTAAACCTGGAATACTACAAATTGGTGAAACACATCTTTAACATATTTCAAAACCAGCATAAATCTACTGTCATCTATGAAAATGCTGTACCCAACAGCACTCCTCACTAGAGAGAAACAGCAAGAGTACAATGAGCACTGGGGAGACTCTCAACCAATACAAAGCTCCCCTTCAGCTCTAATGAGCTTCACTGAAGGGTAAAATGAAGTCAACTGAAATATAAAAATATACACTAGTCATTAATCCCCTCAACATGGTATAGTAAAGCAATTAATTTCAAAGTAGCCACTTTTAAGGGCAGGTAATTGAATTTACAATGTCTTGACTACTAAGGTATTTTCTGACTTTGACAACAGCAACCCTGGATATTGGGAACAGGAGTCAAATACAGCTTGAAAGTGCTGCTTGCTCAGTTATCAAGATGGACTTTTTTAAAAAATAACTTCTAAAAATTTTTTTAAACTTACTTTGAATCCATTTTTGTCACTTTCTTAGTGAAAAATTCATCCACACCTTCATCCACTCTCCCCATGAGGCCATTCTGATCCCCTTCTGGCGGTACTCCAGCAGACACCTGACAGAAGAAAAAACTCTCTCTGTTATATAATAATCTAAGCATGTTTGCTCCAGCGATGATAATTAAGAATTAAGACATAAAAATTATATGTGCCAACCAGAACTCAGTGCAGACGACAGAATCACCACTGGAATTCCCCCTCTAGTAGTCAGGCCAGCTGATGCATTACATCAAATGCAAAATAACCCAAAACACCAGTGACAAACTGGATGCTGCAATGCATGAGGCCAGGAATCAAATGCCTCGGGCTTGAGAGAACAGAGGTCAGTCAGACAAGCAACAAAACACATAAAAAATAAATCCTGATCAGGCGGTGACCTGAAGGGAAAGTATTTTCAACAGACAGTTGTTTCCCTATTTGGAGAGAAACCTGGATTTTGGACTTAGAGATTTAGAAATAGAGCTCCAACAGGCTAACAGAGCCTTTTATAATTCATTCAGTCTAGCACTTCTAAAAGCAGAGACTGTAAATACAGAATCAGGTGTTCCATTTTAGGAACCAAACGCAGACTTTTGCTCAATGTCTGAAAACAACAAACTTGCTCCCCATCTTTGATTTCAGTGCCCACATTTTGAATATGGGTGACCTCAGGCATATAAACCAGGCTGGCTTTGAAATAGCTCCCAACCACAAAGGCCCTGTGAAGATGAGCTGGTGACTCTGCAGCCTCCTGAAGATGAAACAAGCAGTCTCCTGGGAGGATTTCTCATGTGGTCCAGCTCCTGTACCTGACTTTGATGTGGAAAAGGTCTATTACCAGTAAAGAGACTTCCTTTCATTCAAATGCCACATGGAAACCTTTAAGATGACTACAGAGGACTCCCCAGGACCCAACCCATTTGTATTCTTGGTAGTGCTAAGGATCAGGACACAAAATAACAGGGTTTGTAATTTGAAACAATGCAAATCAAGGAATCTCCTAGCTGCCACTAAAACTCAAGAGTAAACCCAGCTTCTCTTCTGATGTGGAATACAAACTTTCTATGCTTCAATACTCTTACAAGCTGCTATTAATATCAAACCCAGTCTCATTAAGTCAGGAAAGTGGGCCTCATATGAACCACGCTTTGGCAGAGCCATGAAACTTTTAACTTTCCATTCCTGAACCCTGTTATTTTTGTTATCAAAGAGAACAGTTAATATTTTATTGATACCTGCTGTAGCAATCTAATAGTGATGTCAAAGGAGCCCACCTGGTAATGACTGCTTTGTTGCCAGTCAAATTTGCAACAGATTTGCTATGAAGAACAGTTCTAGATTAAATTAGTAAAATGATTTATCAGATTTCCAACTTTGATATGTTCTGTAGTGAGCTTGCTTAGCTGGAACATCTCACAGGGGGGGAGCTAATTCCAGCTCCCCTGATCTATAGCAAATGAGAAGATCTACCTCATGAAGAGAAAATAATTTGCATCTGAAACAGCAGCAAGTTCCTAAAAATTAACGAAATATGTACAGAAGTGTTGAGGGTGTAATAAGGTCCTCAAGGCACAGGATATTCTTATAGCTGTTATTGTAACACCTTCTGGTACCAGCATTAACTGTAAGACTGAGCTCTGGTTTATTTTGTGTTTTACCCTCCTAACTCTTAAAAAAAAAAAAAGTGTTAAGTCTTCATTTGTCCTTTTTTATCTCTTTTCTAAGCTTAAGTTTAAAAGCAAGCGTGTTTCTTTGTTAAGGAAAAAAATGGCTTTGAAGAAGAAATAAGTAAGATGAATCACAATCGCTTTCATACATTAGAGATTCACCTCCTTTGCTGTACTAAATCTTCACACATGAAGGAAGAACTCGTGAGGTTAAGATCTCACAAAAATCTAAATTATAAACAACTGTTTTATCATTTTGCTTCAAAGTTAAAGCTGCTTGAGACTGGATGGCTTTGAGTTTTCCCTTTTTTCCCCCTCTCTAAACATTCATTCCAGTAGAAACTCTGACAAAACTATAAATCTTTCTTCTGCCCACCCACTCAACTCAAGTTAAAAGTTTGTTTCTCTTTTTTCTCCATTTTCTCCTTTCTTTTCTTACATTTTTCAGCTTCCAAATAACAAATCTGTTTTGCAGCAAAACCAGAGAAGTACAGCTATGATCATCTGAGACCCCTGGAATTACTAAATACAAATAATGGGAACAGCGAACAACCCAACAGAGCTGCTTTAAGTGGCAGGAAAGGTCAAGATTTTGCCTCTCACATTTCAAGTGCTTTCCCTAAGCACTGCTTTCTGTATTCTTGAAGTGGCAAAACCAGCAGCAAATCAACCCTGCAAGCAATGTCACAGTCCACTCATGACTCTGACCTCCAAAATCTGGCTGTTTTATTTTCAGAAGCATCAAAACAAACATCTTAAGTCTTTCAAAAATTTGTTTGGACTCATTTTGAGAACTAGTAAGGAACTAAGTGGTACATAAAAACAAGACAGGGACATATGAGTTTAACTAAAAAAATCTCCTTTCAATTTCTGCAACTAAATAAACTCCCAATTTCCTAATTAATTCAATATGGATGACCACTCCACAACACTGCACTATCATGGGAAGTAAGACTTGTCTACAAGGAGTGACCTTTTTGCTGCTGTTGAAGAAGACACTGCATGTGCTAGTTCCATGCCACGTAGTGAAGCACTTGCCCCTCCCACATCCCCATTCCTTGCACCTCCCTGGGCTGATGGCACAGGACATGCTGAGCTTGGAAGCCACTGGGAAAACACGTGTGTTCTGCAGCAGTGGAACTGGGAGAGTAAACACAGATGTGTTTTCACTACATGGAGACAAATCCATTCTTCTGCTACCTCTAACCTTCCCAGTGAAGCACAAGGGAATGGAAATTTGGCTTGAATATTCCCTTTGCTTGAATATTTCTCCCTTTCCAAGTGGTACAAAAAGCACTCCACTATCTTTCCCAGCATTAGGGAAATTTTCAAGGATCCTCCCAATTGGAAATCCTCAGGAAGCAGAAGAGGCCACAGGCATTTATTGTGAGGCAGCCTAACACAGAGAGGAAACGGCTGCCCCTTGATGGGGCTACTTATCATATCAGCTGTGCCCTGTTGCTGTGAGATAACTCTGTAACTCCTCCAGATCTGTCCTCACATACCCTGAGGACACACCATCATAGAAATAAATCTTTCTGATGCCATGTGCCAAGGAAAAGGAGCTGTGGGAACTCCACGCACGTATATTGAGTTCACACCAATGCCTTTCGTGAACAGACAGTGCTCTCTTCTGTTCTGCCTTTCTAAGGCAGGCTCCAGCATGAAAGCAGATCTGTGACTATGCAGATTTGCTGGCCCAAACACCATCTTCAGTTTAGGAGCTGTGGGAAGCTGGGTGTCACAGAGCAGCTCCTCTGAGAGCTGAGAGAAAGAAGAATTCATGCCAAGTTACCACATCTTAATGCAGGCAGAAAAAAGTATTAAGACTTAACAAACCCTTGCAATATAATTGAGAAGTCTCATGATATTTTGTGCATTTCCTGTGAAAGCTCCAAGCACCTCCAGAAACTGCCTCCATGAAAAAAAATCAAAAGCAAAATAAAAAAGGATAAAACTTACCCTGGATTTAGGTTGTGTCAAACAAGACAAAAAGCTTGTAATAGGGATAGCACATTGAAAGACATGAATACCAGAAGAAAAATTAAGTAGTCACTTATGGCTTTATACCTTCAGCCATTGTCCTCATTACACTGCAAGACCTGACTCATGACAAAAAGCAATCAACACATGACATTGCCAGCAATATTTTAATGTAGACTCACTGCTGCTTGGCTGGGCTGCTGCTTTTTATTCCTTTTGGGCCTTAATTTTGTAAAGTGTTCCAGTTTCCTTCCTTCTTCTGATGGCAGCTCTGAAATGAATCCAGAAGTTCGTTTGTCTGGCCTGCTGGAAGGAAATGGTGGGTCTTCTATATGGATAGGTACTTCTTCCAGTGCTTTATCTAGATCAAATTCCATTTCTAAGAGAAATCAAAACTTTCTAATTAGATTTAACATGATATTTAAAACAAAAGATGATGCCATTCCTCTTTTTGGTGGCAAATAATTATAAGCACATTCAGGGAACTTAGCCACAACATTTCTGTGAGCAGAGAGCACTGTGAGCCACTATTTACTATCAAACACATTAGTACAGTCCCAAAACAAAGCAGCCAGTGTGGGCCACAAATGCAATCCAGAGGGAGGGAGAATCACCTGTGTTATTCAATCAAGAACCATCTAGAACCACCTCAGGCAAGCAAAGAAACAAAATGGTTTTAAGGAATTCTCACTTACCAAAAGCTCTGGACACTGGCCGGAGCATTCTACTGTGGATGCTTTTCCTTTTTGATTTAGGAGTCATCTATCAACACAAAACAAAATAACACTTACTTTAGGGGACAAAAGAAATTACAACAAAACAGTTTTTCAAGCCTATGAACCATTTAAAGATCTGATTTGATTTAACACCAGAAGGGAATGGGGCTTTTCCTCCCTCTCTCATACATTCAGAACTTTTTCTAAATTTGTATTTTAACTGACTTTGAACAGAACCAGAGAGGTAGTTCATTTTTCCCACTAAAAGCGCAGGCTGCACACAGGATGATTACTGAAATTGTCCAAGCATTAACTCTTTGATCTCCAACCGTAAGACAAGGAAACTATTAAAATCTCACCTCTGCAGAGATCATGAGGGACTCATTTAAGACTTAATTACTTTGTCCAACACTGCAGTTAATGACAATACCAGGCATAATCTACTCCTTGTTCTGGCTTTTATTTTTGATACAAAACACGCTTCCTCAGTTCATTTGTTAGTGGTATGTCACTGGGAATCAATGCCTCTAGACATCACCACACAGCTCACCAAACTTCCCTAGGAAAATGAGCCTTGGAGAATACAGCCCTTCTTCAAAAAGCAAAACCACCATGTTGGCAGTATCTGTAGCAAACACATGACTTCCTTGGACTTAACACACATTGAGAAGAGGTGGAAAGTTCAGCATATGTTCAACACAGTTACTGAATTACTGCTACCAGCCTTCTGATCTTCACATTGCCAAAAAAAGTAATAAAATGCCTTAAGAGTGCAAACACCCAGACTTAAGACTCAAGTTTGCTCTTTTTGGAAGAAAGTTGTCTGTCTAGTCTTGACTGAAGCCTTCTGAAAGTTTGCATGATGAGAAAAACAGTTTTGCTATAGGAAACGGATGCATCACCAATTCCAAACCTCTTAACAAAGTTCGGCATTGTCAGACTTTTTGTTTAAAAGCTGAACAGTGGGTTTTCTCAAGAGGTAATTTAAAATCACTCAGGTTCTATAAAGATGGGCTCCTTTTGTGGTAGAGTTGTACATGGTGGCTTTAGTAATACCCATATACTTCCATTAAACTGCTAGTCTTGAAGCCTAGTGACTTCAAATTCTATTTTGGCTTATCACTCATTAACAGAATTGTTAATGAAGGTTAGGAGTATCAATTTTATATCGGCCAGAAAAAAACACAGTTGGCATTAACATTTCAAACAAATCATGAAATGTTCAAGGCAAACATTTGCTAGTTTTTATGTATGGAAAATTCAGTGCACAGACTCGCATGTGCCGAATTCATATTCCCAAAGTAGTCCTGAGGATCATTACACCACTAGTCACATGCTCAGTGTTATGACAGATCTTTTTGTGATGGGACAGCTATTACACATGTTCTCAAGACCAGAGAAGGACTTGAAGACTTGAAGAGTGGGCAGTGATAGCACTGCCTGGGCAACAAATAAATAGATAAATAAACCAGAGCTCTGGTTTTATTGACATGTACATTGTTGGGGAAAAAAAGATACCTTCAGCTGCTGCAGGTTTCCACTTCCACATTTGACAACCATCAGTAAACGACACCACAGTTTCAAGATGAGCCAGGAATAGTTTGCCACCTGAGCAAACTCACAATGACACTAATGAGCAGGCAAAGTGTTGCTGCATCAAAAGGTCAGACGCTACTTTCAGAGTTACCAATAAATTAAATGCAATGGATTGAATGGCAAGTGGCTGGAGAGGTGCTGAATTTTTTCAGCCACAACTGCAGTGGACTGTGCAAGAGGTAGGCAGCTCTGAACTGCACACCTCAGCAGCTGTCCATCCATCCCCCAAACCTGAAACAACCAAAGCATTCACACCTCATCTAAGAAAGAGCTGAAGCAGTTCAGCATTTGGGGGACAGCAATCACAAGTCACTATCAGTAGTCCTGGTTTCATTTCCAGACATAGCCCACTTCTCTTGTGACAGTATATTCACATGCATTTTGGTCTGTTTCCTGGTTTTTATGGGTGGTATGACTGGAAGTTACATTTAGTAGATACAGCAACTCCTGTGCTAAAGAAGACCAGAAGGGCGGACAGAAAACACTGATGGAAGAGCTCTGGTCACTCAGCAGCTGCACAGCCACAGGCAATGTTCTGAGTGTGGAACACAGACAAGCTGAGAGCTGCCTCAGCCCAGGGCACCAGAACAGCACAGGAAAAGTTTTGAGGTTCCTGTGCAAGGACTGGAATGCTCCAAATACTTCTCCAACAGCCAGGAACAGAATGATTTCATTTTCCTTCCCAGACAAGAAGGTGCCCCCAGATGACCCTGCAGAGCTTGTGCTGATGACCATAAGCCAGTCTCTGCTGTAACTTACTGTCAGCTTGGCATGATTCATCAGCAGCTTGGTTGCTGGGGATAAAGGCAGAGGGATAAAGATGCTTCCCATTTGCTTTAACAGCATGAATAACAGCTCCACATACACTTTTATTTGAAAACCTTCTGTTTTCTAGCCTGTTTAGGAAGTGCACAGATGAAAGGCTTCTTGCCAAGTGAACTTTCTAGATCACACGCAGAGCAAAATGGGTCAAAGCATTAATTTAAATAGGCCAGTGTGCTCTTTTACAAAATATTAGGCTTAATCTCTGCTTAACATCTCAGCCACCACACAGTCTGCTACAGCAGCAGTGCACATGTCATTGCTAGAGGAGATATCTGAACTCCCCAGCCTGACTCCCATTTCCTACATTTCATGGAAGCAGTTCAGCTTTGGTAGAAGCACATCTTCTCTCTTCTCACCACCTCTGGCCCCACAAGCACAACGTGGCTCTCCGGCCTTATGTTTCCCTTGTGGCCTTTACAGAGGAATAGCTGTTAGTATCACCTCCTCTCATACACAACTTCCACAGACTTTCCATTCTAGCACACCACCTTCTGAATTCTTCCTTGTTTTGCCTACTTTTCCATAAGCACATTGTAGGCTGCTTGGCAGAACAGATAGAAATATTAACTGCATCTCTGGAATTTGAGAGAATCTCGGGAGATGGCTCCATGAATGTGCCCTTCTGCAGTAGATGTGGGCCAGCAGATCTCTACCACACTTCCAAATAAGGGCTTATTAACACACTGTCATGTGTCCTTGCTAACTTTAAGCTCCCAGGATCTCTTACCATGATCACTTTTCCAGATTCCTCCCTTCTGACTGCCTTCCTCAAAAAACTGTCTGAGCTCTCTGGAGTTTTCTGAAATTGTATTACCAGCTGTGGAAGAACACTACTACCTTGGGAATTAAAAACAAAAACTGAAACTGTTCTGTTCTGAATGTTAGAAAACAATGTACTTTCAGAAACAGGATCTCAGATATTCTCTTTGTTTATACAGATAATTGAAATTACTCTAAGTGCCGAGGGATATGCTTATTTCCATGTTTTTCTCCTCCTACTTCACAGTAATTTATATTCAATCCTATTAGATACAGAGATGCTCTGTGACCCTCCTGTCACTTCCCTTTCGGAAGATTTCAAAAAAATTAACGAACAACTTGCTGCTCCCTCTTGAAATTTATCTGCCCAACCAGACTCCCTTCAACATATGGGTTTTCAGCTTTGACAACATGTTTCATTAAGCTGTATGATGCTTGAATATAAAACCAACTCAACAGATTTTTCTTCTGAGCAGTAATATTTGTGCTTATACATCCAACATCAGCACTCTGCTTTGGTTTGGTCTTAAAAGCAAGGGATCCCTTAAATTCAGATACTACATTAGCTGAACCTTTTTGTAAATCCAACCCATTCCTGAATCACTGCCTATTTCACTTGTAGGGGCAGATGGATGGCACTACAGTCTCCCAGGAGACTCTCAAGGCAGTACAGAGGCAAATGGAGCACAAAAACATAAACAAGTAGGCCAGAAACAGCAGAGCTAAAAAAATACTTACACTTGTACAGCAGAGAGTCTCCATGCAGCAAAAAAGAAAGAAAAAAGAATATGAATGGGGAAGACAAAGCAATAGCAGTTCTCAGGAAAGGAGGCAAAACCAGGAATCACCAAAATAAAGAAAACTAAAGCCAAAACACTTGGAAGTCTTAGCAGGAAAGGTGACATGCAAGAATGAGGTAAAAATCCCTTGTATTTGGAAGTGCTATTCAAATTTGTCTTTCCAGAGGATAACCAGAGAAATATGTGCTCTCTCGTTTGATCTACATTGGGACAAATTAAGGTTTTCTGACATTTGTTTCCAATATAAGGCACTTGCCAATGGTGCCAACCTGCCACCTGCTGTCCCAATTTTTCCATTTTGCTGGCACCAGCAGCAAAAAAGCCCCAAGTAATTCTCCTATTTCCTAGTCTGAAAGAAGATTCTGAATTAAAAATTGCCAGTTTGTTGTGGTATGCAAGCAAGCAAGGAAAATAAAACAAAGCTTCTCTTGAAGGAATGAAAAAGGATGGAAGTCTGTTCTCCTGAGGTTTAAATAAATCTAAACTAAAGGCAACCGTATATCTCCTTCCCATAAGGAGGTTTAGAGGCACAGACTTTCAAGCACTT
Source organism: Zonotrichia albicollis (assembly GCF_047830755.1). NCBI lineage: Eukaryota > Metazoa > Chordata > Aves > Passeriformes > Passerellidae > Zonotrichia > Zonotrichia albicollis. The sequence goes on from NC_133819.1 coordinate 94,532,958, forward strand.
TTGACACATGAGAAAGATGCTGTTTCATGACTGAAGCAAAACCTTTTCTCTTCCCTTCAAAAGTTATAAGCAAAAAAAGGAAGCAGCACAGCCATCACAGGAAATGAAGCAATCCCAAATGCCATATCCCATCTCTTCCATGGCTGAAGACCAACCATGCTTCTCCCGAATTTAGGGTTAGAAAAAACAATTATTAGAAGTGTGCTTCTGTTTTCAAGTTGAATGGGAACTGCTGCTCTTACAACACTGCAGGTGTTAGCAGAATGTGGCTGGAGTAGTCATGGTCTGGATTAAGCATCTTGTCAAGAAAGTGCTGCATGTTCTCGCACCCAGCTCCTCTTCTTTATTTTCCTGCTGTCCTCAGGGTCAGTTGTTTGTTTTGTTGGGGTTTTGCCTCTGGGTTTTGGGTTTTTTTGTCTTTATTTTCTTTTACCCTCAGAAACTTTGGCTTTATGCAAGAGTTCTCAGCTAGCAGTGATTCAGGCAAACCACCTCATTACTCTCCATGCACACATATACTCTGACTCAATTTCATGGTCAGAATCTGTCTTCTCTTGCCCATCTTCTACACTACCAATAACTACAGCTGCTCTGAGATTGCTGGAGAGACTGCAGAACCAATTGACAAACATCTTGAAAACTGATACAATCTTAAAAACAGTGCTCCTGCACACTTCAAAAAATAAACCTGGAACACGGATTCTCTTTCAGACAGCATTTGTGGCAGTAGTCCAGCATTTTCTGTGTATTTAATGCACAGACAGGAAAGTTATTTGTATTATATATGCAGCTGGAAATGTGACTAGGACCAAAGTGCAAAGTAACCCAAATAAATGGAAGCAGTCCCAGGATTTGAGGGAGTTTACAGTCTATGGTCCTGATCCAACAAGGGCTTATGAAAACTCCTACCTTCCACACTTCAATGATCTCCCCACTACTGAGGCACTTAAAAGGTGCCAAACACCTTGTGGGTGGGGAGTCAGGAGGGAGAGAGGGGCGCACAGCAGGCAACAGGTTAGAGGAGGAAGCACCATTAAGCAAAGCAAAGACCAAGGGACTTGCCTGAAGCCACCAAGGAATCTGACTGCTCTTCAGGGAACCTAATGCCAGTGTCCAGACCACTGAAGCACTACAGACCATGAGGCCTCTCTACCTTCCCCCCTTTGTTTGCTCTCAGCATAATTCCCATATGAAGTGCTCTGCTTCGCAGGGTACATGGACCATCCCCAAAGATGAAATACCAACCCACAACCAAAAATCCCAAGAAAATTAAACCCAAATAAAATCAGAAACTGCATTCTAACCATGTGCCAATGAGGTGTGAGATGTCATAAAAATATTTCAAAGGAATTTTACAGAACATATTTATTCAATGCTACACCATTTCAGCTGTATGCATTTTGTGGGGTATACCTTTTAAAGAAAGAATTATAAGAAAACAAAGCATTTTATCACAAGTCCTGTTGTTTTCTTTTGCTGTAAGGAATTCTGACCAGTAAAGATGCCATGACACCAGTTCAGTCAATCAACATTTGCAACGCTTCCTTTAGTCTCCTAACTACCTCTGATAGTGTCACACATCTTGTTGTCTCATAATAAAAAAAAAAATCTTAACAAAGCAGAGCAGCAAACTGACCGGTTCTGGGTTTTGCACCCGACATCTTTGGACATGCAAGTATCTCACCATCTGTATAGAAAACCTTAGGAACTAGGAAGTTGCTACTGCTTACTTCAACTACAAATGATTTTGTGATGATTTCCAGAGTGAAACCCCCCATGTGGCTTCTGAAAACCAGTGATGCACTTCTCACTTGCAGTGACAGTAACCTGAGCCACTGTCCTTAGAATCTGCCCCTTGAGTGCCATCGTCCTTGGAAAGTTAAATGCAATGCTAAGATCTGTGACACCCAATGGACTATTTTACAGTAGACAGGAGAGCAAAGCCCCTCACAGTCCTGAATGTAGGAGCCATGATCTTTCATATCAGCATATCAGTCCTTACCTTCATATTTCAGAATTCTGTACTCTACATGGAAATTTGATAGACAGATAGATAGATAGACAGACAGACAAGTAGAGGAAGTAGCTTAAATAAATATGGCATACAAATAATCCATATGTGAGTTTCAGGAGTATGTTTACTTGTCTTCCCTCCCTGAAGAGCTGAATTTCTAGAGAAGGAGCTATGGGTTCAGTATTAATTCAATTAGTCTCATATACAGCACCCTGACCTTTCGAATCACTTTGTACAGAAATATTTTCTGAAAGAAAAGGAGTAGCACAGCAGTAAGATAAGTCAGTAGACTTGCCCTTGAGCTTGTTATATTTTACTAGCCAAGAAAGCTTTGCTTTTCTGCATGCTGAGACATGGCAAATGTACTCTGATATTTCATCAAGCATTTCAGTACTTTCTTTTAATTAATAATTCTGCACTTACATCTTTTGAGCAATGTAAAATTCCTGCTAATAAACATTCCTGCATAGAAAACCCCAAAGCTTTCACTATGAAGGAGGAAAAATCAGGAAAAACACAAATTAAACTGAGTGGTTCCTAAAATTACTAAACCAAATGTTTAATTCCATGTTCCGAATTAGTATCCTGCAAGGAATTCATGCCTGCAACTACCACCTGCAAAAGAAAAAGCAATTCTCCATAGCATCAGTTTTGCTTTCTATTTGCTCATAAAGAGGTTAACATCTTCTACAGTACCTGGGCTTCAAGATGAGCCAAGAGGATGGCTCCAACTACATTACTTTTGCTTTTAGAGTTATTTTAGTTAAAAACTAAGTGCAGGGAAGAGAATAAAAAGCTCTTAAACTTGGCAAACATGCAGGGGTGGACAGCTATTCAAGATAGCCTTAGGCAGTCCTATAACTGCTACCATATGCATCAGGTGCCCTGGGCAAGAACATCATTAAAGCAGCTCAGAGGCAATGCACTCCTGAATGGGTGTTCAAGCCAGGAAAAACAGGGTTTAGGGCAACTTCATCTAGCAAAGGGTGCTCCTGCCCACGGCAGGAACTTGGATCTAGTGAATCTTTAAAGGTCTCTTCCAAGAGAAACCATTTGATGATTTTATGAAAAGAACTGCTGTACCTGTCCGCCCTAGAGCTTCCAGCACTGAGAACCAGCATAACTTCTGATTCTCTCCTTCCATCCCACAACCTGAAGTGAACAGCTACCAAAAGGATAAGCAGTCATCCAGACAAAAAACTCCCAGTCATCTTTCCACTGTTACCAGGCCCTGTGTGGGCAGATGATGAATTGCTTGTGGTGGCATTTGACAGGGGAAATGCCCTGGAGGGGCAAGTGGACTCCATGCTCAGAATTATGATGGGAAGTTTTACTCTTGAAAACCCAGGCACACTTGAGCTGTTGTTATTTTCTCACAGAAAATACTGCTTCAGACATCTCTCCAGCATGCACAATAAATCTTTGTACCCCTCAGACATTTCAAAATATACTTTATGAACTAAAACATTAAAAAAACCTCTCATCTTTTTGAATTTTAAGTCTTTATCAACTTATCTTCCTTCCTATTGAAAACAGGAAATATCTTGACAGGCAACTAGCAAATATTCAAAGACCCTGCATGAGAAACTGAAATACCTGAATAGAATATTTGAGTTTCTTCTATAAAACAAACTGACAGAAAATGTCAATCATTATTTACCCAAGAGAGGATGGCAAAAGTCAAAAGCTGACCTATGCAATGATGACACTAAAGTATGACACCTGATTTAAATAATGCTGCTTGGTCAGACAGTCATGGGGCAGCACGTGAGCCTAGGAGAGACAGAAACACAATGAAAGGACTGGAAGATGCCTACCCTGCAAAGCAGGGCTGCTCACCAAAGCATGGAATTAAATGCTGATTGTATAGACACAAACTTCCCAGGAGTATCTAAATATCAAGGTATTGGAAATGACTCATAGATAAACTGTAGCAGACAAAATGAGGTTCTGATCAGCTTTGAGTGAAACCAACCTGACTGTTCTATCACTTTGTTCTTCTCTCATTTTTTTCTTTTCATTTTCTTTAATATCTGCATACTGGAACATTCTTTCACCTGTTTAAGTGCTTTTGGTTTCAAATTAGTATTCCAGTCCTGCCACTACTGACCTCAAAAATTCACACTAACTTGATCTAACATGAGATACAATCTCACTGCAAAGATAAATGCACCACTTTGTAATGAGGCTTAGCTGACCTGAATAACATCCAAAGAAAGTATGCTTTCCTTAAAGTTCTCCTCTAGTCTAACAAAAGATGTTTTGAGAGGAAGCCTGATAGATTTATGAAGAGGGTTGTGTGATGCAGTTGTCAATGACAGCAGTGATGAGACTTGATGACTTGGAAGCTGTCTTCTGACCTTCTGGCAGTATGTATGCTTGATTTTTATTTATTTATTTATTTTGAATTTCCTATTCTGGTAACCCAGCTCACCCTAACCTACTTTTCCTTGACAAAATATAGCAAAGCCTAACGGTACTCTGTAACTGCCTACCCTAACACAGACTTTATCTCCCCTCTTCCTGTGAGGAACTTTCTTTATCCCTGCAATATGAAGTATCAGTGTTGCAGAACAAAACGTGGCAAGCCTCATGTTCTTCTGGGTGAAGCAAGAAGCGTGAAGCACTCTTAGTGAGACAGACTCATGCTTGTGCTATTTTCAGTAAGCTCTCCAGATTTCAGAGTAAACAAGATTTCCCCAGACAACACAGATTAAGTACCTCATGCCAACTTGTTCATCTGAGATGCTGGAAGAATCAAAAAAGCAGCAGAAAGGACCACACAGCCTATACAGAAAACTCCTCAGCCATTTGAGAAGGTCAACTTGCCAGATGCTAATTGAATTGTGATACATCATGGCTGCAGAGAAATGTGTGCTACAGAAATAGCATTATCACAGGTTATTCTCATGCTGCTTGCTGTAGTGCCTCTGCCAAAGGCTCCAGAGCAGAGATTTTGGCAAGAACTACTCCAAAGGAGCTCCTGCTGATTTACCAGGGAAATAACAAGAAGATTGTTATGAGCAGAGGCTGTGGGAAGAGGATTCTGTATCTGTTTGTGCTGAACACCAACTGACTCCATGGTTCTGCTGGCAAAAGGGATCACATGAGTGCTCCCTGACCCAACCTGAACAAAGGGCTTTGCCCTCATAATCTGTTAACTCTACGTGAAGCAGGCAGGTGAATTCTGGGGTGATTCAGCTGCTGGCTGAAGGGGCAAGCAAATGCAGGTAGGCACAGTCACCTCTGGACAAAGTGGTGGCTGGGTGTCCATCAGCAGGCTGTGACAGCCTATGACAGCCAGCTGGTGCCTGCTGAGATGCCTATGCTGGCAGCCTGGGCATTCAAATTCTTGCCTGCAGAGTGGCCAATGGCTGAATTGAGCAGCCAGAAGTGGCACTATCCACAGGCTGCACATTCAAGACCTTTCTGTCCACCACAGACAAACTTCTTAGTAGAAGAACTTAAAATCCCTGCAGGGAAGTTCAGCTCTCAAGACCAGTGCTTCAGTGAGTGGTTTGTTACTGAACTCTCCTCTCCATGTGGCTTTTTCATGACACATGAAGTGAACCAATGGACACTTGGCATCAGTAAGACAATTAATGCCACAAAGGATGTAAATGCCTTCTTGTTCCCAGCTGGGAACAAGTTCATTTTCTTCCTAGCATCTAGTACAGTGCTGTGTTTTGGGATTTAGCATAGAACAGTGTTGATAACATGATGGTGCTTTTAAATGTTGCTGACCAGTGCTTACACTAAATCGAGGACTTTTCAGCTTCTCATGCAGCCCTGCCAGCAAGGAGAGTGGGGGTGCACAAGAAGTTGTGAGGGGGAAAAGCCAGGAGAGCTGACCCCAGCTGACATTCCAGACCATATGGCATCATGCTCAGCTTATAAAGCTGGGGGGAATTGGCTAGGGGGTGGTGGCTGCTCCTCAGGGTCTGGCTGGGCATCAGTCAGCAGGTGCTGAACAACTGCATCATGTGTCACTTGTTTTGTACATTTTTTCGTCATTATTACTATACCCCCTTCCTTTTCTGCTCCACTTGTTTTTCTTCTCAAACCATGAGTTTTTTACTTTTTTTCTGATTCTCTCAGGCATCCCACTGCGGGGGAGGTGAGCATGATGTTCAGCTGCCTGCCAGATGAAATCACAACAACTACATGCCCTCCTCTCCACCCCCAGCACAAATCTGGGTCTGCTAAGGCATCAGTACTGCACGAAGACAAGGGCCTGGTACAGGTGTCGCCACCCAAACAGAATACCCAGCAGCTGCATTCCACAGCTCTTCCTATAACCTAGGCAGAAAGCAATCTCCAAATTTATACTACATTTTTTTCTTAAACATGAATGCAGTGCTGTTAAGCAGTTTGTCCCATTCTTCATTTACTTCATATTGTGCCAAAAATGAACCCTAGATTATGAAAAACAGCTTTGAACTCTAAGAAATCTCAGCTGGTTTAAGAAAGAAAACCTACCTATAAATTATCCATTGCCTCCTTCCATTTAGAGACCCAAGAAAAGACATTGAAAGCAAAGTTTATTTTACAGTGTTTCAGCTGGGAACATGCAACCCCTCATAAGCCTGTACTCTGTAGTCTACACATGTATCAAGTACTGAATAAACATGGGTAAGGGCAGTGAGGATGTTGCAAAATTATATACAGAGGAAATCAGGAAAAGATAGGTAATGAATATTCACTAATAAAATTAATGTATTCATAATTCTAATGAGGATAACACATAAACTGGAAATAAACAAGACATTCTGCAAGGTGATCACACTGATTCCCTTTGTATGGCACTTTCTCAGCCACGTGTAGGGAAAGGATTAAGGAAGGAGGACTCTGGCACTATGCTTTGCTCCTCCTGGTGATATTTCCATAAGCTGTCCTAGTATGGGGTGAGTCAGAAATATGACTGGACTCCTACTGCACTGGATTTGCTCACATGCCTGTGAGCCTTTTCAGAAGCCAAGAACACTCTCACATACCATAATGCCAGTTTCTAGCTTCCCACAGAGTGCTGCATTTACTGCACATCAAAGGCCCATTTCTGCTAATGCATACAAGAGAGAAACTCAAGTGTCACAATCAATTTAATCCAGCATTCATCCAGGCTGCTGCCTTTGCCCTCATCCCTGTCTGCTTGCTTCTGCCACTCAGGATTTGATTTGTGGGCTCAACCAGGGCACTAGCTGGTCTGTAAACTAACCTGGGAAAGAAATCCTCTGTGAAAAGCTGAACTGGTCAGTCGAATCAATTCCCACACCCAGTTTGTTGCGAGGTTATGGGCTGTGTACGGGGGAAAGTGGAAATGCTCATTTCAGCAAAAAGAAGACTTTTGCTGGATTAAGTCAGTCACAGAGCTGCAGTTTTATTTATAGCACAGGAGAATATAGAGTCCAACAAGAAACTGGGTTTATTTGCAGGAGGTGTTCAGTCTTTCATCCAAAAAGCTGAGTCTATGCCTGACACAATTCTGTTGCAGGTAAATAGAGAGCAGTAGGAATCAGATGTGGCAGTAAGTCAGGGCACACCAGAGAATCTGTGCTTTGGTTTTCCTTCTTACAGCATCAGAGCACATGTTCCTGAGTGTGCACCATGATCTCCTCCTTCTGCCAGTGAAAGCAACTGAAGAGGTTTCTGTTGTTTTAATTCAAATTTGTGCTGATGGGAAGAGAGGCAGGGGTTGGGGGTGGGCCAGGGGAGAAAAGCTTACAGGTGGTGCTATATGAGTTTAGGGTGGTCTTTTTGCCATGTTTGTTTGTTTTCAATAATTTTATTCTTGGTGAGTGCCATTTTTTCCTTTTCTCTGAAAACACTGAGTTCCATACACTCCTTGTCATTTAGAACACACAAGCTCATAAATTTTCATGTGAATACAGGACTCATCTGCTAAATCTCTGACAATGGCTAGCAAGGAAAAACATACACCAATCTACAAGTGTTCTGCTATTTCTGCAAATTTTCTTCTCTACTCTACAGGTGAAATCTATTGTTCAATAAAGAACTTTAATATATTGCTAATGAGATTTTTTTTTAAACTTTCCTTCATTGAAATCACAGAACAATTTCTGTGGTTAAAATTAGAAATAGATGAAAAATGGCTAGCACTCAATAATCATCACAAGCAGTCCTGTCCCATTAGCCACTAGCATTTTTTCAAACACAATTTACCATCCAAGTGTTTCAATCTTACACTGAAATGCTTTTAAGAAGAGTTACAGGCAAACTTCTGTATTGCAACCTACAATTGCTTTACATGTTTCAAACAACTTCCAACCATACCTCTTCATAAAATAAATAACCTCTACTTTGCTCTAAAAACAATACTTATCCTGGCTGTATGCTCATTACTACCTATAGTAATAAAGTTATGTTGCTGAAAGAGATATTTTAAAAAGATGGGTGCATGGATTGTTAGTAGAAGAAAAGCTGTTTCTCTCAAAACATCTTTAAATAGTGTCTCAGCTCTATTGAGCTCTATTTAGTACTTTAGAAGCCAAAATAATATTCAAATTAAAAAAAAAGACTTAAGAAAATAACAATCTGATAAAGATGCTCCACTATCTTTTGGTGGGGAATGAGCATTATTTAGTTCTTCTTACTTGTGCAAAGTACTAATGCACATGACAACTAGAAGCTTTATGAAAATCAAAATCAGATAGTACCTACCTACATGATCACACATACCAGGACACATAACATTAAGTCTCAGTAAAAAAAGGGTGCATTATTTAAAGGTAGTTTTAAAATGCATGCATGAGTTGAATATGTGTCACACGCATCATATACACACAAACCATACTATTTTATGAACTTAATTCATGATTGAGTCTAAGCTATAAAAAGCAGGCCATGGGTTTTCCTTTCATCTGAGAAAAGCAAGTCATTTTCTGCATAAAGATTTTTCTTTCCATCTTAGTTGCAAACAACTTTTATCTAATGACTCATTACCATCAGTGCAGCTCTAATCAAATGTAGACAAGTTAGACAGCTGTAGATTAGGGAAGCACCAATTTACTGTAGTGCAGCTCAGAGAGATGAGAAATTCTTGGATGTGTGATGTTCCAGCAATCTCATCCTACGCTGGACCACTCAATTGCTCCCAGTGTTCTTCACAACTCATTTAACAGACTGGCAAATACTGGCATGACTGACAAGTCTTTCATATTATGGGCTCTCAGGCCGCTGTTAAAGGCTGGATAAGAAATTTACCCTAAACTGAAGCTAATAAATGTTAATGCAGAGTTTGGTATTTAGGAAACCCTAATTCCCACAACAGAAAATACTAGCCATAACATCTAAGAGCCTATTTTTCAGTGATGCATTTCATGAGCCCATTTGTGATATTTCATTCTGTCTTGTCTGTGTTGTTTATACATATCTAAATTTCTTCTCTGATGGGGAAATCCTCCCAGCCACATCCACTCTGCACTCTGCTTGAGAATAGGTGGGCAGGCTCTGAAACAGTGCCTGTTTGTTCCCTCTGTCATCAGCAATGGAGGTTTCAGATCCCTTTGCTGCCAGTCAAAGCATTTCAAACTTTTCTGTATTCGGCTTTTAATCCACACATTAAAAACAATAACTCATAAACATTTTATTACCAATACATGCACCTCACTCCCAGTCATTCATATAGCTTCAGTGATATACAATCTACCTACAACCATAGTCAAATGTGAATCCAGACCCAGTTTTCCCCCACATTGTTGAAATCAAGCTTCAAGGGAAGCTGGTAAATAACAAAATGAGGCTGTATGGTTTACCCCAGCCAAAATACTGATCATAAATAGGCTTGCTGAAGAAAACAAGGACCAAGAATTGATGGAGATAATGGGGGTTTGCAAAACAAATCCTGTTTTGCAAATGGGAAACGGCTTCCCCCAAATGGTGATCCAAGCTCAGTGCCTCTCCTTCATGACCAAAATCTCTTCCCAAAACATCTTGACAGCCAGCTGGAGCAAGGCTGGGCTTAGAACAGGCAAGTTTTCTCTGGCATCCCAGCAATATAATCAGCCTTATCTTACTTTCCAAATACTTTTGGCTATAGGAGATTAGGCTCCCAAACAAGCACAATACCAAGCTGTAATTCAAGGCTTCAGGTTTGAGCTTTGCCTAACACAGAGCCAGGTGCATTTAATCAAAAGGCTAAGATCTGCTTAAGGATTTCCAATGACAAAGCGAGGCAGAGTCCTGGACTAATGCTGCTTTGGAAGTAATATCTAAACATCTATTTCACATTTAAGATGTAAAATAATCAAAATAAATTAGGTTCCCAATTATAGGTCATAAAACCATATGCTTCTCTTTCCAGTAAAATCTCTCAGCTATATATCTGTGTCCTGCACTGACCAGCACATAAAGCATTCTTTGATGCCCCTTTCAGAGGATTCCTTGTTTCCACACAAATACCTGTGTGACACTTAAAAGCTGCCACAAGTCAGGTTATGTTTATCAAGAGAATATCTGAACTCTGTAGGATTTTCCCATGGCTAAAATGAATGGAAAGTGCTCTCTTTGAAGCTGCTAACTCCACACAGAAGATGCATTCTTAGAGTGCTTTTAGTTGCAAGAAACTCAGTGCAAACACGAGCTCAGTAAAAATCCCTGTATTGCTCAGCCTTTTGGAGCTGTGTCATAGTGCCAATGTTAAAGCTCAACAAAGCCAAATGCTGAGTCTGACACGTGGGTTGGGGCAATCCTAAGCACCAACACAGGCTGGGCAGAGATTGGACTGAGAGCAGCCCTGGGGAGAAGGACCTGGGGGTGTTCATGGAGGGGAAGCTCAACAAGATCTGACAATGTGCACTCACATCCCAGAAAGCCAGTTGTATCCTGAGCTGTACCAAAAGCAGAGTGGACAGCAGAATGAGGGAGGGGATTCAGCCCCTCTATCCTTATCCTGTGAGAACCCACCAGGAGTGCTGTGTCCAGCTCTGAGGCCCCCAGTTTAAGGACATGGACCTGCTGGAATGAGTCCAGAGGAGGCCACGAGGATGATCAGAGGGCTGGAGCACCTCTCCTATGAAGACAGGCTGAATGTGCTGGGGTTGTTCAGCCTGGAGAAGAGAGGGCTTCAGGGAGACCTTACAACAGCACCTAAAGGAGACCTGCAATAAGGCAGGACTTTTTACAAGGGCATGTGGTGATAGAAAAAAGGAGAAATGGCTTCAACCGAAAGAGGGTGGATTTTGATAAGAATATTAGGAAGAAAATCTTCACTGTGCGAGTGATGAGGCACTGGAACAGGTTGCCCAGAGAAGTTGTGGATGCCCTGTCCCTGAAAGTGTCCAAGGCCAAACTGGATTATGCTCTGAGCAACCAGGCCTAATAGAAGATGTCCCTGCCCACAAAACATGATCTTTCATGTCCCTTCCAACCCAAACTATTCTATGAATTCATCTATTTATCTGTGTATTTTTACATCAGCAAGCAACATCATTTGCAGTCAGGATGCAAAAAGCAGCTCCCAAATATGGCTCAGTTTTTAATAAATGGATTCTTTAGCACTAAGATTACTGTCTCATGTTTATTTGATGCTTCATTCTCTTCAGAAATTAGATACTGATGAGAATCTGGGTCACAAAGGTATTTGAATCTCTGTGCAAGATGAGGGTGAATGAAGAGAATGAAGACATATAAACACTTCTGAAGATATGTACAGTTAGCATCTAATGCATTTTTTAGAGAGTGTAAGCAGCGTCACATTTCCATTATTTTAATATGGCCAAAGTGAAGGATAACAGTGGAGTGATATGATGCTGTCATATAACCATGGTGATATGAGATAAAGACAGGAGCTATTTTTTACATTTCCAGTATTACTATCCTAACAGGCTACAAGAATAAATTTAAAGGCAGAGTGTGGGGTGTCAAAACAAGCCTTTAGTTTAGTTTTCTACATATGAAGCCAGCATGCAAAAACTAACTTACAGGTACAGTGTTCAGATGCCACATATTTTACTGGGATCTTTCTCCCATAGGATCTAGGGCTCAAAATGATTACTGAATGTTGGCCACAGAAAGCCTCTGGAACTGATAGTACCAGTGATGAATGAGATGATGTAATCAACACCACAAACCTCACAGGGATTTGTGATGCTCAGACAAATATTGCTTCAAACCAGCTCTCAGTGAAACAGGAGATTTGGAAGGGAGAGAACCTATTTTAAGCTGGTATTTGCAATGAAGGTGTGCTTTTGTTTTACACATAAATGAGACCAAGAGATAGCTGCTGGAGATAGCAGCAGCCCTGCTGCTCCTTCTCCTGTGCTGTCTGACTGCAGTACAATTATTCAGGGAGCTGAATCAACAAACCTTCTACAAAAAGCAGCAATCAGTTTTTCTGCCATCTTAGCTTCTGGTGAAAGCACATGGCCAATGAATCAGGTAAGAAGGTAGAGCAGAAAGCTCATCCCTTGCAGGGGTGACCACCTATTAGACTGATTAATTTGTAATAAAGAAACACGTCCTGAAGTTCCTGTCCACAGTAAAGCTCCCCAGACTGAGCTGGGTAAAGGGGAATTTGACATTGAGAACAGTTATATTTGCAATCATGTGGGTTCACATCTTGTAAGGATGATGGTATGGCACAGAGCCATCTTTATTATAAAGTCACACATAAATCAACTACTGTTCATGGTAAGTAATATAACTTTCAGGCAGAAATATTTTTTGTCACAGTTGAAAGAAACCTAATTAGAAGAAAGACAAAGGTAGAAAGCAACATGTTGTCAAAGGATAGCATGGCCCAATTTATTACCTCAGCTGAAGCTCTGTGAAACTGTACCCCATGAAAGAGGTGTTTACTGTACTAGCAGTGTATGCAAGGGAAAGGCCCTTGACCAGGCAAGAGGAAAGAAGTGAAGAAAAGGGAAAAGCTTTTCTTCTGCTGAATAACAAGATGCACTTCAGGAAAAATTTTCCAAGCTAACATTTACTTCTTCTAGAAGTTAATTCCTAACTTCAGTTTCCTGATACCACAAATTTGCTAAATGATATTCTGAAAAGCATCTTCCCTTGTTCCCTGTGTGGTTAACCACACAAGCTGTGGAATGTGTCTTACCATACAAGTGTCCAGGTCCTCCAAACGTTCTATCTCTGTCAACTCCTCCACCGTGATCATGGAGCGTTTAGTGGGCTTTTCTTCAGCTAACTCAATCTCCATTGATTCCTGCTGTGGAAGTGGCTTGCCACGTCTGGTTAAATGGTCAGCCTGGAGATAAAGACAGGAACACACCAGTCAAGCTTAAAAAAGACAGAGAACCCAACCAGAAGGTTTACAGAATTTCAGCGATCAGAAATCCTGGAAGACCAAGTACAAAAGGAAAGCTCAGTTATGTTGGTTAGTTCTCACACTGGGTTTATCATATAAAGGAAATAGAAGTGTGGAGAGGAAGCTTTTTCTTGAACCCTTTTTAAATTAACAAACATGTACAATATCAGCCAATGTAATTTTCATAATTATTCAATGGCCAAAAATGTTATAATCTGCTAGTCACAAAAACCTCACAGTTCTAAATACCTCTGCTCTGTTTCACTGAAGAAATAGATAGGGAAAAGCTGTAACAACAGTAAAGTATATTTTTAGACCTGCATAGCAAAAACTGCTACTAGGACCACAGAGAATGTTATAGAAACCATTCTGGGTTGTATTTGGAATGGGGTGGGCTCATGATGTCATGAAAATGATGAAGCACTTTCCAGTTCTTCTGATAACTGAAGAGAATATTAAACAAACATCTGCTAAAAGCAAATATTTGAAGATCAGCTGTCCCAAATCAGTTGGTCACAGAAGTCTTCAAAGATGCAGCTAAGAAGAACAGTAGTCCACTGCTTCACATCAGCACAACGCAGCACAACCAGTGGATTGCTGTTTTGTTAACCATCAAAAAAGGTCAACAGATGACCTAAGTTAATTATAGCCCATTTAGTATGGTGCCTACTTAGGAAAAGCAACTGGAGAGCTGCTATGAATTTATCTTCAAGCACACTAAAATAGCTGCAATAATAATTAATGCTAATCGTTGTCTCATTAGGAAAACTGAGGTCTTGTCAAACAAGGTTTATTTTTCAAAGTTGCCTCAAACACTACTACTATGCCAATGCAACAAACACAGACATCTGTGGGTGGTTGAATTCGTAGAACATGACACTCCAATTTAAGGAGCTGGCTGAGAACTGCATCAGTGCATTTAATCTTTGCTGTATGAAAAACTAGCTGCCAGCTCTCAGATTGCAGCTGTCAGTTGAAGATTAACAGTGTCAAATTAGTCAGGAGTTTCTCTAGCAGCATTTTTGAGATGAGTATTCCTCAAGGTTTTCATCAGTGCTATACCATCTCAACCTAGAGCTAACAGAAACACAGCAGAGTTAAATGGTGAAAGGGACATGTTAGTCATGTAGCCAAAATGGATCACAAAGCAAATCAGCCCAACCTAAAATGCATAGTCATTCCTTAGAAACCAAGAGCACTGACAATTAGCCAATTTCCCAATCCTGCAAAGCAACAAGTATCCAGAAGCCTTTAGTGGGAGGGAGGTCAAGCAAACCTTGTCCTAAAATTAAGCTGCTGCTGAAACTCTGACAAAAGGAAGGAATTCTTATATTCTTGGCTATGTAAATACAAGGAATAAGAAATATCAGGAGGAAAACAATTTCATTCCTGTAAACACTTAAATAGTCTGTATGGTTCTGGAAATCACAGTTTTAAAAGTGACTTCTTAAAAGCTGGAAAAATTGCAGAGGATTTTCAGTGAAGTGACTCAAAGGCTGGAGAAAATGATGCACTGTGCAGGAACCTGGGCATGTCCAGGTTGTGCAATACCACTGGACAGACACAGCCCAGTCACCACTCATTCCAGCTGAGCCTCCTCCAGGACAAACTGGAGCTCGTTCATGTGGTCTCTCCCACATCAGGCTGCTGCTGCTGCAGAGCTCCAGATACCAGAGGTTGTACCTTTACACAATGCTGCTCTGTATTATGAAGATGGATGCTCAAGTGACTCAGTGCCCCATTAAAAAAAAGGGGGGGGGGGCAGAAAGAGTGATTTGTTTTATGCATGTGAGGACTTTCACAGAGAGGAAATAAAGAGAATATATAGTTCCCTTATTTTGGTGAGAAAAGCATCTGAGAAAAAATCATGACTGCAAGTTGAAGCCAGAGAAATTTCAATTAGAACTGAAGAGTAACTTTAATCAGAACAACCACCCACTAAGTTCTTTTTAAAAAAAAGAGTACTGGATTGTCCTTACAAAGCCTCATGGCATTAGAAGCAAAAAAGATTTTCTGTGGATCCACAGTTGTTTATTTCTTCTACTCTTGATGAGGCAAGTACCTCTATCTTAAATATTTGTGCCTCCCAAAAGCTCAGGATCTTCAAGTAAGAGTGCCTCCCCTCCGACCTTCAGACTCATTTCTCTTCCAAATTGATACCTCCATTTCTGAGGTAACCTCAAAACATACTCATTCAGGGAACAAGGTCCTAGCAGTACCTGAAGAACTCTAAAGAATGAAATCTTACCTCTCATTTCATGAGCAACCAAGCCTTATACTCTCAACTTGATAAATACTAGGACTGCTCTTAACTAACAACTCAATACTGCATTCTGATAGCATTTTTAGTTCTAGATCTGACAACAGCTCAAAAGATAATAGGACAAGTATATAACACAGACTCTTCCAAGGTTACATCTTTCTTACAGCAAAGAGGCAAGAGCCCCAAAATTATATTTCAAAAGATGTCAGGATGTCAACAAAAATAAGACTGATTTCAAAATAGAGCTGTCAAAGGAGAAACTGAACAAGTTATAAATATAAATGGCATTGTTGAGATCTGACATATTAGATATCAACCAAGAAAAAACTCACCAGTTTGTGGTGGCAATGGGAAAGTGCATCCAGGATTTCATCTACAACTCGGTCAGACAGGAAAGAAGCCACTGTCAGCTTTACTTCACTGTATGAGGATTAGAAATGAGAGAACTTCTTAATTCACACTGGAGATTTTCGTCTTTATTACACATTCAACAGTATGACGATTATCCACTGTGCTGTCACTTTATTTGAAGTAAAACATTAGAGGGTGTCAGGATACATGACTGCAGGTTTCAGAAATAAACTCATGAATCACACAATAAACACAGGAGCCTCTGTACCATATTTAACCTGCTTCTCACAGTTTTCCATGAGATGAAATGAAAACATCTGGGTAAGAGAGCTGAATAAAAATAAAAAGTGAAACTCAGAGGAATACTCCACCACTAAAATCAGACAAACACACATCCCAGATGAATGGTATTAGACAGTGCTGCCTATAGAACACTACTCCACTGAATAACTACAATCCATTCCTTTCCTCAATTCTCTTTTGTGTTGATCAGCCGGTAAGGACAAGTGAACAATGTGTAAAATGCTGTTTCTTCAGCCAATGCCATCAGAAATTTGCTTCCTCTTTTGCTCTAGGTAACCACTTTCTGTCTCAAGAACTTCTCGTCAGCCATTTTCCCACTGCACAGACATATGTGGAACACCACCACACCTGCACACCGAGCTTAGGTTGCCCTAGTAACTCCCTCTCAAGGAAATATATACCTTGAATTGCTCCCTTGGGGTCCCATCTTTGGTGACAGCACCAAATGCTCTGGCTGTGGAGGGCAGCTGATGTAGAGCCAACATGCACGACTGCCTGAGCTACAGCCCAAAGCTCCACCTCTGCTGCCTCTGCTTTCAACACCAACTCTTTCAACTGGCATTTGCCAGCAAGTGACATGATTTTGGTTTATGGTTTGTATATGTTGACTGAGCTGTATTGGATTAACAAAGCTATTTCTGTCTGGGGCTAGAATTACTGCTGCAGACAGCCTGGAGAAAAAGGTAAGGAATTCACTGGAAAGGCAATGCAATTCATAGGGAGGTAAAATGGTGGCCAAGGCACAGTGGGAAGAGAATGGGAGTGAAGGAATCTCCCTCAGCTACCAAAATTAATTTCAAATAATATAAGGCAGGAAAGATCATAGTGTGACACCCTCACCTCACTGACTGTTCCAGCTTCTACAAGTAGAAGAGGCAGTATTATTGTCCTAGGGCCAAGATTAATTTGATAGGACTGAAATGAAGAAAACTTACTCCCTGAACCATTTTAAACACTCTGAACGTATAACTAAAGTCTTTAACAACTTTTCCTGGCTATTTTGCTGTACTCTGCAAAACTGTTTCCTTCCTCCTCAAAGATATTAGCATCTCAATGCAAAATGTCATGCTTTTCAAGCATCAGGCAGAATGGAACTGAAAAGGTTTAAGTACAGGTTAACCACATTATGCTGTGTAAATATATTCTCTGGTATATATTCAGTATGAAAAAAAAAGCAAAAAGGTCAGGTAAAAGCCTCTTTTTGTTTTTTTTACAGGACAAACCAAGAGTTATTTAGGGTAATGGTTTCTGCTCCAGGTTTGTGGTTTGAATATCCAAATTTCCATTTTTTAAGTACGTCTGTCTGCTGTGCACAGCTCCCACACAAAGTCTTAGAGTGATTGTTCCAGCTATAGGACAAGACCAAATGTAACAATAGACGAAGCACTGCTACCACTCAAAGTAAATAGTGTAATTTCCTTCTATTACATGAATCCAGTGTTAAGTGAGAAAATAAAGGGTTTTTTTTAAAGTATTAGTCATGAAAATGTTATTTGCATACCACAAACCAAATCTTTCACTAAATAAGAGAGCACATGCATTCATGATCTTAGTTAACATCCCCAGAGATTCCAAATATATGAATCCAAGTTCCCAGACCTGCAGGACAATTTCCTGCTCTTTGAATGCCCCAATATACTTCCTTGTGAATCACAAAAGCATTCCAAAATTCTTCTACTACCCAACCACTCATACACACAACCCAAAACCCAAATTCCAATTTTGTTAGATTAGCCTCCTAAAGTACCTAATTTTATTGAGGATATCAATTCCAGACTGCTCCAAGAGGACATTTTTTACAAAAGTGCGTGGGATGGAAATCTTCTCAGTGCTGGCCTCAATGAGGTCCTCACGGATGCGAGCCTTCTTCATTACATTTGGGCAGAGGTTTTCTGCTGCATCCACCATAGACTCAAGGAGTGTCTGCAGCACAGTAAGCAAAAAACAACATCAGATACTGGCATTCACTTTAGCTGGGAGGTGACAGCATTATTCTGTCAAATATGACACTTTTAGACTTGTATTTTTTACAATTCTTATTCTGCTTTCCAATCTATTTTGCATCCAGCTGCAATATAAGACATTTTACAAAATATAGCTTTGAGAATCAAAACACTTGTTCTGAAAATGACCCGCGACTGCACTTGTTTGCCTTTTCAAATATGAAACATTTACATCTCTGTGTGTTGAACTGTCAGAACAAATTAGCTTCCCTTGTGCACCCACCACTGCAGTGGATGCTCTGCTGCAGCTGCCTTCCCTCTAAACTGTGCCCTGAATCACCAATTTTCATCAGTGCTCCAGACCTGCCAATTTGTAAGAAGCATCAGTAAATGAGGAAGAGAGATCCTGAGAATTCAGCAGGCTGTAGATGGCTGGAATATACCAGCTGAATATAAAGCAGCTACAAGCATGATCTGCAGTTGGCATGCAAACCTTTAATATATGGCTCTCATTTATATACATGTAAATCTACAGCAAACTTTAGATCCAGCTAACAATTTTTATTCACACAGAACCACAGAATGGGTGAAAGCTTGGAAGGGACCACTGATGGTCACCTAGGCCAACCTCCCTGCTCCAGGTTTCCCTACAGCACATGGCACAGAATTGTGTGCGGAAGTTTTTGAGTATCTCCAGTGGGGGAGACTTCACACCCTCTTCAGGCAGCCTGTTGCAGTGCATGGCCACGCACACAGGAAAAGTCCAAAGGAGGGTGGGAAAAAGCCAAGGAACAGGCCAGAGTCCTGAATTTACTGAAATGGGCCAACTTGTCTCTGATAAGAGTGAGGGCTGAGAAGCAAACAGAAAAAGGTACTTACAAATAATAAAAGAAACAACATTTCCGTGGAATGGTAAGCCTAGATCTTACCTAGGCATTTGTAAATTGTACAAAAATAAGAACTGCACTCCTTGAAAATGCTACTGATTTCCTTTTTCTTCTCAATCCCATAGCACAGGTGAGTGACTGCAAATTCAACTCCATTGTATCAGAGCTTTTTTCTCTTTGCACAGCCCTACCATAACTAGTAATTTCCTTATGCAGACAATGAACAAGAAAAAAAACCCACCATTGCTGCATAAAAAATTCAGTGATTCAAAGTAGCATCTTTCAGTTTGTAGCTTTTACAGCCTGGAAAAAACTAACAAAGCAACACGAAGCAGCCACAGTGTACAGGAACATCCAATCTTTGCAGCATTTGATTTAGAGTTACAAGGGACAACGGCCATTATAGCTAATATATCTTGTCCCTGGGTTCTCAAGATGCCCTTTAATAACTCTTCCCACACTCCCTCCTTCAGTCCTCGAGCAGATTCTGGGGCAGCATGACTAATGAAGAGACTTGCAAGCCTCTATGGCCATATCCCCATGGGGGATGAAGAACTTGAATGTTAGAGAACACTGAGCCAAGTAAACTACTAATGAGAGTTCCTGACACATCCATTTTTTCCATAGCATCTATTCATTGGTGCAATTGTGTAGTTTATTGTGAAAAAATTGCCTGGCCTCTCAAGAGTTACTGATGAATCACAATCATAAAAGTGATAGACTTGCTATGCTGAATTACAATTGCAGTCTAAGCAGGGTCTTTCAATATGGATCATGTGAAAAAATGCTGTGAGAAGGCATAGCAGGAAAAACTAGATCTTTTCTGAATTTTCCAAAATCAATTTTCAGTCAAAAATCTGAGAGAATTTGCAATTTAAGTCAGAGTTTGGATCTTCAATTGTGCAGCTCAACATGATTTCTTTACTGGTGGATTTTAGCTGTTGATTTCACATGACTATTATCTATAGAAGGTATCTACAGAAACCTTTCCTCACCTCCTAATTCCATGCCCAAATCTTTCACTGATGGAAAGCCATAGTTACCAATATTGACTGTGAAAGTGCACACATTTCAGTCACAGGGCTGCAAGTACCAGTCACCAGGTGAAAGAAAAGAACAAATTACTACCCACAATTAAAGTATCTTAGCATTCAGGGGAAAGATACGGTGATGAAAAGGACGGAAGAATGATGATATCAAAATAAAAAATGGAACAGGTGATGGAGCCAACAAACCCCTTGTTCCAGGACAAAATTTAGGAAGACTATTTTGAGCACTTCTGTCATTACAAAATAATCATGTTTGCATAGGTTCCACTTGTCTTGCTTATTTTCCCTTGAGCTTTCACTGACTGAATAACACATCTCCCGGTACTGTGTGTCCACAGTGACACCAGCAGGAGAAGAGAAAGGCAAGGGTCTTGCTATAATTTCTCCTCTGGTCAACTCAACTCATTCCAATATATTGTTTTTTCTTACTCTAACTCCATTCTTCACCCCCCTTGCTTTCCTACAGTTAAAAAGAAAAAAAGGAAAAAAAATCTTATTTACTTAAAATATGTTCATTGCCTATAACCAATTTCTAAACTTCTTTTTAGAAACACACTCCAGTTGCTATGGAAACTAAAAATCAAAACTCCACTTACAGCACACAGGATTTTTTCCCTCCAACAATTACAAAAAGAATTGTCTTTATGTGAGCTCCCTTATCTATCTTTACAAATAATAAACTGCTTATGATGTTCTGAATTGACCTAAACAACTGGGGGGGAAAAAATAATTCTAATCCATGTTCATCAGTTCTTCCTCTATGCACAGAACTTAAAAGAAAATCTTTCCACCTTAAGTGAAAATTAATAAAAATGAGTGTTGGAGTAT
Organism: Zonotrichia albicollis; assembly: GCF_047830755.1. Classification (NCBI taxonomy): domain Eukaryota; kingdom Metazoa; phylum Chordata; class Aves; order Passeriformes; family Passerellidae; genus Zonotrichia; species Zonotrichia albicollis. Next base: position 94,553,877 of record NC_133819.1, read on the forward strand.
ACAAAGAGCATTATGACTTTATAGTTTTTTGTAAGCCACTTAAATGTGAATGCCACACAGATCAAATGTAAATGTAAAAGTTAGAATGGTTGAGCTAAAGTGCCTTTTGTTGTAAATGCGTAAAAGTGTAAATGGAAAACACATTAATTCAGGAATATTCCAAATGCTGAAGAGGCTTTTTTCTCCACCCTCTATAAGACTTTCCAAGATGAACTTATTTAAGTGCATAAGCCCAGCATGAAGGGCTGACCTGACTACTCTTGTCCCAGTAATACCCCAGAGGTTCCACTGGGAAGAATCTAATGGATAAATCATGTCTGCAGAAATTCTCACTGTATTTCATGTAATGGGGAAAGGGAGCAACACACTAAAAATAGAGCACCATTTTCCTCCTCATTAACTTTTTAATTTCAAAAAAGTAATTAGTAATATGGCATTATTATTGTTCTGCGTTATATTTCCACTGACTGAAGCATTTTCATGTTTCAATTGAAAGATCAAAGAATCTGAAGATGAAGGTTGTAAAGTATTTAAATACTGCAGAACACAGACAAAGCAGCTTAGTCACAAACAGAAGTTGATCTGAGCTGCCCCAGAGTCAGAGTTTTAAATTCATCAGCTTCCATACAGATCCCTACTGTTGTTAAAATTTCTCCACCTTGTCTTCTTCCAGGACTGATACCTGTGCACATGCTGTATGGATGGCTCTTTGCTTGTTGCACAGGAAGAGCAAACATAACTGAAGGTGCAAGTTTCTGAGCAGGAGCTGGCTGAGCACACAGGTGAGAACATTGACAAATCAATGACATCTATTTCAAGAACTGAGGTTTGGCAGGCAACTTGTGAGATGATTTCATGTAAAGCTGCCTGTACCACTTGTAGGTATTGGGCACTCTCAATACCTACAAGTTACCCAAATTCTGCATGAGGTTCAAAAGTGGAAAATCTTGCATAAGGTTCAAAAGTGACCATTGAGGAAAAAAAATCTGCCACGAAGCCTATAAAAAAGCAGCTTTCACTCTACTAGGGCTCCTTAACTACCAAGCCCTTTCCTCCAGGGCATGAGGTTTCTTAGGGTGCTTGAGAAATGCCTTCACAAAAGGCTGAAGGAGCAATTGATCAGTCTTCCCTTCTAGCAGCTGAGAAAAGATGATAATAAACAGTATATGCTCCTTCTGCCCACTGAAAACATACAGGCAACTTTTTATTTTATTCCAACTGGGAAAAAAATCCAGCCCAAAGTTATAAGAAACTAATAATGGAAAGATAGCTAGCTTACAAACAAATCTACTGAGAAGAAAAATCAAGTGTGGCACATTTGCATTTAGCAACAGAAAACCTGAGATTTAGTTATTTCTGCATGTGAGAGATGGTAACACATCTATCCACAGACCTTAAGTTGCTCGTCCACCACCCTTGTGACTTCTCCAGCCATGGATTCAAGTGTCTCTTGGATTGGATTGGAGAGTGAACCATTTGCTCCTGCCCAAGAAGCTCCACCGAGGTGATACAGATTTGGTAAGAGCTGTAAGACAGGAAGAGTATCCTCAGAAAATACGCTCATCACTGTCTTCAGGACAAACAGCAGGAAATTTCTTTGGCTGAAACAAAGTCTTCATAAATTAGAATTATCACTTTAAATACTAGCTATGGTTGGTCATCAGAAAGAAATACTCTTTTGTGACACATATTACTATTTTCACTGCCCAAAACCAGAAAAGCTGCAAGCACACACAGAACTGCTCTCAGCACTGCCAGCATGCTGGGAAAGGCTTACTGTTTTGGAGTTCTTAGCGTCCCGCATCAGCCGTTCTGCACATTTGACGTCCTCCTGTACAGCATCCACACCGCAGTTTCTTAAAGAGTTGAGATGATCTTGCACTTTTACACATATTCTGTCAATCATCTACTTGAACAAAAGGAATACAAAAGATAAAACATCAGGACATTGGTCAAACACAACCTTAATCCAGTCCAGGTAGAAAATCAATAGTACCATGATGAGATTTGCAGTGACAATATAACAACCTGGAAAGGCATGGTAAGACCTTGGCAGCATGTCAATATTATTGAAGGAAAGAACTACATCTCATAAAGACACCCCTAAGCATTTCAAAATAAATAAAACTTTACCATCAGGAAAAATAAATGCTGTGGAATATTTCTCCCACAGAAACCTCCAGGATAACGGCAAATAATCAACAAGTTACCCTATTTAAGTGTTAGTCTAGTTTCTGGATCAGTTTTAATGCTGAAAATGTTTTTGATATACCTAAGACTATAGGTATAGAGTCTAAAGGTCTCTGAATTGTTAAGAAGTTCAGACAGTAAAAGAAAGCTCTTTTAATTCAACAAATACTAACAGCGATTTCTCCAGTCTGAGCAAAACGCAACTGTGCAGGCTTCTGCAGCATTCTTTTAAAATGTAAATATTCCTAGTTGCAAGGGAATTAAAACTATCAAAGCAGAAGTTTCCATCAGACATTTCACAGTGGGATAAATTGGACTTAATCTGTATCCACAAGACAGTTCATTCAACACGCTGCAAATGCAGGGCAGGTGGTATATCTGTATCTTACAAGACAAATCACTAAGAATGCCTGACACATAGTCAGCTTTGATTAAGATATATGAGGCAGGGAGATATAATAGTTAAAAGTCTTTATCAGCCCACTTAGCATACATCAGAACCGGCTATTTGACATTTTGAAGCAACATCTGAGTGAACGCACCATCATATAAAACCTACAGTTCCAGCATCTTATATCATTAGCAATGAGAACTGAAATAATTTCACAGCATGCTCCTTTTCAGATCTACATGAATCTTTCTCTTCAAAGGGTTTTGGGTGGGTATTTTTTTTTTAAGTACAAAAAGCTAATTAATTATTAGACAGTAGAAAGTCTCATTGGGACATCTGGACAGAAAAAAATGCACTCTGGGAATAATAATGCAATTCTATCATACTAGAGAGTGTTTTTCAACTCTCTTTTAAAACTGTTTTTAAAATCCATCCCTACCGTACACAATTTAGTACAGAAATTAGTAATTTTATTTCAAAATAACAATAAATTACATTTCCTGAAACGTGATGTGTATGTGGTGTTGGAGAAAAGCACAACTAAAACCAACAAGCGATAAAAAATCTAAACTTATTTCATACAGAGATTATTTATTTGGGGGGGAAAGTGACATTGGAGGAGAAAAATTATTAGAATAGAACAATTGGTCTTGCAGCTTCTAATTCCAGTATATCTCCATATACCATTTTCTCTCTCAAGAGTTAGAGTACAATTTCAGGTTCCAGTAACAAAACCCTGTTCCATTAAATTTTAATAATAGGCAGAGTACAAGCAAATCAAACTGTTCCTAGTTTCAACAGTAGTTTACTTGGTAATACCCTGAGTCTTTCTCTACATGGTACTGCTGTATTGAAGACCATCATCTCACACACGCTTTGCTTCCAAATACCTTGTCATTGATAATTAATATTTCTTGGGAAACAGGATAATCCACAAGGCACATCTTAAAAGTACTCAGAATGAGAGAGAACTTCCCCCCCCCAAGCAGATTTTAGGCACTGAGGTGTCCATTAAGTATGAAATGCTCACCTGCTGAGTGGTGCTAGTGACAATGCCTTGCTGCAGCCGATATGCTTGCTCCTGTAGGTACTTCCTGGTCTCATGGTTACGAAGCAAGTAGTTTTCTATCTAAAAAAAAGAAAAAACAAAAGCAGAAAAAAAGTCAGATTAGGAAACTGATTTGACTCTTCACATTGTAATTTGTTTTCAGTTTTGTGTTTTCAAGCACATCGGCAAATACAAATTCACTCACAAACTAGTGAAACATAGTCAAACATTGTGGTTTTGCCAATATTTTCTGAAAGAATATCCTATTTTGAACAACTTAGCAAGTTGTGCTGACAAAGGATTAGATCCTGGTTTGAGAAATATTTGAAGGGACTCAACTGTTGGGTGTTGTAGAGATCATGATGACTCAAGATATTTGATTCATTTCTTTCAGATGTCTTTGGTCTGCTGCAAAAACACATATTTGAATAGCAGTATATCTGCAGAGAAAATAAACTGTCTAAAAGTGCCTAAGTGATAGTGCATACTCAGTTCACCTGTTGGTTAATTAAAGCTAAGCAGTACAGAAGTGCTTTTTAGAGACAAGTGATTCCTGCTGACAGGCCACCACAGTTGTCACCAGCAGTACACACCCACCATCAGCCAGCTTCATGGCACACAGAGTAATCCCTAACCCTGCTTTATCAAATTTGGTGAAGCCAAAAACACCTATTAACAAACTGGTCAAGGTTCACCAAAGGTGATGGACCTGGTCTGAAAGAGAGAGGGGAAGAAAGATGAGCGGAGCAGCCAGCAGGTTGTGAGGCTGAGATCAGTGGGGACAGTCGCCCCTAAGGTGGCAGCAGCAGCAACAACTGCAACATATGACCATGCTCCAGAGCAAATCCCTGGGTTTATCCAGTTTGCCCACTCCAAGCCAAGTGTGCTGCAAAGACACCAGAGCTCAAGAGGGTGGCTGCTGTGTCCATCAGTCAATCAGTGCAGTTGTCCCAGCAGCAGGTTCTGTCCATGCAGGAAGGCTTGCATCCCCACCTGCAGGAATCACCTGTGTTGTGTTCACAGCACCACTCCTGACACTGATACCTTTTCTAGGAGCTAACTTTCTCATGTTGTGTGAAGAAAGCATAACCACACATTAAAACAAACTCAGGGTCTAACAGTTTTAGCAACCTTGATATGAATAAAAGGAAATGCTCTTTGTACATAGTGCCTAATTAACACACAGATTTTAAATCCCCACGGCCAGAAGCTTCCCTGTACTTTTTTCAGAAATGCATCTACCAGTCTAGATGTGAACAAGGCCAATTAGATTAGATGAGATGTAAGAAATATGTCCATCCCCCATGAATCAGATTTTTAAAAGCAGAATTGAGAGAATTTTCATGCATCAAAGAAAAAAATACTAACTACCAGCACCTCTCCCTGTGATGCTCAAATTACAGAAAGCAAGGATCATACACATTTGCTTTTTAATCACAGTTATCTGTAAGAACTATTTATAACATTTTTATGGCCTTACCCTGGCTGAAGGAAAACTGCTCATTAAAGAGATGTGAAATGTGTGCTTCCTGACTGAGCAGGAGGCTTGTTTGGAGCTTGCAAGATTTACCATATTAAAACTCAGCTGGGAGTTTTATAAATCAGGCAAGTGGAACACTACAGATACTGTCAACACCTTTTCATCCAAAAGAACATGCTGGTGCAGTTGCTTACTTAGGGCAACACAGTGTGTGAATTTTATATGTACAATATAAAACACAGGCAGTAAATGTTTTCATCCTCCCTCAAATTGAAGAGCACCCTTTGTCCTGTACAGAACTGACTGCACTTTTTATGCCAATATAAAAAGCCTGCACCAGTAATTCTAAACATTTGGTAATACCCACAGGCACATATGTAACAAACATGCAGTTTCTAACTCTCTCTTTCATAGTCAGGCACACAGTAATACCAGGTCTAGTTTGCATGTTTTTAGTTATGATATTCTGACACCACTGCATTCTATCAGCCTTCACTCCCAGAATTCTGTGGAATAAAAAGCTATTGCAGCACTTGATTACCATGTATATGTCTCTGCAAACCAAACAATCCTTGAATCCAGTATAGAATTCTTATTCAGCCAAGCATGAAGTCTCAGAAACTTAAAATGACTATATTTTTGCTGGTTTGATTTCTGTTCATTGGTGGCATATGCAATACCTTTTGCAGAGCCTCTTCTGTTTTCTCAGGGTTTGTTTTGAGTGCCTGGGAGGCATCATTCATCGGTATAGGCATGAATCTCAATGTATAATTCCTAAAGAAAAAAACAAATGGATGGTGAAAGTGAATCTAATTACTGTATCTCTTTATAATCACTGTAATTTTTTATGAAGAATAACCTAGAAGGGAGAAGTAAATGCATCCAGCTTGTCCATGGAGGGTACTAAGAATGTATTTTTCACATTTTTAAGTTAAATAGTTGGAAGTATATATGCTCTTTTTTGCTGCTAATTCTTCTTTACTACTAAAAGAGAGGTAGATTTTGAAAAGCAGTTACATGGTCGATGCCCAGTGGCTGCTGATTAAAAGCCTATCAGCCCTCTGTACCTCTGTGCACAAGGCTAGATTATTTTTGTGTATCTAAACAGAACAGGGAGAATCAGTGCCTGCTGGAAACTGTATCAGATCTAAGACTAAGTGGAAATACTCAGTAATAGAAGATAGCAACTAAGAGACTGAGTTTTAGAAATTTACTATTTAATAACTTCTCATGTTTACAACAATTTGAAGACTCTTGCTGCATTTTTAATAAAAAGCTGACAAAACAAGCATAGCATCTCCACATTGCTTCATGCAAGCAATTGCTCCCTGCATTTTCCTTATTTGCTTGCAAAATATTTCTGCAGCTTTGTCCATCTGCTGCAATAAGAAATTAAAGACAGGAGTTTGGTCCTGAGTCAAAATTACATTTAAACTCTGGAACATAAACTATCATAACACAGTTATACTTAAAATGCCACCTACAGTGGTATGTCCACACAACTTCAAACTTGAATAAATGGGGGGAAAAAAAAAACCCAGCAGGAAGTTTTTAAAACCTAGAAAGGAAATTATTCTTTCTATTTTCAATTAATCCTTTATTTCCTGCAAACATTTTTCTCCTTCTTCTGCAAACATCCCACTAACCGTCTGTTCCTATTCCATCAAGAGCTACACAAATATGTTTGGAACCCTCTATTCTTGAGCGCTTTGAAGTTGGCAATTTCAGTTGAGTCACCACCATTGATGACAGCAGACCACACTACTCCCAACAGCAGACACCTTAAATAGTGTGAAACTCCAAGCTTCTTTCCCTCCTTCTCCCACCAGGTGCTTGGACACGTGCAACACCATTCTCTGAAGGGCAGTGTCCTCCTGAGCTGCAAACACACTGATTCCTCATTGATACCATCCAATATTTTACTTTAAATTATAATGGAAGGCTTTTATGTTTCTTCCTCAGTGCAAACATGGTGATGTACAGCTGTCAGTGCAGGCAAAGTCCCTGTCCTTCCACAGTGTCCAACTATCTAGTTCATCAGACAGAAAATTACCTCTTCTTTTTAGCTGTCTTGTCCTTCAGAAGAACAACACTGCAAACTATCCAGACCCTGCTATGTGTCCTCATGTAATGCTAACCAGTGTCCACCAGCACGGGGAGAATTTTTAAACGTCAAAGATGTTGAACTCAAAGACAGATAATTACAGAACTTGCTGATTGCCTGACAGGTGGGGTATTTATTTAGTTAAAAAAAAAAAAGGTAGTTTTCTAAGGATCTCTGCAGCTGTTTGACATTTAATACATCCCATTCATTGAAATCTGTAATTGCCAGCTCTCATGCTAGCAGTCATATGCTAAATTCAGTTTAGTCAAAGACTTGGTGCACCCTCCCTCACACATATGGACACACAGAGCTGGAGGAGGGCAAATGAAAGGTAGGGAGATTTGCATGGACACAATCACAGAGGAAAAACTTTCTTTCCTACCCTAAGGGAGGAAGGAAATCCTCAGTACTTGCATTGCTTTCAGACACACAGTATTATTTTCATCTAAGAATTTACCAGCCCTTAGGGGAAAATATCAAGAATTTAAAGCTCACTTCTCAACTTTATCATTATGCTTTTTTTTCCTCTGTTTCCTTGAAGTCTAAAATATTCCCCCATTCTTCTTTTTATTAACACTCCACTTGTCTCTTGTAAAGGAGTACATTTTGCTACAAACTCAATAATCCAGTCATTTCCTAAGTCATCGATATACTCAGCAAAATACATATATTTAAAAGATGTTAAATTTCAGAAAGGTGCTCAAAGACTGTAGAGGATGTCCCAAAAGAGGTACTAAAAACTTCTTGTTCTAGATACAACATGTGTGACAACAGTACTACATTTCATCACATTATTTCCCCTGTAGTAACTTCTGATCCACACACTACATATGCTCTGTGCTGCAGTGGAGATTTTACTTACAGGAATAAGATTATCTGTTTTCCAGGTCAGGGTGTGTGAATTTCACATCACTGCTAAGGGAAGAATTCATAGCCCTCTGACAGACTCCAGCATTTCTCCTTAGACATTAGAACTTCACCTATTTCTTCAGTCAGTCCATATAGAAAAAAAATCTTTCAGAAATGAACATGAGACAATGCTGCAGAGTCCTGTGACAGAGGGGGCTCTAGGCTGCATATCACATGTTTATCTTCATATTAAAATTACAGAGATAGAAAACTCTGCTTAATGGCCAAGCTGAATAGGATGCCCACTGCTCTCAAATGCCCTCCTGAACTGACACTTGTAAGGGACTCAGCAGAAAATCTTCTCAGGACTTCATACACCTCTCTGGGACATCCCTGGGGCAAAATCTGCCAACAGCCATGGGCCTGGAGTTCCTTTGCAGGAATAACATTTTCAAACAGCAACAAGCAGATAAAGAAAAGTTGGAGATTAGGAAAGAAAAAACCTTCCAGTTACTTCAGCCTGTTTTAAAGTCTGCTACAAATCACCTCAGCTTCCTGCCTATGCAACTAAAGTCTACCTTTCTTCTTGTTTTGTGGTTTGGTAGATGAATATTTTTCATAAAATCAAAATAACATGTGGAACACATGTCCTCAAACATCTTCAGTATATTTCATTCCATTTTGAGCAATGTTTTTTTTCTACAGAATATTGATGGCTTCAGGTATTTTTAGGAAACATGTTGTGAAGAATGTTCTCAAAATGTCTTCCAGATGGATTGTTTACAGCTTAATTGTTTTCAGCCAGTACTGACAGTCCCTCTCTTCATGTTTAAACCTTTGTTGCTTGTGGCTTAGTGTGTGATGTTATCAATGTTTTTGACAATTTAAAAATCTTTAAGGCAACATAAAATGACCTCAGCTTCCAAGTTAAATAAATTAGATGTCACCCGGAAAAAGTACAGTGCCACATAATTAACTGTGGCATTCCGGGGGTGTTTTTGTTTAGATTACTTGCTTTTGCCTCAGGATTTCCACCCCTTCTCTATTTACTCATCCAAACACTTTGGAACAGAGAAATAAAGCTGACGCTTTACCAGAAAACAAGTGCATTTCTTTTTCTACCCGACTTCCCCATGCTATTGCCCTTTAACAGAGAAATGTCTGCAAGTTGACAAATAACCTTTCCAAATTCTTACTCACTACAATCAATGGAATCACTGCAACAGGATTTGCTTAATTATACATAATTTATCTAATTTCCCACATCAGTGCAACTGAACTAATTTCAAAACCGAGTATATAGACTACAATAGTTTCACAAACCAAGTAACTTTATAAGCTCTAGTCTCATGCCCCCTGCAAGGGTTAAGGTGCTCCCTTAAGTAGTTATACAGTTTTACAAGATACCTTGTAGGACCTAGCAATAGTAGGATACATTCACTTTCTAAAGAGAGCCTTTGCTCCTGCCTGGGGGATTTCATGATGTGAAAAACTTCAACTGCTTCTTACTTTAAATCTGCAATTCTTCTCTCTTAAGTAATAATAACATATAAAGAAATGTGATGGATGTGGAAGAAGATGAAAGCAATTTAATGTCTATCACTGGTAATAGCTGCATCTGTGAGTAAACTCATGGAAGCAAAATGACCCAAAGCACAGCAATTACAAAGAAAAACTGCAGGTCCTGAGATCATCACTATTAGTTTCAACTTGCTAGGGGAAAGAAAAAAAGTCAGACGACAAAGGCCCACTTCAGTAATTTTCTGTCATTATGTACAGCTTCATTCACTAGAATAGAATTTCTGCACACTAGCAACACAAGAGAATGAAGCAAAGGGAAAATATTACCAAATTCAGAATTTGAACGCTAAGAGCAGAACTCAAGGACCTTAATGTTGATAGCAGAGTACGGATGAAAGAGCCACAGAGCCTCTTCCCATCCTTTTGAAGGATGTGAAGTCATGAATTTTCCTTTAGATTAAACATCCTGATGCTTAAATTTGAGAGCACTCAGCATCTTCAAGATCATATTGACTGCGGTGAGAATTGCAGCTGCTCAGATCATTCAGGATCTTTGGCCTCTTCACCAGACATTCAATTACTTGAGACTTACTTTTCCAGTGCCACAGCTATGTCCTGGAAGCCCTGTGCAGTGATGTTATTCTTGTCCCATATTACAGTTCTGAGAGGTGGTGGGAAGAGAAAAGAAAAACGTAAGTTAAACAAGAGCCACCAAGCAAATCCATAATGAAGCTTTGCATATTGAAATAACACACTGCTGAATATTCAAAATTGCAGAAGGCAGCACTTTAAAAACTTGTCTTTACTTAGATGGTAAATCCTTGAAATCACAGAAATGATGGATAAATACCCAAAATCCAGTTGCCTGTACTTTAAAGGGGACTGTACTGTATTTTCTATCATTAACATAAGTACCTTTTCTAAAACACAATTGATAGAAATATTTGGGCACAAATTCCTGCTTTTTTGAGGAATAGCATCAAAACCAAAGTTCAAATGTCTCCTCTGCAAGGCCATACTGAAAAACTAGAAAATTGCAGTAACTGGTCAATCTCTGTTCCACATAGGCTACATGTATTTTAAAAATTCATGCTGATCAGAGGTCAAAATTTGCAGGCTATTACACATTCAGCCCTGCACTAAGCTCATCACACTGTTCACATGATTCCCCATGCAACACAAGTAGCTGCCAAAATAAACCATTAGGTTAGGTGCATAAATGGCAGCTCTTTTGAATACACAGTAATGATAAGAGTGATCAGGCCTTCCCCTCCTCCCCCAGTTCAGACCACTCAAGCAGACTGCTTGGCAATTTGCAAACACATGTTCAAAGATCTCATTAGTAGGCAGAAGAGACAGACAAGCAGATAAATCTTGCTTCTGCTAGAGCACCAGTTGTAGCTGTTCTTAAAAAAAAAAAAGGCACAAAACCAAACAAAGATTTCTGGTGTTTATAAAAGAGAGAAAAAAAAAGATGGATGGCATGCTTTCACAAGTAGTGACATCCTTCTGTTGTTGCACAATTATCCCTCTGTTTTTTAGATGAAAGGTAAGAAAGAGAGGAAGAGAGATTCTACACTCACTCTGCAAACATCAGGTATGTTAAGGGTCAAATTTTGAATATTTCTGCCACTGGAAAGTGTGTTTATACTTCTACCTGGGTGTCATTTTATAACATTTTGGCAGAGCCAGTTACCATTGCATTATTCAGCCTGTAATCACACCACAGACTGTGGTGACAATATGTCAACTGTGACATTCAGCATACTGTGAAACATTTCAGTCTGCCACCCTGAAATGTATCAAGACTTTATTTCCTCAAATATTGTGGTCATTTCAGGTTAATGCATTCAATAAACCTAAGCCATCCCCCCAGTGCTTTCTTGACATTTTTAATATTCAGTTTGGGCACAGCAACACAAAGGCCAGAGGATCCCTGCCTCTTGAACAAAATAGCCAAGACTGTTTGGGGGAATTTCTTATCCTCCAGGGAACAAATACTTGGAGACCAAGTAAAAAGTGGTCTTTTTACACTGACAATACACTGAGGGAGGTTCATCTGCACAGTCTGAAGAGGAAGAGGGAGGATTATCTTTCCTGATGAGGGTGACATATTTAGAGGTCCCCATCCAGATTTATGCTGATTGAAGGTTTTACTGTTTGTGAAACACATGCTGGATAGAAAAAAGTGATACTCTCAAGCCATCAGTGCCAGACATGCTAAAAAGCAGTGAAGTTGTTGGGCAGATGAAGTTGCAAAAAAGATATGCCAAGGTCCATCAACACAGTAGGAAGGGGAGAAAGGAAGGATGGATGGTCCATGCTGCTCCCCATTTTGAATTCCACATGCCCTTAGTTCTACAAACTGACACTTCAGAAGACAAAGAATAATTCACTTCAGTTTCCTATCCAAGTATCAGAATTTTCTCTGCTGGGAAAGCCTCCAGTAAGAAGGAGAGAGCAGAACACAAGAGAGTAGCTAAGCACTAGAATTGTCCCAGGGACACTGTGGAATCCTTGTAGAGATCTTCAAAACCTGCATGGACAAGTCCCTGAGCAACCTCACATAGCTTTAAGTTGGCCTAGCTTTGAGAAGAACATTGGGTTTAATCAACAGAGAGCTCTGTAACAATGTAATTTTTTCTGTCATTCTAGAAATTTGAAAAGTCTTTTAATTCCAACAAGAGGCCTTTCTGTTTAAATGTAGAAAATTTCCCCCAGTTTCAGTTAAGGAAATGTTTTTGATGGGACAACTTCCTTCTCTTGCTTTTCTGTTGTTGTTTTCCTTTCTCTTAAGAAAAAGAAGGATGAGAATCCTTCCAAATAAAGACATTTTAAAGTGCCTGTACGTAGAAAGGTTCTGAAGAGAAACAGATTGAGAATAAGCCAACTACTTCAGTATTATTAAACCATTCTACTCTTTACTGCAAATACATTTCACTTACCTGAGTTTGGTGTTTATCTGTAGGGCTTTTGCCAGCATCTTTGCTCCCATATCTCCCATGGCATTTCCACTAATATCCACTTTTGTGAGAGAAGTATTGCTGCCCAAGGCATTAATAATGATGGTGACCTCAGTCTTCAGCTTGGAATCTGCAAGTGACAGCGACTGGAGAGGCTGTGGATTATAGAAAATGCACTGATAACAGAGCTGAAAATGCACTGAATTCCTCAAACACCAACTAAAAGAAGTTACAAGTTTCCCAAACTCTTGGGGACAGCAGTAAACATCAAAGAGTTATTTCTGTGTTAGCTGCAGATCCCAACAACACATGATAAACTGGGAGTCAATAACAGCACAGGCGTCAAACACATGCACACAAGCAGATTAAGTTAACACCCTGTGAAAAAATTTTCAAGTGGCAATGCCTCCAACTTCCTGACTTCTACTAATACTAAGCACAGAATACAGTGTAAACCTCAAAAAAGGGAAGATAACAACAACCAGCTTCACAAGATATCTTCCAGCGTCCAGTGGGTTTTGCTTTACCAGCATTCGCATTTTCAGTGAAAAATAAAAGTATCTACCATTCCCCTTCTCTCCTTCAGGCTGACACTTTTGCCCAAGGGCAAATTACAGTCCAAGGCATTGTTAAAACAAACAGTTTCCTTAAAGTGTTTTATTATTTTGACTTCAAATTTAGGAGTGATTTTGCATATCTGTTCCTTCAACAAAGGGCATGGGTTTTCAAGAAAAGATGAAACTGTAGCAGGTCTGAAATTCAAAGCAATATTGAGGTTTTTTTTACAATGAATAAGTCTACTCATTGTAATAGATACTACAATATTTTTCAGTAACTTTATTTTTTTATGAAGCATATTAAGCTGAAACTATCTTACTTGGCTCCAGCAAGTCATGCTCCAAGCCTCAAAAAAACCTTTTCTAAAAATGCCCATATTTCCTCCACTCTCAATACCCCCAACACTCAACAGCAGGAGCTCAAGTACCACGGTTAATTTATCCCCATGCCTTGCATAGATATTACAGCTCCTAAAAGTGCAATTTGTCTTTGGTGATGAATGAGGACTCCACAAAACATTTCCCTTACTCAAGTGTGAGTCCATACAGAGAAGTGTATCGTCATTATATACCCACTTAGGCATGTGCTGAAGGATGAAATATTGGAACCTAAAATCCTCAAATAGCCAGCACAAGAAAATCAACATCACATAGCAATGAGCCACAGCATTTATGTTACATCCTGAAGTTTAGATAAATTAAAATAAACCAACCAAACTCTGCACACCTTCCAGGGTCCAAGGTCCTTGCATCATACCTGCTATACAATCGGATCTAACTCCCCAGACACCACTGGATTACAGTGATAACCAAAAAACTTGCAACAATGCAAGAAATGCACTTACTAATGAGGAAAAGCACAAAAATTTGGAAGCACAGCAGGTTGATAATTATAAAGTCTAATAATAACAGAAGCCACATGCTGGTTTTATTTTAAATGGAAGTTATTAAATTACTATGCTAATACACTTAATCTGTCTGTTTTTTAATTTTATTGCACGACATGAAGAGAAATGTAAAGAATTATTAAGAATTTAAAAGCAATATTAACATAAAAATGTTAACATCACATTTAGAATGGCACTCAGGAGCTCTTGACAGAAGTCTGAGAAGCCCTTTTGCTGACAGATTCACAGTAAAGCAGCACCATGCAGCACTAGGAGAAATCAGCAATAAACTTGTGAATGTGAGATTGTTTCTGTTTTTCATGTTTCACTTTAGAAATGGGCATTGGAGTAACTGAGCTGCACATGATCCCTCCCACATAATTCTTCTAAATCTCAAATATCCTCCCAGGAAGCTTCTTGCATTCCAACACTCTGACAAAACAGTATATGACTGAAAACACTTCTGTACTGTGTTCTGTAAGGATTGACAGCCATGCACCATCTAAATATTCATTAAATTATCTGATCATCACATTAAAAATCCCAAATGAAACAACAACAACAAAAAAAAAGGAATCAAAACCAAATCCCCCACAAATATGGGAAATACTCTACAAACATTTCTTTTAACAACTTAATAGTTTTAGCTTGATATTGAGAAAACAGAAGTCTAAGGAGCACTTTCAGTGTCCCTACTACAGAAAATAGGTACTTTGCCAATACAGAGAAAATGCCTCAACACAATCTTTTTAAGGAAGAGGAATTCTCAAAGTACAAATTTACAATTAGAAATTGTATGATTTTATTCATTGATTCAGTCATACTTCTGTTCGAAAAAACCCTAGGAATTAAATCAAGCTAAATTTGTTTTTCCTAAGAACAAAAATGCTGCAAAAAGCCACCAAGAACCAATTCTGCACCAAGCACTGAACTAACAACTAAAGATAATCATCACTAGAAATTCACTGCACCTATGCAGGAGTGATTACCACTCTGAGTAACAACACTGCATATCTGCAGTGTAACATCCATTTTTGCAACAAGAAAAGGAATGGGCTCCTTAAGAATACATTATAATAGTCTGCACAGTATAGCACCTATTTATATAAAAAAATACATTAAAAGAACCCAAAAAATGAAACTAAATGTTACATTCTTGCTTATATAAAACACCTGTGAAGCTCTGCTATGTAGGTTACTACTACTGCTTTTAAATGCTGCAGAATTACATTTGGGTATCACTCTATTTTAACAGTCATAGAAGCAAGCCACTGATTGTTTAAATCATTTTACTCATGACTCACATTAGCACAGCAACAGAGCTATTTAAAGTGTGCATAAACACATGAAGAAGCATTTAGAGATTTTTATTTTAGATAAGAGCCACTTGCTTCAGCTTTCTATGCAGACAATGTGCAGTCCCTGAACTGCGCAGCGTGCTCTGGGCAACATCACACCCTGGTCTCTACAACTGCATCTTAAATTTTTCATGTCCTGTGGCAGTAAATGCATACTGTTGTTAGAATGAAGACCACCTCATTTAAGATTCAAATTGAAATAGCTAGAGACTTAAAATAATTTTCTAGCATTGAGATACAGTGAGGACAATCCTAGGCTGCTTTTTGCAACATATTTTTCCCACAGTGCTACAGTGTCTGTCCTCAACTCTCTTGCTGCTAGGAGATAGTTCATGCTGGTTTTAGTGCTTCATGAGACAGAAAAAAACCAAGATTCCTTCACTGAAGAGGATTAACAAGAGAAAAGAACATGGGGCAAGAAGAGGCAGGGTAACACCAAAGGATCATATGCTATATCCCAAATGTTAATGAAGTGACATGAAGGAGAGACAGTTACTCTAAGCAGCTAAATAAAACAACTTTTTGGTGAATTATTTCATTATAACGCTGTTTGAAAACAGGATGACAATACGTTGTGTATTGTTAGGTTAGGTCAGGAAAACATGGTGGGTAAGAATTACAGGAGCACATCTGACCAGTGTATAGTGTAAAAGGCAGAAAGTGGAACAACAAATGAGGTTGAGAAAAGAAAAGGAATGCAAGAAGTGGAAGCTAATGATGCAAAGGAGAGAGAACTGTGCAAGAATGATACACACAAAATTTAACAGCTACATTTTCCTACAACCTGGAAGTTTCAAAAAGAGAAGCCAGGAAAGATAAACAAAAGTTTGTAACACTTAAAGTAGAAATAATACAGTGAAAGTTGAAATTTTTGTTCTTAAGAAAAGATAGTAAAGAAAGCAGTCATAAAATAGGGGGGAAATGCCAACAGCATGTTTGAGAAGATGATTTGGGCACTGAAAGGCCACAGAGTGCATTGATGAGGGGTTTTAGGGTATGGACTGAGTGGGAAGAAATGTTCACCTGCAACAGAACAAAGGAATAATGGAAACAGAAAACATACCAAATTACATTAGCTTGTGATTCACTTCTTCAGGACAGCTGCGAAAGGATAAGCATGAGAAATAGGGCAGGACAGAGACAAATGCCCACACAGAAGCAGCAGGTGGTATCTGATGAAATTAAACCCCTCAGTACAGGATCAAAAGGAAAAGGAAAGGAGGGGAAGGAAGGCAGTCCTGCAGCATTCCCTTTAGAGGCAGAGTACGAGGAGGTGGTCACACAGCACAAAGCAACAAGGTCAGCTTGGTACAAGAAGCAACACAGAGTTTCACCAATACATTACTTAGCACAGCCCTACATCTAACTTGAGCAAACAAGGATTTTCATTAAGGTGCTTTCATTACAGGTGTTACCTCAATTAGAATCAGTTTTGGTATCTGTATGAAGAACTTTACCACATCATGCTGACCTTCCATGCTTTAAAGAATAAAACATGGAGAAAGGCACAGAATCAAGAAACACCCGTACCACGAATCCCATTTAAGAGGACAGAAAGAGCATAGAGGACTGGTTTAATAAATCACTTCAAATACAACTGAGAACTAAGAAAAAAGGAATCCAGAATATGAGTCTAATGACCTTGGCAAGGCAAGAGACACTGGGAATCCTGATTAAAACTGCCAGGATACAGACACAGATGGGAGGAGAAGACAGCCAGGCAGTTAATATGGAGAGCACGAACTTGGAGGTGAGACAATAAAAACAACAGGAAGTAGCAGGTGTTCAAACAACCTGAGTCTACAGTTGGCTGTCTCTGGAGAACGAGGAGAGCTTGCTTGGTACTTGCACAGGTAATTAAGGAGAAAGAAAGGACTAAGAGTAGATAAATAAAGATTGACAAGCATGAGAGTAACAGGGCATCTTAAGATCCTCTTCTAACCAAAACTAGGTTGCCAAGAATGGGCAAGAACACAAATTCAACCACAGAAGTATTCCAGAATAACAAAAGTAGAGAAATTAAGGAAGTGAGCAAGCATCCCAGCAAGGTACCCTGAAAAGGTTTTATGAAATTGCTCCCATGACTAAGAAAGGTAAAAAACAGCACAGTGAATGGTTTATTTGCATCTTTGGAAGAAGTGAGAGATTGCTGCAGTGACCTTGCCAAGGGAAAAAAAAATTAATACACAAGAACAGCTATCAGGAAATAATGCATTCTATGAATTAAAAAAAAAAGCATTGCTATTGAGAACACTATGATCGTAATCTCTTATCAGGACACAAAAGTGCGGAGAATTTGTGCCTAAAGGGCTGTATAATTTAGACATAAATAACAAGGTTACACACATCCAACTACTTAAAATGAATATTTTTCAACAATCACAGATCCTAAGACTATCCTCAGAAAACATTCCCCTACATGGCACAAGTTAATCCAAATTACAATTTGAAAAAAAAAAGCAAATCCAAAATGCTGGATGTATCTGTGCAGAGTTGTGATCAAATCTTATGCAGCAAATTAAGAAAATGAAGAAAATTATCAGAAATAGACTGTGAGGGTACAAATACACATGATGATAGTATGTAGAAAGATACTCACTGAATCCTCGTCTTGAATCATCTGAACTAAATTATCAAGTACTGGAGTGAGATTTCTGAGGGAAGAAAAGTTAGGAAGATGATGAAATCAGCAGTTTCTCCTCAATCATTCTCTTGTTATTTAGAAAAAAGAAAATCCTTACTTGGATTTCATGTTGTTAAAGTTTTTGCCTAATGCCAAGTGTCTTATCGACCGGTTTTTACTAAGCCAGACTACAAGGGTTGAGAGATCAGATTCTAGGCCTGCAAAGAATCAGATTAGATTAGGAATTAAAACACATTTTCACAAAAGACCCAGACCAGGGCCAATTACTGATGCTATATTCAAGTAATTATAGCAGCATACTAATTTCCAAAATGTGTAGGAAAATTTCCATTCTTCTATCTTTAAATCTTTTTCTCACTAGTGCCTCTGCTTTTCTATGAGAATAAATGCTTTCTCTAAAAGAAACCTTTTAAATCTCCCTGCTAATCAGCTATTAAAGGCATCTCTCAGAAACACAGAAGAGAATTAGTCCCCTATCCACAGTCCAATCACCCAAGGGTAGTTCCTCGCAGGGTCAGGCAGAGTTTCAAGTTCCTGGGAGAATTCTGAAATAATGCTAATCACTATGTAGTCTTAGGAGAGCTGTGTACCAACAATATTTCAAAGCCTTCAAAAGCCTGTAAAAAAGGCTAACATAATACACTACAAATAAAATAACCTAAAAAACAAGGCAGATTTTTTTCTACTCCTGAGTAAAAGAAAATTAGCTTTAGTATTCCCAAGCTAGTTATGTGTTTGAGGAGTCCACTAGCTAGATTACAATGATTTAGAATTCAGATTCACAGCATAATTTAGATTTCAAATATCTATCTTTATTTATAAAAATAAATCTTTTTGCCTAACTGGGCTGAATCAGTAGCTCTCACAGCTTTCTACCTGTCCATCTTCTTGGGCATTCCACTGTGCTGGGAATCTGTTTCTGAAATACTTCTGCACTTGGCTAATAGAAGGGCAAACACAGCAGGTGAATTCTTCCAGTTCATACATCTACACCTTGGATCTGTAAGATGAGAAGCCAGCTCATATTTCCAGGAATACCTGTGCTGGGAAGCACAGAGACTCCAAAGCAGAAATATTCAAAGACTATTCCAAAGACTCAAGCAGGTCTTTTCTCACCTGAAGCTCTTGGCTCTTTGCTCCAAATTTCCCCCCTCAGCTTCATTCTGTACCAGACCCTTCCCTTTGTTCTTTCACTATACTTCTAATTCTCATTCAGCTTCTTATCTTCTTGTACTTGACCCCAATTTACCCTGGATCTAATATGAGTTGGTGCCATTATTTTATTCTGCTATGTTAGACTGATCTCAAACAACAAACTTTGGAGGGTACAGTTAGTCTTCCAACGTTCCTTAATAAGAGGCCTTGGTCTGAGACATTTCCATAACAGCATGGCCAATAAGCACAAAGCAAGAGCAAGCACCCTTGGTCACACTGAGAGCTGAAACAAAAAGCATATCTTGACTTGCATGACTCTCCATTCCTATTCTGTGTACTTACCATTGTCTGAAATATCTAGGCTGGTGATATTGTGTATTTCTGCTATGCATCCTTCCAAGACTTGTGCACCTCCAGATCTTAACTAGAGACAAAACATCATCCATTTTTGCAAACTAGTTATGGTTTCAAGATCACACAGAAGACAGTGGTAGGAGCTTTGTGAATACAGAAGGCACTAGCAGCGGCAAAAACAACAGCAACACAAGAAGTTATAGACATCAAAATGACAGCCTATGCACACATTCCTACTGTCCTCACTCTTAGTCTCACTATTTGCACACAAATGAGAAAAGGGACTCTCTTTGCTTTCCCTTGAAACTACCTCTCAGCCTTCAAATCAGGAAAATACTTAAATGGTAAAACACAGCAAATCCTTTAGCACTTGGGCTGGGCAGTGCCAGAAGGATTGGGGTGAGCATTCTCTACATGAACATTTCCAGTGTCTGGTGATACAAAAAAATAAACTTAGACCAGCCTATCAGCTTGCAACCCTGGCACCCTTGAACTCCACTACAGTCAGGCCTTACTGCAAGCATCTTCTTCCAGCTTTTAGCACCATGCTAAGGCGCCCAAAAGATAAGTGGGGGGCATACAAAACAAAAAAAAAATCTCAATTAAATTATGCCTCCCTGTTGCTGAAAAGAAAATTCAAATAATCCAGTTGTAAAACAGCCATAAAAGACAATGAACAAGAGAAAACAGTAATATAGTCATTCTTAAGAAATAGCAATAAAAGAAAAAAATTGCAACAATAACAAAATGCCTGACTGCAAAATATCAATTATGATATTATTAATCTGAAATATTACATGACTATAAAAAAAGTCAGGATTTAATGAAAAAACAATAAAATGTTCTAGGAGAAAACATCAACATTAAGAATTAAAGTAATGAAATCTTACACACTTATTTACTAATGCTACTGAATTAACATATTTTTTTTCCAAAGGAGCAAAAGCATTTTCTTTTCTTTTTTGCAGCTATGTACTTTTATATAAGGTGCATTTAAATTTATAAACATCTCCCTGTAAAAGATTTTAGCTGAAGTAGGAAAAAATTCTATGGAAATTTCATTTTTACATTTTCTATCTTCACGTTATTTGCTTCAAAAAGAATGGAAAGCTGTTTCAAACCTCTTCAAAGCTTTTTCACTTCCTGTGCATAAAAATTGTGAAATTTTTTACTTAGTTCACTTACTTGGGTAAATAGTCTGAATCTACCTGCTGATATTTCTGAGGACCATCAGCTTTTATCCATGCTATAATTATAAGAGCAACAAATGCCTTCTAGAAGCATTTTCGAATAAAGACTTGATTTGGCACTTTTTTGAATATTTGAGGTATGTGATGGGTTAACAAGCAGCTGGATAACTTGACCTGAGAACTGGAGAATGGCCTTTGGTGGCCAATGGTTATCTTTGGTGGCCAAAGATAACACCTAAATCATAAATCACATCTGGAGTGTGAGAAGTACAGAACATAAGGCACCTTTTCCCCTCTCCATAAATCCAAGGCTGCCTATCCTTCACCTCATCCTCTCAATAAGTAGTCACATTACAGGCTGTATTCAGGCCAGAAGTGCTGCAAATTTAACTCAACTTTATTTTACTAAGAGCGTTTATAGCATTTGCTGTATGAAAGCCAAAATCATTCAGTTTTTCTTTGTGCTGCTCTCTCAGTGTGGCCCACCACAAGACACACATTTCACACAGAGTGTCACATCTACTACTGCAGAATCTATGGCAGATCATACATGGAACTGGACTGGTTGTTGGCAGGGTAAAGTTCTATACACTAAAATTGTACTCACAACAGAATCCAAATGCTTTTGGCTATATATACTTTGAGGGCTGAAGTGGACAATTTTTCAGGAGTAGCTTTCAATCTTGTACAAGATAACTCTACATTCAAAATTTTAAATATATAAACATTTCTTGAGCACAAATGGTGATATCTATTTGATCTGAAAGTGATGACAAAAACTCCACTTTTAGGATCACAATTTGCTGCAACTGTGTTAAAATACTTTGCACATAGATATATATATATAAAATCAGAGATGAATTGAAGTGCTGCTTGTCAACGTGGACTGTGATACTGACAAAAAGACTCTCTGCAAACCTCTACATGATATACTTCTGAGAATACAAAGAAAAGCTCTCAGAAAATGAAGAATAACCCTTCTACAACTAAAAATGCCAAGTGTGTTCAAAGCTATGAGGTACTAATATGGGAAGGGCAAACAAAGCTGCTTACTGGTTTAAC
This sequence comes from Zonotrichia albicollis, assembly GCF_047830755.1. Taxonomy (NCBI): domain Eukaryota; kingdom Metazoa; phylum Chordata; class Aves; order Passeriformes; family Passerellidae; genus Zonotrichia; species Zonotrichia albicollis. The sequence continues at coordinate 94,575,630 of NC_133819.1, forward strand.
AATTAAGGTAAAGCATGGAGGGTACTTACACAGTGACCAAGCTAAGGGAAGCAGAAGGGAAAAGAGTGAAATACATCAGTGCTGAGCAGGTAGAAATAAAAATGTAATTTTCATAGTAAAAAATAATTTAAAAAAAACAACCAAACAAGCAATAGAAAATGATTAAGCTTGGAGATAATATACCAGAAAATTATGGGAGCAAATGAAAAATGGTGGAAGAGGGAAGGAACACAGATTTATCCTTCCATACTTGAGTACAGCTTGCCTGATGCAGGAAAGAAGAGGGCAAAGCTGAAGCATCAGCTTAATAGCCCCCTAGGAGCGTGTGCTTGCAGGAACTGGGAGTAGTGGTGACTGGCTCCAAGATGCCCACCACTCTCTTTCCAGGTGTAGATCACCCTGCCCAGATCCCAGAGGGTCAGGGAGAGGTGGAGCAGGATCCTGAGGTGCTGGACCCATTCATAACACTCCCAGCTGCTGGCACATCAACTTCCCTGCTGGTGGAAGCATCACTTCTTTCCAAAGCACATGAGAATGGATAAAGCTCAGTGATGGGCAAAAAAAAATGTTAAGGGAAGGATCTAAGGAAGTGCTGTCAATTTGGAGGGACCAGCTACAGGAAGGCAACACTGAGTTGGGCAGTATTCCTTCCTTTCTGTCACAAGAGCCATGACCACAAGTGCTTTGGTGTCCAATAAATCTCATTGCTGCTTGAAGAGCTCTTTCACATCCCAGCCTGGGTGTTATTTCATGAAAGGGTAATATTTTCTCTCCTGTCAGCCCTTGTTGATTTGCATGCTAATTTATACTCTCATTACTTATATTTGTGTTTTATTGATTTATTCATTTAAGGCTAAATCATCATCGTAGGACGTAATTTTTATTACGTTAATTACTCCTCCCTTTTCTTTCCTTCCTCTGAAAGATAAATTTTCATCCATCTGATCCCTCTACTCAGAAGTCAGAAGCATATATACTGGACTTGAAAGCTTTGCTATTTGGAATTTACATGTAGTGCTCTTCAAAGTAATAATATTTTCCAAAAAGTCTAAAATATTAGAAACTATGATATGCATTCACAGCTATTTGGTTTTTTCTTCATAAGGAAATCTGTGCACATTTCAAAAGCAATTGATTACGAACCTAAAGGCAAGGATTACTGCACTTCAATGTGGTTATCAATATTGTGTATTTTCTACTTAAAGGGCAACCACTGTACCTGCAGGCACTTCTAGAACAGTTAATACTCAGATGGCATTGGAAATATCTAACAAATGGGAGGCTTTCTTTGCAGCTTAAAAAACGGGGAAGTCAGAGAAGGCCTAAAGTGGTTCATGTTGGTTTTGGCAAGAGTCCACCACACAGCTCTCTACAAAATGACTTTGCCTCAAGTGGCTTCCCAGGGTTGTGTCTGATCTTTTCAAATTCTGCTTTAACCACGAAGGAGTCACCCTGCAAGAGCATGGGCAGTCCTGGGAAATAGAGCGCACAGCAAAGCACAGAGAAGAAAGAGGAAACAAGATAAGGCAAACCAGTTGCCACAATTGTTCTTACTTATTCTTGAGGCCACTTTGACAGTGCTTGTTATGTTAATAACTTTTACCAGAGATCCTTATTGGCTTGAATTGATTAATTGATTGGGGAAATAGAATTTCTGCCAAGGTTAAAAAGCAAACCTGCAGAAGAGGGAGCATGCCTTCGGTTCTGAAGGAAGACAACTGAACCTCAGACATGCCTTCAGGGCATGCAGCTTCCTTAGAGCCATTCAAATTTGGGCACCTCAGAAAATCCTGCTGCTAATCACACCACCAGAGAGCAGAAGCTGCCAAGTATCCAACAGGCTGGCTCAGTGTGTAGTACAGCTGCACTGCAAGGAGGCTTTTGCTGATCGGGTGCTTTGAACCTCTGTGCTCATTATTTAGGATGTCGTAACACACATCCTAACTTTTATCATAACTGCTTCTCTGAGTTCTCTGCTTCTCATCTTCCCCACAACTTTTGACTACAGAGGAAGAATATCTTGCCCAGTGGATTTCACAGGAACTCTAAAACCTCGTCATTGCACATTTTGAACACATCCTGATAAATATTCCTTACCTCACAGCTACTGAGGTCTAAAGACACCTCCTTCAGATTGTGATTGCAAGCCAGGCCTAATAGAAGCGCTCTGAAAAAGATCAATTTTAGAACTGTTTTAAAAAGATAAAGGGCAGCTTTACATCATCTTCTAAGCGATCACAGGTTAATACATCTATAATGCAAAGATTCATTTCAAAACAACACCAGCTGAGCAGTTATTTCTTAAATGACAACAGCAGCACAAGCCTTCCACACTCGGAATACTCCAGGAGCTTCAAAAACTGCAGGGATGCAAGGCTAATGAAGAAACTGTAAAGCTAATGCACCATCAACATTTAATAACATTCATCAGAGATGAATTTTCTTCAACATTTGCTTTCAAAGAGCACCAATGGTTATAACTGGAGTGTTCTGTCATACAACCATCCAAACTCTCAGATTTCCCAAAAAATCTAGGAAAGAATAAAGTTTTTAAAATATGCAAGATGCCATGCAGCCATCCATTTCAGTCAGGCACAATGCCTGTAACACTCAAAGGCTCGGGGATGTTCCAGTACCACAAAATTCTCCATGTCCACAGCCCAACAAGTATTTACAGATTTTCAAAATGATAGCCTTATGCAATGGCATCCTTTGCCTTTAGGCACATTGGCAGACTCATGAAGTAACAACTAATTAGGGTTCTCATAAATTCACTTGTAAAGTCTCACAGAAGTTTGTTTCCACATCTAAAAGTTAGTATTAATATCACACTTCTATTAATACTGTCAAATCAGAAAGCACAATAGTATGTGTAATAGAGAAGAAATAAACAAAATCTGTGTATACCTTCTAATATCTTCAGAATAGATGCAGCTTTGAATTAATAATTCAACAGAGAAACAGAAGGACTTCCTTCTCCAACTTCATTTCAGCCAAAAGGAGCTAACCAAGTGACTGATGCATGGAGATAAAAACCAATCCCTTCTGATGAGCCATTTGTCTACACACTTGCTATGCAAGTGTGTCAAAGCAACATTTGAAATGTGTATGTCTTGAGCAGGTTTTCATTTAAACCTATTTATATCTTCTGTCCTGCAGGTATAATCAGACCTTCCCTATTAACAAAGGCAGATGTCTTCTGCTTATTTACTTAAGCTATATATGAGCTATATATATATATGAGGGGGGCAAGAGGGTAGGGAGAGAAGTGAAAGTTCTGCAACAGTTCTCACAAATTTTTAGATGATCTTGTCTATCTTTCTTACCCAAACATGTTTTTTATTCAGTTAGTCTGGCTGATGGTAAGTTTACAAAGAGCTTCCGAAGCATCTCCAGGAAATAAAAAAAAATAGTGGAAGCATAAAAGAAGTACAGATTAAAAACAGACACATCATGCTGCTTCAGTTGTACACTTTTCACAGGAAGGAAAAAAAAGGGGTTTTTTTCCCTAACCTTCTTTCCTATAAATTCACCCTAAGAAAATCTCCTTGTTTCTCAATTCTTTGTCATGAAAAATCACCAGCCTTCAAAGGGCCTGAAGCCAGACATCTTATACTTACACTTGGCCACTATGTTTAAATCACACACATGGCAACACATGGAGAGGTCTTACCAACTGTGCATGATGCAGAGAATGCAAGAATTGGCCTTGCAATTAGCATTTGCATGAGAAGCATATCAGAAACTTGTCTTGTTACAGCACTGACAGATCAAAATACAGTTTTCGGCAATGTCTGTAAAATTCAACAAAAATGCCAAGGCTTATACTTCAACAAGGGCAAGAGTACAAACTGCCTCCATTAAAAATGGTGAAAAAAGTGAGCTGCAAATGGAACACTAACTAAATTACCTATGTACAAGGTGTGTACCCTCTCTCCACTCACCACATGGCATCCTCAATGTATCAGCAAACCTGTTCCCTAAAAGGCTTGATTTACACAGTCCAAGCAAGTTCATGTCCTTCACAGACTGCACTGATTAACCAATATCTTTAAACTCACTGAGTTAGCACACGCAATTAAACATACCACAGCAGTAGAGCTAAAGGAAGCCTATAAAGAAATCAAATAACAATTAATTATGGGAATTTGGATCTCAGAATGTCAGGTATCTGCATTTTTATCTATCTCTTTTTTCTCTAGGCAGGATTGATCTTGAATCTCACATTCAATTGGTGACCTCTGGTTCATGGACACAAACCAGGAACTTTTGTCACTGGACAGCTCCAGCTCCAAAAGTTTTTTGTCATATGCTGATGAATGATGCCAGGAAAGTACTATTATGATACATCATAGCTTTGATTTTTTTGCTTCCCGGAGCCATCTCTCATGTGCTCTTGCCGTCTTGCAAATGACAATTTCCTGCCTGAAAAAAGGTGTTTCTATCTTCTTGTGTTTAACCACCACTGTGATCTTGATGGCTCCAGAGAAGTAATTCTTGCACTTAAGAACAAAAGGCCAAGCAGCTGTCCCACAATACACATCCTGAGTCCTTTTAATACCAGATTTCCTTCTACAGGACATTTTTGAAGTGGATTAGTCAAGCCATGTAGGGTTTGAGAGGTAAAGCAAGGCATCCTGCAGATCAAAGTCCTCGGTAGTGTTGTGACACACTCAGCTCAAACTGAATGAAAAATTTAGGTCAGAGAAAAAGCACATCACAGAAATTGCCAAAAAGTACTGACAACTTCTGTCCTATCTCCTAGGCAGAAGTGAATGCTGTCACCAGAACAAAAGCAGTCCAGGCCAAAATACCAGACAGCCGAGAGTGGCATGGACACTGTGAGATCATTCACTTCCAGCTGGACTTTGCAAAGATGCCCTTCCTTGGAGCTTTCTGAGCTACTGAAAGAGCTTTCTGCTCTCAGCTCATCCTATGCTCCCCATCACTGCCTCTTTACTTCCACCAACACCAGTCAGGCAAGTAACTCCGTCCAACACAACTCAGTCAAATTGAACCAGATTATCTTAAATGTTACCAGAAGCAGTTTTTTGCTAATGCATATGTTGACCGAAAAGGTCTTCAAAGATGCCATTTGCTGCCCAGCTGGCAGGCAAAGGGTCCAAAGTTATTGGGATAAATTAATATAATAGTATCTTTCATGAGCACAGGCAATTGTACAGAACTCACTTGCTCACATTCCTCTTACCATAAGACATACTCAACATGACGAGAACTTTAATGTTTGGTGCTTCTCACCTTTCCTAATCTCTGGGGATATATTCAACATCCCACAGTATTCTCCTTTTCCTGCCAAACCAATACTGTCTTCTGTAGTAGTCACATCCATCCTTGTTTTTCTTCCCTGCCGCCCTCCACCCTCCATTTAGATCAATTTCTCTAAATTAATCAGAATCAACCATGTTTCAAAAAAATCACCTTGTGTTTGAAAACACATCTGTACCACACCTTCCTAATACTGGCAAAGTCTGAGCAAGCACTACAACAACCAAGAGCATCACATAGATGCTCTTGTGCTCTGATCTCTTGTGCAAGATCAGAGCTAAAATGGCTCCTGCAGGTAAATATGGATTTCAATCTATTACACCTGACTTAAACATCAGGCTCTTCTCAGAGGTGCCAAGGAACAAGACAGGAGGCCACAGGCAAAAACTGATGCCTGATGCAAAACCAGAAAGTTCCACCTGAACATGAGGAAGAACTTCTTTACTGTGCAGGTGACCGTGCACAGGAACAGGTTGCCCAGAGATGTTGTCGAATCTTCCCCACTGGAGATACCCAAGAACTATCTGGATGCAATCCCGTGCCATGTGCTGTAGGATGACCCTACTTCAGCAGGGAGGTTGGACCAAATAACCCACAATGATCCCTCCCAACCTGACCCATTCTGTGGCTCTGAGATATTGTACTGCCCTCTTCAATACTGAATTGCCTGAAGAAAAAATAATCCAAAATGACATGCACTTCTTTTTCTGCTGTTGCACTTGTCACTCTTCCCTCCCTTCGCTTCTTCCAGAGTGTATCAAAAGCTTTCCATCTCATTCTCACTAAGTACTCTTGATATCTATCCTACATCTGCAATTTTGCCATTAACTCCTGTCCATTAGATACTCCCCATTACCCTTCTCCTCAGAAGGCAGGCTCCCAAAAATAAAAGGATACATCCATGCACATATATCCATATTAAGGTTGCAAAATGGGTAGTGAACATGTCTAGGCATCTGCTACAGATAAAGTTATGTGTATTTTAATGTATATTAGTTAGGAAGATAACACTTTGAAAAGAGCCCTTTCTTTAATTAAACCAAATAAACACCAGTATTCTGCCAGAATTACAGATAGCCTATCTAAGCCTCTCTTGACTTTAAAACACATTTTAAAAACTTCCTGTCTGAAAATTTCAAAGTTCAAATCCAGACACATCACAAGAAGGGTGACAGTGCTTCACAATTTCCCTCAGCCTGCAGAGCCTGTTAGTCACAGGCTGGGTGACATACAACAAAAAGACTCATTCCACTTAGCACTCCTGGAAACTGCTGCCATTGTCTCCTCCCCGAAAGGAGAACACAGCTCAGTGCAATAGGTTTCTCCTACCAGACACTGCAACAGGTTCTGTTTCATTATGGCTGTTGCAATAATGCAGTCCCAAAGGAATGGTGCTCACACAAGCCTATAATCCCATTTCACTGTGAAGCAGTTTTGTTCATAAGCCACAAAGAAAGAAATACACCCCAAAAAATGCTGACAGAAGCTAAACAACTGTGACATTCCCAGAGCAAAAAATATGATTAATAGTCTCAAGTGTGAGATGGAAAGAACATTTTATGAATGTATGACCATCACAAAACTCATTCTTGTAACATCAATAATGTACAGTGGGGAAAAAAAAGAAGAAAGTAAAATTCTTTCCCCCTTCCTTTTAAAAATATGAGGCACTCATATAACAAAAATGCAAACTAGGTTTTAGGCACAGGAGAAAATGAAATTAAATTCTTACTTTAGAGGCTCAGGAGGGAGTTTAGTTCCTGAAAGGTTAATCTGCATCAAAGCAAGTGAGCTGCTGAAAAACTGTTTGAAGGAGGGAGGGACTTCTTTTCCTTTTCTGTAAATAAACAGATCCATTAAGAAGTAGCATTTAGATACTCCTCATTCCAATAAATAGTGAATGCAAGCCATCAGAAATGTAATGATCTTTTACAGTTTAATTGCTCTACCTTCGGCAGTTCTGTAATCAGTGGCTCTCAATTAGCTTAGAATTATAATGTCATCAAAATGTTGATTCAACAACCAATCCTCACAACTGCACTGCTGCACATAAGACATTACTATCTACCTCCTGTTTGGTGAACTTCAAAGAATGATCATTTAGATCTGCTTAATAGTGAACATACTTACATCTCACAAGCAGAAGATCAAACAGGACATGAACAAAACCCTGAAATTGCTTTTTCACCACTACAAATAATTACTCAATGCTAGAATACCTTAGCAACAATTAGGTGTCATCTCTGATAAGGACCCAAAGCTTCAATCTGAAGAAAATGGAACCTAATATTTCCTACAATGCAAGTACTCTAAAAAGTAAACGTTCAATCTCAAAGAATTTCAAAGGGAGTTCCTCCCAGAAAAAGACAAAACAGGAACAAAAGCATTTGTACCCATCATCAAATAATGAAAAATACAAACTTTAAAAATCACATATAAAGAGGAATCAAGTCAGCCAGACTTCAAAGTGTGGTGCTTTACTCTTCAGAGACAAAAGATTATACAGACTTTCTATTGCAGCAGTACCACACAAACTCATATTAGACAAGGTAGCCTACTTTACAGACCTTTAGTAAAGAGCAGAAAGGGAAAGAAAATATTTTGCTTAGAATAAGTAGTACCTACTTCATCGAGCACTAAGACTTCTAAGGCTTTATAAAAAAAAGTCTTAGATTTATTCTTAAAAAGAAAGGTGCTACATAAGTGCAAAAAATTATAAACCAAAATACTGCAGGAGTTGAGGGTAATGACATTTAAATTGTACCTGTGAGAAAACAGAGTCCTTGAGAGGCTAAGGACAGCTAGATGCTGAAGGCATCCACGAAGGAGGGCTCCACACACCTGGTTCAAAAAAAGGGCAAATCCTTTTACTTTATATTAACCAAAAAAAGTAGTTAGGTATAGAAGGTGAGGGATGTCCTCTTGGTATTGAAATAGCAACAAAAATAATCTTTACCATATCTAGTGCACACTCCGTGTTGGATAAATCCAGATGAACAAGGGCATTTGGCTGGGCCAAAAAATTGTACAGGCTCTATAATTATTTGACAGAAAGAATTACAGACGTTAATTTTCATATTACGACAACTGTTACTGGATCACTATGTGTCATTGCATTTTTGGCTTTCACTATAAAATCACCTGAAACTTCACCTAATCATACAACATGTTTTACATTTGTAGGCTTTTTTTTTTTTGATAGTGGGAAAATGGAGCTCAGACTACACTTACCCAACATTTCTTCTAAAGCACAGGTCTTGAGTTACTGCATTTAACTTTCGCAGCAGATGATAATTAATTAGGATGATAATTAAACAAAGCTTTGTGATGTAACTCAGATTGCTGTTACATTTCAGAAAGGCTAATTGGTTCGTAAGTTAAAGCCAGACTCCTTAAGCATGAGGGAAGCAACTAATTTGCACCTGATGCCCATGGTTAGTTCTTAATATCAGCTGCACATTACAGGTTTAAGGGAGAATACAGGACCAGTACCAAGATTTTAACATTGATGGCTTCAATACTGCTTAGAATATGTCATGTAAATGTTAGCATATGTAAAACTTCTTACTATACACTGTTTCATTTTGGGCTCTTTTTAGTCTCAGAGTGCAACACAGAAAGATAAAAGTGTGACCTAATTCAGAGGAAAGTGGAAAGCTCAACTCCACATGAAATCCAGCCAAACAGTGCACACTTAACATTTCTAAAATAGATCCATCTTCCCAAAAACTAGGTCATTTAGCTCCTATAACTATGATGCAAGAGAGGTCCTCACTTTGAAAATTTCCGTACTTTCCTAGGATTTATTTTAATTGCTAAATAACAGGATTTCCTTGCTCCTGTTAGAAAACTGATTCCACAGATTAAGAGACCTCAGTATTAACAATCTTTATCTTTGAACCATCCCTCTGACAGGCTAAGAAAAGCCCAACTTCCTGCATTTATATCTTAAAATATTGTAGGTAGACTTTAGGTTTTTTTAAACACTGCCTGCCAAAGATTTATTACATTTTGTTTTACCTTTTGTTTTTACATAATTTACTATGTTATTCACTCAGAGTAATTCACTGTGTGTCTTAACTTACATTTAACTATTTATTTGCTACCTTTAAAACCCTGTTGTCCCTCTGGCCCTTTCACCTGATGTCTGAAAAGTCTAGTTCTCTAAATATGCTGATGAATCTGCAAGTAAGATATGTGAAAAAGCCATGAAGTCATATCTGACTGCACTTTAAATTATGAGATTGCTTGACCGTAGTTTTGCATCTTCTCGATGTTCAGTACTTAGAATTCAAAACCTGACAGTCACGTGCACATAACTTTTGATGTGAAAGAGAAATGCAAATGTAACAGTCAGAAAGTGAATATATACAAATTGAGAAGCACATGGATTTCGTTAGGGAGGAAATGGAGCTCCATCTTCATGGCAATTGATAAACTGAACAAAGGAGTCTAAAGAATAATTACATTCTTCAAAGGATCATGGGTTTCAACAGCATATGTCAACAAGGTGCCCAAATTTATTTATACAAACAAAAATATTGAAAAGCAGAAATTAATTCTTTACAAGTCAAAAGAAATAATTTGCTTCCAACATTCCAATGAAAAATTTGTAATACTCTTATCATTAAAAAGATGATGAGGGCTTTTTAATGGCATTTTGTCATATGGCATTTCAAACACAACTCAGAGAGAACAGTAAGTCCACTGGAAAAAAAATGGTATCCTTGCACTTTTCTCATGTATCAGGATAAGCCAAAGACTAAAGGCATAAACTAAAATTATGCTGCTTTTTTTCAGTTGTGTGGGCACTTTTCTGACTTCATTCCAAAGAGTAGAAATAAAACCGTTATTTTCTATCCCTACTAAAACTGTACGGAAATAAAGGCCAAAGAGGATCTAAACCAAAAGGTTATTGCCTGTCTCTCAAACGTTAATTAAGAGACACATTAATTATCTCCCGGCGAGAGGAAAGTGCTTACTGAGAGATCATCTCCACGGAGCGCGTTCCCTGAGAGGTCGAGATAGACGAGCGTGCTGGCGATCAGCGAGTTGGCACTCAGTGACTGGGAAAGGCTGTTCACCCCTGACAAAAAAGAGGTCACAACTCACTCAGCTGAGCCAGCTCCACACAAAACTGGCCCAGAGCCTGCAAGTGCACAATTTCAGTGAACACAGACACATGCAAATGTTCAATGATCTCCTACTGCCATCGCTGTACTGCAGCTGAGGAACACAGATCACCAGGCAGGTCATCTGTCCCAGATCCAGGAGGTATCCAGATCCATTTTCAAAAAGATTGTAAAAACACAGTTTACACCATAATGTTAAGGCAGTGTCTTCCTACAAACAATTATATTTAAATAAAACTATCTGTGGAAGTAGATGCAAGCATCTGTGGAAGACCAAGTACATTAACAATTATAATTGCCGGAACTTCAAAAGCAACTGATGAGACCTAGAAATTAAAAATACTTCAATTCATGTATTTGCCTGTAATTTCATAAAAATAGTTAATTAAAAGTACCAAGAGACGCATAAAGACTCTCAGTTGCTTATCAGAACAAACACATATTTTTCACATTAAAATTAAAAAGCTCACATTGGGAACAAACCAGTCAGGGCTTTCTTCCATTGAAACTTTTCAGCTTTTCAAAATACAAATTAGGACATGGCTATTTCTGATTCCTTCAAATCTAAATTTCATCTGAGGGCTCTGCAGCTTATCATCAACTTATCAATTTACTGTAGACGGTCTTTGCTGCCTTTCAAGCACTACATGCACATTTTTCTTACATGTATAAGCATCACTGTGTCCTTTAGTTGATGCAGCAATTTTTTTTTTTAAGTTCCTGGCCAAAGCTATACAGAAGGCAAGTGATCTACCACACAACATTCAACAATTTCTCAAAGCTGGTCAGTGAAACTGGATGGGCATTCAATGGATTAAACACATCCAGTCTCCACTTAAAAACTTATGAAACTGATTTGCCAGTGAGGATGTAGAAGAAACAGCTAGCAAGCTACTGAAGACAAAAATACTGATGTCAGTGCTTTAATTTTCTGAGCTTTCAAATAATTAACAAAGTCTCCCATATCAGTACTGTGACTCTTGGTTTCAGGAGGCTTTTGAAACAGAAAAATATCAAAGAACAGCAACATCCTTGTCAAGTCTCAAATATTTTCTGCTTAGCATAATTTTTCTTTTAGCTTGAGAGGGTGTTGTTTAATCTACACCCTGTTGCTAAAGGTAAACTGCAAACTAATACTTTTTGAAACTTCAAAAACTATCTAAAAGCTCTGTTTAAAAGCTTGACATTACAGCTTTGGATTCACTTTAGTGAGCCTTCTCAACAACATTTGCAAGCAACACCAAGAAGAAGGAACAAATGCAATTTTATCCTGGCTGCTTGATGGTACCCTGTTACCAGCTGGGGTTCCAGCTGGGTTAAACTACTAGCAATTTAGCATGTACAACCAAGAACCAATTCTGGGAATTCAGAAGCAATGTCTGAGTTTGAGGGAGAAAAAGAGCTAGCAAACAATTAATAATATTACTTCTGGTTTCATGCTTTAAAAGGGCCAACCGCTCAAAATCAGCCACATCAGTGAAGACAAACAATGTGAATGAGGGATTTTTTTAATTAGCCTCTGTCTTGGACTCAGAAAAGCAAGATTTATCTTTGAATGACTATACTAGAATTTTCCATTTAACCAGAATCTTCAAATCAATAAATTTATGTTTGAACTTCACACTACCTCATGCTATACTCTAACAGTAATCTCACTTTCATTTGCAGACAATCTTTTATGCTCTTTTACCACTCTCAGGAGGCTCAGACTGTTAATAGCTCTCAGGAACTTTGAGATACAATATTTGAAGAAAGATCAGCTGGGAAGTTGCCACCTGAACTTCATTTGTCAATCTTAGAAACTTATCTCAAATAGAAAGCACTTTTAAAATAAGGTCAAAACCTGTGAGGGTTTGTTATGAATTTATGAAAAGCTTAAAAAATTAAAAAAAGAAAAAAAGATAAAAGAACAAAAAAGAGAAAAAAAGGTTGGAGGAAAAAATACATGCACTTTGGAGTCTACTGAATCCAAGATCCAGGGATTCTTTTAGACTTTCTCCATAGAAAGTATTACAAGTTCAAAAATAGCCTCCCAAGTTAAAACCAAATCATGACTGTCTTCTTAAGCTAGACAGGAACTGACAGCTTTGCAGCAACCTGAGTTGCTTCAGGTCCTGAGGGTTGTAAGAATTCCCATTTTAAGACATGGCATATACTATTTTTAAGAAATAGTGAGCAGCTTCCATGGGACAACATTAATGGTAATGTTTTAATCTGAAGGTCATCAGTATTAGACATACTGGAAAATATTTTCAGCTTTTGCCTAAAGATTATCTTTTAAAAGGGCGTTAACAACATTCAGATTCTTTTAATAACCTCAGAATTCACTTTCACTGACAAGAGATGTGTGGGTGAACTTCATCAAGATGGCATTTATTCTTCATGAAGAAGGAAATGTTGCTAGAATGTTCTCTAGACTCAAACTTCACAATTGCTTGCTGAAATAATTCAGCTCACATGAAGAAAAGTAGAGAATGAATGAACATACTAGAACTCCATAAATGTCTGTTAAATTCACAAGTATCTCATTTCAAGAGTACATGTTACATTAGTCAAGATTCTTAACCAACTGTCACCAAAAATTGAGTTAGCAGTAGAAAACAACAACCTCAGAGTTCAATGAAAGTATTTTTAGTGAAAATCATTATTGAATAAACTCATGTTAGGATTTGCTAGGATTTGTTAGGATTTGTTTATGTAAGCATAATAAGAGCCATAGGCACCCATAATAAAAAAAACAAAAAGTCCTTTAACCCACCCATATTTCCCTAGGTTAATTCTTGAAGCTAAGGAGAATACAGAATCTGCGCTTCACAGAGCAATAATAAACAGGATAAAAGGGCATGGTTTCTGTCTGTTATCAACTGATGTCCTTCATACTGCTAACTCAGTCATCTTTTCCAGGTCATCAACATCTACAAAAAAGCAGCAATAATGTCACTGTGGTTTTTCTATTTTTAATACCCATTACCTATACAGGAGACCCTGGGTTTGTGCCATCTGTGCAAGAGGTCACTGCTTCTATTATTTGTGAAACAAAAATGCAAAAAATCCTGAAAGCGTCTGGCTTCTGCTTCACTGCCATTATTGCTTTTAAAACATACAACCATTTCAATTACAATATAAAATCAGAAACTTGTAAATTATAAAACAAAGAAGTCTTTAGACAGAGCAAATCACTCACCAGCTATTGTCACAATGCTTGGTTTCAAAAAAGCACTGTGTACATACAAAACATTTGGAAATTCCCCTACACATTTTTGCTTCAGACATTTTTTTGAAGTGCGTATGAAACATATCTTTCATGTCAATCCTAATTTCAGTCTTCCTTTATAATACAGGTTCAAACTTAACCCTTACAGAAGCAAGTCTGAGTTTATCAAAGTGCTGCAGGGTACTCAGAACCCAGCCCAGGATTCAGCAACCCAGGACTGCAAAAAAAGCAGCTGCACTGTTGAGAAAATACATGTAAATTATTAACAAAATGAATAATTTTATAAGCTGTTAAGAAAAAGTATTCTTTGTATGCAAGTCTGAAAGTTTTAGAAGAGAAAAAGAGGCATATTTATAAAACCTACCTTTAGGTGACAAGGAGGTTTTAGATAAATTTAAATGCTTCAGTCCCTTTGGAAGTTTGGCAAACTGGATGCTCAAAGATGACACACCTGTGGGGAAGCAAAGACAAAACAGATGTTTTCAGGTGAGCTCTGTGACCTCAGGTTTTCCCAGCAAATCTCAGCAGGGGCAAACTGCACCAGTGACACTTGAGAAGGAACTGCACTCACTGTGCAGGTGGGCTCTGTCATTTTATGAACCTCTTACTGATGTAATCAAGATTGCTGCTTTGCTAACCACTGAACAACAGATAGGAAACTTAGTTTTTAACCATCAGTAATCCTCCTTAATTAGTTTAAAAACTTCATAATACACGTGTACTTTTGGGAAGGAGTCAAAGTGAAGCTATTGCACACACCAAGCAGTCAGCATTTGGAAAATCTGGAAGCTTTATGTTTCAGGAAAAAAACTAAATTAAAAAATCTAAGCGCAAACTAAAACCCAACAATGGTGTTTCACACAAAACTTCAAACTATTTTTATTTTCTTTTAAAAAAGGAAGGACTGTCAAGGCAAGAAAGGCACCCACATTAGCCAACATCACCCTCTTTTTCTGAGGCAAACCCTAAGAGCCTGAAACCTTTACCAAGTCATAATGACCACTTAATTCCCTTACAGCAGCCTGCAGGCTACCAGCCAGGACACAGGCTTGGAAATGGCAGAACTACTTGCAATTCCTAAAGAGTAAAAACCTATTAAGATGCTGAGACTGGACTACCTCAGCACAAATTCAACAAAAGAAGAAGACCATAAGAAGGCACTTTGCATTAAAGCCTTTACCCAGTGTGTCCAAGTTCCTGACTCACAAATTTTATGCTCCATTTTAAGCAAAAGACGGATATTTGATTAAGAGGGTACATCCTAAATAACAATGCAACTAAGCTGTGAAATATTTATTAGAGTAATAAATCAAGGTAGAAACTCCAGGCTTAACCTGAGGTGTGAAATACAGTTGTCTACAGCAATTCATTTGGAGAGAAAAGGGCACAGAGAAAGAGGGTAAAACCTTTTACTTGCTTGAAAACATAGTAAATTAAAAAGCTGATAACCTTTCCACATACACAGACATGGAACAGCCTGTGAAACTGTAGGTCACATACCTACATTTACTCTACCTACATTTATTTCTGCATTCTGTTTTACTTATCATTGATAATGGAGGAGGCAGCTACCTTGCAGATACTGTGGTAGGGTCTTTTTTTTAATGCTCTTTGTAAAAGCATTGTATGCAACACCCATGCAGCTCAAAACAATACACACTTTTTTATTTATATTGATAAAGCATTAGACCCATGAGACCTTGGAATCATTTACTGTAAAGCACAAAGGTAGCCATATACCTTCACCAATTTTCAGCAAGAATGAATCAAATCATACTAACAGGATTTTCTTCCATAGCTCTATAAGGACAATCACTATCACTAAGGATACAACAAATGTAATTTCTGCTGTAAACCATTTTTACTAAGACCTGTAGTAAATAGTTTTACCTCTCCATCTTTGTATTTAGCTAACAATCTGCAGGCTAATGATCGTTCTAGCCAAGCTAAATAATTTCCACATCTTACTAGCATGGAGGTTAAGTTATAAGATACAGAATCAGGTGCAGAAAACAAAAACTGCTTCTGGTTGCTCTGCCCCTTGAACACCCTTTAGATGACTCTTTTTTGCTAATGGCTTAACAGAGATGACAGCTCACATGGCAGAAATGAAGTTAGCTGCATCCAGGCACACAGTTTGGAATTTGAGTACTACTAGGCTTCAGTAGGTTTGTTTTGCATTATTAACAAAATATGAGATTAAATTCTGATCCTAGTAGAGCCAAAAGTAAAGCTGCCATCACTTCAGTGTGCCGAAATTTTTACAGACAACATTGATAACAAACTTTTCAGGTATTAGTCTCATAAATATTGACAGTACCATAAAGGACAGCCAAAAAAAATGAAGAGACTGGTCTCAGTAAAAAAAAACACTGCATATAAACACTGTACTGTATTTGAACTGAAGACAGGCCCTATGCTTTAGGTAAACTAAATCTACTTCCCATGCTGTTGGAATACAGACAGCTGCATTAATATGTAATAATATCATGCCTTAAGTTACTGGTACTCAACAACATAAAATAGCTTAGTGCATGTTTGTGTTCATACAGGGTCCAATATGCTCTTCTCCAGAAAACAAACAGCTCTGTGATTTCCCTTATAACTGCAAAATAATCTGTTTCCAGTTCCTGCAGATGATTTTTCAAAAGGTATTTTCCAAAATCCATACATTTATATGAATCTCCACTTTAACTTGTGAAATCCTTCCTACCACCCCATTTTACCAAAGTCAAAATTACCTTGCATCCAGGGAATTTTCTTGAACTGAAAAGCTGCAGTATTTGCACATTACAATTATAATGAATTTCTAAGTACTCTGTAACCTATCTCATTCTAATGAAAAGGTCAAATCTTAATTGCATATTTGATAGGAGAGGCTGAGATAATGAAAAAACCCTACTAATTTCTCCAAGTTGTAGTTTCTGCATTCCATTTTTGTTTTATACATGGATACTGTGGAATGGCTTGAATCTATAGGTGTGTTGCAAAGAAAGCACCCCCATGGATATGTTTGAAAAATGAAAAAAAGATTCCCTGCACCGTAGAGTACCCAATGTTTGGTCAATTGTTTTGCTTCCAGGATAAAAATGAGTTCCTTAGGGAAAAAAAAACCCCTTTCAAATAAAACAACCTAAATACACTTCTTCAAAAGCAGAATCAACAATGTAGCAGCCTTTTTTCCAGCTTGCAACAGAAATTTCTGTAAAATGCAGTAGGCCTGCAGCACATTGTAACAAAAACGCTCTTCAGCGGAGCACTGGCTTTCATGTGATGAGAATTCTTAACGAGGACAAGAAATAATCAGCAGGCAAGAGGTAATCAGAAGAGTTAAAGCAATTTGTGTGAACAATTTCAAATAAAAAAACTTCTCAGAATAGGTTAAAAACAAAACATTATCATGCTTGCTTCTAGTCAAAAGAAAAGTGATACAGGTGCATAAAGGAAGAAAACCTCCTTCCCAGCTATTTTTCTTCTCACTGAACCAGCAAGAAAGAGACACCTACAAAATTCTGCGTTAACAACATTCTGAGTCAATCAGGTTGTGATCAGAATGAACAGTTTTTCTATTTTGAATCATGACAGCAAAGAGAATAGAACATTTCCCCCAACAAACCAAATAAAACAAGAAAAGGTTCTCTGTGTAAAATTCTTATTTTTCTTCAGGCCCAACAGGAGCACAAGACAGTCTGATCCCAGAACAGCGTGTGCCTGGAATGCATTAAGTGAAGCAAATGGAAATCTCACATGGGCAACGCTGAAGGGTCAACTCCAGACTGAAAGAATGTAACCTTACTTTAAAAATAAATGCCTCTTGGGTGAAAAAAGAGTAGACAAGGGAGAGGAATGACTTGATATGTACTGAAATCATGCCTAGGGGTGCCTAGTCTGAGAAAAGCTGAGCTGTTCAGCTTGATTTTCCATCTTGTGGAGTTAACAGCACTTTGCTCCATAGGAAT
The DNA here is from genome assembly GCF_047830755.1 of Zonotrichia albicollis. Classification (NCBI taxonomy): domain Eukaryota; kingdom Metazoa; phylum Chordata; class Aves; order Passeriformes; family Passerellidae; genus Zonotrichia; species Zonotrichia albicollis. Next base: position 94,593,221 of record NC_133819.1, read on the forward strand.
GCCAGTTATGCCAGTATTCTTGAACATCACCAAGACCTCACAACAGGGCAGGCCATCACAGAGCTGAGAAAAAGAGGCAATTTTCATACTGAAAAGAAATATGGCATTACAGCTGAAATAAAAATATAAAACCATCAGAAAAATGCAAACCAAAAAACAAAGTTGCCTTATGCTTCATCTTTCTACTGATTACACTGCTTTTAAAAAGGTACACCTCTTAAAAACTAGAGGGTTTTTTTTAAAACAATCACTGTATTTTGTCTTCCTTTAAAATCCTGCATTGGTTTAGACATTTAAATATTTCTCAACACACCAATGGATATGCATAAGTCAAAAAGAATGGCAATTCTCAGTCATTTGTGAACAACAGAAATTTACAGCACCATTAGCATTAAACAATAACCTATTCTTCAGGCAAAGCTGAAGAATAATCCTCCCATTGCATTTCTAGAAAGGGAAAAATGTAAATGTTACAGTACCTCTATCTTCAAGGGGATTGCTAGCAAGGTTGATCGTATGGAGTCCTGAGTTGGGATTATGGGCTAGGGCACTGGCTAGTTTCTGTGCAAAATCCCTGCAACAAAAAAAGAGGGAGAAGGAATCCTGTTATCTCCTCTGCCAACAGCACATACAAAGCTTAAAAGCATCAAGGTATTACTAGACACAAGTGGCCTTTGCAAGTGCAGAGCACAAACTGATTCCTCCTGGTTCTAAACAATGCTTATCTGGCTAATTTGCTATCTTTCAAAGGGAGTCACTTTGTTATTTATTCAGTCTGTGACCTACGAGACCTGAAGAGTATACAATCAAAGACTAAAATGCTTTTGACAGAGATCTGAAGGTATAAAATAGGAGTTACACAGAATAATTCAAAACTTGACCACATCTTCCACCTCTCTGCATGCCACAGGATTTGGAGATGCACACCAACTTGCACACCACCAGCTCCTTCACTCACAAGTCATCATCCTGCTCACTGGCATCAGCTTTCTGCCAACAGTCACTCAGATGGGCTTTGCAGCATATCCAAAAGTATTTCTAACCTTATAAAACAGCAGGAATAGCTCTCTCAAAGAGCAGCAGCACACTGATGAGCTGGTCTTTTGCTTCTTTTTACTGTGAGAAGCACCAAAGGGCACAACTGGCCGATCACAGCCCCAGCAATGTATCCAAAAGAGATGCAGAGTATCAGTTCTGTAACGCTGACAACAGCCAGGCCAGGCAGCACAGAGAGCTTTAAAGCAACCTTAACCAACTACGGCAGGTTAATGCAGTAGCATGACCTCTGCTCCAAAGCCACTTGAGAGGCAAGGAAGCGCAGCCCTGCCTGCAAGCTCTGTGCTCCCACAGCACCAAGCTGAAAGCTAGCTTGGGCTTTGTCACACACCACACTGTCACACTCTGGTAAAGACACATTTCTTGCATGAAGTCAGAAGGCTGATGTTTTATCAGCTCTAACACAAATCCTCCAACCTGTTCTCATATCAACTGAGAAGTGATGATGTGATAAGGGACTACACCTTCTGCACGCGGTTGATAAAGTGAGGCTGTAACTTCAGTGCTCTTACTTCACCTAAGTTAGACGCCAAGATAGAAAGCAAAATGATGTCTTGAAATTCCTTCTTTCTCTCTCTGCCTTGAAGTATGTTATTTCTTCTCCTGTAGGCCAATGGTGGAGAACTACCAAAATGCTCATTAACACTGCTCTCTTTCCTTTGAACACATCCTGCCTACCACAAAACTCTGTGCTCAGAACCACAGAGGAGGCAGCATCCTCTTATAGTATTTGGAAAAGAAAGGAAGCTGAACAGCAACAGCCTCAATAGCTTTGGTTATCTGAAGTTACAAAGTTTACTGGAGTACAGGGATGCTCCAGGGAAGTTTAATTTCTCCTTGAAACCCTATGTCTTTCTGGGGCTAGAACTGGTTCCAGCACTGCAGATGCATGATGAAGGGCTGCCTTTAGGAAAAACACATTCTCTTCCTAAAATACAAGCAGCAAGTGAATACAAACACTCAACAAAAAGAACTTCTGGACTTGAAACCTTGCCACCTGACAGGCCCCAGGGTCTCCTGCTTTGCTACCAGCTGCTGCTGCAGAAGACTACAGATCTCCTGTAGGTCCTCAATGACATTTGCCAACACTGCGAAAATCCTTCAGCATTTCAAATGGTACTAGATGCCTGCCCTTAGGCATCTGAATCAAGCTCCTTATGTCCAGCCAAGAAAAATGACGTTTTGAATTAAAAAGCAACAAACCCTTTCCTCCTGAGGCGTTTCCTCCTCTTCCTTTATCCCTAACAGATTCTTGTCATTACAACACTTTGCCTATACCTACAGGCTTGTTTGCAAACTCTGCTCCAGCTTTTGCCAACAATATAGGCAGGATTACCAGAGTGTTTTGGACAACTAGAGTGTGTGTGAACTACTCAGCAAAGGCACAGCAAAGTGACTTCCACCACAAAGCACTGGATTATCTATATTGGGCTCACAGGGCTCCAAGGCTCATTTTGGAAAAAATAATACAACAAATAACACACACTCCCTGTGCAATCTCTGCCATAAACAGAGGCACCTTAGCTCTGCTCATGGGGGAACATCTCTTCTCCTCCTTTGTTCATTATTTGCTTCAAGTCATAAAATCTGTTACTTCTTTTGGCTGCACACTTAGGAACAGAGCATGTGGTCTGTCTGAAACTTCCTAAAAAGCGTGAAGCTTAGTCTGTATGCATTACACAGCCATGCTTGGCTGAAACAAGCTTATTGAGGCTTGGAGGTAAAGCCCCAAAAAGATTCAATTCAACTATACATATGACAGACAAAGGATATTTCATCAAGGGAAAGAATACTACCAATCTGGCAATCTCAGACAAACAAAAATTCCTTGAGATCTCTCTAGACAACATCCTTGTAACAGAAAAATAGAGGATGTGTGGGAGGAAGCAACACTGTTAGGTCTAAGGACATTGACAAGAAGGGAAAGATAAGACTCTACTTGACTGTCAAAGGCCCTCTAGGCCCTCAAAGACCATCAACAGGCACTTCTCTCGTTCCCCATGTGGCAGCTGGCCATTCCCTTTGGAACACGGCTGCACAGGACAGTGTGAAAGGAGGCAGGGACATTCTGCATGCCAGCTTTCAGAGAACATGGAAGTGCAACAAATAAACCACTTGCAACACCTTCTGCAAACAGGCCTTTGCAGACTGGAAGTCTGTCTTGCAGTTCCATGGAAATCACAGAATATCCTGAGTTGGAAGGATTGAGTCCAACTCCTGGTGCTGAACAGGACACCCCAACAACTCCACCACGTTTCTGAAACTGTTGTCCAAATGTTTCTTGAGCTCTGGCAGGGTTGGGGCCAGGCTGGCTCCCTGGGGAGCTTGTTTCAGCACCCAACCACCCTCTGGAGGAAGAATATTTTCCTAATATCCAAGTCTTTGCCATTTAGCATCTCCCAACAGTGCGGGCCAAAGGCAGCTCCCACCACACCCAGCCTGTGCCTGTCAGGCCAAGCTTCAAAGCCTGGTAGACACCAAAGCCCAGCCTAATCAATAAGCTGAGCTGCCCACTCAGAAATCAGTATTTTGGTTATCACATATCGTCCCATTCCTCTAAAATGCCTCAGAGATTAACACTCTTTTCAAGCTTATTTTTTTGGGCCAGACTGAATGACTCTGCTCTCCCTGAAATCTAGACATCATGTATGTTAATTAAAACACTCACCAAAACATTAGTGATTGCTATATGTATTGAAGCCTTCCAGCGGTATCTAAACTGCACCCTTTATGTGTAGTTAAAGCAATAGAAATAGGGATAAAACTTTCAAGAGCATCTAAACTGGAAAGCACAAATCTTATCCGACAGGGGCCTTCATTTGACATCCTGTTTTTCCCAACAGGAAGTTCACACTTCCCTAGTTCTGGGTCTTTATTACTGCTACTGTACAATAGTTTGCTGTTTCATCATTTGGGAGGATGACAAGTGTTTATGAGGCTGTGGCCCAAACCAAATCACAGAAATGAGTGGCTGGAGATAGAAAAGAACAGAATTATCTTAAACTGACTCTGCTGCAGGAAGAAATATGTTCTTGCAGCTGCTCAGGTTATTTCCTACAGCTTTACTCTTGGTAGCTCTTGCTTAACCCTGGTTTGGTATTGTACCACAGCTCATTAAAAATGACTGGTCTGTAAGCCATGGGAAGGAAGATAGCCAGCAACAACAGGGTCTCCTAGCAAACAGATATGAAAAATGGCAAAACTGACAAATGCATCCTTGGCAAAAACAGACAGTGTTGATCAGAACAGATACACACCAAGGCACAATGCCAAACACTCTGCATGTAGATGGAGACAGGAAAACCAAAGTCACAGGTTGATTATCTGTCAGGTCCTGTTAAACCTGAAAGCAGTTAATCCAACTGTGATAAATTAAGGTAGGCAATGTGCAAAGGTATTCAACATATCCTTTAATATTAATGATTATCACTAGATTTCAATGCACATACTGGAAAACAAGATTAAAACCAGGAGCTTATGTTTGAATGACAGCTATTAAAAGCAGTGCACTAATGATCAGAAAGTTCCCATATTATTCCAAACTCGACCTCAAATTTCTTGTGTCATGTAGGCAATTTTCTTTCAAAGGCATTTCAATGCGAAGTGAACTTTAAAAAGGAGAAAGACTCCAATAATGGAAGAGGAGACAATGTAAGGCACACCAAATATCTCCACTGTGCTTGTTTCCCTCTATTTGTAATTCTGCATAGTGTTCTGCTTCTTCCACCTTTACACTGCCTTTTTAATTTAAAAATAATTCATTAGCTCTAGAGTTTATCTTGTCTGCATTGTCTTGGACACTACCCTAACATTAAAACAAGCACTGCAAGTATAACCTAGCACAGCTGGAAGTAACTTGAACTTTGCTTCTATTTCCTGTGAAGGGGGAAAAAAAGCAAATACCTAGTAACTACAACTTCCTGTATTTAAAACATATGCAAGGATTTAATTGTATGGCTTATTCCTGTGTATCTTCCTTATAAGTCTATGGCAAGCCATTAAACTTACTGATCTACTTTCTTCAAAAGAGTTGTTAATGTAGAAGTCCTGTTACATTTGAGCAGACAGCAATCCACATTAAGGTAACACAAACTCATTTGGAAATGAAACAACAGCAATGTGATATGGCATATGGAATAGTATGGGGTTTTTTAACAAAAACCACTGTTTTTTAAACGATAAAAAGGTGTTGATACTTCTATTGGACCCATATCTGGGAGAGGAACACTAGGAGCCAGTTTAAGGTTTACGCTCTCTTTCAATCACTTTGTTCTACTTAGCCCAACTTTCCAGGCAGAATCCTAAAATACATCAGTTGAAAGGGATTTCCTGGACATACAGACCCTCTGGAAAATCTGATAAAAAGCTTGTGACTAGAGGCTCCTCAGAACTAGACAACATTGAGCGCAGCTTTTTTAATGCTTATTCTGGCTAACATACACCACACATCCCTTTTAGTGGGAGCAAGCAGCACCTGAAGCGACATTGTGAAGGAATTACTTACGTTCTAAGCCCGGCATTCTCTAATACCAGCTCTTCCAAGCGACTGGACCTACTCACCACTCGCAGTATCTGCTCACAGAGATCAGTGGACTGCCACAGAAAAGACAGAACAGAGTTAAAGAACACAAACACGGAACAGACAGTTATTGAGTTAAGCTGTACATTGTAATGGGATCCAGGCCACAACCATCTTCTTGTTATACATAAATAGGGAGTAAAAATACCAGAAACATTCAGAAAAGTGAACAGAAGACTTCTGGAAAAGACTTAAGAGAAGCAGGAGGCAGACTAAAAGCAAGTAACTAACAAACCAGGCTGCCTAACCAAAAGGGGCAGAATTTTTATAATGACAGTGAAACCAATCTAAATCATGTGGTTCAGGAAAATCTCTCACTCAATTTTAAAAGAAACCTTATTCATATGCATACATGTCCTGTAAAACAAAGTGGTAACTAGTGCAAAGGAGAATAAATTCCTGACCAGGAATGACAAGGCAAACAAACACCCAAAAACCTCAGGAGCAAAAACACCCTAGCAAGAGAGATCCTCCAAAGGCTCCCTAGGACTAGTGGTTAAGGGCCAGTATATTTGAGTATGAATCCTTCCAGCCTATGGAGAAGCAAATCCCATCTCATGTTCTTTCCGTGGTTGAATTCTAGAATTTGCATGGATATTTGCAAGTGCCATGAACAAAACATGACAACAAAAGAGTTTGTTTGCTCTGCTCATTCAGACAGAGAGAGAAAACCGTAATCATTCAAAAGCCATGCAATGAACTCTGTACATCATCACCTTTTATTATAAAGTTTTATTTTGCTTCTGGATTTGACTTTTCTTTTTCCCCCTAGAGCTCATACTAACCAGCATTCACGTGATATCCAAAGCCGAATTTCAGTCATGATCATAAAGTACTGAAACTATTCTATTACCTGCCTTTAAAGATTACAATGTGACATTCATACCTGGGCTATCTTTGTCTCTAATGACCATCTGACATTTTCTAGTTTGTGGATTTTTTAGGGTTTGGGGTTTTTTTGTTTTTTTACTTTTAAACTAACTGAATGTTCAAAAAAACCCACTCTAAACAAAACAAATCTGCTCTACCACTCACGTAAAATCTTATTAATCCTTTATGCGGTAAAGGTTGACAATTTTTGGTGAAGACTGTCTACTCAGCCATCTTCCTAATGCCTTCTTTACCATCCATGTTTTGACAATTCAGAATATTATCACAACATTTCTACAGTACTGTGACAGCAAGTGGAAAGTTTCATGCCTGTACTGTAAAATCAATGTGGGTACTGTGCATCAAACACAATGCCAGAGTGGGACTCATGAAACACAATGCACTCGATGGCCTCCGGACATGTCTGACCTCATAGTGACCCTTGGCAGGGCTCTTAGGGCATGGATTTACTGCCCAACAATGTCCATTTTCCTCTTTTTTGACTTAATAATTCAATGTGTGGAAGATAAGAGGTTGGGTTTTTTAAGTAACTGATGCATTTCCTAGACTGACTAAGTTTATTTGTTTTCCACAGGAAAGCTACTAAGAAAAAATCCCAAAATATTCACATAAATATATCTCAGATAGATAACATGGCCAGGTTTTCTTCTAAACAAACTACACCAGTCAGTCTTCTAACTAAGCAAACTATCTCATTTCATTGAAGCAGAAACTGATTAATTGCATTGTACCTTTTAACAATGTTGATTTTAACAGCAAACTACAACAACACTAAAAATACCACCACCTTCATTCTGTGCATAATTTTGAGAGAGATCTCCCAGCAGGAAAGAAGTTTTTTTGCCTACTCTTTTGCCAAGAATCACATAAGTTCCTACTGAATTTCCATTGGAAATGATAGCTTAGCAATATAATAGCTTAGCAATATAATGGCATCCATTTAAACAAGAGGAAATGTAACATTAATTTTTAAAGGCAAAAGCTTCTGGAGGCAAGCATAAAAGCAGTTTCTCAAGCAAACCACTAACTCCACCTGTGACTACAGTCTTTGGGAGAAATAGCATATTTTGACATATTTAAATTGTCACTGAATTACTGCTTTTCTCGGCTCTTTTTTCAGTAGTCCAACTTGTTTAGACATGCTCTCTTTTTGTTTTTAGCAATGAAAACTGATATGGAAAAATACTGGTGGCACATATCAGTGTTTTGGAAAACTGGGAGAGAAAATAATCAAGTTAAAATGAAAATTGCACAGAAAAAATGTGCTTTATCCAGGAAAAAATCCACATAATCTTGGCCTTTTCTCTTCACCTCCAAAAGTAACTAAGATTTCTGGCTGCTTTGAAGTTACTTTCCAATCAGTCACATAATATTGTCTGGGGGAGTCAGCAATGCCTAATTAAGTTTTATAGGCTACTACTATCAACCAACAAAGTTTTCAAACGATATGATTTGAAATTTGACAAGAACAGATTCTCAGCAGTGTTTTTATGGTGCTAACTGACTATCCAACAGTTTATAATTTTCTGATACAATTCCAGGGAAAAAAAATTGGCCATAGATTGCCCAGTTGTATTTGCTAAAAATATTTCACTTTAAAAAATGTAACAGTATCCTTTAAAACACAGCACAGCCTGGTAGAAGCAGATATATTGTTTCAATTTATTACTTACTAATTTCAGATCCTTGGAGGACAGCTTTGTAAACCACTGATTATACTCCAGAGCAGCAACTATAGGTATTAAGTCTCTAGAAAAGAAAAACACTTTTACACACATTTCATATAACTGACATTTGAAACAATCTCCTAAGTGTTCTTCCACATCACATTCCCCATAGTTTTGCAATGCTAATTGCCTACCATTCCCATTACAGAAAGCTCTTCATTCTAAAAAACAGCAGCTGCACATCTCCCTCTTATTTTAATAAAAATTTCTGACTGGACAACTAGCATCCATTCTAGTATGAATTTTTAAATCAGGAATTTGTCTGGGCTGCCATTCCTACTTTTAGCATAACTTTTTCTTCAGCCTGTGACATGTTTAAGCCTCTTAATCACCTCTAATTATAATTTAGCATGACGCTAAAAAGCTTTTTGGCAGTCTGATGATTTAATAGAATTCCATGACTGAATGCTTCTAGAGAACGCCACCTTGTCTCATCTCTTATAGTTAAATTCCCCCAGGAAATAGGAGACCTGCAACAGGATAATGCAACATTCAGCACAAACCCTCCTTAATTGTGAAAGGGATTTCACAAATGAAATTCTAAATTATTCCCATTTTCTTCACTCCAAGCCTCTTAACGTGATCTGCTCTCCCTGTGTTAGGTTTCTCCAGCAGCAGGCGTTGATGAATGTCACATCTGCACGCTCCCCCCAGCAGATTCATTCATCAAGCACTATCACACCATTTAACATTGCAGCACTCTGATCAGTTTGGTGCTGCATATTAAACACTCACATACACCTACACAGAGGCTTAACAGCTCCTTAGAAAGTCCTTGTGTCTTCATAATGAAATAAAGAGCTGTAACATACACAAACTAACTCATCAAACCAGCAAACCAGTGCCATTCAAGCCTGTTTTTCTAGGGAGAATTTTTAAAGTATTGGCTTTGATAAGCTAGTCCAACCCCACCCGATCCTTCATTCAGGACATAGGCAGGTACAGGGATCTGCACTTAACATGCAGCACCCTTCTCCCATCTTCTTTTTATTCTTCCCCTCCTACAGTTTTTCCTCTGCAAACACGCAGACACTTTGGGGAGATTGTTAAACACACAGGAAAGCCAGGAGACAAGGCGACATCACGTGGACAAGCAATCCACGGGCTATATTGGGAACTGCAGTAGCTACATTTGGAAGTACAAGCATCACTAAGGTAACAGATTTGAAGGTGCAGCATTTTGCAGCAAAAGGCTGTAGCTCACCAACTGAGAAGCTCATGCAAATAGACATTTTCACACTCCTGCAAAGGAACTAGTGTGGGGTGCCCTTCGAGGATTTAAGCCATCTTTCCATCTTGTTCACAGCACACATCACGTTGTGTGGTGAATTTGTTTCCACAAGCAGAGCAGAGAGTTAGCAGCTTCGTCGAGTGTATAGATTTATTTCTGTCCCCCACATTGTTTTTGCTCCTACACAAACACACACCACACACACACACTTCATCTCCATGTAAAGCAATAACTAACTGCAGAAATGTTAGGTGAGAAAAAATAACAACCCAGAAGTACTTCCCCCCTAGGCTGGGCAGGCAGGAATCTTTCCATGGAGTATGGAATGCCCACAGACAGAGAGGTTTGCTTCTCCCTCTCTGGTTCCCTGGTAAGATGACTAAGGTGGTAATGGATTTGCAGCTTTGATGCCTCCCTTGTCACTGCCTTTGCCTTGGAAGTGGAATGAATGTAAGAGCAATTTTTCAGGTGAAATTTGGGTTTGTTCATGCAGCAGTAACCAGGCAGCACAGCTGGGCACACAGTGGACAGGCTGACGCTGGTGGAGCAGAGTTGGTCATGCTGTGGAGCACCACCTCCAAAAGCAGCAGAAGGTACCACGAGCATTTGTAGGTCAGCTGTCAGCAGCAGCCCAGTTCCTCAAAGGAACAGCAGGACAATGATTGGGGATCACCAACTGCAAGTGTTCACACTGCCAGGGAGCTGGTAAGGCAGCTTGGAGGGCTGGCAAGAGCTCAGGAACTTCTGGACAGGAGAGTGGCTGCAGACAGAGCTTGCCTGAGGCTGTGCCTTTCTCCCCCTTCCTTCTGTGGCTCGGGAGAGAAATGGCTGAAGGACAGACAAGGGGTGCTCAGTCTCGGGGGCAGAGCTATGACACTTTCAAGAAATACTTAAAGAAGAGAATTTGCAAATCAGCTAGGCTGATTTATTTTAAAATATTCCTGTCCAGTTGCAACAATGTTTCTTGAATAGTTTAATCTTCGGTGGTATCCAAGACCTGTTTGTTCAAACTCCTGTCATGCCTGGGACCTCCACAAACACCAAGTGCTCCCCTCCACACATCTCTTTCCCTACTCCCAACATTCCTGCAGACAGTGGAGTCCCTGCCTATTCTGCAAGCAGCTGTACTTGGTGTCTATAAACTTTGCTTTATCAAATTCTACCATCTGATTTTAAGGGAAGACTTTTTTTTGTTCCAGTTTCTGAAGGTGCTTCTGACGAGTGGGTCAGAAGGGCGCCCTTCAGGAATTTACCTCTAATCCTTCTCTTGCTTTAAGCTCATTTAACCCCAATATTCTTGCTATCGAGTTTTTCTTTTCAAAATTATATATTGCTTGATTAATTTTATTCTATTGCAGTCTAGATGTGGTTTTAACAATAACCTGAATTCTTTTCCAATATAGCATGAAAGAAAGCTAAGAACCAGTTACAAAAGCAGGGCATTCTCATAACTTTCCCTCACTGAGTTACATTGAGATGTTCACACTAATTTAAATTGCCATCCAGAATAAAGTAGTATTTATAAAAGATAAATCTGTGCCATCTTAAAATAAAAACAAATTCTGTACTTCTGGAATGCAGACAATCCCTCCAAGCCTCAACAAGATTCCAGTGCATCTAATGCTTTCACATTTTTTCAACATCCCAGTCCCCCTGTGTATTTCAGATGGCAAGAAATCTCAACAGCACAATGAAAAAAATCTAAACAATTACATTTTTTAAAAACTTTTTTGAATGTCCAAATAAGCTAAAACATATGCAACACAGATGAAGATCATGCAACCGTATCAAATAAGCCCTTTTTCACTTTTCACTTTGGGTCTTTTTTTTTTTTAACAATTATATGGTTCACAACACAACATAGCTTCAGATAAAACCTCGGAAGTCATGTTCCCATGCAGCAAGCCAAGCTGTGATGCTCTGGGAACTTAAATTCATCTATAATTCATGCCATCTTATGTTGACCTTTAACTGAAATGCTTTACTTGGAAAAACACAAATTGTTTATTTTTGCAATGCATAGCTCTGTATTTAGAGAACTGAGGCACTTGTCCTACCTTGCTTCAGAGCTACTACACAACATAAACTATATAGGTTCAGCAACCTCAAAAATTAGGTGAATGAGATATACAACAGCCTTTCAAAATCCAAAAGAATAATGACATACTGTGACTTTACGCAGTAAATTCACAGCAGTTCCACGGTCTTAAATATATTGGAAAATGCTTACAAACATTCTTGAATTGACTGGGATTTCAATTCCTAATTTGTATTTTTAGTGAATAACAAGGGTTTGGCTTTCTTAAAATTTTCATCGTGAAATTTCAATCCAAAATGTTCTTAATTCAGTCCTCAACATGTAGATGTTCTCATCACAAGATAGATTCCATAGCATCTAAATGGCTCCAAAATAGATTTGAATCTTAGGACTTAGACAATCTTAAAGCACTTAGAAAAGACTTTGCTTAAGAGCACAAACACATTTCTTCAGTAATTTTGTAAGGTATATTTTAATGAAAATATTTTCTAAAACAACATGCCCCATTATTTCATTTTCTGGAAGCCAAACTCATTTGCACCTGTTGAGATATTCTAAATATTTAAAACAATTCTACCTACTCTTTCCTAATGAATTGTTCAAACATGTAATATCCATTGAGGCTGTGTATCTGTAGGTCAGTTTCTCAACAATGTCCCACAGTCTTCTCATCACTTCCTCTTGCAATAAATGTTTAAGGCATCGTTAAGTTCTTGCTCCAAATTTGCTTGTGCTTAATAGTATTCCTCCCCTTATCCTCTTTCAGCAAGGCTTAACCAATGAAAGAGTCTTTGGCTACATCTGCCACACACCAGCTGCAGCCCTGTAGTCTTGAGTTCCCTCTGAGTTGGTCAACACAGACACTGCTTGGTAACTTTGCCAAGGGATTCACTGCAGGCTGTGACAATGTGGCACAGAAAATGAGCTAAATCTTTGAATGGGACATTTGCAAGTTCACGCATCAGATAGCTTAAACCTGTAAAGAATGCTGCGGCAAAATACTCTTATTTACCTACCTCCACGTCAAGCCTTTCTGTTATGATATTTTATCTATGGTATTTATGATATTGTATCTATGGTAGATCCTGAATTCTTTCACTGGTTTCTCCCAAAGAAACAAATGCTTTCTCAATCTTATTTGCACTTTCTTAAATTTTTCAGTTTCCTTTGTATAATGACAAATTTTAGTTAAGCTTCCCTCCCATTTTCTCCTACTTGTAATATCTCCAAATTCAACTTTCTCAGAATCCAATTTTCTCAGCCCGCTAAATTCAGTAAACTAAACACAACACTTAGCTAGGCTTCACCATCTCACAGCAAAATTACCCTCAATTAGTTCCTTTCTGGAAGTACATATTTTTGACAGCATCTATTATAAGTGAAGAGACAACTGGCTGGAATTCAGTTGAACAACTTAAACCTTCTACTGACTTGCTGACAAAAATTAATTTCCTTTACTGTGTACACCATGAGAAAAAAGATTCTGCAGAAGTCAAGACTTCATAATTTCCTTTTTTGCTTTGCTCACCAGATGTAGATGCATGTTTTATCTGCTGAATTTGAGCTCTTATATCTGCTATCACAGGAAAAGTATCTATCCTCTAACTTTTTGGATTGCTTCCAGTAAGAAAATATATTTATCTTCTCCAGCTCCTGAATGAAATGAGGTTTCCATGGGGCTTTGGTGCAAAAACAGCAGCTTTGTGCTGAAAACCTAAAATGCTACAGATGGTTATTTCACAGTAACAGCTATGGGGCCATCCCACTTGATCAGTATTAGCATGATTACTGCACATGGTTTACCTGTGGTCAAGGTGGCTGAAGTCTTGCAAATTCAACTCTCTGGTATCTTGTGTCAGATAAATCGTATCAACATCCTGTTAAAAATACAAAAGCAAATACCCCTTTACAGAACCGTAGTGGGGTGGTTTTTGTCAAGCACTATGGATTTACCTGTTCTTTCATCATTAGTACAGGTAGCTGAAAAGAGCTTCAGAACAAGACAAGCACTTACCCACTGCACTTCCTCTCTGTAGGGAAATCCGAGCCAGTCACAAACACAGGCATACATCTGTGAAAAGCCTCCTACAAACAACCCAAGAGACTCTTTAACACAGTAGTCACACAAGCAAACAAATGTACATCTAAAAGGACACTTCAATACTTAAAGATCCAGTTTTTAAAACTCACTCTCTTTTTCTCTCAGAAGACTATGCATTGTCCTTATGAAAGGAACAGAGACTATCCTATCTTCACGTGGTAAGTTGCAAGAAAGCTTAATATAGTGCCTTCACCTACCAATCAGAAGTCTGCCTCATACTAATTACACCTTAAAACTAATTACACCTTTACAAGGTTCTGCCCAAAATAGAATTAAACTTCCTGACACTGCAATTCCAGCCCTCTTTTACATTTGAGCATTTAAATTTGTTCTCACCACAAGGTCCAAGTTCTGCCACAGTCTGACTGTCCCACAGGGCCTGGAGATTAGCCAGTCTTTCTGAAGGCTCCATAGTTACTTTTTTCATAATCCTCCTAGATGGAAAAGAGGGGGGAAAACATCATTCATGGCTTTGAAAGTATTTTTAAACACGTAAACCTTTTTATTTTAAGAGCATTTTAAAATAAGTGCATAGGAAGAATTCCTGTTTTTAATACAACCCACTTTCCTTCCTAAAAGGCACACATACCATTATGCAGCACAGCAGGAGTAACAGTCATTCATTCATTCTTTCTCTCTTTCTTTTGATTAACCCTGTGACAACTGGAGCAACTAAATCCTTTTGTATTGCAGGATCACTCCACGTAAGGAGGCTTGTGGCCCTCATCTGACACCAGGACACCCAAAGTAGGGAAGAGACATGGTATTAATGGCTACCCTGAAACCACTGCTGTATAGACACTGCAGAAATATGCACCATGCTATCATGCAGAAATAGCACCATGGTGCAAAGAGCTGAGCAGTTCCGTGTGGCCTCTAGGCTGCACTCTTAATATCCAGCTCCAATCTTTGTAATTTGGTATCAGTTTTCTTCCCTAGACAGACAAGAAACACAGTACCTTCCTACATTTTGAGAAATAAAATTATCTGGTTTTCTGAATGACAAGACTGACTCATAAACTATAGAATTTATGAGGTGTCTGAGGGGGTAGGAAGTGGAGTAGAAGAGTTAATAAGCAATATAACTGGATAAATCTCTTCCCTCCTTTGTTGCCTGATCTGGTCCTCTATCATCTACACAACGCCAATGCCTTCATTTTGGAAAACTGTTATCTGAGAGCAAGAAATTTGATTTCTTTTCTGGGAAACAAGCACTCCATAGAGCTACCCACTGCTCCAGCAATGTTCTCAAGAAAACCCACAGAAAACATATAGAGAGTTCAAGGCCTTCACAAACAACCAGAGAAACAAACAGTCTTACAACACTCTTTATTCTGTTTGTCTACATTTCTCACATTATTACTGAGATTTTATAGCAACCCTCCTCACAAACATTTAGTTGATGTTCATGTTTTTTGAAAGGAGACCTCAATCTCCCCTAAGACAGTAACTACACTGCCCAAGAGGAAAACTGGAAGTGAGAAAAAAATGAAAACAAAAAAAAAAAAGAAAATGCCATCTAGAGTTTATGAACTTGATTTCCTACTCCACCTACAGGAAAGGTGAATAATAAAGACATGCACCCAAAATAAAACATGTAAGTTTAGCCTAACCATTCACATCTAGAGTCTGTTACTAAAGTTCACATATAAAAATCAACATATCTGGGAAAACTCTTTTCCACAGCTCTTTTTTTCTAATAATGCTGAAAACCAGAAAATGAAGAGAATACAGTAGAGCTGCATGACTTGGTAGAGCATGATGAAAATGAGGCAATGACTGAGAACAAGGAAAATAAAATGAAGAAAAACTACTTAGAATTGCTGCAAGATGATAGAATGCAGAGACACAGGTATGAGAGAAAACCAAAGGCACAAATAAGGCAATGAAAAGAAAAGCCAGAGAAGGAGACAAATAATTCAGTTAAACCATAGGAAGTATATGACAAGACTGCCCAGGGCTTAGTTTTGAAGAAAAGAACAAGGCTCACAATCATGTGCATTGTTTCACAAACACTGAAAGTAAATGGAACTTCTCCCTCCTCTCCCAACTCAGATTTTACTTCTGGTGGGGGAAAAAATAGAACATGGAGCCAGTTACAACAAAAAAGATAGAACCTAAGCTGTACCTGAGGCTGGAGAGGCAAGAGGGTAAAATAAAAACTTAAGACCTCAAATAACTGCACCCCCCCATTCAACCCAAAAGCTCTTATGACCCTACAGGATGACAAACAGTCTATCAATGCTCTACACCATGTCCTGGCTCTGCCATACACCTGGACAGAAGTTTAGAGCTTATGGATATGATTCTTATATCCTCAGTGTATTTCTGAGATCAGGGTGGGGAGACCAGCAGGCAAAAAGGGGTGGTTTGTCACTGCTTCCATACAATCTGTTCCCAGTAGAGGTGCCCTAAAGGATACTTACACTGGTGAGAGTCCAGGGAATATCTTCCTCAGGCAGGTCCCGATGTGTGCCAGCACCTCGTTCACATCCTCTGAGGATGCCATCTTCATGGAGATGCTGCATTTCTCTGTTTCCATAATCAACTATAAACAAAAGTGCAAGAGGTTGAGAAGAGTATCATATAATTCATGTTGATGAATTAAACAGGAAAACATTTTAAATGCCAGTTGAATGCTCATAGGAATTTGTTATTCTTTAAGACATGACACAGCAATACACCAGGTAAAGTTTCTGAAAGTTGTTCTTGAATGTACAAAGACCCTCGTATTCAAACTTTGCTTTTTCTAACAGTGCTCTGCTTCCCACGGGAACACAATTTTCAAAGGATCCTGACCTCAGCTGACACTTTGAAAACCAAGAACTTTTCACAGCATTGTCCTCTTTTGAAACACATTCCAGAACACCAGGAGAAGCAAGCACAGCCTGGCAGGAAACTATTGAATGAGCAGGGTGCCTATTTCCTCTGGCAAAAAGTAAAAGTCTTTAGTGGCTGTGATGCTCTGGAAAAGCTCTAATGCTTTGTTCTGTGCTGCTTAAGAAAATGCTGTGGTGCTGTGCTGTCTGTCTGTGCAGATGAAGCAGTAACTCAGCCAGCATGATTGTCCCGCTGTCCGGGGGATGTGTGCTTCAGAGAGGGAGACAAAGCCTTTTGCAACGTGCCTCTCTTAGATATTGAGTGTTCAGAACCAAATCAGATTAGGGTATGAGTGACACATCAGCTCTGCTGCTGCTTTTGGCTGCATCACAGGAAGCAATGTAATGTTTCTGCTGACTCCAGTGTGAATAGTTAGCACAGCCCAAGCCATCACCTTTTAGACAGGAAGCTGTGCATGCACAGTGAGAAGGTAGCGTGAGGAATAAATAAGGGAAGACAGATAGGAGGAGAGGGGACACTATGCAGTGTGATACAGGGGATTGCTTCTTATTGAAGCTGGCTCACAGAGCTCTCCTGGTTCCCAATCCATGCCTAGGGTCACCACCATGATAATCCTAGAAGAGGCTGTATTACCCCTAAAGCACACTGAGACTATTCACGCTTTTTACCAACAATTCAACTGCCTTCTGAGCCTGTTGCCACCACTCCCTGATGATGAATGAGTGGGCAACTCACCACAGTTTACATCATCACCCATATGAGCACAACATTTCCTTATATTCCTCTGTCTATTTGCTCACCTATCTTACAGTAGAAAGCTCTTCATGGCTTTCTGCAAGATGGCCAGCACAAAATTATACCCTTCTGATATCACAGCTATCATATGCTGTTTGCAGGAAAACTGCAACAAAACCATTTGCTCCACAAGAAATAATCTGGGATTCTCTCTGCCTTCAGTTAGAAGTCCCACACAATTCAAACACAAATGAATGTAAAAGTGAAAAACCTTAAGAAATATTTTAGGAACAGTGTATGCTCATTGAGGCTGCTGAAAATCTCTTGTAAATACTGCTACAACAGTGATTGTCTATGCCTCCAGGAATAATTAGCAACAGTTACCTGGCATTTTAGTACCTTAATTTAAAAAAAAGCCACAAAAACTTAGAATTTAGTAAATGTCTCCCCATTAAAATACTTGGACCTTTTATTTTCCCTCCTTTAAGGAAAGCTTCAAAAGACAAGTTAAAAAGACAAGATGTTAATACAATGAGAGCTTTTCAGAGTTCAAAGTAGCTCAGGCACTCCTATTCCTTAAAAGCTCTTTAAAAGCCAAACACACATTAAACACATGAAGGCTTTGATACAATTCAACTGTCAAATCTTGTCAACATGCTCAGATTATGAATTAAAAACGCTCTAAAGGCATTCTTCTTTTCAGCACCTTCCCTTTGACATTACTTTTTTGGGCACGTAACTTGCTGTCAAATATATTTTGTGTTGTACACAGAAAAGGCACAAAGAACAGTTGAAAGCAAAGCATTCCTGCCTGCAATGTAAGCTTTGGGCTGCCCCATAAAGGTTTTCACCACAGAAGCCACTGCAGCTTGTGTGGTGCTGACTGCATACCAGCCACCACTGCTTTACCAGCTCTGAGGAAAAGATCCACTTATGATACAAATGGAAACTTGCACCATACTGAACTAGAGAAAACCCCTATCTATTTCTTACCATTATTCCAAGTGCAAAACATTCCTAAAAATGACTCTTGAAATTCTTATTGTTATTTTTAAGACTTTAGACCAGCAAGAATGCAAGAAGACAAATGCACAGTGTGCTCAGTGGAAGGAGACACCTGCACAGCAGAGCATTACTTCCTTGACTGGCACAGATTAAGCAATGAGTAAATAAGTATCTTTTATCTAGAATGCACTCACCTGGCCTGGCTTACTGGAAGTTACTCCTTGGATTTCCAAGTAGCTGAAAGTTAGTTCTAACTATAGTTAGAAAAGAAAACACCACATTAGTGCAAACATCATCTTATTTTAAAGAGCCCTTAAACTTCTCAATGAGGTTAATAAAACCTTGAGCAGGCTACTCATATTCAATATCAGTTTCTGTAATTGACCCTAAGTATTTTTTAATACCTGGACCCATTTTTCATTTAAAAAATACTTACAGGTTACAGGTTTAAATGGTTATTAGAGGTTATAGGAATACCACACTGGACATTTTACTGCAAGCAATAAGCACATAAAGCTTACAATCAATTTTATGAAAAAAATTTCCTATAAAAAGCATCATTAATACAATACACTACTGATGCGTATTCTTGTGTCTGATTAATCATTTATTACAATCTTTACAGCTTAACAATTATTCATTAGTTATACTGATCACAGATATGAAAAACTTTACTGCCCAAAACTGAAGGGACGTGTCTATAAACCCACTGACCTTAAGATGCATTATACATATATATGAATAAAAATAACATCTATAAATAAGTAAATAAAGATATGAACATAAAAGTCCAAGGACTGCTTTAGCTTATCTAAAAGTATTAGAGGAAGTGATACATAAACTTTGAGTGGTTTATTTGGATGACAGTGAGACTAGGCAGGGAAGAACATACTGACTCCAAATGGAAGCTTAGAAGGTGGCAGCGAATTCTTCTCCAAGGACAAATCTAGGGCTACAGGGAGTGTAGCTAAGACCTGAATTCACAATTATGTCGACAACCATCTTGACAACTGAGATATACAGAAAGAAACAAACCTCTTGGACTGAATCCTGATGACAGGGCAAGACATTAGCTCATTTCCTTTTAGTTATCACTAAAACCATTGCAACTGAGCAGTCCGTCTGAATTGCACAAAGTTTCCTGTACTTTATCTTATCCTAGGTTCACAGTCAGGGTGCTCCCAGGCTAACTGGCAAGCACCATATCATTCTATTCTTGTATTTTTGAAAAAGTCAACCCTGAATGACTACTGGGGTGCCCAGAACCCAGACACAGCTAACAAGGCTCCCTCCCTGTAAAGGCTGGAACAGCACATTAGAAAGCCAGGAACAGAGGAACCAGCTTCCAACCATCAAAAATCTTTCCAGAAAACCTTTGTTATTACTGTCTCTTTGTTGTCTATTTTCTGAATCTTTATCCCTTCAGTCGCCCTCATGATTTGGCAGCATCAGAAGATACAAACACCCCTCTCATTTCTTTGCAAAGTTCACTTTCTGCCGAAGGCCTTTCTTGGCGAACAAACTTTACTCTGAAGTTTTGGGGACTTGACGTGCTTCATCTCACACATTCTGCTGCAGGGGCAGCACCCACAGCAAACAGGCACTTTCAGGGGTGCCATCACATCTGGTTATGAAGCAAGTGCGGGGAACTGAGGCAGAACCAGCACAAGCCTCTTCTCAGGGCTCACACCTGCATTTCCCCAAGTGCAAGGCATTAATTTCTCTTCAGTGCTTTATTTCTAAGCTAGGCCTGGCAATCTTTTGTGATGATACAGCCCTGTGCAGTTGACTCAGGGCAGAACGAAGAAAAAAGGAAAAAACCACCAAAAAAGTCTATAGCAGCTATTGTTGGCTACTGAATTAAGCAGGACTATACACACAGAAGGGGAAAAGTTCTTTTTTTCCAGTACTAATTACATATTTTTTTGTCTAAATCACAATGAAATTTTAGGGGGGAAGTTTCTGTAATTGAAATCCTTCATATTTTGGAAATTATTTACCTATCAACTTGAGGGTTCTTTTTTTTGCTAAAGTATGTATGTCCAAACACATATATAAAAAGTGTCATTACATGCATACACAATCAAAAATATTTGAAAAGTTCACACAGATCCAGGCTCAGGAATTTAGTCTGCAAATCCTCTTGCCTATAATTAACAAATATCAGGAAACATGGAACTATATCTACAGCTCAACTTTGGTTCAGTTTTTCTAGTTAAAAATATGAATTTATAGTCCTTGCTTTGCAGCAAAAACGTAAAGCATGTTCTAAACGTCATCTACTTCAAACTAAGAAATAATTTTTACAAGGTTTTAAAAGGAATAACCTCATTTATTACCCATTTATTACCATTATTATTTATAACCATTTATTACCCAAAATCATATGTTTTTAAAATCCTCTTAAAAAGTTATCTGTGCCTCTCATTTAGGAACCTTTCACTTAACCAGACAGCTAATTTCACCGTTTTCAATTTTTTCAATCAAAACTTAATGAAATTTGCAGTAGAAATGCATCCACAGATCTGAATTACATTCCTACAACTATTTTATATGGTTATTTGTGGGTTTGATGACACATCCAACATTACTAATGTTGCCATTACTTTTCATATAGACTGTAGCAAGAATTAGCAAGCTTTAAGCACTGTCCTTCCTTCCCAATCAGTCCTTGTTGATTAGTGGGCATGAAGTGACTGGACCAGAGTGTGAAGTTTAGAGGTGGCCATTGTAATATCTTCGATCTAAGGATAATAGTGAGGGTTGGTGTTGGAGTTAAACAACATTAATTCTTTCTAACTTTGATCCTTGTTTAGTGGATACATCTCAACAGCATTGTTCAAGCAAAAGTAAAGCTTGGAATCGAATGCAGCAGTAACAGTTACTCAGAACTGGCCATCTCTAGGCATACTCCATTTTGTTAGAGGTGCCCAGAGAAATAATGCATCTTTGCTGAATGTTGTCAGCTGTCTTTCGAGGAGTTAGTGCCTGACAGGTATGTGGAAGTACTTGGGCTCAGAAAGCTTCTCAGCAGCTATTGAAAATACTACCGACATTAGAAAATTTACTAAGTTTGACTAACCCTGCTAGAAATGCATTTTCAACCATCCTAATAATTGTTCAGACCTAAAAAGTTTAATTTTTACATAAATCCTAAGCACAGCTTATCATCTTCCTTCCATTTGTTATCACAAAAATTACATTTCTACTTACAGAATACATATTTTAGATTTTAATGAAAACAAAACCAAGTTTTTCAACTGTGCAAATCTATTTAATGAGTTCTGAGAATTGTCTGAAGCACTCAACTAAACAGAGTTATCACTTAGTACTCCAAGCCTCAGCCTTCAAGAGCTTTTTGATAACTTATAATGGTTTGCTATTGTTTTACAAAATCATGATTACCACCTGTCTATCACATTGCCATTGCACTGATGCTTGAGCTGTTCATCAACTGGATCTATCTTTCCAAGCAAGCAAAGGCCCTGGCTGAAAGCTGCAGTGATTCAAACACCAACAGACAACCAGCTGGAGACATCTGTGCTGCAGGGACAGGGTGATCGACTGAGGAAAATGAGTATCAGCAGAAATTCAAGCTGCAGTTCATCCTACCTGCCAGTCAGCATCTTCAAATTATTGCTATGGATGGTCACATTTACCAGTGACCATAACTAAAAATTTGGCATCAATAGGTCCATTTATGGATTCTGGTATTTCTATAAAGTGTGTGTATAAATATCTACATACACACTTAGACACACACATGTCAAATACAAAAAAAATAGGATATGTGCCAATTTCCCATTCACTGATTCCAAGCTGGACAAGAGATATTCTTTCACATCAGTCATTTTCTTATTCATGTGGAAATCATATTTCTCTTCTATAACAATCATTATGAATTGTCACAGGCACAGAAAAAATAATTCAGCAGCATTGGCGAGGCAAGTTGCCAAACTGCTTTTCAAAATGAACAGCAAAAATCATTAGAAAACAGCAGAATTTAATAAAACGCAGAGTTTCTGCCTCCAAATCAAATGCAATCCTTTTTGACACTACAAACACTAGAGGGAATAACACCATCAGCTTGTTTGCACATAAACTGTCCTTCTATAAAATTCATCAGGCTCCTCTCACAGTTCTTCAGGTTGGAGTTTACAACACAACTCTTCAGCCATCTGCATTTCTAGAAATTAAAATTCCTCTGGAAAAGGAGTGTGTGGATATATATATTTTTTTATATATTTAAAAAATTCATTTAAGGCATATACTAATAGAAGCACCATTCTAACTCTAAACCATGCAACATACCATTCCTCAGTTTTGTGGTTTTTTTAACAGATGTACATAACTAAAATATGCTAATTTTTGACTACTTAATTTATGTAACTTTCATTTGTTGCCCCAGAGTATTTATAGGAATACAGTGATTTTACCTTGGTGGGAATCCGAGACGTTAAAAGAAACGCCCGACATGATGCCAGCACCTATTGAAAAAATAAAAAAGAACATAATCCGTAAGAAACATTTAGTATTATAAATGATTCTTTTCCAGGAAAATCCTGAAAGCAGAGGGAAAAAGCCTCTAGCAGTGTGAGTGCAGATTCCCTTTGCTGTCATACACCAAAGGAAGCAAAACTGGGATCAGATCCAGTAGAACACACTGAAGAGACTGCTGCAATCTGATCAGCTATAAGCCAGTTAGCACAGCAGTGAACTGAAGAAATCTATTCAACCAATCTCTCAAGATCATATAACAGAAATCTTAGTGACATTTAAAAACAACCAAGGATGAGAAGTCCAGGAACAAAGGATGTATTTAAATATTAAAAAAAAAAAAACCCAGAAGATCATCATGATGTTATTAGCAATATAAGAGACTGTAAACAAACAGGGGAGTTTTGGACACATTTGGGGCATTTCTTGAGCAAGAACACAAAGATTTCTCATTCATAGCACCTGAATTTCTTCTCCAGTAAAGGCAATGGAAAAATGCAGTTAGACTAGTGAGACCAGTCACTCTGGGGAGAAAACAAAACAAATATTTTGCAAGCTACTGCCAATCAAAATATAATGATTCTATATCGTATCACTCCAATCTCCGGTAGCACATCCCACTCACAGAACTTACTCTTTGCAAAAGGAATTACTCATCTTGCAAAACTACAGTACTGTTTGTTGATTTACCCACAGAAATATCTGCTGTTTGCTACATCTTTTCCCAGACTGAAAAAAAAAAATAAAAGAGAAGCAAATTCTACTCAAACACCTGCACCAAAATCCCACAGCACATGCAGAGCTTCTCCCACAGCTAGGACCTCCTGAACTCAGCCCTTCCCTGTGTCCATGAACAAGTTGACACAAAACATGTTCTTCACTTGGAGAGGAAGAAGCAGGCTGAGAATGCACCCAGCATCCAACTTCGAACAACTTTCAAGGATTGGATTTTAGCTTCAGTTCCTCAGCTGAATAACATCTTGCTAAGTCCTAGGAGCACCAGTATTGAGTATTAGTAGATTGTTTCGGGGCTGACATGATTAGAGCCAGTGCTCTGGTTACCACTGGCATAGAGCCAAACTGCTGCAGAACACCCATGCCTCCTGCAAGGCTCAACCCTTCCCTGATGCCCCCTTATGACAGCCTGGCCCTGTCAGACAAAGCTGCTTCATTTCTTTGTTCATGCATAGAGGACAGACAGCCTCTCGTGCTCCCCTCCCAGCTACGCCTATCCCAAGTATCTCTTCCCCAGTTCAGCACCAAGGGAAAGGGCCTACCCAAGGGGTTTTTCCACTGCTCAGACACAGTTTCCCCAACAGCTTTCTCTAACAGTAATAAAACCTTGATCCTTTCCCTGCCTCACCCATCTCCTCAGGGCAGCCCCACACAGTAGGTGCACACCACTCTCCCGGGAGCCTCTGGCTAAGATCACACCCCATGCTCACAAAATAAGCTCACTATCAGCAGAAGTGCCACTCTTACTCATGAAGCCATCCACAAGCTGCCCATGTGTGAAGAGAGGTGATCAGGCATCCTCCCTTTGTGGGCACCACCAAAAAATCCTCTCTAGTGTCACAGGCAGAGCAGCTTCTGGTCACTACACCTGAGATGCCCAAGTGAGACAGGAGAAAGGAATCTTTTTGAAGAACTGCTTTCCATATTTACCTTCTAGGTAGTGGCCAACAGCATTAGAGACGTGAGTGCTCTGTGTATGTCACCACAGTGGGACAGCTCATTACAGCAGAATCATGTCACAGTCTTGCTTGAAAATATTTGCTTGCATATAAGGGTTCAAGCTATTTTATGACCCTAGAAAGGGTCAATTTAACATGACTACTGTACACATGAGCAGTCCAAACAACAAAGTTAAATGTAAACCAGGCAAGCAGAAGGCCCTAACAAAATTAGATTAGAAAATAATGTTCCAATAGAGCACATGGCAGTGTATATTTTTGTGGCAGTCATACCAATGATCCCAAAGTGATCTTTCTAAAACCAACAGAGCTGAAAAACCCACTGACCTTAAGATGCATTTATGTACAAAGAGGCTCGCTGTAAGATGATACTCCCCACTCAGCAGGCAAATGGCTACTCTAGAGCAATAAGATGGTACAAAAAGAAAAAAAAGCTTGATGTTTCAAATCGAGTAACACAAATTTCTATAGTTTTCACAGTTAAGATTCTAACAAATAAGAGTCTGATTCTTCCGTAAAATCATTTGAAGAGAAGGCCAATTATTACTGCAAAATTAATGGCCCATCTTGACAACAGCAGGTCAAGATTTATTACTTTTTAAAAAACTTTTTTTACAATGACAGAATTGGCTGAGGCTTTCCATTTATCACAATTTTAGCTGTTAAAATCTGCAAGTATAGCTTTGAAAGGATCCACCTTAGTTTATTGCTTTCTGATTGGTTTTTTCCTAATATTTTCCAAATTTTACTGTGACATCTTCATTATAACGTCACTGTTTTTGCTCACGTTTAGCAACAGGGTAGCCTGTACCCCAGTTCAACCCAAGACTTGCTGGATGAGCTGTGAAACATGAATGGTTTGTTTTCAGTGACCTCCTTCTCCTCGATAAGGCTGCAGCAGATAAACAAATAATGGCTCTTAGGATGTGGCTCACCCAAGTCTCAGACAATAGGATTCTGCATGGTTGTTTAGGACTTGCAAGGGCAACAGAACATGTATTGCAGGCTCCTCAAAAACACACACCACTCTAGTCCTTCCCTTGAGAAATGTGACGCTGGCGCCAAAGGCAGAGGCGCTGGAGGTGTTTTCACACGACAGTTCAAGGCCCCTCTTGAGAAACAAGCTATTTTTGTGCAGGAAAACCCAGGTCTGTGCATTCCTCTGACAAGAATGAGTACGTGTCTGATTGCACAATTGTCTAGGGCTTTCAGAAACATCCAAGAGTGCTGTTTTTCATGAACAGGCAGATTCTAGATTTCCTGGGGTTTTTGATTTCTTCATACAAAGAAACTAAAAAGCAGAAGCAGCCACCCTTACTCTCAAGCAATCCTCAGGCATCTTACCAAGAAGGTTCTGTCACTGTGACACTCATTTTGCGCCCAGGGAACCTTGAGCACAGTAGTGTCATGGTCAAAGTCACGTGGAAGTCCAGAGGCTCAGAGCAGCAGGCACCCTAACTCCAGTGATAACCTGGAATAAAGAGGTCCCTGACTCACAACCCATCAGGACTGTCAGTTGGGCAGGGTGTATAAGCCACCTTTTCATCTGATAACAAAATTATCTCACTTGTTCAGCTTAATGCGTCACAACCCCGCTCCTCCATAACCTTTTGTTTGGGCACCAGTAGTACTCAATCATCAATAAAGTTAAAAGATCCCACCAAAAGGTAAATACACACAGGGTGAAGAAAGAGGCTCAGGAGTTAATTCATGCTTTAACACGCCTGTAAGCCAAAAGGTTTGCGAGTGACTGATGTAAAGGCAGCAAGTACATCCAGACAAATTTTATACAGGACACACAACCTGGCTGTTGCTCCATGGAAAGGACAACAAAAGAGAATTATATTTAGTTAACAGCAGCTTTGGTCTATCTTCCTACTCTGCCTTTTTTAAAGCATAAAAAAGGATTATTATTTGAATTTTAAATTACTCCTACTCACACACACATACCCAAGTTGATGATTTCTTAATGTTTTTATCATTCCAAATTCTGTAACACTCCCTACGCTGCTCAGAATGTACATGAAACAAAATTGGGAAGCATTCACCAAAAACATATCCTGCAAATTACTGTCTCCAGAGATTCATGGCCTATAAGGTCATCTTCTATTTACCAGAAACATAATGTATTTCAGTAAATAACACAGATCCTCTGTGAGCATATCAATATATAACAAATATACAGATGCATTTTGTCATTTATTGTCAAATCCTAGCCGGATTACCCATTCTAATTTAAATTAACAGGGCTGCACTGGGTTAACCCAGCCACCCTACCTGGCAGTCACTCTTGGGAAGATCACTAGAGAAACACAGCTCTGTGCTAATTGCATCTATTTTGCCAGACAAACCACAGCAACTAAAACTACCTCATCTATATTTAAAGCAGTTTCAAATCCATAAGGAAATGCAAATCATCTGAAAAACACCATTACCCTTTTTAAAATGCTCAGGAATGAAGAGTTCTGGAAAACACAGTGAGCATACTTGGGCTTCATGACTAGAAATGAAACGAAATCAAACCTCCTCAACACTTCATAGGCCTGGGAAGTTGCATGATGCTCCCACCACTCACCACCACAGATGTTTTGAAACTTCCTTCTGCTGAAATCTCAAAATAAAGATGATTAACCAAATATTTTTCCCTTGCTGGGAACTGATGAACAGATACTTTAAAAAATCCAAAATCAAAAACAAAAACTAACTTTGTACTTTTTTTTGATCAACTGCTGCAATTTTACACCTTAAAATGTACTCCCCGTACCTTTCCTTCCACCGTCCCCTGGTATCTGCCATTTTGTCAGCCTCAAAATTGATTCAGTCTCTTCCATTATAATGTACTCGTGGAAAGAAGCATTTGTAACAGGTTTTCTTATTTCTTATCACATTCTTATGATAGCCATCATCTTGTGAATGCCTTGAATCCAGAAGACAGTCTCTTTTCTGTATATATCTTAGTTATACCTTCCCCATTTTTCTCATTAATCATTACCATTATTATCCAAAACATCACCATTTTTAAGTTTCCACCTCTACTAGGTCCTTTATGATTCCTCTCATAAGCTTTCCACTGCTACTGCTGACTCAATATCTAATGTGCACACAATAATGTGGGGTAAAGCAGCAGCACTAATACAGTTTTTGCTTGGTTAAAACACGGATGAATCAATACATGTTAGAGCATCCAGCCTCCCTCAGTCCCTACAGGATCGACCGTTCCCTTCCCGGGTTGCATGCCTGATGTTGTAAATGCTTCATCCTGAAGCAACTGGAGTTCGATTAGATAAAAGGCCCCTTTCAGCACCATGGTAGAGATATTAGAGCTGGGTTTGAGAGAGGCACTTCCTGCTAAAAGCACTGAGTCTCGCTACACAGAGTGGCTAGCTGACATCCTGGAGGGCTTTTTGGAGGGCTGATCAGCTCAGGCACAACAGGAACTCGTACGCAGCAGCATCTGAAATGGTGGCATTGCTTGGCATATGGTGGGTTTGTCTGCAGAAAGCTGACACCAGTGAAAAATCCCCAATCTGAGGGCTTGCAGCACCACCACCTTCACCCACACAGCCCTCACCATTGAGGTTGACTCTGATCATTTGGTCTCGACTACTTTTGAAGCACCATCTGTGATAAAACCACTGACGGACCTTATTCACTCCTACTCCAAATGTCCCCTTATTTATACACCAATACTAAAGCAGTCTTTTGCTGCTGTTAGGGAAGGCTTAGTGCATTTCAGTTCACACACAAAAACAGAGTTTCCCCCTCACTGAGACGACCCTAGCCAAGTTGAACACATTCCCAGGCTCGCCTAAGTCGCTGGTGCCTGTGTGGCCAGCCAAAGACCAAAACACAGTAAGGGGAGCTGCTACTTGCATCAGTGCAATTCTCTGCTGCCCAAGACAGGAGCAAGCTCTGCAGCACAAATAACCACCTCAGCCATCCCCATGAAGGGGCTGCTCTGCTGCATATTTCCCTATTATCATTCCTCAAGTCAACCACTGGTTCCTCAAAAAGGCTCCCTGACTGGAGCCGTGGACAGAGCATGAGCCTGCGTGCAATGGGAATGCTGTGCAGATCACAGCTTTCACTGGTCCTTATTGCCACCACACTACTTTAAAAATTCAAGCCTGTGCTGTTAAGGGTCACCAATTTCTGTATTTTCTGGATGGCAGAGGATGGCATGGGAAACAGTTTTTAGTGGGTCTTTTTTTGTTGTTTTGCTTTAGGGGCGATTTTTTTGAGTTTTTTTTAAATGTGTGCTCAAATATCAGAACAAATGCCAATAAATCTGCTGTGTTTAGAGAAAAGAAGCACCTTTCACAATACTGCAGGGAATAAGACAGGGGACACCACAAGATGGCACAACGGAGTGCTTCACATACATTTCCCTTTCAGTCCAAGTCAGAGGACCCATTAACAGAAAGGCTTATTTAGCTCCTGAAAAGATGTTCAAATCTGCAGAGCAATTTCTACTTCAGAGGCAGAAATGAACAAATCTTGCCTAGAAGACAGGTAAGAAAAAACATCCTTGTTTTAGAATTAATAACAACTAAGGCATGGACACTGAAAGATTTGCCTAAAACAAAAAGGCAAGATGAAGTGGTAAAGCTTGAAAGAGAAGCTTGGAGTAAAAAGGGTCCTAATTCTGATGTTTGGGAAGAAACAAAGTAGCTCAGCAAATTAAGACAAAATTTCCAGACATAACTAAATTTGTTCCAACACCTCTACCAACGCTACCACAACACTGTCCTAGGCCTGTGAACTGTTTCTAAAAAACACATGAATCAAATTGTGCTTCTTTAACACCTGTGAAGCACAAAGAAACATGAACACTTGTACAACCCTGTCTCCAACAAGTAAACTATCCGGCTGTTTTAGCAAAGGTGGGATTTCAGAACAAACTGAGATGTGCTCACCTTTGGCCAGACATCACCTATGGCAGTAACAGGACCCACGGATACTCCAACTGCCCAGCCCTCTCACTGAAGTGTTTTGGGATGTGTCACCAGTGGTGCAGACTGGGACTGTCCCCATTTACAGATTTTACATTCAAAAGTTTTGTATCTTAGGCTATAAACCACGAGCTGCTTGAGGAGGGGCAGCCACCTACTGCCTGTGTGCACAGGGCTCCCTTGTTCTAGCAAACAATCAGTCACGGAACAGTTTCATGGCATTGTGAGAGATGTCCAACACAGAGCACTAAACACAATCCCCTGCAGGCTGCAAAGCTTCCTTGTCATCCTGCTCACCACCACGTAATTCCCAACAACAACAAACCATAATGCTGTAAAACACTAAATACCAGAAGACCCACCTAGAGTGTTATTTAAGCCTGCTCTGAGCCATAAAAATGGGAATCAGCAGCTGCATTTCAACAATTCAAAGTCTTCTCCATGGCACTAGACACAGCCAGGGCTGATCCCAGCCAAGGCAGAGGAGGGGAGCAGGTTCAACCACATACCCTCACATGTCAGCTCATCAATGAGGGGTAACACCCCAAAGGGGGGATTTCTTTCTCTGTACCTACATTATACAAAACCAGGTCACTAGCACATTAGTGCTAATATACCTTTATTTCACTTTTTTCCTACTTTTGCTCTTATCTGTATACAGCCATTACACAGATTCAGTGCTGAAATGCAGGTTACAATGTGCTTCAACAGGATTCCCACATACTCACCTTTTACAACGTTCTACACCCCCAACACCTGGTTGAAAACATTTTGTTGACTATTAATTCAGAATAGCCTGGGCTGCAGCATTTTCTGTGCAACAGTTTTTTATGCTTTTCTCTCCATCACAAAAGATGGTACAGGCACCTTTTAGAAAAAACCCTCCCATTACCTGTCCATGGTGTCAATAATAAGAAATGTCCATACCCCTTCCCCCTTCCTGCACAGCTTCCCTCTGTGTTTACACACAGCAGTTAAAATGGAAGCGTTTTGGTGTGCTGCAAATGACGCTGTTTCCATGCAGAAGTAGCTGGAAATAGATTTTGCTATTACAGTGCTTTTATTCTTATCTTCTTTAATTTCATCACTTAGAAATGCCAGATTAAACATTTTGCAGTGATCCTTGGTGAGGGGATTGCTCTCTTTCTGTTATGTGTCACAGCAACCATAACAAAGAACTTTAAAGACCAGGAAACAAAACAAAAACTTCAGGTTCAGAGGAAATGCAATTTGATCCACAGTGCAAGCATTTTATAAGAAACTCTTCTACAGACATTCCTACTTGCTTTTAGCTACCAACATTTAAATAAAGATTTAATTATTGAAGTGCAATGTGCTTAGCTACAATGGATATTGAAATAAATAAAATAAGCACAGTAGAACAGTTTTCCTCAATCGACACTGCTATAAAACACACAGTTTCAAAAAAATTGACCTTGGATAGCCCCAAGAGCTAAGGGCCAGAGAAAGATATCAGCTTAATAAATCTGTATAATTAAGTCTTTTGTGTACTCTGCACGGCATACACAAATTGAAACACAAACCAATGGGCAGAGAATCATAAAACCCCCAAGCCAAAGTAGTTCTTTCCCAATGAAGCCATTGCTGTGGGTGCAAGACAAAACCCTCTTCATGACTAGGTCAGAGGAGATGCAAGGTCCTCTCCTCTACACTGCTATAGGAGCCTCAGTGCTGTCCTCAGGTGCCCTCTTGATTTCCTTTTATTCCTCTTGCTTCCCTACAGTACCCCTTTTCCATCCCTATCATCTGTAAAATACGATGTACCCACTGGAACTAACACGACTGTGACAGCCACTTCATCCCTAATCACCTGAGCTACACTGCAAGACTACACCTTTATATATTTTGATATCTTATGACCATCAATCTTTCAAGAGAGGGAGGATGCTTGAGTGCTGAAACCAGCCACTTGGCCATTTAAAATCCTTAAAAGCCACCACTATATGCAGGACACTCAAATTCAGATATTTTGTTATACTGGTTTATTTTATTTTTTTTTATCCCTTTTACAGCTATTTTATTTCTTACGTATCACAATTCACCTCTGCTAAAGAAATCTTTTCTTTCAGAGTCTAAAATAACCTTCCAGAAACGGCAAAAAGGGAGCAAACGACTCCCCTGTCCCTGCTCAAGAAAGGAAGGCCCAAAGGGACCTCCCATTGCCCACTGCTATCCCAGCATGAAAAGGGCAGTGAAAGGGAGGCCCCTTCCAATACTGAGCTTTCCCACACCTCTCAGCCTTCATTATTCAAGTGGTGGAAGTTGAAGATGGCTGGGGCATCCCCTGATGGCTTACCCAGGGACACCCACCCACTCACCCCTCAGCTGATGAGCAGCTACCATCTCCTGGAGAAAACTCACAACAGGCTCCCTGTCATGCATTTAACTCTTACAGCCAGGGCAGCTAAATAATGAGGTGTGAAGAGTGTTTCCACTTCTTTGTCATGCAGGTGCATGGTGCTGGATGCATTTCTTTCCTAGGAAATGCTGCACCAAAGTCCCCTCCCTGCTCCCACTCTGTGTCTAACAGGCAGGAAACCCAGCAACCAGGCCAGCTTCAGGGAGTGACACAGCTGATTGCATCTGGCTTCCCCTTAAACAGAAATTCAGGAATTGCCACATTCCAGAGAAGCAATTTTTGCCTCCAACATGCTGCAAAAAAATACCTGGCAGTCTCCCCCACTCTCCAAATAAACACTATCTTGTCTACCTAAGAAGTACAGGCTGCATGAGCTGGGCAAAAACCACTAAGTAACCATTGATGGAGG
The DNA here is from genome assembly GCF_047830755.1 of Zonotrichia albicollis. NCBI lineage: Eukaryota > Metazoa > Chordata > Aves > Passeriformes > Passerellidae > Zonotrichia > Zonotrichia albicollis. The sequence continues at coordinate 94,625,357 of NC_133819.1, forward strand.
GGAATTTTTCTTTCTGCTGATTTTTAAAAGTCTTATGATGACAATTATCTAATGTTGTTAATTATTAAAAATTAATATGCTCCTATTCAATAAAAAGCCATTTTCAGAATTTCTGCTTTTGCAAAGATTCTTGAGTGTATCACGCTATTGCTGACTATGTGTTACTTATGCAGCTTCTTATACAATATATAAACCTGGAAAAATGCATGCAATAACAAAACATCCCCATTTATCTGACAACAACTTCTATTTCTAAGAGCCAAATGGATAAACAAACAAAAAAAAAAGTCAGAAACTATGCTCAAAAAGAAGGGAATAACAATTCACTGACTGCAAAAACACCAAATGATTCTGCTCTTCAAACTTAGGAGTATAACAATTGCTGCAACTTGGTTATCAACACTCAAAAGATTTCAGTAGTTTTCAAACTACCTTGCCTCTGAAAATTTGGAAAAAAATTCAGCTTGCTTCCCCAGAGAGCCTTCCCAAGGTTCTCCACATGATGCAAAAGTCTTCTAAATCAAACTCTTTTTCAGAACAGTTTTGTGTGTGAATTTTGCTTTTAGAAGCACTGATCCATGTGCTGGATGCTAGTTAACTATTGCTCATTTCAGAACACAAGGGTCTTAGGGAAGAGAGCTTTTAAAAGGTTACTTCACTACTTTACTACTTCTAAGTTGTGAACTTACAACTCACTCTGCTTGTCAGAGCAAGCTACACAATTGTAGAGTAAACTAGATCCTCCTGGGCTTTATCATTTTATCTAGAGTAATCATTTACAAGCTCTTCAATTTGTGGGCTATCTTACTTTTCTCTATGGAGGTATAGCACAGCCTGCCAAAAAGGAAAGTAAACCTGAGAATGATGGCCTTTGCTCTTTTTAGATGGTAGATTTTAAACCACCACAGTCCATCTTATTTTGTAAGACCCAAGGCTTGCAAGTGCATTTTTAAGTTTATGCCAGTTATAAAGTATGGCATTCATATATACACACCAGTTTAGCTAAATTTGCTTCTAATGTGACTATCATCCGTAGCCTAAATTCACAGTAACACTGATCAAGTATCACTGGAGTTACACATCAACCACTTCAATAAACTCACCTATATTCAGTCAATTTGCTGGTATTCTCACAGACATCAGAAAGAAAAATGTCATTCAGTTGTGCTGCCTAAATAGCTGATTAATGTGTGTCATCACCATTTTTTACCCACTTCTTGTTTATCATCTCTTCTCAACATCTTTCATTGCTTGAAGTTCTAAATGTTTCCTTTTTCTTTTGTTGAGCTTTGATGCTTAATATCAACAGAGGAGTTTTGTACAACTAAAATTAGAAGTTTTAAAGAAATCACTGTAAAGATTTTGAATTACACAGCTAAGTTCCCAAACACGCCATAAATAAATGATCAGTGTCTTGGTAGCAGGTTTTCACAGAGTTTTACCCAACAGACTATCAGATATATGGAAGATTTGAACCCTGCCCACACACAAACACCTGTATTACTGAATAATTAACTTAATTATTCAGATGAGAAATTATTGATGTCAGTAAAGCACAGACATGAAAACTCAAAACCTCCCACCTACAACTGCAACAGAAATCCTAGCATGCTTCACACAAGTGCACCAAGAAATGAAGATAAGGAGCAAGAAGCATCCATGTCAACATGTCTGTGATGGAATGACTTTTCAAATTCAGTTGCATGACAGAGGTCACAACAGTTCTGAAAAGGCCACTACCTCCCCCTTGCTCATAAATTGGATAGGAACTTAAGAGAGCTTCTGTCTTCAAGTATAGATATCTCCTAAAGTAGAGGTGAAGGCAGGTGGAAATAATGGGACACTCTATTGACATCTACTCCAGGCTGTGTAAAGAAGCTCCAGGAGACAGTGCCTTGCTCAAGCTAAATTAGCAAGAGTGCTCACTTGTTTAACAGAAAAAACAACATGTTTAACAGAAAAAACCAAAATCTGGCTATTTGCCTCAAACAATCGCATCATCATGATCATGAAGTACATTTTTAATGAGGCCACTCCTACCCTCAAAGCTGTTAATGTACACAGACACGTAGTTAAGGCTCTAATCTAAAAATGCAGGTGACAGAAGCAAGTAGATATAACCCTTTCAAGAAGGGATGCCAAATAGCGGTGTTTTAAAATAATATATCTATGCCCACTCTTTGCATGATAAAGACCACAATATTTCGTCCAATAATATCAGAATCAAGCCTGTAACCTCAGCTCCTCTCAATCTGATGGCTCAGAGCAGTTTCAGAAGCGAAGCATCTGTTGTGGTTGCTAATAAAAAGTCTGAAGAATTCTGCTTTCAAATATGCAAAAGTGGGTGGGGGAGAGGGGGCAGTTTCACTTTCCTGCAGCCACATGAAGATACATAACAGCTTTCAAAGTACATCATTGACTCACTCATGGTAAAAATCAATCAATTCTATGAAGTTTATGGAGCCTGGTAAATTAGCTAGAAAAAACACAAGCTTCTCTGGCTCCTCAGGGTTCACAATATGCGATCTGACCCTGGCTGTAACAATCATGTCATTCTAAACAAATGATGAAGGAACCACAGCTGTCTGGAAACCCTGGTACTCAATAATGTTCCTTCCAAGGGGGCCAAAGCCTATAGAGCACAGGCTTCAAAGAGCCGGGCACTGAGCCAGTGCAGCAACACAGAAAAAAAGTGGGGTCACCAAATGCAGATGTGAGGTGAGACACAACCACACAGGGAGAAGCATCAGCTCTCATAATAGGGAATCATTTCTGGGGACAGGCACATGATACTTCCCTGCAATCAAAGCAGAAAGAGGATTTAATACAAAGGAAAAACACTACAGAAGTGACAAATGGCAAGGTAATTCCATTTAAGGACTAACATAATAATTTTTTCCTCTTCACCCAATTTCTAGTCTTTGCCACATCTCTGCTTCCAGCAGGCTGCGTAATCCATCTAAAGACTCCAACATCACACAAAAACCTTTATTGCTAAGGACAGTGATTTTTTTTTTTATACTGTCTGAAGTGGCTACTTGCCAGCAACATGCCAGCATTCTGAGGAAGAACTGGTAAGAAGAAAAACTAGGCTGAGGCTGAGCAACCTCTTCAGCTGTGATTCTGTAAGATTTATTCTAGGCAGAAACAAAGAGATTGCACTTACAGCAAGCTGAAAGCAAGCCCAGGAAAGCCTGGGCTGCTCTGCTGATAGCAGCTCTGCTCATGCTCAGTCAATGTGCTTGAGACAGACTACACTTCCTGATATGCAGCCCGTGCAAGACGTGCTGGATTTTGGCTGTTGAGTTCAGGTAAACTTCAAAGAGTGGCTGTGATCTCAAGATATCCAGCATGCATGGTTTCTCCTGGATCGCCAAAGATTTGGAAATCCAGGAGAAATGCACCATACCTACCTTCAATATTCTACCAAGTTCTGGTTTCCCCCTACCCCAAGTGCAATCAGAAAACATGACCAGAGAAACTCAAATGCATGGGGGTTGCTAAGATCAAGGATAGAGGTTCACAGAAGGGTTAATCTGTGCCAAGACAAGCAGTCTTGATTTAAAAGCTCTGAACACCTGACACTAACACTGAGTTCGTTCCCAAAGGCAAGTTTACCCTGGGCTAAATTTGTCACCTTTCATATGCCTATGTTGTAATTCTAGCGCACTGGATTTTTGCTTATCAAATGCACAGCCTGCCCTTTTGTCTGCAGCTGCTTCAGTGCTATTTGCACCATGTTTCTGCCTGGAGGTTTGTCCCTCGGCTCCTGGGCCCATAGCTTGAGAAGCTCATAATTGGCAGATCTGGGACACTAAATAATTCTTAGTGAAAGCCAGCAAGCTTCTGAAACCAACAAACAAGACCAAAAAACATCTCAGTCGGGGATGTGTGTATGTGTAATGAATGAAAAACAGTGGTAACAGAACTGTGTGAAAATATTTCTTTCCAGGTCACTTTTACCATGGAACATGTTTTGATTCTCTACATTCACTCTGTTGATGTTATAAATCCACCCCTTTTCATTAGTAAATGCATAGACAGCTGCAGAACCACACTTTAAATGCAGCAGTGCTGTGTTCTATTCCAGATTATTAGTCTGAAATAGCACCACTTGCAGTGCATTTACTCCTGTGTACTACAGCTAGTACTGCTTTTATAAAGGAGCAGTGATTCAAGTACTTTCTGGCTCATTCTAACAAACTGCCAAAGAGAGACTACAAATACAAGGTAACCAACAGTTTTAAAGAAGGAAAAAACCGTATTGATTAGTGTTTAATTTGCTGATTCCTAGAGAAAAGAGAAACCTTTTGAACCTACAAACAAATGAGGCCATCTGAAAAGTATGAAGGAAAGGGCAAGACTTAAAAGCTGATGTATTTAAACAAACTAACTAAAAATTATAATCAGTGCTATCTCCGCAACCCATAAAACCGGTACCTTTCTGGTGCAGCTCCATAAATCAATTTTGTTATCAAAATACAGTCAGCAAATCTATAAAACACACACACACAAAAGGAAGTCTAGAGTTCAACAATCATCTCTGTCTTACCCTTGTTATTAATTGAAACAGATGGCAGTGGGGGTGGTAATAGCTACACACAATTCGGGACACTACAGAGGAAGCTTTATAACAGTCACACAAATACATGGTGCCTTTTATTCTAACCATATTCACACAGAAATATTTGAGGATGAACCAGCATTAGAAACAGAATCTACCTTCTCTTTTACGCATACAAACTGCTCTCTTTCAAGACCCAACTACATCCACTAGATCATTGGTAAGCAGCAGGAAATTTAAATCATTCAATCCAAGATGGAAAACCTCCTAATTTTTTTAAAAAGGGAACTAAATTTATACCCTGGAATAATATATGAAATTGCTTGTAAAGAAAGGAGGACTGCATCAGACTTGGCACTTCACATTCTACGTCACACTTGCACGAAGCAGGCAAGAAAGTGAAAGAAATCAACTAGAAGTGAAAAGCCGCCGTGCACGTGCCAAAACGCAGTCTTAGGATGCAGCTGTGTAACCCATCTAATCCAGCCTAACACAGCTAACCCAGAGAGGCTGAGCCCACTCCCCCCCAGTTCCACCACACTGCAGGGCACTTCCAAAGCCACCCAGCCTCTCAGGTGGCTCAGCCAGGCTGAGGGCTCCCACCACTGCACACACACCAGATCGGTTCTCCGTAGGTGTCTCTTGCCATGTCTGTGCCACCAACCCCGACAGGGGAGCTGTGACCTCTGCCAGAGGGGCAGGTGGCAAACAGAAATGGAAACTTCCTAGAATGGGCAGAGCTGGCTCAGCCACAGCTTGCTAGCCATCTTGTACTGGAAGGAGGGCCTTCCCTGAGAGATGGACAACTTCCATGATTTTAAATACCACTCTTTTACTTTTCCCCAAGAGGACAAACCCCCAAAGAGAAAAGAGAAGAGAACCCTAGCCTAACTCTTTTAGGGAGGACCAGCCATGAGATGGGTATCATTATTGCAGGAAAGAGCACAAAAGAAAGGGCAATGTAATTCAGCACCTAGCGATGCACCACAGCTGCATGACTGTGAGTCATTCTGTGATCCAGGTACACAGGCCCAGACCTGGCAGCCCTTTGCTCCAGCTCATCCCCAGCATCCTACCAGACACAGACAACTCCTTTGGAGATGCATCTGCTGATAAATCTGGCAAAGCTGCTCCCTGTTGAAAGGGCAGCACAGGCATGGTGGACATCCCTAAAGGAAAAATGCTGGAGGCCAGTTAGATCACTGAGGCACCAAAGTAGCAGAGCAACAACCCCACACAAGGCTTTATGTATTTGTTTAACCCCTACACTAGAACAATCAGTGCCATTTGGGCTGATTAACCTTAAATAAATAAAATATCACTGCTCCCTGCAATGGATGAAAAACAGAAATGCTACATGAACTTGCACTCAGCTTTTTAGAACAACCAGAACCAACTCCAGCTCTCCTGACACTGTGCTAGCACCCATCCTTTAATACCTCTAACCTCTTATCTTTATTAATCAGGGACTTGTTCAAAATATCCACAGCATGAGCTCCACATTTCAGTTTAAGAGTTAACTTGTACAAAGAAGCCAATACTTGTTCTGACAGTCCTTTCTCACTCTTGGGGAAAAGGAAGCAATTCAGACATGTTGCATAACTGCTCACAGTCACCGTCAAAGAGCTTGAGCAGTAATTGGAAAACTAATATCACTGCTTCAAATAGGTGCAAAAATACACAGTGCAAGGCCCATTAAGAGGATAGATGAGGAGACAGTCATTCAACTCCTCTCCCTGTCAGGGCCTCTTCAGAATAATTTAATACAGGATCCAAAGAAAATGTCCTCCCACGTGTATTGATGTTAATTCACAGAATTAAACAGCAAACCTAAGAACGCTGAAGCAAAGAAATTAGTTCACTGTAAAATCAGCTTCCAGTTTGGGCAAATTAACTTGGTAGCATGCTTCATTCATATGCCCTAATGTACACAAACGATGTCATTTTGATCAAGTGGTCTGTAAATCTGGCACTCCTGCTATCCACAGATACACAGGTGGTTTCCAAACAGCTCTTTCAGCTCCCCTTTAGCTATTGCATCAGCCAAGACAAGTACATTCACACTTCAGACAGTTTTCTAAAAGGTTCATTCTGCTTTTTTTTAAAAATTAAATCATAATCAGAAACCAAATGTATGCTTACACAAAGTTTGTTTTGCTAGCAAATTAAAAAGCAGAGGTCATCTACATTGTCAGCTTCACAGCACCACGGGAGAAGACATTGTGGCTACCTGGAGTAAAAACCCCCTATGTAATACATAGGAAAATACAGATCAGCTATGCTGCTGGTTAAAGAGAGAGGGAAAAACATGAAAACATAAGACCTGATAGTTTTCTTACTTTTAAAGCCATCAGTAATTGAATAGAGGAAAACAAAATAAAATGTTTTTCAGACTGGGTGGTGTCTCAATCAGACCCCATACATGTATACAGTGGACAAGAAGGATGCAGAGATTTGTTTTCACAGAACTTCTCTGGTACTAAAGGAGCAGAAGACTTCATCAAGAATTTCTTACGATTTTCTTCACGTTACTGCAAGAAGCAATCCATTTGTCACGTACACTTTGCAGCCCCTTGCAGATTACTAATATAAAATTGTAGTAACATTCTTTCAGTTAAAGATAACATGCTTGGCTGCATAAAATCTTAAACAGTATGTAATAGAGTATGTTAGGTTAGTCACAGCATTTAACACTGCTCTAACTATATCTATGTTTGCTTTCCAATGAGAACAACATGACAACATAGAGCATCTCTCCCAGAACTGTAAACAGCAATGACATTTCATTTTATAAAAAGAATCTTATTTTGCAAAGTACTAAAAAAACAAAAGACACCTGGAAAAAACTTGAGTCTCATCCTCAGAAAAATGCTCTAATAAATTACAACCTAAAATTAGACATTTCAAATGACAACATTTGCCAAGGTTTCCTTTTTATACATTCACATAGCACCAGAATTTTATTAAAAACAGCAAAAGTGGCCACAGAGCCATTGTTGGAGTTGGGACATTTGGGCTGCACTCCAACCCTTGCCAGAGCACCTCTCTGAGATCCCAGGCTTATCAGTGAGTCCTTGCCTGCTCCTGCTCTGACCTGGTCCCAGCCTGGGGTGCCTGCAGCTCCCTAGCCCTCTCCCAGGACTCTGTACCCAGAGTGTTCTCCCTCCTGACAAGCTATGGCCGTGCTAAATTAATAGCCAAGATGCCTTTTCCAATCACTAATGAATATTATCAGTAGAAAAACAAAATAGAGGAGTATGGATTTGAAAAAACAAATACATAACCCAAACCCCACTTACCTAAGTGACTCAAACTCCTGTGATAGAGACCTGGGAGAAACCCTACCTTCTTCATACAATCTCAACAGATTTTCCAAAACAAGGGCCCTTTGGCTCACTGATCCATACAACTGCCAGACAAAACATGTTTTGTAACTTGGCTGGAGCTCTGAGCAGACTTTTAACAGCTAAAAGCTCAGGAATTGTCTATTAACCACCCTTGAGAGACCTCCAGAAAGTATTTTATTTCAGGCTATTGTTTTGCTACCAGCTTTTCCAAGAGCCTGTTGTTACCAGAGCACATTCACAGCATAAATACCTCAATAGGTAACTGAAAGGCACAATACAAGGTAGGCAAACCCCCTCTGCGAATAAAAAGGGCATTTTCTTATTTAATTACAGAGCAGTTGTCCATCAACACATGCATTTAAAGAGCCTACTCCAGAGTCTGCAATAATCAGAGAGCAGTCTTGTGCAAATAGACCAGAAATACACAAATACCCTACCTACTGTTGCCCTGAACAACTGTAGATAAATAATATGAATGGTAGTCTATCTGATGAAGAGCAGAGATGGAAAACTGCAGAGTTTTCATGGTTGGTTAATGAAATAAGCCATAGCCCAAGGCAACAGCCTCTACCAAATAGAGTAAGACTGCATTTCCAGCTTATTTTAACTACCTACATTTTTTTCCTGAGAGAGATAAACAGCATACTTGCCTTGTTTTCTAGGATGCTAAGCACACATGAAACAAACGCGGCAGATAATTCTACTGCTGTTCGTTCCTGTGAAGGAGTTGGACATTCAGTAGTGAACATCCACCCAGGTAAACGAAATAGTTAAGGAAGAACGTTCAGGAATTAATTCTACTCTGCTCTCTAGGCAGCTGTCAGACTGCAATGATGAGCAATTTATCTTCCATCTACAACACTATCAGCAGACAGGCAGAGTCGCTGGGGAAGCCAGCTGCAGTCTACACCCTTCACCATATAAAATCCATGCCTCTGAAGGAGCACTCACCAGGGAACTCAGTCATTTGCCCAGCTGCCCCATCAACTGTGAAATACTTGCACTTCTGTGCTTTTCCTTGTCTGGTGCCTGCTGCCTGAGCAAAGAAGAGGTGCCCCATGAGGGAGCAGTTCCAAAGATATGCCAACCTTCCTCTACTCTCTCCCACCCCTGACTTGGAGTCAGCTGTGCAAATCCCCACACCTTTGCATCAGGATGTTGCCACAACAGGAGAAACCCCACACATGGAAGCTTATGAAGCTGAAATGCCCCACTTACCTCTGGTCTTGAGGGTGCCACAGAGAGGCAGTCACATGTGTGCAGCCAGAATACTTACCCCAGAGCACAAAGTTCCCTCCCACACAGGAAGAAACAATTTCAGACCTGCAGGCAGCTTAAATCGATGGCTGCCGCTGCCAACTATGTGCAGGCACAAGTGTTTCACCTGGGAGGGCAGGTGAGAACCAGATTTCTCTTCCAGATCCACAGCTACTGTACTACAGGAAGTGCTGACACCCCCATCCTTCCTACCAGGGGTTTCCCAAAACACCTGTAAATTTCGTGAGGCTGAGTGCTTATCAGGTGAGCTTGCAGTGATGGCAAGGCGATTTTATTTTACCTTAAATGCAACGAGAAGTCAGAAACCACACGGACACAAAGGTGATGGCACAGATGCTGAACTAGTCTGAGGGAGAGGATGGACACCCCACAGGATCATAGAACACAGCACTGGTGACCTGGCTGACCAGGCAGGTGGAACTTGCACATTTTGCAAGTCCTGGTAGGTGCATGAGGAAAAGAAGAGCTGAACCAGGCCAGCTCATTTCATAATCCCATGACTTACTGCAATGAGATCAAAACCATCAACAGCCTTATCTGTCTGTAACCAGTATCAAACTGTGGAAACTCACAGCTCTTTGCCACCAATGACTCCAGAGGTCAAACACACCAGCAAAATAAACCTTATGAACCACTTAGTCATCTTCTATGAGTAAATCCTCAACATCAAACTGGAGTCCATCCCCACAGATAGCTGGGGTGCATCAACTCCATCCATTGACCGGCAAATCACTGTTACCCAATTTACCTTTAGAAGCACTACTGACTGACTATTGCTTGGAAGCACTACTGCTTTTCAGCCATGACTCACTGCCCAAAACAGAAAATAAATTGCTTTGTACCCTTAGGAACAACAAAACACTTCTAGCTGGCAGCTAGCAGTCATGCATCTGAAGTTTTGTCTGATTTGAGGTACTTGCTAAAACTGAAAACTTCAGGAATGGGCTTGTTCAAAGTTGTTTGCCTTGGGTCATGCAACTATTAACTTCCCAGTTCTCATCAGCAACAATTAAATTTGCTGAGCAAAGATATTAAATAATGTTCTTTATGAACTACCAAATGTTATCATCAGAATTGTTCATCTCTGCTTTTTACCACTGTGCATTACAAAACACAAAACCTTGAGAGCATACAGAAAAACAGAGCAGCAATAAAATCTCCTTTCTACAAAGACAAGTATTCCAGGCAGCACCATCTCTCCTTTCTGCTGTGCTTCTGATGTTCTTACATCTAATGCACATTTCAACACTTTCATGCATTCCTTTTTGCTGAACTGCCATGATTTCTCTCTCTTAGTTTTATGGGGAAACTTTTAAACAGCAGTTGAAATTTGCGGTGTCAAACGTGATCAGGAGTATCACAAAAAAACCCCAAAAACTAATAAACAAACACAAAAATAAAATAAAGCAGTTATTTTCTAGTTGGCATCTTCTCTGCTTTTGATTAGAGTCGATCCATCATTAGAGATAGTGCTGTCCATTCTTATTGTCTCCAAGAAAAGAAAAAAAAGTCAGGCTTTTTTTAAATAAACACATTAAACTGAAAACTCAAACTCATTACTGACTGGTGTTTTCAGTAACACCACTTTAAAGTAATTCTGTGCTGATTCCTGCAGTCATTTCTCACCCCACAAACCTAACTTGTCATAAAGACAGAATCATTAATAAACAGGTGTTGATTTATAAGAACTAGTTTGTGATTTTACATGGACCTCTTTTCTTCTGAGTCCAAAAGGGCCCTTGTCCTCTCTGGGAAACCCCTTTTAGCAACAGAAATGTCATGTTGGTGCAGCATGAGGCCTTGCTGACTTCTGAGTTGATAGATACAATTACTGATACCATACTGATTTCCCTTCCCTGCCATGCTCCAGAGAAGTGGTTTTGGTTACCAATGCAGCGCACAGGTGGAGGAGCTGATCCCCTTCCCTATGGGGCTGAGCAGCAAGTAGGACAACAAGAAAGCCAACAGCAGGACTGCAAATAAATAGCTGCACCACATACTGTAAGATGGAGGGAAGACAGGAAAAAGGGAAGAGCACAAATTAACCCAAGCAACGTCAAAAAAAGAGCTGCCAACCAAACCAAATGCAAATACTAATTGAAGTTTGCTCTGTAACTCACGGAAAGTGGCTGTGGATTGTAAGGCAAAACTATTTTTCATATAGAGACCTGTCACCAGCTCTTTATGTGCTCAGACTTTGCTTACAAAGCAGTTCTAGCCATGTGTAGTCGAGCAGCAGCATTTCCCATTTCTAGATTTACATGTTCATGCTTTCTAATTCTTACGTTCAGTCAGAGAGCCCCAGTGGCCTTCCTCCAGCAAATCTGTAGCCACCAAGAACCTGGCTTACAAAGGATTTTTTTTTAAATTGTGAACACATTTAATTTAAGAAGAAAAACGTTTCATTCCATCAGTGTTGACAAAACCAGTGCACATGGAAAAGCAACAGCTGCAGGTATGAAGCTGAGCAAAACCAGCCTGCAATGCTCTTCAAAAGAGCTCCCTGTCTCATGCTGAACAGGCAGGGCAGACAAAACTGCTGCTGTGAGAACAAACCATTATTTTTGTGAATGATCCACCTGCAATAGCTTAACCAGATTGAGTACTGTTTAGCCAGAAGTCTGGCCAGCTTTCTGCCATTCCTTTCCCAGAGACAATTACTTGGGAACATGCACACAGTGACCCTCAAATGCTGTCCCTCCATAGCAGGTCAGAGCCTCCTTAATTGCATCCTCCACATAAACCCTACTCGACTCTCCGTCTCTGGCCCCCATCAAGGACTGCACTTAATCAGCCCTGTTTACCAAGATGCAAGTTCAAGCATGTATCAGACCAGGCTGCATGAGCTTCCTCAACTGGGAAAGGTGGGGAGTCACTGTACAAAAGTCCCATGTAACAAACAACCTGTTCTGTGTCTCAGAGAACATGGAGAAAAAGTGTGACTCACTTCAAGCACACTCCAAATGAAGATATCCAAAATACACTCCTTTTTGTCATTTTGACTGGGATTAAGATATACTTTTATGTCTTCTGGACATATAAATATGAATACAGTGCTTTGAACTATAGCAAACAGAATTAAAAAGATACACTGTAAGACACCCTTTGTGCTGTCTTGTAAGTATGAAACAGCAAAACCTAAGAAGCTTCATATTTTCATAACCAGGTAAAAACAAGCACTGAGCTCATATTGCAGAACAAAAAAAAAAGTTAGCTCTTGTACAAAGCTTCCCCTGTTTGTGCTCTATTCTCATCTTCCCAGTCTTGGAGGAATCTTTTCACTTACTCAAAGCAATGAAACCTCTGATGGCTGCACATGCCCTAGTGCAGCTCTTGCTTTCCAGAAAATGAGGTACACTCAGGAAGGCGAATGAAGTCTTCCCAGAGGCTTTCATGTGAGCCACGTCTTTTCCACAGGACACCACCTCTCCCAGCAGGAAGGGTGCCCGAGCAGCTGAGTGCTCCTCTCCATACTACACACACAGGGCCTGACAAGGAGCTGCAGAATCTCTATGAAAGCATTTGGAAGCTGAACTCTCCTCACACTCACCTGCAACCCAGCAGATTTACCTGGAAGGTGCTGCCTGCTGTCAGCAGCACCAGCATGATTTTTTTTTCAAAAAGAGAACTTCCCACCTGGCTCCACGAGATGGTAGTTTGGATCATGTCATCACAAAAATAGGACCTACTGTCATCTTGAACAGGGCAGTGTGGTGCTGAACATCTTAGTCATTCGCACTCTGAAGATGCAGCTTGGGCACACCATGACACAAAGCAGCACCTGCTATCAGTGTTGATAACCCCAACTATTTCATAGGGAAAACAGCACAACTATGGATCTTAGCCATCCTCGGTGTGGAATGCTGTCCAGGTGTGCCAGTGCTCAGGAGGAGGTGAAATCCAGCAGCATTCACTTAACCCTGAGCTCTGCCAGAACAGCAAAAGCCTTTATTCCCTCCCACAGATCACGCTTTCAGAGGAGTTATGCTGGCAGGTTGGGAAGCCAGCAGCTGGGGGAGAAAGAGAAGGAAAGCTGAGCAATACAACTTGTTGGCTGTGGCTTGTAGTCAGAATTGCAAGCTGGACTGTGGCATGGGTGCTGAAGCACAGAGCCTCTCCTCTGAAGCACTTCACACTACACACACAATTATGCAGGCTTCTGTCTCCAAAGAAAAATTCCTACATCAGGAACTGTGAATAGATATGGCATTTAATTCTGTAGCACATGTGCAGAAATGTTTTTAATGAAGGTTTCCATCATCCTAAAAAAGAAAGTGGAAATACCAACATCTGAGAGCAAAATGAGGTAGGAGAACAATCCAGTATAAACAGCTATAATGAAAAAAATATTATTCTACAGCTAGGCTATAGGTCTTAAAGCAAGTAGAAATCATATTTTGCTTTTATACTTATTCACTAAAAACACTTGGATAACTACAGTTCAGATAAGCAAGTTTACAAAATAAATTTAGGCAGAAAATGTGTGAAGAAAATGCAAGGCACAGAACATCATGGCCTCTCCTCTATGTCCTCTTTTTGCACCTGTCCCATTTTACATCTTCTCTGTATGATGCACTGCTAGCAAAGAAACCCACAAATCCACTGTCCCTCACCTCTGACAATACTTCTATGTAAACAAAAATTTTTGTATCAAGTTCTTTACTGCACCAGGCATACAGAAGTAAAACATCCAGAACCAATCATAATTTTTTTAATGCACATTTTAAGTTTGACTCGATCGAGACCACACTACCGACAGCTATGTCTGCAGTGTAAACTTCAAATGACAAAGACAGAAAAACTGTCTTTTCTTTCGCAAGGTGTGCCGATTTGCCATTTGTGATATTCACTGGGGTAAAGGACAAGCAGGTTTCTAGTGCCCAGGAACTGTCCCTTCAACTCAACTATGCTTGGTCACAATTCAGCCTCCTCAGGTGCCCTGAGTCTGAAAAGCTGGCAAGACCCCAGATACACACGCTCACGTCTAACCACTCTAAATTTAGCACCTCAGTGAAGTTGTTCTTCCCTCCTTCCCCCTTCCCCACAAAAAAGGCAGCACCAAAAAGGAACACACAAAACCCAACCAGTCTGGCCCATGAAGCATAAGGTACATTCACAAGACAAAAATAGAATGCTTTCATGCTTCATTATCAGACACTCAACCGCACAGCACAGGAAGCTAAAGCTCGAGACAACAGTAGGTTTCAAATTCTCCTCAAAATGGGAGCAAGGCTTACCTTTCCTGCTCTGTGGAAGGCTAAAAGAAGTTGGCTTGGCAATGACAAAAAACATTAGAGTCCAACAAGCCTCTCCAGCAGCAATCCAAGCAGGCAGCTTTTTAAGCAATAGCATCGTCCTCGCCTCACTTCATTACTTGTCCTGTCCAGAAGGACAACTGTTGCCTCCTCATTTCTTCTGATTCAAGACTCTATGTTCTAAAATACTGAAATAATTTTAGATCTTTAAAAGTTAAATAGTTTTTTTTTAACTTTTGTAGAGTTTTTAAGATTTAGTCCTAGCCTCAAGACAAATTCAGGAGAAAACAAAGAATAGAAAAAGGCAATTTCTAGGGAATTTACACTTCACGAACTCCAAAACTTGTACTTGCTTACAGCCCTCCAGCTTTCCTCTGTTAACAGCAGCCTGAATTTAATGTGGTTTGTGTCTGCTCCCTAGGGTTTGGGAAGGCCAGATGGAAGGCAAGGAAGGACCTGAGGAAAGCAGAAACACTGCACCGCTCCTCTGTCACGGTGCGTCAGGTTCTTCCAAAAGTCCCCTCAGCCTCCATCTTTACAGTCTCAACAACAGATTATGTAGCCATCTGCTGAGCTTCAGTTTTTTAAAATGTTTTTATTTTAAGAGAACTTGTCACCATGCAAAGTCACAACTCTTCCTCAAATACACTTTTTTTGTGGTGGCTTCGTTTTTCTTATCTATTCTTACCCACTCTGTACTTCCCCAGGGAAACCAGAAACTAACAGGTTTCAGTCACCTCACTAGATGGGAAAATGGTGTTTATGAACCTGAATGGACTTTAACACATTGTGAACTAAAACTACACAAATAATTTAAATTTGTCTGAGTGAGTCAGCCTAGCTCTCTTCATCATTCACATCTAACCCATTCCTAGCCTTACTACACACATTCAGAGCACATCTTTTGGGGTTTATCATCTGTTGAGAAACACCACATTTCAATACCCAGATGTGTGGCTTTGCCTCTTTTGTCCTGGCAAAATCCTGAGACATAGAAGATAAATTGCTGCCTGTGTTGGTTTTTTTATTGAGAGTTAGCACAGCAGCAGCACAAGCACATCTTCCCTTTGGGCAAAAGGACAAGGTGGCTGGCACATCACTGAGAGGTGGAGCAAGCACTGGGAAGAGGAATTATTGCCACTGGTGCTTAGCATGAATGAGCACACAGAGCCATGTAGGGGAGGAGCAGGAGAAATGTTCCATTAGGGTGAAAAGGGAAATGAGGACACAGTTTTATATTCCCCACGGCTGTGTCTACTTTTAAACAATGAAATGAAAATTTTACTTAGGCATCCCACAACACTTGTGCAGAGCATCCAACATCAAGATGCCCTACAGCCCACTTCCAACAGTCTCAAAATGGAATTAACTTTCTTATTTTACAGCCTAGGAAATTCAAGATGCCTGTAAGGCAAAGAACATGAAAATAGCAGCAAAACTCAAAGAGCTTAATCCATTCAAAACGAGAAAAAACTCAGTAATCATTGTCAGTGGATTCTTAAAGAACTGACAAATGCAATTGCAGGACTAGATGCAAGGGCTTTAATAAAACTATTAAGTATAGGGTAGGATATAATATGAAAATATTCAATAAGCACAGTAACTAGATTAGAAAAAATACATCACAGAGGAAGCAGCAAGCAAAGCCAAGTCATCCAGGCAACTACTGCTCACATAAAACACCTCAGCAGAAACACAGGGTGTTGGAACACACTGTAAAGGCAGGCATCATTAAAGAAAATCTAAAGGAAATCCGAATAAGACACAACATCATCTTGCCAACACCAGTGAGAAAAATTACATCAGACCAACATGACTTTATTTCTCAATGTTGTAGCTCATTTTCTAGATGAGGGAAATATTAGCTTCAGGTGAAAGAAAAGTTAGCTTTAACACATCTGAGTACCCTAAAATATGCACCAGTGTTGTTGAGCATGCTGGAGGTGGAAATGAATAATTTTAATGGCGGTAGGAAACTTGTTATGAGAGACAAAATGAGGGTTAAATAGAGACCAGACTATTAAATCAGTCAATATTTCACCTAAGACACCGATACAAAAGTCCTCAGCATTAAGTCAAAAGGCCTCACAAGCAAGTAGCTGAAGGGAGAGGCAACTCCTTGTGTGACAGAACACCAGAAAAAGCTCAGTGTATTTGCATTCTGAGGGGGCTGTAAATGTCTCTCTTACTGATTCAGTAAATCTTGAAAAAGACAAGAACTACTTAAATTTTCATTTATTTTAACTAGAACCAAGTATGGTTAAATTACCAACAGCACATGTCAGAAACTGGAACGGTCCTTACCACAAGGAAAGAAAGACATAAGATGGATTCAGTAGAGGCAAGAACCTTACTGACAGAGTTTGGTTAACATATGAGCACTAGATTATGATGTGATATGCCTGTAACAGCAGGAACTAGAGTCAATGAACTAGTCCTCTCTTGTAAAGGTGATTTTTTTCCATTGATCAGTATTTTAACAGATTTTGATGCAGGTGCCTCTTTAGTCTTCCATGAGAGCTTACTCAAACAGGTGGTCATATAGTAAAACTTGTCAGAAGACTTTAAGCCTGCACTAACTTTTTGGCTAAATATGCCTACGGCATGACAATACCAGAAGAGCTTCATTTTTGGGGAGGGGAAGGAAAGTTGATTTGTTTGTTTGCTTTAAATTATATTACGCTTCCTTGCTCTGATCAAGTCTTGAAGGCATCAAGAATCTTTGCAGGAACAAGTTCTGGGACTGGGTTCAGGGCAGCAACATCCAGCACACCTTCTCCTCAAAGTGGCTGAAAATAAAGGAGAAGTAGCACCAGTCCAGTTAATGCATTACACAGCTGAAATGCAACAGAGACCTCACTGAGGAAAAGAGAGGTCTAATAACAATTAGAAAAAGTGAATTTTAATAATGGCACTGTAAGATCTTGATTTTCATGTAAGACATACCCTACACATCTAAATTCTACTTCAATGCCCAGATTTCTTGCTCCCCACAGATTAGCCCTTCCTATTACTATTTGTCTGTCTTTGGTGGAATTTTTATTAAATTCTTGTGCAGTCCTACCAGACACCTGGGACTCTGCTGGTCTGTAGGTGTAGCTAGACCCAGCTCTATGCAGGTAGGTCCAGCAGCACATTCAGTTCTCATAGATTGATCTCCTGGATCTACAGAATTCATGCCAAATGCACATATAAAGCAAAATTCTGTATCCCAGTTCAGTTACAGAAGAATGTTCTCACTGATGTATCTCATTAGGAAGCTGGAGAATGGTAGATGCAGTGATACGGAAAGGATTTCACATGAATCTTGAAAAAATGGCTAGCAAGAAACACCCACCCACATGCATGGATGCAGAACAGCATGGTATGTAAGGTGGACAGAAATAGCTACCAAGGATGATGTGAGCAGTAATAGAATATAATCAACAACAACAAAAATCCCAGAACAGTTGCTCAACTCATAAAAAAAGAATCAAAATATCCTTAAAATGAGTCAGTAAATCTGATCTTACTTTTTCCAGTAAATTGCAGTAACAGGAAAAATAACATTCCCAAAATGGAAGTTATTGTTTACTTTATATAAACACTAAGCCCAGAAATTTACATTGAAATAACATGCACTTTAAAGTGAGCAATTTTTATTTATTTATTCATTACCAGTATTTAAAACAAAAACCCACTACACTTCTAGATTTCCCTGTTGTGGAAAAAGATGCTGCCAGAAAGTGTAATATAATGAAATACCTACAAATCCATAACAGTTCACATCCCCTAAAAATAGCTCACATTCACTAACAGAGGAAGTAAAATGGCAAGATGGCAAAGAAGCAGAAAATCAAGTAATTCACGTAGTAAGCAGGAGGCAGATTTCTATTTCTTATCAGTTCATCTCTTATTAGTTCTGCTAAAGAAAGATTACCCTGGAGTTTCAAACAGCGCACAACTGCCAGATATAAATGCTTCAGCTTTCATAGAAATGCTACAAATTTAGCCATAAAGATACATACTGCACTTCCCTGCAGCCTGCCACAATAATTGTAATGCAGAATTTAAACAGTTTTTGGCTGCATTTGAGATCTCACAGAGAAATCTGTTCTTTCCAAAGTCTATGACTTGTAACACACCCCAAAAACCAAGAGCACAAAGGAAACTTGCTCACCATTCCCTGAATTCACTATATACACACCCCTCTGTCAAGAGGCTTATAGTTTTTGGCATTCCTTTACTTCCATGTTCTTTATCTACTGAATAATTAGGGAACGAGCTACAAATGGGCTGTATCTAACAGATCAGAGCCTGATGGATATGTACAAAACCTCAATTTGTTCAGGACCTTGCCAGCAAATCCAAACAAGTCCCTGTACTTCAGACAATCCTGATAATCCTTCCTTGCTTTGTCTATTTTACAGCTTTGGGAAGGGACAGTGCCTTGGGCAATGCTGTGTCTAGCTGGCATGAAGTGCAGCATACAGAAAAACATGAACTAGCTGGTTAAGCAGCCCAGCTATACCACTATGAAGCTGCTGTTCATGGCTTCCCCTCCGCCCTTCTGTATTATACAGTCTCTAGTGTCCAAGCTAGTGAGGTTTAGGCTTACCCAAGAATCCCTAGCCATTACATTTAACACTGTGGAAAACTGCTTTTGGATTTCTAGACCCCAATAAAATTAAAAATAACAGAAGAACAGATCACACTGAAAACTCGTGGTTTTTCCAGGCCACGACAGAACACAGCTTAGTCAAATCTCCTGCTCTTATTTACCCAGGAAACGCTCAAGCAGTGCACATGTGCTTTGCCAATTCCACCCAGCAATTCCAGCAGCTGCCTCAGTTTATGGCTCTGGCTCACCTGCTTTGAGGGACCAGCAGCAGGTCCTACTCAAGATCAAAGGATAATGCAGCATAAACCCATGGGGTGGTTTCTATTAAACCAGACACTTCCCACAGATAAGGCTCCTTCAATGTGTCAGCATTAACACACAATGGGAAGAACTGCTTTTATGGGTATGAGAGAAAGTTTAACAGGCAGTTTGGATGTGTTTAGTGTATTTGTTTGAAATTTCTTTTCCTTAATTCAGCTTTAGATTTTTAAAGGCAGTCCAAACATATATCTGTCTTGAAATCCTTATTCAGGAGATATAGAACTCATAGAAGTACATGAGTATACCGTGCATATGGAAACTGATTAAAAAGCAGAAACATTTGTTTTATAACCATATTACTTAATATCCCATGGTTTTGGCTGATATATTATTCCGTTGAAATACTGAGACAGTTTGGAGAAATGCAGATTCTGATGAAGGTTCAAAGTACCTCCCATATTCATAAAGGAGCCATTTCACAAATAGCATCATATTCCTTAACATGTTTATCCTGAAGAGCATTCAAGTCCTAATTAGGAACAGAACCACACTCTGTTAAAACTGAGAAAAAGTATATTTAGATATCATCTATCCCCAGTGATCTTGCAGAAAGACACATAGCATATGGCACATGAGAAAATCAAAGAAGGGGAGGGGGCAGAAGAAAGACTGACTGTTAAAAATACTTCAAATGAATACTTCAGTGAAAAAAAGTTTAAAACCAGGAGAAAACACAAACACCGCCACCAAAACAATTTGTCAAGACTCAGCATTTCATAGAAAGATGGGGAGATATATAGGCATTTTAAACTAAAATGACATTGACACTTCTATGTCAATTGCTTTGCCCTTTATCTTTGCATTCACAAGAGTAGACACACGTCCTGGTTCTGTTTAGTACCTTAAACAATTATTTTCTTAAAATTTAACACCATTACTGAAATTCAACATTTAAACACACACACACTCCAATGGTATTTCAGAATTCTCATTTTGTGAATATTTCCCAAAAGTGTGTTTTGGTTTGTTAGGGAGTTTTTTATTTTAGATAAGAAAACATTAATTTCCTGTTGCAACGCTAGAGATTTCAAAAACACAAAATATGAATAAACTGTGTATTACCAAAAGCCAAGGATTCCTACTGCAAGCTAGTGACCTTTCAGAGGTAACTGAGAATTTCCATGAGCTTACTTCGGGCAGAATTGTGAAGGGATGTTAACCTACCCTTCACCATTTTCCTGCCAAGTCTCATAAAATCCAGTGGTTTTCATAAATCCCACATCCTGGTGTTAACAACAGAGTTATATAAGAAGACATTTTATTCTCCAAAACCACCTGAACATAGATTTCAGTCTTGCAAGAAAACCTTGGCTATGCCACCATAGTTCGCTCTAAAAGCTGTAAAATCAGAACACAAATAAAACCAAGCCACTGCTTTAAGAACAACCACAAATATCACAAACTTTTCATCTCCTAACCCATTAAAAGGTCAAGTGGAAAAACAGAATTCAGGAGGTGCTGCTGCAAAAGTTCAAAGTCTTTTTTGAAAAAGATTCAATACTGAGAAATCTTTTTTTTTTAATCAGAGAAAAAGAAGGTTCCTAGCACAGTTTCCTGCACTCTGTCCAGGGACATGCCCAAAGAAGCAGGGAAAATGCACTGGTTTTGTAATGTGCTGTCCTGTCACTTGATTGTTACAGCCCCTGGCAGGCTGTCTTAGAGCACGGCCCTGTACAGAAACACTCAAGCAATGCTGAACCACCCGAGCAGCACACAGAAACATTTAGTGCAAGTCATGGAAGTTGCCTCCTGGCCTGCTACAGACCCCATGCCAGGTGACTAAGTCAACATCCCAAGGAGTAAGTTGAGCCACACAAAATTCTTACATCCCATGATTCATGTTGGAAACAACTTGGCCAAGTCTTGTGATGGGGTTATCTCATTGTATCACCACTCATCCTTGGTGTATGCAAAGAGGGGGAAGGTGGATGAGTCGGCCAACAGTGGAGAAGCAGCAATGGGGCTCCCTGACAGGAGACCCAGCACAGCTGCAGCAAGTATGGCTGTGCAGAGCCTCCACCTCTGTTTGGGACACTGGCCAGGATTACCACCTGGTCTGACTCAAGTTGCACAGCCCCATCTATGAATATGGACTGGTCCCAAGCTCTCTGTGAGGTTAGAAACCAAAATCATCAGCCTTCGGCATCTAGTCACTGCCTGTCACCTGGCATATGTGGCGAAGGAAGCTGTTAAAATGAACGTGGTAGTGGCCTCCAATAAACGTCTCTACATAAACTGCAAACCACGTGCAGCTGCCAAGGAAGCAAACACAGGACTGGAGGCAAGCATACGCTCTGTGACACACAGTCAGGCTGGAAAGGTGAGGGGGCTGCTGTGCCACTGCAGAGAGCAGCAGTGAGGGCCAGGCCAGGCACTCGGGAGGCTCCCTCATCATGAGCAACAACAGGATGAGCAAGGAGCCACCACCACGTCCTGACAGCAGGTGACCCTTGAGGTGCTTCTCCTTCTCACTCTGTCCCAGTGGGGCAGACAGGACCTCATTTACACACTTCTTTTTGACTGAAGTCATCTTAGATTTTCAGAGTTGATTTTAACCAGATAGTAGTAAACAAGGCTGCAGTGGCCCTGGTGGCAGGGTAGGAGCCAGGTCTGCTCTCAGAATAATGCCACTATCCGTGGCTGCTTCCATCCCAAAAGTGGTGGGACACGTGACTTCAGGTAATGGATGTTCTCCCCACACACCCCTGCCCTGTGTATTCCAAGCAGCCGCTGCCAGATGAGGAGCCACCGCCACAAGGAGACACCAGCTGAGCACACACCTGGCCGCCGTGGGGACATCTTCATCAACAGATGCCATTCATCTATAGAGGAATCACTTCCATGAGGGAAAAAAATGAAGACTCAGGTGACCAAGCAGCAGGAGTTCTTTCTGAATTTGCTCTCACCTTTTTGGCTTTCCCTTGCCTGTTTGACAGGTCTTTTAGATATGTGCAATGACCACTTGGAACCTGCCAGCCTGGGTGCCCACCCTCCCCTTGTTGTTTATCTACATTTCACTACGGCAACTTATTCAGCAAGCTGCTACACTAAGCATAAAAACAAGCAAATTATACAGTAGATAAAATGCCAAGCTCATCTTGCATTGCCAGCTCCATTTGGGGGGAAAAAAAAGTGATGAAGTCTGCATGCATATAATCACAATAATTAGACACTTGTAACCAGCTGAATATCAGCCTGCATGCTGAAATTAAAATTGCCCAGTTTGAAAAAATAAGAGGGCAGGGTCTGTGCAGGCCTATCTTGAAGAAGAGGGAGGAAGTACTTTTTTGGCTGATTCAGCTCCTTCTCAACAAAAACCCTAGAGCATTTACCATTTATCACTCACTAGAGAAGGGCTGTTGAGTTCGTTGTACATTAACATGCTCATCAGAAGTAATTTTTTAAGTTGAGGAATTTAAAACTTGTCTGTGGGTGGCCAGATGTACTATTTAATTTGAACAATTAAGTAGTGCTGTGCAGTTTCAGTTTGGGTTTTTAACATTTGATTCTCCTGCTAGCATTAAAAATACCTAATTTCTCAGCCCACTGTGAGTGGTAGTCTTTTTTAAATACATGTTGTGCAGCTACTCACTGAGAAACTCACTTCACAAAAGTCTTTGCGAGTTTAAATGAAAACTCTGTAACTCCTTAGTGTTTGTTCTAAGAGTTCTCAGAATTAGTAGGTCAACAAAAGTGCAAATCCAGCATAGAATCAATCTTCAATATTGGTACTTGTCACATAAGATAACCCCTTTAAAACCAACCTGCTCATCCTGGAGACACTATTGCTAATTTCAAACATCAAAGTAACTCCCAATCAAAGGATTCAATAAAGTTCAAAACTGTCAACCCACGCTTTTCAAAATTTCCATCTTTTATTGTATTTTCAAACTGTATGCCTTAATCTTCCCTTTTACCCACTAAAGCAATGACTTAATTTTAAGAACATTGCTTACTTACTGCAAAGACAAAATAGTACACAAAAAAATTGTTCTGTTAGGACATGGCAGTCACTCATTTTCTGTGGAGACGCATCAGGCAAATCTTCCTGCAGTGGAAACTGCAGTGGAAGTAAAGCTAAGAGTAATCTCTACTCACGTGGTTTTTTTTCCCATCTCACATTATCACAATGTCTTGAATCTACATATTTTTAAACCCACAGACCATAAATGCCATTAATTTTACATAACCTATAGGGAGCCCACTTCTCCATTCACTGAGATTTTTGTAAGATATCTGTTTGAAGTCATTTATTTCCTACTGAAATCTGTAATAGTGAATGAGCAAAAGGCAGAGAATAATAAGAAGAGATTATGGGGATAAAGTTTTATTTTGGAACTGTGTATTTCATATTGTCATACTTCACTGGATAAACATAGAACAAATTAAGTCTTCATGAAGGAGAATGAGAAAATACAGGGGGATTCTGTTGCATGAGTGGCACTGGGTTTAAAACTAGTAAGATGTGATTGGAATTATTCTAGTTGTTCTTGCTCTACTGTAATCAACTCAAGTACATAATTGGTGTAACAAGAAACAAAAACCTATTATGAGAATAAGAGAATCACAACATTTTTAGAATGTAATTAGTCCCTTGTTTGATGAAGCAAAATGAAAATGATAACTCATTATTACCCATGATAGGTATTAATCATTTTATCCTCTGATGACTTTTCTCCATACTTCTGTAAAGTTCAGCATTGGCAAGACAAAGATAGAACAAAAATCTCTTCACATGTTATTAGATCATTTTGAGATATGTTTGGGGTGTGACAATGTGGCTTCCTCCAAACATTCACCTTTTATATTTCTTGTAAGCGGGGGGGGGGGGGGGGGGGGTTTCCAAAGGTATTTTAAAGAAACTCCTCCCACAGCCAAAATTTTATTTTCAAGTTCTTGATACACACCTTGATTCAGTTACTGTTTTGTATTCTTCTAAAGTCAATTAATTCATATTTTGTTACACTGTTTCTATGAGAATTTGCAAACAAGTAGTTTGTGAGACCAGTCTTTCTTACTGTGTACAAAAAGAGTACTTTCCTGTACAGAGATAAGTCAAGATGAAACACTCAAAGTACAATTGTAAAAAATAATTATTAGGAATTGTTCAATAAATCCTGGAGAGCTTCTATTTGCTGAAAAACAAGAAGTAAAGCAAAGAATTCCCTGGCTAAGAGACTGAAGTACTTTGCATATTTGCTAACAGATAAGCCTGCAGCTCATCTTATTAGGATCCACATAGCACTTCTAAAGGCTTGGCCACCAAAAAAGACATATGCAGGAGATACATCTGTTCAAGAGACCCTAACCAACTCACTGAGGGTAAAGGCAACTGGTTTTGAAATTGAAGAGGTTAATATAAAACAGCTGTTGAGCGTCTTCATCCTTGGTCATCCAAGAACTGGGTGACTATGGGTGTGTACATCACGAGCAGTTGCTTTACTGAAGGATGTGAGATCCAGGGCCTCACAGCAGGGCCAGGATAAAGCCATCAGGAGACACAGGTACCTTGCCCACCCTGCAGCACGTCCCCATCAGGCTGTTGCTCCTGCTGCACACATCTCTGTAAGACAGCAGCTCTCACCGAGCTTCCCTTCTTCATCCAGCTTGTTTACACAATGAGGTACTAACATGTCAGGAAAAGAGTGTGCAAAGCCAATGGCTACACACATGAAGCTATAACAAAATCTTCATGCTAGTGAAGCAGCTGTGTGCATTTAGGGTGCAACACACCTCCATCAGACCTGTTGCTCAGACATCCAGCAAACGGGATAAGGACAGACATCACATTAGCTCTACATTTGTCAACAACTTCAGTGGCCCTGTGAAACTACTCCAGACACCAATGTTCAAAAGGAAACTAGAAAATATCCATCAGTATACTCCAGGCTAGGACAGCCCTTTTTTCCTGAGAGTTAATTTTCCAAGCTTGTCAAAAGGCACCTCAAGCTGTCTGACCCCTGCCAGAGTGTAAAGCAAACAGGCAAAGTCCTCTGGAGTTTGTCTCTTTGGAAGTCACCTGGGGAAACCCCAGGACACCCACTTTTCTCTGGGTTTATGTTACACCTCGGAAACAGTTTTGCTGAGACAAAGCAGTTTTGTGCAAATTGTCAGCTCTGAAAACCACCAAAATCCTCTGAAACAGTCAGGGAAAAAAAACCCAAAATCCAAACCTTTTATTAGATACTATTATGTGATTTTACTCACCATCAATAACCCAGAATACTGGAGAACACACGCAAAATTTAGACAATGTTTGATGCTTCCTAGCATCAAGCAATCCATGGAGGAGCCCCACTGCCAGATCACCTGACACACCTTTATTAGCCATTCAAAAGTAACTAAACAGACATGTCCAAACATTTCTATCACTTCAGAGAACAAACGGCTTCTTTCCAACCTTCCTCCTTGCCCTGGAAAAAGTTTGCTCAATGACAGATTATCAATTATTAACTACGACTTAAGAGTGATAATATTCAGATAATAACTGCCTAGGGAGAAAAAAAATTACCCCAAGCAAACATTACTTGCAAAGATATCAAGAACAAGCCTGAAACAATTCCTACAGCACAACTAAGTCTCTAGCCATAGATATTTTTCAATTTAAAAAGAATCAAGAAAAAACCTCTGCAAATTCTATAACTCTTGCCTGAGAAGCCCCTTGAATACATGACCCTATGCTGAAATACAGATATTGCTTAAATAGCTGGATTTCAGCATGTGCTAACCTACTTTGCTGAAATAGTGCCCAGATAAGTTATACAAAATTTATAATGTATTATATAAACAACTGTCTAACATAAAAGTTATGTACTTCACTAGACACCCAGGCTTTCTATGTTTAGACCTAAAAAAGATACCTGTATCCATTTGAGAAAAATTAGCATACATCGAACTTGTCAGTGATTTACAAAGTCTGCAAGTTATTTGTACCCCATGTGGCCACATAATTTTAGTTTGAGATTTAAGGAAAAGAAACAAGGAGGGACATGTAGCACAGTGTAAACTTGTTCAAGAACCTTCTCTTATATCAGTATAAAAACCAGTCAAAAACAACCTTCAAAGAAATGGAAGAGGTCAACTAAAGGCCATTTTACCATTGGCAGGAATAACAGGCAGCAGGCCCAAAAACCAAAGAAATGTCTTAAAAGTCCTGACAAATTTTCTATTCAGCCAGTTCACCTGATTCCTGAGCTCCCATAAATCATTCCTCAACACTACTGCTTGCTTTAAAAAACCCAGAAATTAAAAGTTAACCTACGCCATGTGGGAAAGTATACCATCAATCAGTGAAAAAACACTTTTATCCAATGCCACTATTCCCAAGGAAAGCCTGCAACACTTGGCAGAAATGCTACATTAGACTTCTGCTTTGAATGCCAAACCTGAAAAAGCAGGAATCTTGCCTCAAAAAGGCACTTAAAGAGCAGTAAAACAAGTTAAAGAATTACTGATTTAATGAATAATTTTTATTTAAATAAACTACTACTTCAATAAACTCCCCATGTATTTAGCAACATACTTCCTGATTATTTTTAATCTACCAGCATGGTTACTTCATGAGCTTTAACAGCTTCCCCCTAAGTGTACAAAACTGTAATATGGGGAGGCAAGCAAGGTGATTTCCACCCAGACCTGTGCAGCCAGGGAGATTACGTAGTTCTTGCTGGTCACACCTGCTTTAAAAAGAAGTTGAAGTCTTGATTATCTTTTTTTCCCCACTGCATTACCAAGGGCTTCCTCTTGGTTTAACTCCTTCCTGTAAGGCCTCTCTAATAAAGGTCTAATGCAGAAGACTATGGTCTCTCCACAAAATATGTCCACACAAAGTCAGGCAGTTCACCCAAGGTCAGGTGAGTGGCAGGAAAGAAGATACACTATCCAAACTTGAACAAATAAAAGTCAGTTATCATTTCTTCTCCGGGATGCAACATGAAGCCTTTCTGGAGGTACAGCCATCCTCAGCAAATGCAGCTGTCACTCAGATGCACTTAAAAGGGCTGATTTTACTCTGAGGGAATCAAATGCAAGTCATTTGCTCTTATTACTACAGTGAGCAATTTGCTAGGAACTAGAAGCATGGGAGACATTTGTAATAAAATCAACTTGGCTGAAATTCTACTTGGTGCGTTTCCTTTAGCACTCTGGCTACTTGGTTGGGCAAATGAAAAATTTTAAAAATATGGCACATATAAGAAAAACTTACTTTAAGAGTCTACAATGGCTATACAGGAATATTTAAGAGACCTTTTCCAAAATAAACTGTACACTGAAGCCCTGCCCAGCAGCTCCCTACTTTACTTAGCTTTGTACTATGTATTCTGTGGAGGCATATGCAGTAGGATTTTGCCATTTGTTAGCTTACACCAGCACCCATTCCTCCTTTCAAAACAACATGAAAACAGGGGTCCAGAGTAAAGAATGCCTGTGCCCAGTGCAGCACCCAGGAGCTGCAGAAATGAGAAGCCTGCTCTCCCAGCAGCCAATCCTTCCCCTGCCATTTCTCCATCTCTTCCTGACTTCCCAAAGCCCACCAGGCTGAAAATGTTCTCAGCCCTATTTGTTTCACTCTGTTCTTGCAGCTTTCAAATAGCAGACACTGGGTGCTACTGTAAAGAGTATGAAAAATAATAACAGGAAGCAGGATAGAAAGAAAAAAAAAAGACTTTTCCTCAGTATTGAAATTTTTTAAACTGAATTAAAACATGTATATCAGCTCTTCACTAAAAGAGCCACCAAAAGCTTCTCTCTAAAATTAATTCTGTTATAAAAAGGGGAAAGGCTGTAACGAACAAATTAATTCAGAAAATAATCATAATTATACAATACTTACCCAGATCAGTGCTTTTATTGCCACACATTCAGTAACCTAAACTTACAAGAAATAAACATTAAAAAAAAACATGTCGGACAGCCACCATATGATCTTCTTCCTCCACAGAAATCACAAAGCTACTAATTCATTAATTCAACTAAGTCCACAAGTGCAGTAGCAGAACATATAATTAATTCAAAAATCAGGCAATTCCCTGCTGACACATCAGTTTTAGGTGGAAGGCGAGGCTGCTGGAAGGCAGTCCAAGCTTGGGATCTGCTGCAGATTGACACCTATGAGCTGTGTGGCTCTAAGAACTTTGGATAGAAACCTTTATTGCAGATTAAAGATGTTAAATGTAGCTACATTAGAAAGAGTACACCTTAAAAGAAGAAGGAGTAAGGGGAAACCTCCACAATGGCTGTGGATTCTGTGTTGTTTTTTTTTTAACTATTGATGGTAATTAATTTAACTTAAACTAATATTATTTAATTACTAAGCACTATAATCACAGAATCATTTACATTGGAAAAGACTTAAAGCATCCAATCCAACTGTCAGCTCAGCACTGCCAAGTCCAGCACTAAACCAAGTCCCCAGGTGTCATATCCACACCTCTCCTAAAGAGCTCCAAAGATGGTGACTCCACCACTTTCTGGGCAGCCTGCTCCAATACCTGACCCATTTTTCAGTGAATAATTTTTTCCCAATATTCAATTCAAACCTCCCCTGACACAACTTGAGGTCATTTTCTCTCATCCCATCACTTGTTAGTTGGGAGAAGGGACTGACTCCCATCTTGACTCAACCTCCTTTCAGGTAGTACTACAGAGTGAGGAGCTCCTTGCTAAGCCTTTTTTTCTCCAGGATAAACAACTCCAGCTCCTCCTCCTCAGACTTGTGCTCCTTGCCCATCTCTGTTGCCCTTCTCTGGACATGCTCCAGGATCTCAATGTCCTTCTTGTGTTCAGTTTTGGGCCCCTCACCACAGCATGTGTGGTGTGGCCTCACCAGTGCCAGTTACAGAGGGATGATGATCCTGTCCCAGTCCTGCAAATTGTGATAAAGATGGCTTGCCAAAGAAAGCTGGACCATACTGTAATCAACTCACTGGGGTTTAAGAGGAGCCTTTTCTTTGATGCACAAGAAAAGTGACTGATCCGTTACAAAATATTCTTTCCTCGCAAAACAATCCAATAATGTTTATGAGGAACTTCTTTCATAAATAGAATAGAAATTAATACAAAGGTTTAAGATCTTTATCCAAAAGGGTAGAAGAAAAATCACCAGCATAGTTAATAATAAAAGGAAAAAAAGTATTCCAGGGTAACCACAGATTTGGAATGAATGCTATTTCAGAGCCAAGGAATAGGAATTATCTAACACAGATGGACGTCAACCACTGCACAAGCCTAACACTTCCAAGAAGACTTGTCCGTCAAGAAAAGCCGTGGATAGGCTCTGAAAATAAAGTGATTTTGTTCTTAAGTTTTCTCAGCAAATGGCACCTATTTTTAGAAAGAATTTAAAAACCCAAACCAAACATCCCCCCAACCACAAAACCACCAGTATTTAATACAGCATCACTCGTTGACCCCCTAATATGTCAATCAACGTTTTACAGAACAATTTTTAAAGCCAATGAATAGTTGATAAAACGTAGAATAATATTGAAAGGAATAAGATGAATGCGTCTTTACATTGGTGTCTTTACATCTGTTTACAAACAGGCCATGAAAATCTGCTTGTATATATGGCCAGGAACTTATAGATAGGAAAGTAACTTAAGAAACTATCAATTCTTGAAAATTTACTAGTTGAAACAGACCATTGCTCAGCCAAGGCCATGAGAAATTCCTGAACTTAGAGAAAAAGAACAAAGACTTAACAGAATCATAAATAGGAAAAAAACCTTTCTCTTATATAACATATTAGAGGGGGGCATGGAGTAGGCAATTTGGGAAGTCTGTATCTTCTGAGTATCTCAGCCAATGGGGAAAGGAAGAGGGTGATGCGGTTGGGAATTCAGGATAGAAAGGGGGCTGCATCCCTCAATAATCAGAGAAATGCCAGGGGAATGACCCATGGCCTCTCCCTTTTTCTGAATAAAGTTACTGGAGTCCTCTGTCTCCTTCCTGGACATAAACCTCTGCCATTGTGAATTTTTCCACACAGTGTATTATCTTTTTATCTTACAAATAATTCTCTTATCTTTTATTGCTGGCTGCCTATTTCATTTGAATTTTACCAAATTAGTGAGAATCCTACTTTGAATTCCAAGAAATTCTTTAATTGTGACTTATGGAAACACTTCACACCAATTAAAACTTTAAATTGTTATGGTACACTAACACTCAAAGTCACTAATATAATTAATTGTTGTGCATGGCACAGATTCATTGAAACTTTGAGAAAAGGTCTCTATTACCAAAAAAATATTCAGGGATATTTAAAAGACTTAAAGTCTGGCTAATAATGTAGCAATAACTATGAAAGACAGTAGAGCACGTAACAGATGTCTTTCCCATAAAGCTCAGAAATACTTTACTCAACTTAAGTTTGGCTTTTTGAGGAATGCTAAGGGTCACTGGAATTATAATGTATAAACGAGGAGGGATTGGGTCTCAAAACTATCAACTTGATGTCAGATTTGTGAATGAACTGTTAAAGACAAGAAAAAGTAGAAGATGAATGGCAGTACTCTAAGTAGCAAACCTCATGATTAGGAACATTCACAGCAAACCACTCAAAGCTCATTTCTCTGCCATTCACAGCCTTCAGCTTGTACCAGCAAATATCCGAGGCACCAGAGAGTTTGCTGGAGAGATAATGGGAAATAAGAGTTTGGGGTTTGACACTGCACATCTTTACAAGTTTTATTTTACTCTTTCAGAAAACCTGAGTGGAGGAGCTCCTAAGTGAATTTCAGCTCATTAGGGAACGCTTATCTTGGCTTTGTTCAGAGAGGTATTCAAAGACTTTGCTGAAGCCAGTAAAATGCCTGGTGGCCACCTCAGAGGCCAGCCTTTCCCCACTGAACTGAGTAAGGGTGTTTGTTGGGATGAGGCAAGAGAGCTGAGCTAAACAGAACAGAGAATGCCTTGAGACCAGCTAGAGGAGATCTCCAGCTCCCAGGCAGCAGGGAAGGGGCAAAGCACAAAGCAGCAGCGAGTCTGGCAGGCCTGAACAGGCTGCCTGCAAGGCACAGCCCTTGCTGCCCAGTCTCTTCTGATCCCGAGGGGCAGCGAGAGCTGCTGCCTGCCCCGCTCCTCAGCCAGTCCCAACACATTTCGGTGGCTCAGGGCCTTCCACCGGCAGGCACCCAAGCCTGCTGAGCTGGTGTCACCATACATGCAAGGCTAGAGCTCAAAGAGTAAACTGGGTAGAAACTCATGAGCCAATTTCTCCATGTCAGGTGGAGCACAGACCTCAATTTTTCATTTTCTTTCTTAGCCCAGGCTGCTGGAGCTGGATTCCTAGGCTGTGCTCATTTCTTCCAGCCAATCTTTACACTCTCAAATAAAGAGGAGGCAAGATTGAGGCATCAGGCCTGCTAGTGTATGAATGGAACTGGGAAGACTTCCACAATCTATGTTTTAGCTTCTGTAAAGGATGTGCAGCTTTTATGTCCTATAACTACTCTTCCTGGCTTTTGGATTGCTCTCTCTCACATATAGCAATACTTCACTGCCATTTGCCTTGACTAAGGCTTTACTGCCGCACAAGTAATATTATTCTAAGAATGTTCTGGTTTGTCACACAAGTTCAAGATTAACCTAAGGAATAAAAAACATTTATTTTGTAATTCATCACAGCACAAATTCTTCTCTAAAGTTGTAATATTACTACTGCCTCATTTCTATAGCAAGCGTTGTTTAACCTTGGTGTATATTTCCTTTTGCACAAAACCACTCCAACCGTAGTGCTGCATATAATTTTGCACCTTGTCAATGCCAAAAAAAAAAAAAAAGTAACTATGAAACTAGTGTAAGCTTTTTGTTCTGTTGCTTTATTCTGGCTTCAAAACAGGAGACTGAAGTTTTGGTGAGCAATACCACCACTCACATAATCCTCCAAAGCTCTGGAACCATTGCTGCTGCTTCTACTCCTATGGTATACTGAGCCTTCTGTGCTCTGGATCAAACCTTCAAACTCTACACTGAGCAGTCATCCAAAGAGTGTGCCTGCCTAAATCCACAAGATGTTATGTTCTCAAACAGGAGGGAAGAGGTAACAGAATTCTAGACCCTCCAGAGAGAAGCAGCAGCACCCTCTGAGAGCCAAAGCACTTTAGCAGGAGGTGCTTTGTAGAATTCTCACATAAACCCTATTCCTGGAGAGCACTTGGCTGCCTTAACCGTGAAGTAACTTGCATACACTTTCAACTTTTGGCTATGCATCCATGCCATTTTTTTTTCTTTATAAATGCCTCTGTGTCTTAAGGAAAGTATTTATGCATGTAATCCTTTCCTCTGGAGGAAATAACTCTAGGTTAGATAAACAATTAATGAGATGTTTTGGTTACACTACCAGTCATGTCAGAAAATATGATGTAACTGTTTAGTTATGCTTTCCAGATACTAAAGTACAGTATACCAGCATCTAAAAAACAACCTGAAAATGGTCTACAACACTGCTCTATAACTATCAGTTGATGAATGGTAAGGAGGGTGAAAAAAAAAAAAAAAAAAAAAAAATCACTCTATTTTCCCCAAATATCTTGGAACCATTTTAAAGTAGCTTATAAGAGTAATTTTTCTTCTGTGAAGATTTAAATCTCTCCAATGCAGTCTCAAACCACCTCACAGATCTATGACAAATTTTCCAAGATCTCCACCACAATCAGTCACATAGCACAGGGAGAGGATGCTAAGCATCTTGATTTTGTGTTCTGCAAAACCACAATGCTTTATACCTTTACCAAGTGCTTTACAAACTGATTAACTACTTATGGACCAAATCCTAGAAGACATTGAATTGCAGGCTTTATTTTACATATAGCATATACACAAATACATACACAAAATTCCAAGCTCAATGTATTCTTAGTCCAGAATGTCTACACACATTTGGGACTCAAACATATAAAAGTGTGGCTTTTCATGCAGTTTTCTCTGGAAACACAGCACTTTTCACAGCAGCTCATCACCAGATCCAAGGACAGGAAGCAAGCACTGCTGCTCCAGCAAAAACTACCAACCAACCTGTGAGGCTGGGATGGCCATGAACAGCCACAGTGGGAGAGCTGAAACTCCTTGTGTTAGGAGTGGGCACCCACACTCATTTTGTTCAAACACATCATGTTTTCTGCATTCATCTTTACCTCCCTCCCAGCAGGGCTGAACAAGCCAGCCCTGCCATAGAACACAAATAACTTCCCATTCTCTCACGAGCTCTGACAATTTAAGCACACTGTAAATAATTTATGCCATAGATAGTTGTTGCCCATAAGCAATCAGCTCTTCCTATTGCTTCGGAGTCGAGAGCATTTCTACTGAAGCATTCTAAGCAGCTATTACAACCCAGCCTCTCAACTGAATAAATACAACTTGATTATGTCAATAATAAAGAAGTGTTGTCCTCCTTAGGAAACCTTTCCCTGAAGAGCTCATGCAAGGTTAAAGATGAGTTTTGGCTGAGCCTGGAGCACTGCAGAACACACAGCTAGGAGGAGGCAGGGGACCTGCAGGAAGGTGGCTGCAGCCCAGCCCAGGCACTTGGAGCACTTGGGGAGCAGCAACTCAAAGCTCAGCAGCAGAGAGAGACTGGCTGATGACACCATACAGGGAGGCTTGCCACTCATCAGATCCATGGAAACAGGAGAGTCCTCAGACCATCCCAGACCCTGGTTGCTACTACAGTTTCTTTCTTCCAGTAACTAACAGGACTCATCTCTTCCTGCAACAGCAGTCAGCTTTATCAAGCAGTTATGGTACTGGTTTCTGTGCCTGCAATACTTGCCAGTAAATAGTACCCCGACAGCAGAGAGAAAACATCTTAAAAAAAAAAAAAAAACTGACTATCTTATGAAACTGGAGAAGGAGCTCCAGATACCAAGGATTATGATATCAAAATATGGAACTGCCTTAGACATCCTCCTTTGTAACTGCACACAAGTAATTTACATCTGTTCTACAAGTCTCACCTATGGCACAGACACTCACATTTCCTCATCATTTCCTCATCTCACAATGGTTTATGCATCCAATTGATGTTTTCCAGGCCCATCTTCTACTGTCAGCCAGGCCCCGCTGCCTGAATTCTCCCCTGCCAGCACATTCCTGAGCAAGTCATTCAACCTTTGTGTCTTTGTTTACCTCCCAACAATGCCCTGCACTGACTGATTTGATAGGAAGTAGCAGCAGCCACATCACTCACTGTGTGGGTGGGATTCCTCTGCAAAATGGGGCAGGGAAATCACCTATCAAAAGGGGTAGGTCACACTACTTTGGATAATGCCATTTTATCACAACTTGGACCTGACACTACAGAATTCATAAACCCATTACTTCCACTTTACAAATTTATTGTCCAACGACTAAAGCATCTTGGAACTAGAGCAATGCTATCGCTTTCAGCCCTACTGTTTTAATGTTATATAAAAATTGTTCTATTACTGACAAAATGAAGTACAAATGGACTGCTCAGTGTGAGCCACATTTTAAATGTGAAGAGAGATCATTATAAAGCAAATGCAAGTTTATTTTCATTTGCTGAGTTTTACAAGCATTCCAAAAGAAACATTTAACAGTGAGAGATCTGCAAAGATACAAAGTGAAAAGCTGTAAAAATACACTTTTTCCCCCTAACTCTCCCCCCAGTATCTACTGATGAACAGGAGCTGCAAATAAGTAAATAGTGATTTTCACCATAATGCTAATGGAGAAATCCATCCTTGAAATGAGGTTTTTCTAAGAGCCCTACCAACATTCCATGTTTCAGAGTGATGGAAAAGAGGGAGTTAAGTACTAAACAAAGAGTATATTCACTTGGCTTAACATGCCAGCAAGTGAAAGGTAGAAAATCAGGAGCCAAGCCAGCAATATGAAAACAAAGCATAAACAGAGACTTGCTTTCAACTCAGTTCCTTGACAGTGAGTACATTATCACTGTCGACCTCACTGACGCATTTTGCACCTTTGCTGGGGAAAAATTCCCCACATTAACATCATGTTTTGATTCCTCATCATTACGAAATTATTACTCGTTTCTTTGTTTTGAAGTTGCAATCACAGAACTCACATTCCACTAGGAAAAAGCTAAAAAAGCAGCAGGTCAGTTTTAAACAATAGCAGATTAAAAAAAAAAAAATTAAAAAAAAAAGTAGGAACGTTCATGTTCCTAAAGTGATCTGAACATCCTGTTCTTGCTGCCTGGTGTTAATCACCGGCACACGTCACTTCCTTGTCATCCACCAACGGGCACTGGTTCTGCATCCCACTGCCAGGAGAGGTGGGACAAACCAGGAGCAGATAGGATCCCAGGAGACAGGTGACAATCCCTGATAGGATTTGGGGATTATTTCATCCTGCTCTGACACATAACCATGCAATATCCAATGCTGGCTGCTCTCTGGGACCCAGATTCACGGTATTAGCACACCCCACACAAACTTTTGAACCAACACCTTCATCTTGTCAAACCAATGTAGCTCAAAAACAACATATGCACACACCATAAATACAAGGCAACAACTCTACAAAATGCAATATTATAAGAGAAATGTCACAAGAAACACCCCCATTTCACGGGATGGCTGTCATGTGCAAGTGTCTGGTATTCAGCATCAGTGTTGGCCTTCAAATCCAGTGAAAACTCATACAATTCCTAGCTTGGCCTTATAATCATAAGGATACTTAATTGCTTTGGTACAATGAATTTTTCTGCAAACCTGTGATAAACAAAGACTTAAAATCTTTATTACTTCACTGCAGTGAACTGAGAAAAATACTATTAAAAGCAAGAGATACAGAACACAAGGTCCACCAAGAAGGTAGCTGGTCATTCATATTAATACCTGTCACCAGATATTCATATGAATTAGAAAAGGCAAAGCCTTAGGAAACAGTTGCAACTGCATCATATTCTTTTCAGAGAGCATCATCTAATCCTTATCCAAGACAGATAAATGCACATTTCAATGGTAAACAAAATATCTGAACAAGCACTGTGCTGCTTGTCCTTTTGCAGATATAACAGTTGTGGGCATAGACCACACAATGTGTTCTGGAAAACCTTGTTTTGCCTGTTTCTATACATGGCATACCTGGTTGCCTTCCTAGTACCCTCCTGTCCCTCTCTGGAACCCAGTGAGAGGATTTCCAAGTGCCTGTCAGCACACAATCCTTTTGGATAACTGCAATCATCCTTCCTATTTTTAACTATGCCTAAAAGGAAACAACCCGCTGCTATCTCCCAGACATTACAGAGAACTTCCACCATCTTCTAAAAGCATTTTGTTGTTGCTATGTTGTTGTTATTAGGTTTGTCCCATCTTTATTAAGTGTTCTACTCGAGAAGCATGCACTGTTTCAAGACCTACCTATAACTAAATGTGGGGAGAAAACCCTCAAAACATCATGCCTCAACAAGCTGCAAACCCTCCCGTTCCAGAGAGCATTTATCAGATGTAAACAACAGCTACCACACCTAAAGAAAAACAAACATTTCAGCTGCATGTTTCCCCACCATGTCCACTGTGGCAACTCAGTATGATGTTTTCCTGGGCAAAGCCTGGGAAATTAGAGGAAGCCGGCAGCACACTCCATGAGTCAGAGTCCAGCTGCAAGCTTCAGATTTTGGGATATGCACTACCTTATCACGATACTGCTTGGTGGGTCATCATTAACTCAGCTTCCCTGCCTACACAAAGCAGGGAGCATTACCAGTTTTCTACAGCCAAATAGAATCTGCTTCTGCTGATTTCATCAGCCATGAAATAATAACTAATCTTTCATGTGATACAGTTTGAGGCTGAAGATGCATGACATGCTTAGCTGTAAGGATAAAAATACATAATTAAATGTAATCACAAGTCCCAAGGTAAAAAAAAAAAAAGTGCCTCTTTGGATGCTTCAACAGCTTCATCTTATTTCCTAGAAAACACCATACTATGAATACTAAACAAGGACTTAGCTAGCTATTAATTTTTTTCATTATATATGCACTGAGCCAGTCAATGCAATTTACATTTTTTATCACTAGAAAAATAAGAAGGCAAAAGGAGAGGGAATGAACAATATTTATTATACTGGAAAGAAATGTCACATGCTCTACAATATTTGGAAACTACTACTTCAATTCTTGATACAGAAAACATGCAAAGGGGACATTGGCCTAGTCCTGTTCTCTTCAGTTCTGAAACCCCCATACTTCTGCAACTGCTGGTTAGTGAACATCCTTCCCCCACCCCTGCGGTGGCATTCCTGCCCGATGTGGTCATCCAGCCATATACTGACAAGTCACCATTGTCCACTGAGAGTGCAACCAGTGCCAAAAATCAAGCACATACATCCACTCACAATATTTTCTATAGGGGACAAACACTGTAGCACAAATTTTGAATGATACCTTTGGGAAGCAACATGGAATGGTACGCAAAAGACAATTTCTAGGAGGACTTGATGGGCAGGTTAACATAGAACCACTGAGCAATTTTAGAGATAGAGAACTGCACTTACCAATACAGAACATTTAAATCACACTGATAGGTTTTTATTCTAACAATTATAAATGGAGTCTTCATTGTCCATGCAGACATTATACTCTGTGTCTGGGTTTGTGCCAAAACTGGAGCAATAAAACTAATGAACTGTCAAGGCAAAACTTTTCAAGGAAATTTAAAGTCCCTGCACTTGGCACTGTCAGACATCCTTTTTTTTTCCTTCTCACTTAACATATACTGAAAGTCTGAACTTTTGTAGTACTCCATTTTTTTTTATTCCCTCCCAACCAACTTCCCCCTTTCCAACTCATGTTCCTCAGGAGCATGGCAGCAGAGGATATTCTTACTGCTTATGTGGAGACAAGTAATTAGTTACTTAAGTTCAAAGCTAAATAACAACAAACAAAGATACAGCAGTCTCCACAAAGAGATTCAGAGGAAGAGCTTAGCCTGGATTCTCTTAATTACTGTCTGCAGAAGGCCCTGGATCTATACACTGATAACAGAAGGAGGCTCAGTGACCAAAACTGAGTGGCTTCACTTACCCATCCTGCTCTAGCCTTCTATCACAAACACATTCATTTTCTTACCTGGTTTTTAGTTATCCCAGTCATATAAACATTGTCAGAAATATGTACAAGTTTTCTAAATATCTTAGAAGCCAAAGAAACAATAAACAAATAACTGGCAATAAGAAGTGTTGGTTTGCAAGATTTGATTCCACTGTGTTGGCTACAAAATCACCACTACAATCAACTTTTCATGCCACTTCCATACAATGCTCCATAGTAAAAATAATTCAGAAAATTTTATTTCCCTACAAAATCTTTCATTTTGTTGATCCTCACAAAGAATACAAATTAATGCAATTTCTTCCCTAATCTTCTATCAGTTACTCAATACAAACCAGGTTTTCAGAGGTGTCCTTAGAAAGTATGCTTATAAATACAGCCATGAAACAAGATGGATTTTCAAAAGGTCTAGACAGAATGCCCTTTAACAGAAAATTCTATCCCTACATTAAAAAAATTAAAGCAGCAAGAAACATGTGGAATTGCTATCAAAATTCTACCCACACATGTTGCCACACCTAGCTAATATCGCTGCTTAATTAGTGGCTCTTTGTTTTCTACAGGAAACACTTTAAAGGAAAAAAATTATCCTCTCTGTTTGCTCCACTAGGCTACAGAGTAAATTTAATGTGTTTAGCTCTCAAAAATAATATGTCAATAAATTAGAAAAAGCAGGACTTAGCCAGCTTTCAGAAAGGTGAAGTGCCAATCGAGAAAACATTTTAAAGTCTTCCTGTGGGCTAGATATTGATAAATTAATGCTATATAGGCCATTAAACCATTTGTCCATCATTCATTCATTCCTAAATACATCTTTTTGAGGACAGAGATGCACTCTCTTCCTGACAGTTTTCCTTCTTTGAGATATTCCTGATTTAAAACAAAATGGGAGACATGTACTACATTTCTAAGTCAGGTTTAAAACCAGCACCTTTGTATATAGCTTTAAAAGATGAACTTTTCCATTACAAAAAACAGGATGCAGTCAGTAATGTTAGTGGAACTACACAGAACTGGACAGCAGAACAGACACAAGGCCTACCACCACTGCATAGATGCTCTCTTATTTGGCTGGTTTGGGTTTTTGTTAAACTTGGTATTGTGTGACTCAATCCAGGTTCTCATTTCCACTCCCATGCCAATAAATCCTAACTTGATCAGGCCACGTTAGGCCTGGCTGTACCGGAGCTGCTGGATACTCAATGTTTCTGGTGGAATTTTTAACAAACCCCACCCCTCCGTTGTTGTCCCAGTTTGCTGTGATGAGCAACGCTTCTGTTTCCCTCACACCAGCCAGGCTGGCCTCTTGCCCCCACATTAATCTGCAGTCCTGGTGTGTGGCAGCACAAGGCAGGCTTAGCCAAACTCCCTCCAGTTCTGCTTTTGTGCTGCAGCTCACCTGGCAGCCCTTTCCCCAGGGACCTGGCAGCACCCTGGTGCTCTGCAGCTCCAGCACATCCCTTCAGAGAGCATCACTGCAGAACAGGGCCAGGAGACAGGAGCCATGAAGAAGCAGTAAAACAGAGGGAGCAAGTTTCCTAGTTACATTTTTACCTTCCGCATCATCCACGGAATTAAAGCAGTTAAAATAAAAATCACATCTCTTTTCCTGCCGTAACCACAGAGGCAGGTACACCTGCAGGCACACTGCGGGGACATACCTCAGCAATCATTCCTATAGAATTAATTTTCTCTGGTATGGTTACACTCAGAGTGTGAAAAAAATTTTGCTATTACTTCATTTTGGAACTGGCTACCATTTCTACCAAACTGCATCAAGCAGGACTTGCAGCTTGCACATCTTAAAAACAATGCAAGACAGTCAAGAAATACTGAGAAAGACAACAAATGGTTTTTTCTCACAGTTAAAATTGGCATCTAAAGATCAAATCACCCTAGGAGGGTTCAAGTGAAGGAATGTGCAGGCCATTCCAAATCTGCTCTCTGAAAGTCACTCTCCAAAACAAAAGAAAGTAAACAAGCCACAGCTTCTCCATTGGACTGCAGTCCTGTAAAGGCAGAGGCCAGGAAAAAGTAGCCAAGAATCCTGCATGCAAGTCACTGGATTCTCTTTTTTAAGCAAGGGTTTAGAGGGCTCAGGGGTGTTTGAAGGATTTTGGGGTTTTTCACTACCTGGTGATTCTAACGCAAATCCTCTGGAAAGCGGGACGAGGTACTGGAATATCGTTTGCTGAGATGCCATATTTGTGACATAAGTAAAATTGCTGAGAAAGAAAGCAACATCTGGCACTTGGGTGCAAAGGAAAAGCAAACAAAAAGTCTTAGCAGCCTACTAATACAGTGTAATTTTTTTTCTGCGACTGGAACATATATATAATATAGAACTTTTGCAAAGGTGCTCAATAGTACTTCCATAGGAACCAACACCTACTTGAAGAGACATTCAAATGCTACACAAATGGCCTCTGCATTTGTGTAGCTATTGAATGGCAGATGGTCTACCCCGGTAGGTCATATTCAGTCACAGAAAGAAAGATCTTTGCTGAGATGCCTCTCGTACCCTGTATGCAGAACCCTGGACCAACAGACTCTCTCCATTTCTTCCCCATCACCATGATCAGCCTAAACATCCTTGGCAACCTGCACATTCATAACAGCCTGGCTCACTTGGCTTAGCAGAGACAATGAGTTACCCAGACACGCTGATCATCTGAAACATCCACAGCTGCCCCCGTTCACCAGAAGACTGTGACACTGTGCTTGTCAGTGTCATGCCTACCAGCCACCTTAGGCAGCAGCAAAGCTCAAGGAACGTGTTTTGTTGCTGATGACATCAGTCAGAAAAGTTCATACATGGAAAAATGCTTTGGATTCCAGACACTGAGTTTTTCATAGAGTAGCTTTGGCCATTTTAATAGCTCATCATTAAACTTGTCTCTTATTTCACAAGCCAAAGAGCATCACAAGCAGCTCATGTTTCATTATTATCTCCACTCAAGCAACGTCTATAAACCATTTTAGAAGTGAGAGTCCACTCTCCTGCTGGAATACAGATATCGCCCCACCCCAGAAAACTTTCAACATTTTAGACCAGACATCACAGCGCAGGAAACAGCCATAGGAAAGAAGGGAGGGAAAACAGAAATAAATCTACATGTTTAAAGAGAACTGCGTCAAGAGGCTAGAAAAATAATTAAGAGTTCTTGGGGGGAGGGAGAAAGACTAGGAGCTCCATGAAATAAGGCATTCAGAGGTTATATCATATTTACCATGGATTATTATCCTTCCCAGGATATTGTGTTTAAGCAAACATTCTGTGAATACAAAATAGGATCCCATGGTTAATATAGTAAAGTAGGCTCACAGCTGGACTTGCAAAAACTGCCAAGATAATGCTAAATCAGAGCAAAACAAGTCACCAGTTCAGAGGCTGCTTTTTGAGAGCCCTGTTACCAGCACTGTAACAAGAAATTCCTGCGAGACGAGAGGAAGACAAGCTTATGGTATTTCCTGAACTGTCTTCACTGCTTCTGTGATAATCTCCCCAGTGGCTACCTAGTTCATCTGGGTTTTGGTGATGGATTAGACAACACTTTATTCTGTACATCTTTGCTTTAAGAGCATTTGCTCCTGGTCTTTTAAATTAATTGATTTAATGTAAAGTAATTCTGGTCTTTGGAGAATTGTTTTCAGATACAAAGGAAACATTTCTGGATCATGGTATCTAGTATCCAAAGCCACTGGAAGACAGCTGATGAGAGGCATTTATCTCAAATGGAAAAGCACACCTCCTTCCTCCAGCACTTGGTGGGACTCCAGCCATACCTGGGTCACAGAAGAGGCACCATGCTGGTCACAGGAAGGGGACTGCTAAAGCACTTGTTGCATTCCCCAAATTTACTGCAGCAGGATAGTGTATCAAAGGCCTCCATTCAGGATGGTCAAGGAGAGCCTTCCAACTAAAGAGACCTGTAACTTAAGTAGTCTGCTCTTGACCAAATCCACGGTCATTCAGGGCTGCTCTACAACACCTCTGAACATTTTTCCCAACAGCTTCTTTTCCTGAGAGTGGAGCAGCAGCACTGTACACCTGAAAGATCAGAAGGAGGTAGAAAAGGTGTCTAGCAGATGCCACAAAACATCTGCTAAATGCACTGTCACAGCCCACAAACCATTATAGGCTTCAGAAGACAACCAGAAGCTACAATTACAGCATGCCACAGCAGCACAGATGGAGAGATCAACAGCACAACCAAGTACCACACACACATGTGGAAATCATCACAGTAAGAACATCCTGCAAGCCAGCAGGATACATCTCTCAGGGAAAAGGATGTTTAATTACCTGAGGCAGCACCAAGCCACTCTTCCATTCCACAAACATGAAAGCCAAGTGCAAAGAAGTGAGGTGAAAAATAGCTTTGTGTAGTGTGAGCCATCTAAAAGACTTAGGCCTTTAGTCTAAGCTAAAGCCTAGGTGACCCCTTTGGTCCTTCTCTAGTCACAGATGAGAAGGTTCACCCCCCAGTTCCAGAGTTGTTCTTCAGTTACTTAACTAGCTAAAATAACAAACCCTTTGCTTTTAGCCAGCTACATGTGCAGCAGATTCTGTCTTGCCCCTTCAGGGATGAACTGAGCTGTGGTCTCTTATTTAAGATGGAGACATAAGGTTAAAACACCACCTGAAGAAGCTGAATCCAGACCTCTCCTCATTTGGTATCACATCTCAGCAGCTTGGCAGCACATGTGACAAGCTGATCACCACCCAAGACCAGGTGGGTTACCCAGGATTCGTCACAGCTTAAGAACAGGCATGCAGGCAAACTCCAGCTGTAACAAATATGTCAGATATTGGAACTCCAGCAATTCAGGCAATTGTTTGTGTAACCCCAGCTAACATTTTTAACCTCTTTAGCTATGCCTGCTTTGATGTAGTGGGTACTTCTAAAAGGTGAAGGATTTTTAAAGCATCACATCCAGGAGACAGCTGTTCAAGACCCTTGTAACAAAAGGAAGAAATAGACAGGTACATCTTTAAAACCACACTTATAATTGGAATTTTAGCCAATACCAAGCTGTCACTGAAACTGCTGATGTGATGCAATTACCCAGGCAACAGCCCTCCTTCTCCTTCTATCCTAAATAAAATTTACATCAGACCAAACTACTCCTACTTAAATCTAACATAATCAATATAGAAATCTGAGTTCAGCATAAAGATAAACCTCATCACAGCTACTCTTATGGCTAACCACTGATGTCTATCAATTGAAACAATTCCACAGCTGTGGATTCAGTCTAGATTTATGTATCTGTATCCTTTTAAACACTCTCTAAAAGTGCACACTTCCCGAGTTGCTGGTGTCACTCATTTTAACCTCAATAATCCTAACCACTATCACTGCACATGTTCTGCAGAATTCTGCCATACAACGTTTATTTCCATGGAGAGGGAAAAGAAAAAAAAGCCACAAATGAGTTCCTGGCCCCTTCAGGTTGCTTCTGCCTTTACTGGGGCCTGATCCTTACAAGCACAGCAGGACTTCCCCACATGGACTCATTTCTATTCTCTTCAGCAGGCAAGGCAGACACATAGCTCTGGCTGGCGCTGGGGTTTACAGAGTGATGCTGGGCAATTGTTTTCCTTGGCTCTGCAGCCTCTGATCTCCTAGCTTAAAAACCTTCTTTTCCCTATAACCTAATTTTTAATTGCAAATTGCACAACGGTTTATTTGTGCATTCTTCATACACATAGAAAAGCCTCTGCCAAAACAAGAATTCCTAAAAAAAGCAGCTGGGTTAACTGAGGCAGACTGCAAGGACTTTGAGAAATGAGGCTCATTAAGTACTTAACACTAGCGCAGTGTAAGCCCTTCATTCAAAACTCAGACCACAGATTTCCATTACTGACTGAAATAAAAGATCCAAGAGACAGGAAAGGGGAGGGAGGAAATGCATTTGAGCGTTTCCATCTGCTTTTTCCTTCTTGGCACCACGAAGCCCGCTAGCTACAGCTAA
Source organism: Zonotrichia albicollis (assembly GCF_047830755.1). Taxonomy (NCBI): domain Eukaryota; kingdom Metazoa; phylum Chordata; class Aves; order Passeriformes; family Passerellidae; genus Zonotrichia; species Zonotrichia albicollis. The sequence goes on from NC_133819.1 coordinate 94,669,752, forward strand.
CAAGCTATTACACCACACTTTGATTTGATACCTGGCTTCTGTCTGCACTAACAGGTATAACTGCCCTGCAGCAGCCCAGGTCTGCTCAGCTTACTCACTCTGCTCATCACAGCACTTCACTCAGGAAAACACACCAGACCACGGTAATGGGCAGTAGATCTCTACCTGGAATGCCTTTTCCCCTTCTCTTCTCCAGGGAAACACGAGAACCCACCACAAAGAGCTTGGTTTCTTGCCTATGGCTAGCATAATAAATGATAAAGGAAATTCTAGAGGAGAGAGAAGGTTTAAAGTTATTGCTATGGGTTTATTCCTTCAAAACATCCATAGGTTGTTGCTGCTCTCACTGTTAAGGGTGGGGCATTAAAAAGAAATCAGCTGTGACAGTTATGTGAAAGGATGCTGCTTAGGAAAACGTGGGTCTCATAGGGGGCGGGTCAGATCCTTGCCACTAAAAGTCTTGAAGATATTGACTGGTGACATTCATATCTGGTTTGATGGAGTTGTGTACAGATTTGAGATAGACTTCAGGAAGATGTGCTAGGATTTGAGAACCATCCCTAAGTATTTATCTAGTTTTGATTGAGGAGGCTGAGAAACAGATATCTTTGCTAAGAAACCAGCTTGAAAACAATGTTGTAGCTTTTAAGGAAGAGCTATTGCTCTTTAATAGTTAAACAGTGGATATGAGCTATATAATTGCCAGAGAAACTGGAGGCTTTTAAACTTTTTAGGCCCAGTTTGATTTGGGATTGATTCCTGTAATGCAAGAGGTCTAGGATAGCTACTACTTCTATGTGTAGTCCAGTAGAAAGAAAAGACACAATTTACGTGGTCAGGATGGCCTTTGCTGTGGAGTGAGAATGTTGAATGACCATGTCGAATGACAGCAATGGAAGACCACACTGAATGGTCTTCAGGTGATTAATTTCTTTGCACTTCTCAGTTGTCTAGGTGTGTAGTGAATAAACTCACCTTGATTCTTTTTGATCAAAGTTATTTGATCAAAAAAGTTTTAAAGTTATTGCTATGGGTTTATTCCTTCAAAACATCCATAGGTGGTTGCTGCTCTCTCTATTAAGGGTTGGGCACTACAAAGAAATCAGCTGTGGCAGTTATTTTTTTAAAGAAAGGCAAGAGAAAAGCTGCAAAAGCCAAGCATGCCAAAAATATTAGGTCTCTCCTTAGCAATCGTACAACTATCCACATTTACATAAAATGCTTCATCAAAGGAAAGATGCTTTAACAAAGGGAACATAAAGCTGAGTGTAGTGCCTTGCTTGAAGGGACAGAACACTCAGAAAATGAAGAGCAGAAAGGGAATAGTTCTTCAGAGAAGGAAACTCAACAACTGTGGTATCAAGTTTTCAAGGGATCAGTGGACTTCTCTACAAAGGAAAACAAACCAAGTGAAGTATTTCCTTCACTGAAAAAATAAAACTATCACAGTGCCGAGGGAATTTGGTTTAACTCACTTAGCTTAGCAGTAAAATTCTGATAGTATACGACATCTCAAAGTTCCTAGAAAATTTTTCAAATACATTTTAAACACTAATGACCTGCTAAATGCAAACTAGTTAACTTCTAGAGAAAGGATTATACTACACACCCCACTGTATAAAGAAAGTTTCCAGAGTGAGTCAAAATTTGATCCTGTCTTACATCTGGCAAGTCCTAAGTAGACAATCTTTTTGTACAAGATGAAAAAGAATCAAGGTCAGTGAGTTTATTCACTACACACCTAGACAACTGAGAAGTGCAAAGAAATTAATCACCTGAAGACCACTCAGTGTGGTCTTCCATTGCTGTCATTCGACATGGTCATTCAACATTCTCACTCCACAGCAAAGGCCATCCTGACCACGTAAATTGTGTCTTTTCTTTCTACTGGACTACACATAGAAGTAGTAGCTATCCTAGACCTCTTGCATTACAGGAATCAATCCCAAATCAAACTGGGCCTAAAAAGTTTAAAAGCCTCCAGTTTCTCTGGCAATTATATAGCTCATATCCACTGTTTAACTATTAAAGAGCAATAGCTCTTCCTTAAAAGCTACAACATTGTTTTCAAGCTGGTTTCTTAGCAAAGATATCTGTTTCTCAGCCTCCTCAATCAAAACTAGATAAATACTTAGGGATGGTTCTCAAATCCTAGCACATCTTCCTGAAGTCTATCTCAAATCTGTACACAACTCCATCAAACCAGATATGAATGTCACCAGTCAATATCTTCAAGACTTTTAGTGGCAAGGATCTGACCCGCCCCCTATGAGACCCACGTTTTCCTAAGCAGCATCCTTTCACATCAACAAGAAGAACTGTACTTGTGTATTTTCAAGGTCATTTGAAAAATTAGCAGACCTGTAATACTGTAAATATTTTCTCATGCCCTTGCATACTGTGCATTTATTAAATCTGTTAAATACTTTTTCTGCCTTGTGATATGTTTTTCCCTATTTACAATAAATCTGCCCACATAGGGTTTTTCCTTCAGAGAAGAGCTTTACATCTCAGTTACAGGTGATATTATCTAGAGTCAGACACAATTCCCTTCTGGTAGGTTTTTCCTTTGATAATATATTGCAATAGTTTGCTACCATGTGCAAGCAAAATATATATATCTCATAAAAAAACAAGCATTTTGAAAGCAGAAGGGTAGCCTATATTAGTGTAAGAGAGAAATTTTAAACTACAGATTGTCATTTATTTGTCTAAGGCAGTGGCCATGTCTGCCCCAAAGTTCCCAGAATACCACAGCTTATTAATGTTCAAGGACAATTACTTGCCCTGCAAAGAAAACACTTGTCAAGGAGAGCTTGTCACATGGAATTCACTGCAAAGCACAAACTAGAAAGCATCAAAACTACACCACAATAACTTAAATAATCAGAAGACAGACAAGATGTTGGAAGAAAACATTTTTTTTAAAAAAAGATTTGGTTTGCTAAGCCCAACTCAAACTGTGTTTTCACTCAATGTGTGTTTTCCCAGCTGCAAAGGGAAGCCTTTCCAGAAGGGCACCTTTCCAAAAAGGGCCTGCCTTCTTATGAAAACAGACAGCTGCTGAAACCTGGTATTTTTTAAGTCCAGATTCAAGACCTTATTCTCCTGTCATTACACCGTTCCCCTCACTCCATGCAAATAATCACCTTTTTAATTTGGTGGGGAAAAATAAACAACATTGATTTGGTTTGTCTTGGCTGGGGCCATGGGGGTAAGACCCAAGGTACAGACTCAGCACGAATGGGTGCAAAATTATTTATGTGATGGCTGTAATAGGTGACAGCTCCACTCAATTACTGGATGCTGCTGCCTAGAGGTTTTTATACATCTGCACCTCAGTATTTAATGCTATTAAATAATCATACTTAACATTCACTCAGTTATCAATACATTGCTTCGAGCTGCTGTTCAGATTTTTATTACCAGCTAATCTAAAGAAATGAGTGTGGCAGCAGACATGACTGTCAACAGGACCTGATGTAACAGATTTTCCTTCTGGCTTTCTGTCACTAGAAGCTGCCAGATCCCAACTTCTAACTCTTCACCAATAAACACAGCAGCTGAAATGCAGTGCAATTCAGAGTTAATGCCATCCTTTTGTACTCTGATACAATGTTATCTTGTCAGATACCAGAAGGCCAAAAAGAAAAAAAAAAAAAGGGGGGGGCCAGGAGATTATTTCCAAGTTTATATTTGTTTACAATCATGCCCAAAAAAAACTACAAAAGGCAGAAAGAACAAAAGCAGTAGATATCTCAGTAAAGCATTGTTTTTAGAGGGCAAGGCAAGGCCAACAACCACAGGCTGTTGTCAGCAAGCACGAGCAGCTGTAGGGTTAACATTCTCACACAAGTGCTCACTCCTTCCACAAGTGCTTGAGAAATAAAGTTTACTGAAGAAGCACCCACAGAAATGATAGTGGGGCTTTGCTCCATGAATAATCACAGAAGAAAAAAAATAATATTCACAACAGAAATATTTCTAGCATCTGCAAGTTTGGGTGTGGAAAAAACATTCAAATACCCAGTAAGGCAGACTCAAGCCTCTGAACAGCGAGTGTTGAAAGAGCTCTGCAAATGTGCCTGAGATTTTCAAGGAATGATGTTAAATCCACTTAAAAACAAACACCATGGCATTTTTGTAAACATATGACCACACGGAGGAGGTAAGGATACAAATTTATCCAATTACTCATTCATTGCAGATGACACACTTGGTTCCAATTAGTGCTCCTATAACTTCCACACTTTTTGTAGCTCTAAAAAGAAAGTAAAGTTTGACCCTATGCCTTGGAAACTTAAGCATTTCAATAGATCCAGTGTTACTGAAAAGAAGAGCCTTCACCTAATACCCACACTTTAGGCACCAAACCAGCACTCCTTAGCAAAAAGGGACAGTGGTACATCTGGAGCTAACCAAACCAGTAGTGACTCCAGGTCCATCAAGGGCCATGACCATCAGGAGCACACTGATCCTGGAATTCAGCATCTCTCCTCTGAGGAGATGCTATGACCCAGAGGGAACTGTCCTAACATTCCAACACTGAGTGGGAGACCAAGAGCCTAGGAGTCAGGAGGAACTGGTTTCTGGCAGCCAGCATTCTGAGGAGCCTTGCACACCACCTGCCATGCTCGTGGCTACCTGACAGCTATTTCAGCAGCTGTAGGGCTTGGAGCAGAGGTACAGCTGCTCCTTAGCCAGGTAAGAGAGAAGCTGTGGGACCGCTAAGATGATCACAGTGGAGACTAGATAAAACCCACAAGTCTGAGGTGTGGGAAGGTTCCATTTCTTGGACTTCTTTACAAATAATGGTCTTAAAAAACATTCAGCATGTAGACAGTGTTCCCCAAAGCCGCCTCCACTTTCTTCTCAGCTTCTGCTCACCCAGATAGATAAACCCTAATTGACCTGTGCTCTGAGAAAAAAAATTGTGCCTTTGCTTACAGGTCTTCTGCTGCATGCAGGAGGACAAGGTTCACAGCTGTGGGTTGTCAAGTACAGAGAGCAAAAAGAGAAGGCTCACTCAGCAGTCTGAGTATTTCCTCTGGCCTTGATCTCACTCTCCCTGGCCTTGCTTTCAAATATCCTTCAGACAGTCTCCCATCTGCTTCTTTGTTCTTTTCTAGGGGAAGAGTCAGCTCTCCCACTGCTGATTTTGCATCTCAGATAGCAAAATTGCTGTCCCAGGTCACTGCTGGTGTTACACCCAACTGCAGGAGAAATCCTGAGGTTACCTCTCTGATTCATCAAGAGATGAATCAGACAGAAAAGGAATCTCATAGTCCCAAATGGATTATTTTCAAAGCAAACAAGTAAATATACACAGGTGAAAGCTGAGCTAAAAATCTGCATAGCTATATTTCCTGAGAAGAATCAGAAGCAAAAGGCCTGTATGTGGAAAGATACCTTCTTATCAAACCAAGATGAAGAGGTTAACTCTGTTCTTCTCTCTTTGGAGGAAAACCTGGTGTCCTGGATAAGTATCTATAGCTCCTAAATACTGGAATGCTCATCTAAGAAAGGATAAATAAAATATAATGTAATAAAAACAAGTCAGAACATGCTTAATAAGAATTGAAAGACAATACAGTACTTACATATGTTACAGCTTAGGAAGGCAAAGCAAAGCCCTGATTTGTCTGTTGTTCTCAAATAATCATAAAACTTCAAATAACCTAAAAAACTTCAACACTGCATGTCGACACTCAATTTAAAAGTACAGCTTCAGAAATCTAGGACTCTTGTGGCTCATGTTAGAATAGCATAGCTTTCAGTTTTATGCTGTGTGTTCTTAATGGGGGCTGCATACCAGCTACATCAATACAGAAGAACGCAATAGCAGCACGCAAACTACACAGTATGAACATTAATTTTCATGTAGAACTATCAGACCTCTAGAAACATTTTTCCAACACGAGACATTCTTGTTTCTGTTTCCAGTGGCAATCTGGAAATTTCTAGCATTTATCTTTTAATGACTACAGGGCTTAAAGAGTGGGATGGGGAGTATCTACCAGCCTGTTAAGGAGTCTGGTCTGAAGAGCACTTCAGAAGAAAGTAAGAACGCATCTATTTGCAGTAAAAAAAAAATTATAACCCTTCTAGACTCTCAGCAGAGGTTCTTAGGTTCAGCCACAGTGAAAGGGATTTTACAGCACTTGTCAAGCAGAAAGCATGCATTTAATAATGAATAAACGAAGAAGATAAAGCTACAAGAACTCGGCAGCACAGAAGGTGGACCAGGCTCTGGTATTTCACAGCAAGTGTCAACAGAGGACTGTGCTCAGGCTGAAACAAATGGGCCCTGCAGAATTTGCAGATGCACTCCCTGTCTGGGGAAAAACACATTCAGCAACCGAACACCATCTTGATGCAAGAGGCAGCATGCTGGGCTCAGAAGATTTGATTTTTATTGCTGCTTGTTTCAATTACTCTACTAACCTTAAAATAAGAGTATAACATTACAATCTTTGAAATTTATATGATCTATGTGTGATCTATTAGGCAATATCTAATAAAGTAGCTCTTTACATCACAACTCCATTTAAAGCATCAACTTGTGCCACATTATAGGCATTGGTATATATTCCTGGGAGGAGTGATTACTATGCACACGTAAAAGCTCAGCGTTCATTTTACGCATGAACTCTACCAACAGGAATGGAAAAACATCAATATTTCCATTTCAGATGCTTGAAAGCAACCTTATCACTCCATGGCACAGTGATAACTGCAAACCACTATGAATCTTTACCTCCATGTAATGCTAAAATCAGCTCAGGACAGATTTTCCCTCACAGGGGGAATTAAAAAAAAAATTAGAAAAGGAGTATTTTTCTTACAGTAGCATCAACTAAATATAACAGCCAGAGGCTACTGTAACCCAGATACTAAATTTCCTCACATCAATGCATCCAACACGCCCCAAGCGTTAATCTAATGCCTCGTCCAACTGGCCTAGCTCCATCACACACCAAAAGATCCACTTATCCTTGGACTGTGCAAGAAACACTGGACAGGGCAATCCAATCCACTCTTGCAAGTGTGTGGGGTCTAAAAGCCACCTGAGAGTGCTCTTAAACCACAAGAGATTACAGCAAAGAAACCAAAATCAGATTTTGGTCACATCTTAAGTAGATACAGTTCAACATAAGTGAACAGATGGATTATTCAGAAAGCCAAAAACATAACAGATTGGTGTTTAATGGATTTTCACCACTGAAGTTTAAATGACATGGTAAGACCAATTCCACCTGACCATGTATTCTTCTTTTTTCCCCTTAAGACAATGCCATCAGATTATCCAAAGGTCAATTATGAAAACTTCCTTACTCCCCAAGGGAGGGTCATCCAATATCCATGAACGTAAAGTCAATTACCCAACTTACTCAGCATCTTTCAAGATACTAAGTGGCAAGAACCACGCTGTACTAAACAACTCAACTTGGCAAAAATGCATCTGGACCCTAGATGTTTAAGGATGTTTTCAGCCTACATTATTATATCAGATATTAAGCCAGAGACCTGAACCCAAAGTCTAATGTACAGCTTGAAACTGTTTTGGGGGAGAGAGCAGCAATGTCTGTGCACTGTTTTAGATCTTTTCTGCAATCCTCTGTCCATTTGCTAAATTTCCCAGAAGAGTATTCCTACAGAAATAAACCCTATTCAAAAGGTGTGAAACCACAACTTTTCTTTCAAAGGTAACTACTATGGCTTAAGAAAATAAATAAACATCTGAAAATAACACCTTTTCCCAAAGGCTCTCAAATTACTTTACCAATAACTAATGCCCAGTGAGATTAGTGCAGTATTTTTGCTGGGTCCATGGAAAGTACACTTGAAAATAACACAAAAATACAAGAACTAAGGAAGCCTGCTTAATTCCTGCCAGGCTTCTGACAGGAGCCTCGTGTCCCTGCCAGCTCTTCCCCTTTATGTTCCAGGAAAAGCTGCTATTACCACTTCAAAAACAGTGACGCATGGGAGGTGGAGAAAGTTATTCCTTTTCCTTTTGGTAGTTCTGTCACACTGTATATTCCCTTTTGTACAAGCTGAGGTTTTTCAGAAGTACTATCAATAAAGAAAAAAAAAAAAAGGAGGTGAAAATGACATGGGAAAACATTTCCGAGGCTGGTCCTTCATAGAACATGCAAGGTAAAAAGGCTGGTGAGAACAGGTAGTCTTTCTGTTAGGCTCCCTTTCTCTCAATTCTCCAATGCTCTGAAAGCAGTGAAACCAGTGAATCGCTTCCTCCCATCGCATTCTGGAGCCCAGCAGCACCATGCATATTCCTGTATTTGGCAAGAGAGAGGTCTAGCATTACAGAAGGAGTTGTGCAAGCAGAGACACCTCCTCCCCAGCACAGTCCAGCCTCTTCCAGCTCCTCTGCACAAATTACACAAGGAACAGACACGTTGTGGACTTGAAACAGAGAGGCTACTGCACAGCAAAGCTTTCTTTGCAGCACATCTCAAAGTACACACACGAGGGCATTCCTCCTCCCAGGCACCACCCTGCCTTTGCTCTGAGGCACAGAGAGCCAGCCCCAGGCAGCTCTGGCTCCCAGGAAAGGCAGAGCAAAGTTGGTTCTCAGTGCTCTGTGTCAAGCACAATCCCATGACCCCTTCTGCAGAAGGCTTACGGTGCTCCAAGCTGAAGGAAGCGGCACCATGGACATGGTAGGAATCACAACCCAGAGAGCAGTGGGAGACTGGGGCAGTTTAAGAGGTGAAAGGGGAGGCCCAGAAGCTGACCTGCCAATGTTTCCTTCAATTATAAGTATGTCCTTAAGGCCAGTCTTGATATCAAAGAACTGTCTGCAATTGTCTTTATGACGAGAGGAAACAGACACTCCAAAGAGAAAAGCAACATAAGGAATATTCTACAATAAACAATGGAAGATAAAAATAAAAAAATAAGATAGAGAAAACATGGAAAAAATAAAATAGAAGAATAATGTATTAGGGGCAGACTTAAGCCCTCAGGCTGAACAAAACCCTACTAAAATTGCATTAAGGATACATTGTGGTACACTAATACCGTATAAAAACCTGCAGAATTTTAATTTCACACAATTTCACGCACATATAAACAATAGCAGGACCATCTAATAACATAACAGGAAACACATTAAAAGGATCGCATCACACTGGAAATATCACATGAAATTAGTATTTTCAGGTTTTCTATTTTTGGCTACATGTTTTCAAAATATTTAACGTGGAGGAATATATTTCCAAGGCTTACAATAAGCATTTTCTCAGTTTCAGAAATCTTTCTCAGCTGGAAAGGGTGATAGTTTAACAATGAGAAGGCAAAAAGGCGATGTATTTTCAGCATCACCATTAAATGCGCAACCATCTATAATCTTTCCCATTTGAATATGCAACTTGTAAGAGTTGAGAGCTGCACCTCTTAGCTTTTTTTAGTAGTACTCAGTGTAGGCAAAAAAACAAGCAATGGTTAAACTTGAAAAAAAACCACCCAAACAGAAAAAAAAAGAACAACAAAACAAAAAACCCTAAATCCCTGCAGTATTAGGCCACTCCTGAAGAATTTTCTTGGCATTTTGGCTAAAGACCAACTGCACACCCTTCTGCAGATAAGCAGATTTTCCAAACTTCAGATGACATGCCTACATAGAACCTCAAGAAAATCATCATGCAGCTTCTCCGGCAGTTTGGCAACATGGTGTAGCTGAGCAAGTAAGTGGTAGAAAACTGGCTTTGAAATCACATGTGAAGGAAATAATACAGATTACATAAAACACAGTTAAATTCCACCAAGAGTCAAATCTCACAGACGATGTCTTCCCAAAGTAGAGATAGAACGAACTATAAAACTTGGGTAACAAAGCATTGTATTCACAGATGAAACCCTTTTAAAGCTATTTTTCAATCTTTTACACCGCTCTGGCACCATCCACATCAGCTAATTACATTTAAATTGCAGTGTTATACTACAGTTCTTTACTTGTTTTCTTTGAACTTTCTCCCTTTTCTCAGCCCAACTGCTCCTGTACCTATAGATGTGGAGAGAGCAATGCAAGTGGGTTGTGTGCATTGTACTGCCTCTCCTCCCCTCAGGACAAGCAGAATTTGCACAGCACTTTGTTGAGATGCTATCAGTTGGTTTGGGGTTTAATGATGAGTTTTTGCTTGTTTTGATTTGCTTTTGTTTGTTGGGTTTTTTTTTAATGTTGGGGCTTTTTTAACCAAAGAGGGCTGTCTTGGGAAAGGTGGAAAGAACTTAAAGCCAAATCACAGAAAGAACACTATAATGTCCTGCCTGAACAAAACTGCCCCCATGACACAAATAACATAGACCTTGCATAGACTGGGATTAAACTGCACGAGGAAGCGGATAACCTGGTTTGCAAGACAAGATAAAAATGTCTACAGTAAGTTTATGGCAGCCTACAATACTTTTTAGCATAGCAGCATCATGTTCAGTCCATCATTCTTGTATTTGTAGGGATACTGAGGAATTTGGGGATATTTGTCTTATCTCTGTAAGGAAAGGGAACAGAAGTGGGGGAATATGAGCTGTTAGAAAAACAAACATACTAGAGTGAAAAGGGGTAAACTAAAAAGCAAACTCCAGTCCTGACAGCAATCTGCACACAGGAAAGCTTCCAGGGACTTTTTGAAGCAGATGATATGGAAGAACAGTAAAAAGGAAGAGCATTAAGATACCCACAGTGTATGCAACAATTGTACACAGAATACATCAATATGCTTTACCAAAAAAGCAGGGATTTTAGGACCTTCTTGAGATGAGAAGAGAGAAAAATCAAAGCCTGTGCTTTTCTGCCACTCACAAAGTGCAGATGTGAAGAACAACACAGTCAAGAAAGCTGCTTGTTATATTTAAAATTCATTTTTCATGCTATAACAATAAATGCATAATTTAGTTTTGATATATTAATAAACTTACCAAGGTGGCAGAAATTATTACTCAACAAAGCACCAGTACCTAACAAAGCTAACATTTCTAACAAAGCTAATATTTCTTTAAATATTAACTTGCAACGTCATAAATTCCAGAAGAAGAGATTGCCATCTAAAGCCAGCTGCACTAAAAATCCCAACATCTGCCTTGACCTACCTTCACTGCTCCCTTCCTAAGGCTCCTCAGCTCCACATTGGAGTAGAGGCTCACACACATGGCTGTACAAGCCATTCTTAAGCATCAGCCTCCAGTGTTTAAGAGATGAGCCTCTGAAAGGCTTTCCCCCCATCAATAGTTTTGTGTGAACAGTTTACTAGTGGTCTTCAAGGCAGAGAAGGAGAAGCCCTTTCATTCATAGGTTGACCCTGAACAAACACAGCAGTGCCCTGTCTCCCAATTCAGACTGAGGTCAATAGCCATTCTCTTCCTCTAATCAAATCTGAGTAGAAGCTGCTCTGCAGCAGCTATCTCACCCACCCTCTTGCTTTGCTCCCTGGCCTCAAGAAGTCGGTATCTGTAACTTCACTCAAATCCTCAACATTTCACAGAGTTCTACAAAAGCAGTGGTTTGACCAAGTCTTAGGTACAAGGGAATGACTGCAGTTCAAGTGATGTGTGCCTTAAGTGGCTACTCCATAAAGACACGCCTCTGGCAAGCATCTTTGAGGCACAAAGTGGAAATGGCTTTTTCCAAAGGACCTCAGTTTCCTAAGCCCTGGCCAAGAGAGTGCTTCCAGACATCCCAAATAGACTGTTTACCCCACAGGCAGCATGCTGCTAACCACTGCTTCAGCTGTGGAAAGGGGGAAAAAAATTAGTTATCAACTGATCTACAAAGCATAGGAACAAGCACCACTTGAAAGTGCAAAGCAGGATGAAAACATTAAGGGGAATATAGACCCAGCATCTCCTCTTTTTTTCCCATCTCCACATGCACACTTTGAGGCCCATCCTGCTGTCACACAGGCCTTCTAATCTATGCAGGGATACAAATGTCACTTGTCTGCCAAGCTGCACGACACCCACACTTGTTGTCACCTTACTGTAAAACTTCCATACCTTCTGGGTGATTTCTCATGGGCAGCTCCTCACAGCACTCTTTCTTCACAGCACAGCCAACAAGCTGCAACTCTCTCCTCACCCAGCTAACCCACTCTTTTGTAGCACTCATCTTCTTATTGGACACAGCTGTGGCCTATTAAGGGCAGGCCTGTTCCTAATCTTTGGTGATTAGTACAGCTGCAACTCCTCAAGGGTGAGACTGCCTTCTGCACTATTTTCTTACATTCTATCCCTCCACACACACTTTCAGGTCCAGACCAGAATTCTTGTATTTACTTTTTTATAAAGGTCACTTTGCAAGGAAGATCCTGAAATGTAACCTGTTCAAATAAGAGCTACTTCTCACTTGACAACAGTTTCTACCTGTGAACACTTTTCCAGTAGCCTCACAAGATCCACAAACCCTTTTAATCTGTATCAACACCAGCAACGTGACTCATTCTCTGAGCTTCATAGCAGAAACTTGTTTTGTTGTGCTAGCCTTAAATTTCACATGCCACAGCTATTCAGATCTTATTCTGCACCACCCCTAACTCCCTGAGCCAGGGTCTCTCTTCCCTCATCCAGCAGGCCAATTAATTTGGTTAAATCTGTTCCAGGAGTATAGGGTTATAAGAATCTGACTCTAATAATTACATTTGGCATCCTAACAGTTTGTCATCTGAAATAATCAAATTAGGGAAGCTATCACTAAGACAAAGATATCACTCATGAGTTGACACAGAGTAGAGGTTTCAGAAATGGGGAGAGATGAGACAGGACCAAGGGCAGAAATCAGCCTGAGGACTCAGGTAGCTATACAGCTCACCACTAGCAGCAGCCAAATTATAAAGGATAATTTTATATCCTGGGCCTGTAATTACTTTACACAGTAAAGTAATTACCACCACCATGAGGAAAAAAAAAAAAAAAGAACTCTGGGTGAGCTAAAATAAGTATTTTAATAATCAAACAAATCAGTGGCATTCACCAATTTTTCCACCACAAGAATGGTTGAAGAGTGGGTCTCTGAGCAATGAGAAGCATTTTTCACACTACACTAGCTTTTCACTTAGGAGCCTTTGCAGCCATTCTCAAGTTTACTGTGTCCTCCTTCACACTACTTATACCAAAGTAAACCACATTCTCTGCATGAGAAGTCTTCTCTTAAAGTAAGTCAGGCAGATGAAACAAGCTGTAAGAGGAAAAAAAAAAAAAAAGAAACCCCACACAAATATATGTCTACCAAATAACACATTCTGTTCCAAGTCTTGTCTTTCTTGGGAAAAAAAGCCACCAATGGCAAAGAGTGAGTGAGACAAGAAGTTGACCCCAATGCTCATTTTCTATCTTTTATTTTCAGCTTTAGAGAAATTGTATGTAATAATCAATCTTCTGCCTCTTTTATGCACAGATTTCAGTGAAAATCCTTGCTTTCAGTAAAGGCTCAATTTCATAAATAATGGTGGCAAGGAGTCAGGCCCTCTCAAAGCAAAAGCACATTAGCAAACCACTTTGGTACATTATATATTCAGCAAGAGAAATAGAAAGAGCGTGGCAGTTTAAAAAGGAAATGCTTTCTAATTGGGTTACAAAAAAATTGACAGGAGGAAAGATTCCATGATCAGTTCAGAGCCATAGTGGATTCCTGCCTCCCACCACTTTTTTTTATCCCTACAACTGTTAGAGCTGTGCATAGAAAACCAAAACATGCTGAGTGAGATCATGTCCACATTTCCTCCTTCCAGAACACTGCAGGTGAGTGTGTAAATGCAAAGTACATGAGCCAGGACAACAGCAGGTGCTTTAAGGGCACTGAAAAAGGAGTCCCCTTTTCTTTCCTTTCCCTGCCTGTACCAGTTGTCCAGAGCTAAAGAAAAGGAGAACAAACAAGCTGCATTTCTGTCCTCCCAAAGCATGGAAAGAACACACTGCACTCAAGGGCAAGAAATCATCTTAAATTTCTACACTTGCATGCACTACCAGCAATTCACTGAACCATTGAATCATGGAACCATAGAACAGCTTGGGTTGGAAGCGACCTTAAAGGTCCTCTTGTTCCAACCCTCTGCAAGGAGCAGGGACATTCTCTACCAGACCAGGTTGCTCAAAGCATCATCCAGCCTGACCTTGAACACATGCAGGGATGGGGCATCCACAACTTCTCCAGGCAACCTGCTCCAGTGCCTCACCACCCTCATCATAAAAAATTTCTTCCTTACATCTAGTCTAAAACTAACCCTCTTTCAGTTCGACCCATTCCCCCTTTTCTTATCACAACAGGTTCTGTTAAAAAATTTTACTTTTTCTTATAAGCCCACCTTAAGTACAGGAAGGCTGCAGTAGGGTCTCCCTGGAGCCTTTTCTTCTCCAGGCTGAAAACCCCCAATTCTCTCAGCCCGTCTTCATAAGAGAGGTCCTCTGATCATCTTCAAGGTACTCATCTGCACTCACTCCAGGTCCGTGTCCTTACACGGAGGGCCCCAGAGCTGGACACAGCACTTCAGGTGGGGTCTCACAAGCATGGAGTAGAGGGGCAGAATCCCTGGGGAGACTCACTCCAGCAGGTGAGCCCACGTTCTTATGTTGGGGGTCCCAGAGCTGGACACAGTACTCCAGAATGCTAGGTTTGTAAATCTTCCCACCAGTTAAAAGTAACCTTATGAATCCGTGTATAACATAAAAGTAAATTTCAGTGAAACTTGCACGTGTGTTTTTTAAAAATGTTTCCTATTTCAGAAACATATGCAACTGCATGACTGAATTAATAATTCTATTTCCTGCAGTTCTCTTCTTATTTCAGGTTTTTGTAGCAATCTTACAGGCCACAGTTCAGTTGCTTTCTAAGACACACCTTGTAAATGCATTAAGATACATTTTCACATCTAAGTATTTTTTGATTACCCTACCTCACTTCACTTAGATTTCCTGACATGAGGGATGTACCAACACCTACCTCCTTTCATCTTCATAAAGACACACTTAAGATATATGTCATAACAGTCAATACTCTGGGCAGGGAAGAGGAAACACCATTATTTTTAAAGAATGTCCCTATTTAACATCATTATCACACACCAGCTGTCATGATATAACGTGTGAGATTGCACACATTTTATGTAAAACCAACCTTAGACAACCCTGTGAGCTTCATGCTCTTAGTGGTTTAAAAGAAGTGCATATTTAAGGCAGGAAGTGAAATTCATCTCTATTCAAACTGAATATCATGGATGGATCAAGACAAAAGATGAGCAATGGAAAACAAGCACCAGAGCTTTTAATCCCAAAATAGTTTTGGCAGAGCAAAATACTACTGCCTCCATCCAGAGACTGCCATCCTGATAGCTGAACAGGCACAGGAGCTCAGGCTTTTCTCCGTTGCTTCACAAGAGTCAGCCACATTGTTCAAGCAGTGCTCAGAAGCCACATGGAGAGCACACAAAATGGCCATAATTGCTCCTTTGAAAGTAAACACAGATAGATTTTATTTTTTAAATAGAATTCCAGTCTTTATAAGAGTCTTTAGAAGCAGAACATGAAATCTCAGACCATGTGCACAGAAAAAATATAAACTTCTTTGACAGAAGTCAATTCAGTTTTTTGTTTTAAAAGCCCATGGAAACATATGTCCCAGAGAAAGTGACAAGGACATATGAATTGCTCCCAGTGAATTTACATTGGGAATACAGTAAATTTTAGGGAGAGCCACCTGCCAAAGCAACTGTCTCAGTTTCAGAAATAACACTGTGATATTTTAACAAAGAGAATATAAACGACTGAGGGCAGAAGCATAACAGAGACTCCTCAATGGGATTTCCTAATAAAGTGCTTTTGGTCACTACATGGCATCACACTATTCTATAGCCTTAGATTAGGAAAAAAACAACAACAAAAAAAAATCAAAATAAATTTAGCAACAAAGCAAAGAAACCTGACCAAACATATAGACAGCATGGCCACTTGCAATATTTCCTCATCTTTTATGTCTAAAATAGTACTACTTTGGAAAGGAAAACTAATCTCAAAGGCAATTAGAGCAGGAATATTCTCTTTTTCTAATAGTGAACACAAGAAATAGGATGAATCCTGAATTCCAGCCTATCATAAACCACTCTTAAAAACATCAATATTTCATAAGGAGTTGGTCACATTTATTTCACCATGTGAAGTAAAAGCCATTTATATCGGCTTTAGATCACATTTTAACTTCTCAATGTTTGCTGCTAATTACAATAAATCTGAGAGAAAGAAAAAGCAGAAGGAAATAATCAGCAAAATTATATACAGATATCTCAGCTATTTTGGGGAGGGGAAAGCAGCACCACAAACACCAAAGGTAAGAAGAAGCCCAGTCCCTAAAAGCATTTGTTTGCATGTGATAACCTGGTAATCACTGAGGTCACTGAATTAAAAAAAAAAAAAGAAAAAAAAAAAAAAGAGGAAGAAGAAAATACTGAAGTATCTCAGACACCAACAGGGCATTCTGCCTGATCCCTTATGGTGGCAAAAGGTGGAGGCCTTAGAAGAGGGAGTAGGTGTAAAATTTCTCTTCTTTTTCTAGCTGTCTCCCCCCACTCCCCTCTTATCACAACTGAGACCTCTCCATATCCATCAGCTTAAGCTGAAACTGGAGAGAAGGTCAGAAGTTATCAGTGTGAGGAGAAACACCACAGGCACTCAGCATGATGCCTTCAACCTTGTCCTCATAAAAAAACAGGTTTGAACAAAACAATCACACAAAACCAAAGCAATCCTCTGCTGCTTAGAAAAGAGTGATGTCTCTATCTATTTTAACCCAATCAAAATACTGTGGTGAGCATCCCATTGAAGCCAAACACAGCTGGGTCCACTGCTGCAGGAGTACTCTGCCTCTGGCTGAGGGCCACCTGGAGCCACCTGCTCAAGGGCTCTGCCACAGCTGGACTGCCTGCAGGCAACATAGAGCAGGTATGGGACCCCAAAGGTAGGAACAAGCCTTGACCAGGGCTCCCCACCTTGCTTCAGAGCTCTGGCACTCAGCTCTGGCCTGAGAGCACCACAGCTACACCTGCACTCAGTCACTTTCCCAGCTGAGGCCACCCCACAGAGCCAGCTGTGGGCCACTGCAGTGCTGTCACCACTGGAGCTCAGCTGCCACCCCAGTCCTGCTGAGTGTCTCCCTGGCCCACAGTGGGACTGTGCCCCACTGGGAAGCCCCACAATGTCTGTTCTGCTCACCCTGTGGGGCAGCTTGGCACCTTTCAAGGCCTCCCATATGCCTGCATGTTTCCTCACTCTCCCCAGTACAGCTTGGCTCTGCCAGAGTACCCAGATGGGACTGGGGTTTAGCCCCAATCACTTGAGGACTGATTTTTCTGCCTGTTCAAGCTGGTTATTGCCTTTTCAGGGCTGGATACCCATTTGCTGCCCAAGTACATGAGATTTGGTGCCAGCAGACCAGAGGCAGCTCAGCAGCTCATGATGTTTACTGTTTTGCATCATTATGACTAACTGAAAAACTAAATAACCGCAGATTGAGATTACTGAGGCAGCAAACTCCTCGTACAGACTGAAAAAATCTGGTTTATATCAAAATTCCTACACATAATTTCCCAACTCTGGCACCCAAATCTGGGATCCCAAAGCATCTTAAGGCAAGCATGGTGTTGTCATTACATTGCAAGAGCTCCATTATCATTATATTGCAAAGGTTCTGTATTGCTAGAGTTTCATACCTCCTTGATGTTTCTCGTAGGCAGCTCCTCTAGGCACTGACTCTTCCTTGTCCTCACAGCAGCCAACTGACTCCATTTCCCACCAATCCACTCTTTTATAACACTCTTCTTATTGGCTACAGGTGTGGCCTGTTAACATCAGGCCTGCTCCTAATCTTTAGTAATTAACCCAGCTGCAACTCTTTAGGGGATAAGACTACATTCTATAGCACCTTCATTTACCCATACTGTATCCCCCTACAGCACGGTCTTTATCCTCCAACTTCACCAGTTTAATACTGGGATCCTATTGCAAGCAACATCAGGGGCTTTGCACTTTTTTCTGTTGTCTCAGATTCTAATTTCCATCTTAATTATCAGATGACCTTCCTATAACAGAGTGATTTAAGCAGATGGTTACATTCATATTCTAGTACTCTGTACCTTGAATATACTGTGAACAACAGGGCCAGCAGTCAAGTGTTTTTACAGCTACCTGCCAAGTGTAGTCATTTTTAAATAATCTACCTTGCTCAAAGTGGTACTGATTTTGCTGAATTTCCCTAGGAAGAAAGGATGAGAGATCATTAATTAAAGCACAGATTTGGGTATCAAGGCTCAGTGCCAGCCTCTGTCATCAACCTCCTCTAAAGCCATGAGCACATTTCACAACAGCTCTGGGGTTACCTCGATGAGGACAACTAATATTTTCTCCCTATTAAGTGCTAGACCCAAAGCATGGCACCTAATTTGCTTATAAACACCCAACTACTAATAAAATTCAACCCAATGTCGGTCAAACCACCACACCCAAAAATCTCAAAACAATCCATTTGCCACATGTGCACTCAAGAGACAGCACTCAGAAGATTAATGTTTCAAACCAAGCTCTCAGGAGTCGAGGAGTGCTGGCATGAAGGTTGCCCATGCAATCACATTTGAGCCCACTGGTGCGTTCACTTAAGGACACAGTCTTTAATTACTGAGCTGCTTTTGCTGCCAGCATTTCATTCAGCATTGCATTTGACAGGCTCACCCAAGGCACAGCAACTTGGTTTTACCCGCTCTGGTCAGAACGTGGCCATACACATTATTTACTGAAAACCTTTCAGTTCCAGCTCAGAGTACAAAATTTCTTCGTTTTCCAGGAAGATTTCCTGTAGCGTTTAGTACTAAGCAGTCACTTCTGAAGTGAGGTTATTTATCTTCAGTGTCACTGTTTTGATGAGAGAAGGGTGTATGTCCTCTACTATGCAGGTGAGAAGTGAGACTGTGCTGACACAGTAAGGCCAAAAAGTCTCCATTAATCTGAGGTACCAAACTTAAAGTGCTTCTGGTGTAATTTTTTTCAGAGCATTCTACGTTTCATGGAACTTTGCATCCCCAAAGTGAACCACAGTCTCTACAGGCCTTTGCCACAGCAGACAACATTCAGCACCTCTGCAAGAAAGAAAAATAAACTCCCCAAAACTACAAAAACAACCCAAACCCCCAAACAAACAAAAAACCAAACCAAACGATCCAATATAAAGATTTACACACTCAGAGAAACCTTGTAAAAAGAGCATCTTTAGTGATTTGCAGCTTCACAAAAGGCAGTTTCCTTCTAAAGCAAAGGAAAACACAAAATCCAATTCCAGCAATCAATATAATCAATTTCTCTATGAATAAAAACTTTTTCCCCCACCAATATAAATCTCCTGCATTTCTGCATCAAAGAACAAGTGGTTATACCAGACAACATCGAGTAAATCATTCCCCTGAAATACTTATGTTGTGCACTGAAACCTACATGTATGTACACGAGTAGTGCTCACTAACTCATGAACCTCTGAAATGTTCTCTCCCTTTCAGTACCTCTTCAGTCATGGAAGGTGAAAGTCCCCCACCTGAGAGCTCAGGAGATTAAAGAGAGAAACAACACCCAAGGCACATTTAGGCATTTTACTGCCAAGTAGTACATCCCTCAGAAACCTCACTGATGATTCAAAGCTTGACATTCTCTTGATCCCATCAGTTCAGAACAGTATTTCAGTATTTCCACAATATATTTCACTATTGATAATAGTTATGATTCCATGTAAGTCCAAAAGCCAATCAAGTGTAACTACTTCAGTGAAACCTGTCAGCCTTCCCTATAAATGTGGCTTTCAAATAAATAGAGACAATCAATCACCATTCACATATTCAATCTATTTCCAGTACAGAAACTGTAAATCAAGGAACTAGATATAACGTGGGTAGATATTAAAACAGAAAATATTTCAAGTTTCTTTAAGTAGTGGCTCTCACAGAAAAGTGAGCCATTATCTACAGTCTTAATGCCCAGGGATAGCAACTTGTACTTTAGGAAGATAATTCAGAAGTGATTAAAATTTTGTGGTTTTGAAAGACAAAATAGCACATTTGCATGGAGAATGTACCTAATATCTGTGATAACAGCTTTGGCAACAAAACCTTCAAATATGGAACAGCATGAACACAAGACACTAAATTTCAAATATCTTGCAAAATATTATGGCAGCATTGTAATTAATTGTGCTTTTTACTCTAAGAGTTCTCCTGATAGAAATGTATCAAAAGAGCAAGGAAATACAGTTGCATGTCTTTTTGTGTGTTCAAGATAGTATGCAAATGTAGCAGCTCATTACCACAGCTTTCTTCCTATCAAGAGAGGCCAGCAAAACTATTCTTGAGAAAACAGGAAAGCATACTTAAGTGAGATTAATTTGACACTTTCCTCCATTACAGTTTTAAGAACAATTTACAATCCCACACATTAAGCATTTATTTTAAAATGCAGATGTAAGACTTAACATGTTGAGAATACCAAAAAACACAAATAGTCATTTGAGTTCAAAAAGCCCAACAGTTTTACTGTTGCTCTTCACTGCATAACAGCTTCAGATTCTCAAAATTAATTCTACACACTTCATTTTGCATTTCTTGGCCACTTAAAACTCTTATGGATATAAACACGAAACCTAACCAGCAAAGGCAGCAGAATATTTTAGAACAGGTTCCAATAGTAGTTTGCTTTATCATCAGTCCATAACACAATATCCAAAACTCTGAAAAATAACTCAGTGATAAACAAGTGTGTGTACACATACACAGCTGCACACCAACCCTATGCAGGCTATCATGAAAGCAAGAAAAAGTAAGAAAATAAATCACATGGACATCTTATGGCACACAGAAAGTTCAAAGAATACTTCCAGAGGAGATTTAATGCATTCTGAAAAGATACTGGCTTTTCCTCTGCATTTGTAATCTGAGTCATTCTATTGTACTTACCAATATTTTGTTATCCACTTTATCTCCCTTGGTTTCCAGCTTTACTTTCTTCTTGACAGAAATTTTGATTTTCCTCCCAATAACATCCCTGACACTTTCTGAAACAAAAGAAAATATCTTCATTAAATACCTTCAGTGTCAACACAAGAAGGAAACAGATGCCACTGTTGAGTTTTCAGAAAGACTCAGAGCTATGTTGTCCAATTGCTTGCACTCATGGGAGTCTCCTGCACATGCACCAGTACTAAACACAACCTAACACAAGTACTATTTTTTAAGTATGCCATCTACACAATAACTTGTGTCTACTATGATAGCATTATTGATGTCATATGCCTGGATTCTAAACATAATTTGGTATTTTTTTCCCAGCACTACTTACATATCAAAAGCATTCCCAAGACAAGCCACAGCACTGCTTAGCTCCATTCTGGGAAAATAAAGCAAATTCCTCACTGCTATTATTTGTAGCTGAAAAGCTTACGAAAGCAAATTAGCTTCTTGCACTGCACGAATTTCCACCTCTTGTTAATATCAAGGAGGCTAAATGGGTCAGGCAATGGAGGAGCAACTGTTCACACATTTTGCACTCTGTGCATTGAAGTAGCGAAGCAAACCAAGCAGACTTCCAGATAGTAACACCTGGCAGCTATGCAGAGGATGCTGTGGAGGCAGCTTTGGTCTTGATCCAAATCCCAGCAACAACGTAGCCACTCCATGGTGCCAGCACCAAAGCTACCTTAGTTGCCATAACGCTTTAATATGTACATGCACACACATGATTACACAGTCTCTGCCAATTATGACACGAACCAGCTTTTCTCCTGAACATTTGCACCCTGGCCTGAAGGGAACAGACACACAGGGAACTGTGTCTAGAAAGCTTATACAACTACTGACACTGATGTAATTGAGAGATAAACAGAGGAGTTCATCTAGAAGAGCCAATTTGGCACCTTCCGTAAGTTTCACTCCCCAGCCGCCACTGAAAGAGAATGAGAAAGAAATCTTTTCAACACATTAACCTATTTCCAGCCCAACAACAGGCATCTGTAAAAGGAAAGTCTCCACCCTCTCCAGACACATACACTTTGCCCTCGGACACGCTTAAGTTTAAAAGCAAAAATGAAAGATAATAGGCTATTCCTGAGGCTTTTAATTATAGTGCTCTGTATAGCGCTTTCTGCACAATTTTCATTCGGTAGTCAGAAGACGTTAGCACAAACAACACACCATTTATTAAGCCTGGATGTTTAACCCAGGCCACTGTGTTCTGCCTGCGGGGCAGAAGGGTGTGCAAGTCAGAAACGTGGCCGGTCAGAGAGACTCTTCACCCGAAAGAGCTCTTTCTGCAGAATCGGCATGTTTTCCCCAGGAATTTTAATTTGCCTATGGGGACACAAAAGCTCCTCGGTGACAGAGGAGCCTGTCCCAAGGCGCAGCCCCGGTGGCAGGCAGCCAGCGCGGCCGGCTCCCGGAGCAACCGCCTGGGCCGGGGCCAGGCTGCGAGATCCCGGGGCAGCCAGGTGAGCGGAACCCGGGGGAAAGTCCAGCCCGATGAGAACTGCTCTCCCAAGGCCTCCTCTCCCATGGGTAATGCCCAATGCCGGTCTTTCTGCCCCTGCTCGGGAACCCAGCAGCAAGCTGACCATAAAGTCTTTTTAATCGAGTCCTGTCTCCTTGCAGAAGGTCTTGCTGCTTCTCTGCCACTTTACCTCCAAGTGCAGCCTGTGCTTTTTGGTTTCTCCTCTCCCACAAACAGCTCCAGGTGCCTACATCTAGCAGGGGACTTCCTCCTGACACACCTGCATGTAGAGGTGCACTTCCCTTTGCTGTTCCATGGGTCCTACACAGCAGAAATGGGAATTACTGCAAGCCCTCAGCTCCAGCACTCTTACTCCAACAAGCCATAGGGAGAGAAGGGGCCTGGGACCCCAGACTGCACAAAGCATCATCAGGATGCCAGCTCCTCACAAGGCTCTATCTGCCTGAAAGGGCTAAAAACACTACTTCAAAGAGCTAAGATAGAGATTTCATAGATACTCTGCATGGGACTGAAGACAATTCCCTCCATTGGGAATTCCCTGATGTTGGGTGGCAAGTGGACTCACAAAATAAATTTTCAGACTGAGAGATGGAAATATAACATTAAGATTCACTTTTCTCATGCTGGAGGCTCCAGACATCCACACCTGGGAGGAGTGGATCCAGGCAAGCCAACCATAAGAGAGGGTTTCTTCGAAGACTATGACCTACGAGACCTGACAAAGGTCACACGGGAAGTGAGTAACAGAACAAAAACTGCAGCTCAAACACTCCTATCCCCAGTTTAATCTCAACACTCCAATCACTCTGTGTTAAAGCACATCCTTCCATCCCGCTCTCAAAACATGGTTATTACAAAGAGCCTATTTAGAGGTTAAATTTTAACATGTGGACACCAAAATACTGCTAGAAATTAAACCAATCTACATGAACAGATCCACACACCTCAGAACAGCCCTTGACAAATCAAGCTGAGTGCAGGACACCAGGGCTGAGGGGTAATTCTTAAGATGGTTCAAAGCCACCAGAGGAGGCTGTGAAGATGCTCACCTTATTCTTCCCTGTAGTATGCAGCACACCTCACCTACAACACTAGAGTGCAGACCCATGGTGAGTAAGAAATACTGTGTATTAGCACTCAAACATGCCTGGCCACTTTAAAATAGGAAAACTGCATGGTTTTAACCATAGCTACTCCTAGAACTCTTCCCAGCTCATAATTTCTTAGCAGCAAGCTATAGACTACGGTCTCTCTGTAAACCACATGGTTTGGAGACCAAGAGGACTGCAAAATAGAGCTATTTTGACTCTACAGAAAAAAATATCTGCAGCAGCTGCAAATGCCCACCCAGACTTTACCAGTATTTGATAAATGCTAAAATCACTTGCTGAGGAAACTGAAGGAAATGCAACAATGTAAATTACCTAAGTAAGGTTTGAAGGATTGTATTCAACGCCACGTATACCTTGCTGTCTGACAAATTTCTCTTTCCATCTGTCCTTAAGACAACGCTTTAAATCATTACAATGCCGGTGAGATCTCTAGACAGCTCTTCAACAAGCAAAACCAAAGGAAATTCGACCTGAACAAGGTAGCTGAGGGCCTGGAGCATCAGACCGGTTATCCCCAAATGACACTGGTTACACACACGGCGCCTGTGTAACGATCCATTTATTGGAAGCTCCCCAAAAGAGGTGACAGCATTTTCAGGGTCCTCGCCATCACCTGTGACTGAGTTCCTAAGCGTATACCATGCAGGATGGAGGCTCGTGTGCACGGGGCCATAAAACTTTAATTACAAATACCCTCACTCCCTCCTACATCCAGAGGAAAACGAGACTTAAACTAGGCAAAACCCGGGAGGATAAATAAAACAGCACCGAGCGGAGCCGCAGCCCGCGCCGCCAGGATGAGGACGTGCCCCGGGCGGGCGGCGGTGCGGGGGGCCGGGGCAGCTTCCCAGCGCGTCCGCCAGCGCTGGCAGCCTGCCAGCACCCCGGACACACCGCTCCGGGGGGGACACACACCGTGCCCCCGCGGCCCCCGGGGCTCAGCCCCTGCCCGCGGCCGCCTCCCCTGCCCGCCGCAGCCCCGCACCCCCGCCCGCCCATTGCCCGCACGCAGCAACGCGGCCTCGCCGCCCCCCGCGGCTCCTCCGAGTCCCTCCAGCCCCGAGCGGAGCCCCCGGGCTCCCTGGCCGGCCCCCGCGGCGCTTCCCCGGCTCCACAGACCCAGCCCCGGATTCCCCCCAGCCCCATCTCCGGCAGCGCTGCATCCCGCGCACGGCGGCCTCCAAACTTGCCCCCGCAGCACCTTCGCCCGGGACCCCGCAGCCCCCATCCCCGCCGCCATGCCCCGTCCCTCACCGATCAACTCTTTGGGGACGTCGGAGCTCTCCTCGGCCATGGCGGCGGCGCTGCCCGGCGCCCGGGGGTGCCCGGCGGCGGGGCTGCTTCAGCGGCGCGCCGTCCCTGCGCCGGGCGAGGCGGGCATGCACCCAGCGGGCGGGGGAGGAGGAGGAGGGCCGGCCGTGCGCCTCGCTGCGGAGCGCGGGTGTGTGCGCGGCTGCGAGCGCGGGCGGAGGGAAGGGGCTTCTCCCGCCCCCGCGGAGCCCGCTCCCCCCGCGCTACATGCCGCCCCCGGCCAGGAGGGGCATTTCCCGGCAGGGATGGAGGGTCCGCAGGCGGCCGTCAGGCGCGGCGCTGCGGGCTCACGGCGGCCCCCGCGCCGGCTCTCCCGTTCCCGCCTGCGCGCCGCCCGGCTCCCCCGCCCGGCACCGGCGGGAGGCGGCGGCTGCCCCCGCCCCGGGAGGGCCCCGACCCGGCCCCCGAACCGCGCGGGAGCCGCCCGCTCGCCCGCGCCCGCCGAGCACCCGGCGACAGAGCGGGGAGGCGGCGGCGGCGGCCGGGAGCATCGCCCTTAGGAAGCCATCGCGGCGAGGGAGGAGGAGGAGGAGGGCAGTGGGCTTGGGGATTTAGCGCGGCGGCGACGCCGGCCCCTCCTTCGGCCGATGCCGCCGCTCGGCGCTGTGGCGGGGGCCATCTGCCGGCGGCCGCGGCGCTACACAGGCCTGGGCCGGCCCCGCCGCCGGGGCACCACCTGAGGCGGCCGCAGCGCCGGCCCTCCCCAGCAGACCGTGCCTTCCGCAGCTGCACCTTCAGCCTTCGCCCCGCGGGAATTCTCCTCTGGGTTCATTAAAACTGGTTTAAGCTACGAGGGGGGTGGTTGTCATCGTCAGGTCAGTCCTGGCCTCCTGGGAAAGGGATTACCCAATTCCTTTCCAGAAAAGCTGGGTCACTTCGAGACCTAGAAGAGGCTAACCTTTGGTCCAGAACTCATCTGCCTCTCCCTGGCTCCGTCACCTCATCTCCATGGGGACGGCGGCTGCCTCGGCACCTGTTGTGAGATAACGCCATGGCTGGGGACAGCTTAGCAAACTCCTTGTGCAGGGAGCCTCGGTGCTGCTGAGCCTGGGCTACATTGAAGGGATACATGCCTCCTTTCTCTGGACCAAATTAAAATCCACAAGTTGCAGCATTTTGCTTGTTGCACTTTGCCATCGAGGGTTTTTGTCATGCGGTAACAGCCACATTATAGAAACACAGCACGTGAGCTGCCTAATTGCACTCATAAATATAAGCACAGAAAGATGCTTATTGGATGAGAGCAAAGGAAGAGGCTCGGTAGCCCTGGAAATCCTATGGCTTGCTTCTGGTAGCAATGCCTGGTTTCAGTGAAAGGATCATTTTCACTGCAGCAGGACTGTGATTGGTCACCCTCCATCCTAAAGGGGTGGATTACTGCATAAACCTCATACTTCAAGCACTCTACAAGTGTGTGGTGGATCTGGGAGATCAAAGTCATTTATGTCTCGTTAAAAAATCTGAAATGCTTTCAGTGAGAGCAACAATGTGAGTCCAGTAAGAGTTATATTGCTGGTATAGTACTACACTGCTGCACTCCTGTGTGTCACGGACTACTGTATACCATGGCCTTCACAAGAAACATGACCACTTTGAAATTGGTGTCACTTACCAAATAAATGTATCGTGTTTTTTCTTGACACTAACCAGATCTCTAAATTGTCAGAGGTGATTTTACCAAGACAGATACCATTACTGCCAAGATGAACATGATTTGCAGTCTTTACAGTTTGCTGTTTACATGTAAAGAATAAACACATCCTTTAAAGAAAATAAACAAATAATGAATGTATTAGTAAAAGAATAAAGTAAGCTGTGAGCTTTTAATATACAGCAATGTCAACCAATCTTATCTGGATATGAACATCTATCTCCCAATAAAATGCACTGTATTCCTTTTCTCCTCTGCTCTCTTTTCCTTACTGTAACTGCATCCTTTTATGATGGACACAGAATACTTGCTGACCTCTTCCTTCCTTTTCTGCCAATTTTTTCTCATGGCTCAGCAGAAAAATGCTCACTGGATACACATATGCTTACTTCCACCAATGAACCTGGGTCTGGGTTCTTTGTTCTGGCAGGAAGCAAAAAGAAAAATTGTAAATTTATTATCTTTTCTAAGACCGAGGAGGGAAAAGTTAGACCATCAAGTCTAAGAAAGGCCATAAAATTTCATATAGTTACTTATGTATTGAGTCTAGTTCCCCATCAGCTAAAACTTCTAGAAAGGTTATTTTTATTTCATCACTATTCACCTGCTCTACAAAAACTATAAATTTTTGGATTTGTGACCTCTTAAGCATAACAGTTTCTCATGCTACTACTCCACTGTCTTGCTTCTGACATAGTATTTGAAGCATGAACCTTGCCTCTTTGGCTGCTGCCAGACAGCCACAGGCCTCTTACCTGGAAAAATGATGAGCTCCTTCCATGCCTGCCTGCAGCATTCTCCTGGAATACTGCTTCCACCTCCTCCACCCCAGTTTCCTATCATGAGCTGATACATACAGTGAGCCCAGGTTGTGTAAAGAAAAAAAGAAAAGAAGAATAAATGATGGCAGCAAGGCAGGGCTTTCTGTAGGGGGATAAAATATAAGAAAATAAAGATAGTGCAGAAAGTAATCTTACCCCTAAGGAGTTGCAACTGGGCTAATTATCAAAGATTAGGAACAGGCCTGACTTTAACAGGCCACAGGTGTAACTGTTGTGGTGTGTTGCAATGTCCTGTTTTACCTTCTCCCTTCCCCCTCGCCCCTCGCTGAGTGTGCCCTGTCAATCAGGCTAACATACCAGCAAGGCGTCGTGTGATAGGTGTCCCTTGAGACCCTGCCCCTTCACCTGGTTGGTGGCTCACCTGTCCCCTCCCCTTCCCCTGCCCTGAGCTTAAAATGTTAATGAGACCATGTGGCCTCTATTCTGTTGGAGGAATTGTCCCCCTGCAGACCTCTGCACCCATGGAATAAACATCTGGATATAACCCTCTGGCAGAATCCACTCCTTCCTTCTCTTCACCATCGTCAGAAGCTCTCTCCTGAGGTAAACGGAGTCCTGACAAGCCTGGACTTGCGTCTTGTGCCCCGCTGCACTCTCCGCCAGCCAAGGTATCTCTGGGGTAAAGCACCACAGTGCTGCCTTTGGCCCAGCAGCGAGGGTCAGAACTGGCCCAGGCACCATCTAACTGGTTATATTGGGATTCTTATTCCAATACATGTAACCAGTGAGAAGAAGAGTGCTATAAAAGAGTGGGTTGGCTGGTTGTGATGGGAGTTGGTTTGCTACTTTGTGAGGAGGAAAGAATGCTCTTGAGAAACACCAAGAAGGTATGAAACTTTTATGATAGAAGACAAGAGTATGGAACTTTTGCAGTAAGATGACAATGGTTTTTTTTGTTTGTGTTTTTTTTTTTTTTTTTTTTTTTTTTGTGTGTGTGTGTGTATTTTTTAATTAGTAGCACTACTACCAAGGCTACTGTATAATTCCTGCTTTAGTGCTTAGGAGACTGGACCTGTTTTGAGGTAGGGAAGGTGCAAACTAAACTCAGGCAGATCAGTGCTTCCAAGACTAGGTTCAAACAGCAAAGTGCATGGTTTACCATTCCTTGTTCCCTAGTCAGGAGGTAGAGCATGATTGCCCAGGCAGGCTGCTGCTCCTGCTCCTCCAGCTACAGTAATGCCTGGGTATTGACACTATCAGAGTGTAAGTCTAGCCTGTGAATACAGGGATGTTTCTAATCCCAGGGTTCCATGTCCTAGTGCAGAGAGTACTGGACCACCATTGCAGAGATCCCAAACAATTAACTCCCAGTGTCTCCAGATACTCTTCTCTGCAGTTTACAGGCAAAGCCTCACGATGGAGAGTTTGCTGGCTTTGTAGGAAGGTGTGATTGATGAAAATCACACCTTTCCTGTTGACCCTTACTCTCCCTAGTCAGTTCAGCAGGGATGCAGGTGTCACTGGCATCTTTCCCAGTGGCAGGGATGCTTGAAGAAGTTCAGCCCCTATGGCAAGTTATCTGAAACCACTTGTGATGACTTTACCACTTTCCATGTTGTGCCAGTGTGAGAAATTGTTTTACTGTCTTGTAACCTGAATTAGTGAAAGGGGATTTGTGTCATTTCAGTAAACTGAATTTTGTCTTTTATTCCTCCTTGCCTACCAATAGAGGCACCTTGGCACAGCTGAGGAGGTGCCCAGTTTAAACTGCAACAACAGAGGCAGCTGCAGATGGGTTTCCTGTCTGATCTTAGTGGCATTCCCCCAACTCTCAGGAGCAATTTGTGCCCTGGCTGTTCCCAAGCAGTCCTGGCTATGTTTGCAGGACCTCATAACCTCACTTTAGGGGCACTGATGCAAATGATCACAAGGTAGGTGCCCTAGTTAGGATTGCACCCCAGCAAAATCATAGAATGATCAGGGTAGGAAGAGACCTTTAAGATCATCAAGTCCACCTGTCAGTCCAGCACTACCACTAAAACCCCTAAACCACGAAACCACACCACCCAGCACCAGATCCAGATGCTTCTTAAACACTTCCAGGGATGGTGATTCCACCATCCCTGGCTAGCCTATTCTGAAGTCTGACCATCTTAAGAATGAAAATTTTGTTCTAATATCTAATTTGAATTGCTCCTGTCTCAGCTTAAGACCATTTCCTTTAGTACTCTGACTGTAGGCACAGCAGAAGAGATTGGCTCCCACCACAACACAATCTCCTTTCAGGTAGTTGGAGCAGTGCAATAGCGCTGCAATGTTTTACATCACACATGCAGCAGGTGCATGGAGATGGAAAGAGACTACATGATCTGCTAGAGCAGGAGATCTTTGAAGTAACTTTACAAGTCTTTCAGAGGATAACTGATTTGTCTGCCAAAAGAATGGGATATGTGTGGTTTTGTTGAAGACACTTTTTCTCTAAAGGCTGCTCAAGTTGTTGTAGCTCCTGACATGACAGAAATGCTGACAAGAGTAGTGGGCTGGATTGTGTGTGGGTTAGATGGCTGCAGGGGATGTTGCAGCATTCAGAGCTTGTGTTTAACTGACAGTAACAGAGCAGGGAGGGAGGCACTAAGAGCTTCAGAAGACATTGATCAGCAAGACATTGACACAGAAAGGGCTGTGGAGGGGAAATGTCTTTAAAACTGCAGCCTTTATGCATCAGATTAACCATTAATTGAACAAAGTAACTTTTGATGGACTTTTGACTCCACCTCTTGCAGGTCTATATTATCATGGCACATTACAAGCTGTACTGACGTACAGGATAACAAATTCCTGCTTCCCTGTGTGTCTGCTGCCCTTGTCCTCCTTCTCAGCCTAAATCCTGTCATCTCCTGTAGATAAGGCAGGTGTCAATATGAGTTGTTGCCAAGCCGTGCACACTGTCATAAGGCAGGGTATTTATAGTCTCAAGTGTTGCATGTCCTCCCTCGCAGCTTCTCTAGCCCTTGTATAATGGCTTCAGCACTGAAGAATTTAATTTTTTTTTCCTGAGAAGCAGTAGAATGATAGTATCAACATCAGGAAATGATCAACTGAATGATCCTCCTGAAGACAGTGAAAAGATTTCAGATGCCAACAGCAGGTGTCAGACTGACATTCAGGTTACACCCTGGAGTCATCCTGCTGCATCAAGGTGGGAGAAACCAGGTGATCCAATCTCATTTGCAAAGCTGCCTCGTAGCCTGGAGTATAAGTTTGGAACATCCTGTAAAAACAGAATGTCTCATAAAAAATAATTGCAGGTATAAACTGCTCAGGTGTGCCCGTTGCATTTCTAAGAGATTTGAAGGGGTAAACTCTTTCCCAGCTGTGCCTGTGCAATCCCATAGATTCTGTTTCCTGCCCTGGTTGGAGGCAGACAGAACAGGGCCATGTTTTCTCATATGCCACAGTACTAGCCAGCCAGGCATTTCCTAGGGTAGTGTCACTTAAAGAAGTATTTCTTTTCAATCACTGCAATTATTATGAACATTTTGAAGACCAACAGGCAGCTAATCTGCCATTCTATGGAAATATATGAAGCACAATTAAGACACATGCTTGCAATTATTTCTGAGCCCAATTGTTAATGAAATCTACACATTCATGCTGGCTTTATTTCCATTCAGCCTGAAAATAATTTATAGCACTTCCAGTTTTGGGATCTCTCCAGTTGTTTGTTTGTTAGTTAAAATTTTTACCCAATATATATCTTTCTGTTCATTTTTTATGTGTGGTGATAATATTAAATGTGATATTTAGGCCCCTCACACTGATCACGTATGTTTGGAAACCTGTAGATATTCCAGGACTTAGGGATCTTTTGGCATGAACCTTTAGTTAGGAAAAGAGCAGAAAACAAGCAGCTAGCTAATTACACAATGATAAATATATCTTATATTGCTGGATGATTGGATGCCTTCTTTGCATTTCACCAGTTCAGACAAAATTCATAGGGAGAAATGAGTCCTACATCAGTCCTAGTTTGGTAAAGGAAATGTCAGGCTTTGTAAGTAGTCTCCTGTTGTTATCTGTGACTGAGTCTTTTCAAACCCTTTCCTCTGTATGCTCCTATGATTATTTTAGTACCTTGCACTCAAAAAAAAAAAAATTTGCCTTGGTTTTAAATAGGGTGAATATAAATGCAGCAGCAAAGATGTATGTTTTGATAAGGCATACTTTGATGGTAGCGTTAAGAAGAGAATTACCAAGAGCAGTTGATGCCTCATGAACTCTAAAAATTAAAATATCTATTCAGAAAAATTTTGGTTACTCCTCTGTGTTTGGAAGGGGGAAAGGGGTAAAACCAGGCTTACTGGAGATAAGCCTTGGAGGAGCATGCCAGTGTTTGAGGAGCAGAGCACTAGCAAGGTCCTTGCCTGCTGTCTCAGTGGAGAGAGAGGATGGAGATCCATGCAAGGGTCACTGATATGTCAGAAACCACAGAAATGCCTGCAATGGTCAGGCAGGAAATAGGGCTTCTCCTTCCAGGAAGGTGGCAGGACCAATAACCCAGCTGAGGTACATCTACACCAGTGCATGCAGCACAGGCAATAAACTGGAATCCACAGTGCAGCAAGAAAATTTCCAACACAGAAACATGGAGGGATGAGTTGCACAACTGGAGTGTTGCAATGGAAGGCTACAAACTCTTCAGAAGGAGTAGGCAAGGAAGGAGAGGTGGTGGGGTAGCCCTGTATATTGGTGAGTGTTTTGATTGTGTGGAGCTTAGTGATGGTGATGATAGGGTTGAGTGTTTCTGGGTAAGAATCAGGGGGAAGATAGGCAGATATCCTGATGGGAGCCTATTATAGACCATACAACCAGGATGAAAAGGCAGATTAAATATTCTGTAAGCAGCTGGGAGAAATCTCACAACCACTGGACCTTGTAATCACGGTAGATTTCAACTCACCAGACGTCTGCTGGAAATACAGCAAAGAGAAAATAGTCTAGGAGGGTCCTGGAATGTGTGGAAGACAAAGCTGGAAAGAAAGGCAACTAGGGAATGTACCTGCTGGGCAGATAGTTTTTAATATTGGAGGAGGAATTGGTGGATGATGTGACAGCTGAAGCCTGTCTTGGGCAGACAGGAGGGTTAGACTGAAAATTAAGTACAATTCCTTCACTGAAAGGGTTGTCAAGCATTGGAACAGACTGCCCACGGAAGTGATGCAGTCACCCTCCTTGGAGGTATTTAAAAGGCATGCAGTTGTGGTGTTTAGGGTGCCCAGTTTAGTTGTGGACTGGGCAGTACTGTGTTAACTGCTGGACTTGATGATCTTGGAGGTCTTTTCCAGCCTAAATGATTCTATGATGATTTTATCATCTATTTCCATATTCCTCTTGCTGCTAACATTTTTAGCTGGCATATTTGTGTAAAACCAGGATCTTTATTGCTAAAGAGCTCATTTGCTTCTGCTACTTAGCTCTCTCTCATGAAAGCATAATCCTCTGCATATCCCATCACACTTAGACACTTAGGATTTGTATAACTTGAGATGCTGAACTAGGGGCAAAAGCAGATCATTCCTAAATGAGCTGTCTATACTGGCATCTTGTTTTTCCCTGTTCTGTACAAGGTATTACTAGAAACATGTGGAATACACTGAGTGAGATACTGAATGGAAACTTAACATTTTAAAGCATTTAAAACAGGTATGTGAGCATTGCAGCTACTTGGGTCACCTGTCCCCAAGGCAAGCTCCATCAGCTTTAGGGTATGTGAAATCGCACTTCTACTGGGGATGTCAGATGTCTTGGCAAGCCTCTTTTTCTTACCATTGACTCCAGCTTAATCAATCAATGCTTCCTGATTGGTTTCCAGCCCTGTGATATTAACTAGTACCTGTAATTGAGGTGGTGAAACTCCACAGAAATTTTGTGCTGGCTGAGGTAACTGAAGAAGACAGATTTTCTTTGTAGCAATGAAGTGGATGAAATGAACCTGTATAAAAATAAATCTGAAGTAGTTCTGACCTAAATTTCAAGCTGAGCATGATTCTCTCTCCTTTTTAGTAGTTTGAGCTTCTCTCTCAGCCTTTATTATTCTTACTTCTTCCCCTGCAGAAGCTACTAACAGTCCTTCTATCAATACCAATACCTTCCATTCAACCTAGCAACCTCTGCTGCAAAAATTATGTTCTTTAAATCTCAAAAAGCATTCTCAGAAGCAGCAGATTCTGCAGAGGTCATTGACCATATGGTGTGTCAAGAGCCTTTAAGAGAGCATGCTAAGCCTAAATGGTGAGTTATAACTTCTCACACTGTGATAGCCTGGGAGACAGGGAGAAAGGGTGAGAAATGTGTAGGAAAACTTATCTTCAACCATACTGCTTTGGGACCAGAAAAGGTGGAATATATAGTGACTAAAGAGAACACTAGCAGCAATTACATGTGAATTTTAAGTGCAAAACAAGCTCTCCAGGTACACTGAGCTAGTAACCTTTTGAATTTCAGCCACTTTTATGAAAAGTTTGGCATGTGGCTAGAACATGCAGGAGTTTCCTTTCATACACTAGACTTGAACTCTGATGTGTCCTGTAGCAGTAATATTTGGTATGATACTTCTCCCTTTGCACAAGCTTCTTCCCATGGACGAGCTTGCACAATACAGTCTGAGAACCTCTGCACACTTATGTTGGTAAACCATTTACAGAACTTTTGCAGAACAGTGTTCTAAACTGAAATTGTGTTGATCTTTTTCACAGTCTGGAGAATTGCTCAGCTTGGTACAGTACTATGTGGGGGGGGACTCTTTTTTTGGGGTTTATTTTGCACTCATCTTTGCACCCACTTTGAAAATCCAGTTATCTCCAGATTCAGGAGAACTTCCTGTGAGGATGAGATCTTTCTAGAGCTCTCCTTGCCATTTCCAAAGTGCTCGAGTTGGCCTAGATGTTTTGTAAAATAAAACAAGGAACTCTGGTCATCTCTGGACAGCTTATGAAAATTTTACAAATAAAATACAGGGGAATTAGCAAGCAGGGAAAGCAATGTGAACAAACTGCAAGAATGTCCTAGCTGCATGTTTCTAATATAAAACAGCATCAGATGTGGTATTGCAATGTAATAGGAATTTACTGGCAAAATGAGATTTCCATTTCCGGGTCTGACCATAACAGGATATTAACATAAGAGTTGACTAACACAATAAAGTTGAGGTCACATCAGGTTTTCTGGATGGATATACTTCATCGATGACTTTGGAGAAAATTATTTTTTAAAAGTGCTATTTTTTCATATTCAAATCATCACTCTTCAAGCCTGAAGAAAAATCCTGTGCAATAGGATTATCACCAACACACACAACCTCCTTTCATCAGCACACACGCATATGTTACTCTGAGTAGGTTTGCTTCCACATATGGCCGTTTCAGTCTCAGTGGAAAATAATGGTATCTTTAAGCTATTAATTCCAAGCCCTATTTTTAATTCCTAAGAGGGCTGGTATTTGGGGACTAATGCCACTACTGAATCAAATGTTTTGAGGGGTTTTGGTTTGTTAAATGGGCAAGAAACAGTTCTTGCCATTTATGGTGGCCCTCAGGGTACTGCAAGGAAGCCTGCCAATGACTGAGGGTATTATTTCACATCACCTAATTCTGCCTACCAGCAAAAAAAAAAGAGGTAAATTTACATCAGTAGCTTTAAAAAAGCAGGAGAAACATGGCCACACCACATGTGAGAAGTGGCTGTTTTTCTATTAATGACTTGAATGGCCCAGTGATGAGTAGTGAGACCAGCTCCGGGATCCCCAACACAGAAAAGGTTGGAGTGAGTCCAGAGGAGGACCATGAAGATGATTAGAGTGCCACAGCATCTCTGCTATGAAGACAGGCTGAGAGATTGGGGCTGTTTATCCTGGAGAAGAGAAGGCTCCAGGGTAACCGTATAGCAGCTTTTCAGTACCTAAAGGGAGCTTACAGGAAAGCCAGAGAGGGTGAGACCTGTACAAAGGCATGTAGTAGACACGCAGTGGGATAAGGGGCAGTGGTTTTAAACATTTAGAGGGTAGGTTTAGATCAGATATTAGGAAGAAATTCTTTACTGTGAGGGTGGTGAGGCACTGGAACAGCTTGCCCAGCGAAGTTGTAGATGCCTCATCCCTGGAAGTGTCCAAGGCCAGACTGGCTGAGGCTTTCAGCAACTTGGTTAAGTGCGTGGCATCTCTGCCCATTGCAGGGGGTTGAACTAGATGATCTTTAAGGTCTCTTCCAACACAAGCCTGGGTTACTGGGTGATAAGAATGATGAGCATGTGGGGGCTTGTGTCTGTGCTAATGAGCTCCCTGAGCCTTCAAAGGGTCTGTGGAGCACCTTGGTCACTATGCAGTGATGGAGAGTTATTTGCTAGCTGGCACTTGGCAGCTCAAATCCAGGAGCAGCTTTTTAATGCAATGTTTGCTTTCCAGGGCTGAGAGTGGTCCCTGGTACAGTTTATTTCTGGAATTTACACTAAGCCTAAGTGTGCTTAGTCTCTCTTCCCTTGCATGGTGAAGGGTGCTCAGAGAACTTCTCCAGTACCATGAAATCGCTGGACATTTTGCTGCAGAGGCAGTGACCTGAAGCCAGCAGCACCAAGGGAACACTGAGAACAGTAAGAGGAAAAACACTTGTAAAATTCCTGAGATAAGCCACAAATATGAGGAGGCTGTGAAAGGAAAGCCTGCCTTGAAGTTCCATGGAATGCCATCAGCAAAAACAGCCTAAGATGTTTCTGCTCACCCTATTACCACATTTCATAGTCACTTGACTGGTTTGTACTGGTTTTGGCTGGGGCAGAGTTAATTTTCTATAGCAGCCTATATGGTGCCATCTTTTAGGGTTTTGATGAAAACTGTGTTGATAATAACATGGGTATATGTTAGCTACTGCTGAGCAGTGCTTACACAGTGTCAAAGCTGCTTTTACTTCTTGCATTGATGCACCAGTGAGTGGGCTGGGGGTGGGCCGGAGGTTTGGAGGGGACAGACATGGGGCAGAGCTGACCACTGTGACAAAAGGGACATCCCATACCATACAACAAAATGATCAGCAATAAAAGCTGGGGACTGGCCAGGCACTAGTTGTCTCAAGGACAGCAATTGCTATTTCTTGCATCAGTTGTCTTTCTTGTGTGCTTTTTTTGTTATTGATTTTGTGTGCGTGTAGGTTTGTGGTGGATTTTTGTTTGTTTCTTTTTTAGTATCCTTCCCTTTTTACTTATTAAACTGTGTTTATCTCAACCCATACATTTTCTCACTTTGCCCCTCCTATTCTCTCCCCAACCCATGGTAGGGGTGAGCAAGCAGCTGTGTGGGGCTGAGCTGCCCACCAGGCCTAACACACAAACCAGGCTGTTACATCTCTTTGCAGGGCTGTACTGAAATCCAGGTGAGGAGATCCATATCAAAAACAAATCAGTATACCATGATATTGAGATCACACTCATAAAGAGCAGATGGTCCAGAAGATTCACAGACCATCTTTTAACTTGCTGTGAATGCTTTAGACTACTCTGCCATTTCTCTGATCTCAAATCACCATTGGAAAGACCACACACTAACTAAATGTATTTACTATTAGGAAAGAATTACCCACATAGGTCTTCAGAATGTAATCAGTGATCTGCAAAGCACAAGTTTATGAATAACTATTTGCAGTTTTCAATCTCCAGCCCACATTTTGATCTCAATTACAGATGCCTCCCAGTCAGGGGAGCAGAAACAGGACCACATTATTTAAGGCAGGACATAAAGGTTGCAAATAGAAAACTGTGACTGGCTGTAATATTCACAGTTTACAACCTGTGTTTTTCTGTCAGCAGTATAGGTCAAATGGTATTATTACTGTTCCCCCTCTGGACAATTTATATAACAAACTAGTGCAACAACAACAACCTATTTCACAATCAGCCTGAAGTTTGCTTTTGGCGTAGCAGCACCAGTTCCCATCAAGTTCAAGTGCTTAAATGATCTCTGAAAAGAATTACTGGTTACTTCCACAGGGGAATAATGAATTTAGTTAAGGATTTTTGGAAGCATTTTTCCCAGTTACCAACCTTGGCTGTCATTTTCTGTAACACCATTTCTCAAAAAAAAAATCAGATTATTACGATTATGTGCAGTAAAGCAGTGTCAGGGACAAGCTCTTCTTCATTTCAACAGAAAGGATCCATTTAGCAGCCTTCAGTCTGCCCCTAAGTGGTTAATGTAGTGTTCAGAACAGGTTTTTATTACCCTTTCTTCCTTCCATGCCTCACTGCTCACACACTTTTTTTTTTTTTTTCCCTGCAACTTGATGCTTTTGGTTCCTTTCACTGTGTATTATCTGCTGCTGGCAGTAATCTTAGCTCTTCAACTGACAGCAAAATTATGAGGTGCTCAGTACAAGATGACAATTTTCCTTCCCTCATTCTAATTCATTCATGCCTCTATCAAGGAACTGGCATCATCTTTTCAACACATTAACAGCTCTCTGCTGATAGAAAGCATTAGTCCCCCATTCTTCAGCAAGAGGTCAAAAATTATTTTTGTTTTGTAACAACCCATTAAATTTTGTGCTTTGGAAAATTCCATTGCTCTCTGATTTCAAACAGCTAGGCTGCTGCCTCACTTGGCACAGAGGGAAGAGAGGGTTTGCTTGGTGAGACACCAAGTGACACAGGCAGCTAAAATTCTTTCCTAGACAGAACCATAGTCTACCACTAGCCTGGCTGATTAGTTTGGGTACTTGCTTGCTTTTCTTTTTGTTGTTTTTTTTTTTTTTTTGGCCTACACTTAAGAAAGTCTCTTCATTTTGAAATTCACACAGAGGCTCCTGGCATTGTTTTTCTACCTTTAAAATAGTTTTAAACTAAATATTGCCGTAGGCTTTTTGAGAGTTGCAAGAATCTGAGTTTATATATAACCAGAGAAGATATAATCTCTTTCTGTATTCATGGCATGGCTTGGCTTTATTCAGTTTCCTATACAGCTGAACTTATCTGGGTAGACAAGTGACTTCTCTTATTCACAGGTAGCTTCATCACAGGAAACCTTGGTCAGTGTTACCCACACTCGTTTCCATTCAGTGTAGCAGAAGCTGAACATCTTTGTCAGAAAACTTGCATTAAATTGTTCAGTGAGCATAGTTGTGTTTCTGATGGGTGATAGGACCTGAAATGAGCCTGGCACCAGACAGAGGGGGTCTGTAGAGACTGAGGCTGTGCTGACCCTGCCAATGTCCCCAGGCTCTGGAGCAGAGCCCAGCTGACCAGCTCAGTTCAAGGACACATGAAGCTGGCAGTGATGCTCCTTGTGCTGCAAACAGATATATGGATATAGGGATTTTCCTACCTTTCTTTTAGTTGTAGCACTTGGAATAAGTTGAAACCAAATAAGGGGAGTTAGAGATGGAAACAACCTGGTTAAAAATATCCTATATAGTGAGTATGCAGTAAAATATGCATACTGCAATATTTGCAGATAGGGCTGGGCGGAAGCTGAGGTAGAAAACTGTGGTTTTGGGTGAAAATAGAAGCTGAAGAGCTAATTCAGCATTCACCTTAGTACTTACACCTTAGTGCCCTGGCAGAGAAATCATAAAGACTCCAGAGATCTGCAGCAGCAATAGCAGGACAC
This sequence comes from Zonotrichia albicollis, assembly GCF_047830755.1. Lineage (NCBI taxonomy): Eukaryota > Metazoa > Chordata > Aves > Passeriformes > Passerellidae > Zonotrichia > Zonotrichia albicollis. Next base: position 94,708,788 of record NC_133819.1, read on the forward strand.
CCAAAGGACAGGGTCTGAGAAAGAGAAACCCATTCCTTTGGGGCAGAGGTGGGCGACAGGAAAAAACTCACTAATAGTTTGAAATTGTTGAGGAGATCCAGCTTTCTTCTAATGCGTGTGCCAGCCACAATTGCTTCACGCCTCTCCAGGGAGTTTTGAGGGCTTCCTGATGAGGAGTATAACCCTTCTGCCCCTTGCTGAGCACAGTCTGACACAAATCAGGCTGACTGCTCCTTTCCAACAGCAGTGTTGTAGGCACATTTCCCAGGAAACTAGGGGCTCTGTGAACCTTTACTTTATTACTGCTACCTTGGGAGTAACTGTATCTATTTCCAGTTTTACATCAGACAGCCTCTGAAATTAATGTTCTTTAATAAACAGTAAAATGTGTGTTGTCATCATCTCAGGGTGAACACAAATACACTCAGACCTTTGGCAGATCTTTTTTATGCTCTACCTGCACCTAAGAGTGATCTTCAGATTTTGTCCCATGCTGTCCTGTATTGTTGGATTTGAGTATTCAGCCGTGATTCAGCAAAAAGAGGGGGGAAACTGCCACAAACACAAAGACTTCACTCCTCCTCACTCTTCCCAGCTGCACACACCCAATCGACTCATTTCCTTTCCCAGCAAAGGAATTAGGCCCCCGCAAAGCTGTTTTTCCAAAACAAGGATGTTCAGCCATAAAACTTTTGGGTTTTTTGTTAGGGAAAATGTGCCAGATGTCCTTGCTGCACAAGGGACGAGCCTGGAGACGAGCACACAGCATACACCAGTTAGTTTGGGGAGATGCAATATCTGCCAATGTATTTAATGCAACACATGCCAGCGCTTTGAGTGCAGAATGTGCCGAAGCTGCTGAGCTGTGAGACAGCAGGAGATGCTCACCCAGGGGATGGAAGCTGCCCAGTGAAGTCTTTTGAGTTCCTTGTAGTACTTACACAAAGTAATCTCTCCTGAAGCAACTTCCTGCTTCACCGGACTTACAACCCTCCTTCCCTTTTTTTCCAAGGGCATAAAATGATCATTTCCTTCTCATTCCCTTGGATGACCCACCTAGTTTATGCTAATTCCCTTGTGAAGTGCAGCTTCTCCCTAGAGACCTTTCACAGAGCTGGCAATGTTTTCCTGCGTAGCAATGATTTCCCCATGAAATAGGCTTGATTTGAAAGAGAAAGTGTTTCCTTGAGCTGCCAGCTCAGTCAAGTCTCCAGCAGCTGAGCTGGCTTCCTTCCACCTTAAGCTGAAATGACGCTGGTAATCAAGGGTCGTGCTGACAAGCTTCAGGCTCCGGCTGCGCCTGTGTCACCGAGTGGCTACCAGCTGACGCTCTAAGTGACAGCTTGCTCTCTCTGGTGGCTCTGAACACGTGGGACAACCCACGGCAATGAAGCCAGCAGAGTTGGTGGCGGCCTGTGCTGCAGAGCGGTGCCAAGAGGCAGGAAAAGCACTTAAGACTAACTAAGATGTGGAGATACCTACTCAAGTGAAAACACACCATCTTTAATTAATTTTCAGAGTGTGAATGCACTAAAAGACTATTTTGTTAAGGACTGGACAGAAAAAAAAAAATCTCCCCTTTACAGCTTTTTCCACATGCATAAGAAATCCCAAAAGGAAGACCAAAATGCCTTCCTCCTCTCTAATATGACACCATGGAACATAAATTCATGCATATTCAGACACAATCTTACAGGTGAAAAAAAATATAGCAGCACTGAATGAGACAGTGCAGAATGCCACTAAATTACACATGCCATGTAATTTGTATTTTTCCTCCTTGGCAAATCAGTGCTAATCTCTCCTGCTAGCACTCAGTGTTGGTATTGAATGCCGAATCACCACTCAGAGCACATGGAGTTCACCTGGGGAACCCAGAGGGAATTCAATGTCCATTAGCTAGGGTAAAAGGGAAAAATGTCTTTGCTACATTTCAGCTGGACTGTTAGTGCTCTGCTAGGATTTCTGAGGACAGAAATGCTATTTATAAAGCATCAGTTGGCAAGAAGGTGTTTCATTATTGAGGCACAGTTGAAAAATCTGGCTATTTAAAAGACTGTAAATGCTGAGCTTTTTGAAAGCCTGACTTTTCCTTTTTTGTCACTGTTTTTTTCTTCTGTCACTTGTTATTCTGAAGTGTTAAGTGTTTCTGGATGTGTCTCCAAAGCTTTCTTGTATTTTGCTGATCTTTTTCACATCTTCATTAAATAGAAGCATGTTGAGGAGAGTGCAACTTTTTAATATATCTCATAAAAACTGAAATACTGCAGGAAAATAACAATGTCATTCAGTTTTCCATCTGAAAACTGAATTCCATCCATTAGCTATTCAGGAGAGCTCTGTATCTAATATTACAAAGCATGTATGTGATCTCCTCACAAGGTGGAAGAGAAGATTTTGCAGTTGAGTTTTATGCTTGTCCTTTGCATTTACTGGCTTTTCGTTCTCTTTTTCCCTAACTGTTCTTGCTCCTGGAAGAGCCATAAACTTTGCTTCAGCCCTGCATGAGAACAGTATAGCAGCCACTCGTTCTTCTCGTGAGTAAGGAATGACACCTTGTGGCTGCAAAGTGCCAAAATAAAAATAACCCAATTTTGAATCATCTGTCCATTGCCTATAGGGCAAAGTTTTCTTTACCTGTAATTTCTTTGAGGAGCCAAAGAAATATCAGTATAAATATGGGTTTGGGCTTTTTCATTTATGTTTTTATATGGTTAAGAACAATTAAACTTCCTGTCTCCCAGGGAGAGACAATGCTTTGCTCACCTAGCAGCCAAACACAGTTTTTTACTCCAGCCAGACTGTGCTGCAGGAGAAGTTAGCCCAAGGATCATCTCACTGGGAGATTTCACTTCTAGTCCTTTGTGGAATTGAAGGAACAATTTTTCTCCATAAAACCATTTACAAGAACTGGCCAAGCAGGAGTAGGATGATCTCCCAGCAGACGTTTTTGAGATTATTAGCCCTGGTCCCTTAGCCCCCTGTCAGACCTTTGCAGGGCAGATCTTAGCCTAGGGAGCAGAAGAAATGTGTGAGAGTGCCATCCTGATCTGGGGAAAGGATGAGTTTTGGCTTCAGCATATTGTTTCTGCTGCCACCATAAAGTTTAACAAATAACCTTTGAGATTCTCTTTAAATCACTGGTTTCTTAAATGTCCTCCTACTAGCAAAAAACATGGCTCAAAACCATTTTAGCTCAAGGAAATGGAAGTGCAATGGGCTTGAAACACCCCTCACTCCAACCTGGCATTTCTTCCTAAGTGGTTATTTATTTTTATTGTTTAAATTGCACCAACTCCTAGGAACTCAGTGTGCTGGGCTTTGTACTAACAAAATATTCAAAGGTAATGCCCTCTGTGTCTACATAGTGGACAAGAAGTATCAGGTAGGCAAAATGGGTTACAGCTGATGATGTGTGCTAGGAGGACAAGAGTGAAATAGGGAAAAAAACAGGCATTTCTGCTCATCCATTGAGTTTAAGTGATGTCAGATGAGAATGATTTGTACTTCATCACGGGAAAAGTGAATTTTGAGCAGAGATACCAGAGGGGGTATTCTAACTTCTTCAGGTATTGGCTGAAAGCTTTGCCCAAGTCAAAAAAAGAGAGTGAGGAAGACAATGCAATCATCTTCCTGCTCTTCAAAAGTTCACTGGGACAGTCCAGAGGCTGGCAATGAAAGTGCTACCTGAGTCAAGCTCAGTCTGTTTTGCCCATGCAGAGGACATAACTTCTCCCAAAGTACAACAGTCATCTCTTAAAGATGCCCAGGGGAAAGAAATCACCGACTTTTCCATGTGTGACCATTATAATGATGTAAATGGCCACTTGTCCACAGTGGCAATATCAAACACTTTAATCCATACAACAAATGAAGTCAGAGAAACCCAGACTTTTGAGCTCTGTTCCTTTTTGTGCTTTAAGATCACCTTTCAATGAACCTTTATGAACTTAAGAGCTGAAAGACTCATCCAAGCTTCTTTCCTAAGCAAAGGGCAATGTTTGTTCTGGACTCCTCAGTTTGGATGAATATGCTTTGAATGAATATTTAGCTTGTGGCAGGAACCCTTTAGGACATCACATATCATTCCAAGATACACAAACCTTTCAAAGCACAGTTGGAAAGGGCCCTGAGGAATGTCATTTGAACCAATCTGAGCACGGAGTTAGGTGAAATGCCCTCCAGAAGCCCCTTCAAATCCTAATTTTTCTGTCATTCTCTGAGCAAGCTGTGGGACATGTCAAACCAAGTCTCAGACCAGAAAGCTGTCCATAAAGCTGTGATCAAGACCTTCATTTTGAAGAGAAACTCAAGCCTAATTCACAGTTTATTTACATAATGATGCAAGTGCTATCATGCTGCTGGAGCGTGGGATGCCTCTTTTTGTAATTTTATTACAAATATTTGGAACACAATTTTCAAGTTTCAACTTTTGAAGCCTGAATTTCAGAAGGAAAAGAATGTGCCCGTGGACTGGGGCGAACTACTTCTGAAACACAATTTTTCAGACTCAATGATTTGTTTGTATTTTCTGGATGACCACTGATGTCCCTTCACAGCAGTGCACTGAGTTCAAGTCTTTGATTCTCTGCAATAAGCCTAAAAGATTATTTTTATACAGTCATTTGTTTCAGAGGGGAGCAAGGTGGGGCAGAAACAATGCTCAGAAATGTTTAATCAGGCATGCTTTTCTAAGGCAGTTAGTAAAAGCACCTAGGTCATGAGCCAGTAGAAGGAAAAGTTTCTATCAAACTATAGAGAAACCTGAACCCATTTGCCTGCTACCTGGTCTCTTGTGCAACCTCAGTTTGAGAATACAATAGGTTAGAATACAGGTTTAGATTTTCTTTAGCTTTGAGTCATGCCATTAGGGTCTCCATCAGATTTATAAAGTCAGAAATCATGAAGGAAAATGACTGCACTGGGACTCCATATAATATAAGCCACAAGAGGTGGTGATTCTTAGTTTATGTCCATTCCAAGAGGTGAGCAGCACCTTCTGACACGATTATTAAGACAGACAAATTATCTTAAGCAATAATTGAGGTAAATAGTAACTCATCTTTAAAAATATTAGACTAAGTGCCATCTCTTTCTCTGGTTTAAGGTAACCAAGTATGTTATAATTATAGGAGATAATTAACCACTCCTTATTCTATGGAATATTATTAAAAATTCTGGAAGCACAGTAATAATCACCATTATATAAATATGAAATCTGAATCCGAGGAAATAAATTTATCTATAGAAAGACTGAAGACTGAAATGCAAACAAGGTGGGAGCTTTCTTCATAGTCCCTCATATAGGACTATATACCACAGTGCTTGCAAGAGAATAAGTCTGAAAAAGAAAGACATAAATTTCTGGCCCGTGAAGTTCCTGTAGTACTGTGCTTGGTACTGGAGTCATAATTGCCAAAAGGTAACCTTAAAGAGAAAAATGCAGAATAATAAAATATAGTCAGAGAATATAGTGGAGAAAACAGCAATGTGTAAGCAATCAGAATATATTTATAAGGAATAAGAAGAGAAAAAATAGTTACAAGAATAAAGAGTACAGCTAAACCCTGAAAATTTGAGATGAAATTAACAGGTGAGTTGATTAACAAGGCTATCAAAAATGGTACTTTAAAAGAGTAAGTAAGGGAGCAGGTTTCAAAGGAAAAGACTTAAAGCAGCTCAATAAATTTGGGAATGGATATCACTTAAAATCATTTTAAGTGATATCACTTATTCTTAAGAGGCCTTTAGAGTGAGACCTACTTATCTAATAAAAGCATTCTAATAAAGTGTTCCAAAGGTACTTAACAGACACAAATTTGTACTTTTCTGGTGTTCTGTTTGGGTGCACTTTTCCAAGGAGGAAGACTACAGTAGAGTCATACTGGGAGTTTCCATTTGAACCCCACTCTCACAGCAACTCCTATTTTAGGCATCCTCCTTTGCAGAAACACAGCCCTATAGACCGTGGGTTTATCCATCTGGAAGGGTTTTGCAGCTGGTTTAGCAGTCACACCTGTGAAAGGATGGATAGCCAGAAAGCCTGGCTTAATGGACTGGGATTCACTGCACTGGATAACTTTCTGCAAGTGGAAAAAAAGGAAGTTTAGGAAAATATTAAGGAAACAACAGAATTTTGCCTGAAGTACAGTATTTATTTATTGACCCATAAGTGGTGCAGCTGCATTTTCAATGTTTGATGAGAAAAAGCTAAGATAAATATTTCAAGAGGTATGACTGTCACATCTCCCACTGTTATTCTGGGCCAGCAACCTAGTTTGAAGGCTTTTTATTTTTTTCAGAGGTGAGCTTCCTGCAGTGTTTCTCACTCAAATCCGTGTATACACATGGGAAGCATTAGATGATTTCTAAATCCTACATCTTTTATGCATTGTGGCAGGCCCTGCAGGATAGTTGAGCACAGAACAGGAAATCTCCTATAGCTACCCTAAAAAAAACTTCTCTGTGTACAGTGGTGTGCCAAGTTTATTGGCAACAAAATCCAAATGCTTGCCAATCCTTGAGATTGTTTCTAAAAATATTTCATATATATGGAATCATCCAGTTGAGATTTCTGGAATGATTAATCCAATTAATTTTAGAAGAAATTGCCTGTGGGCCAACAAGCAAAATGCAAGAAGAAAGCATTAATTAAGATCACATACTGAGCTTTAAATAATTAGAAAGAAAATACTGTGTCCCCAAATACAAAATTTATCCATGGTCTCTCTGTCTACCATGGTCTACCCTTTAAAGAGTATATGAAATTTACATCATGCTTTTATTATAGGGCGAACAATCCTGCCATATCTTCTCATTTAATACAGAGCTGCAAGAGGCAACCAGCCCATTTAGCAATGAAGAAAACTGAAAGCTTATTTTCCACATATTTTTTTAAAATACACATTGATGTCATGGCCCCCCTTAAAATGTGCAGCTGGAGGAGAGTACAAGTGGGAGGAAATAACTGCAGCTGGAAGTAATTTCTCCAGCATCATGCCTTGGCCTGGTCAAGGCTGATTTGGGCCCAGAGCAAAGTGGTCATTTAAAATCATATGTAGAAAAAAGTGTCATTCTGACCACACTTTTCCTTGTCAGAAGCTCTAGAACAACAACCACCTGCTCTGATGGGGCAAATACTCTGATGGACAGCCTGCACAGTCCTCTGATGGTACTATTGTGGAGAAATTACTTATTGAGGCCACAGTCATACAAGATTCCCAATCCCAGCCTTGTCATATCAATGTGCTGCTCCTTACAGGTTTCAGTCAGCTCTCGATGAGGGCTGGAATCAACCCATGAGGGCTCTTTTCAACATGAAGCCTTCAGAAGGTAAACTGCCACAGCCAGAGTGAGGAAGACAGTGGCTATCACAAACATTTGCAGAGCAATACCAATACTGAGCCCACTACAATTGTTTAAGCCCCCGTTTCACCTCTGGCAGAACAACTCACAATGTTAGGCCAACACCATCTACCCAACATAAATGCAAATGGGCAGCTGTACAGCTAAACCTACATCTAAACCTAACCTACAGCTAAACACACATCCATTTAGCCATTGCCTTAATTTTTAATTTTAAAAATCGTTGAAAGTATTATCTTAATTCTGCAGGGTAGCTCCATCCCATCCCATCCTCCTTGCACTGAGCCGCTAGCGCAGGATAGGGTGGTTCAGCTCTAAATTAGAGGATGTTATCAAGGCATGAAGACTGACTGTATTCACCAGCCATTAATTGCTTGGGCAAAAGGCAATATCAAATACTTGCATTTAAAAATAAACTGGAAAATGTTCAGTTTCCGAACCGAAAGCCAGGAGGAACTGGTCAGTAGGTGGCACAAGAAGAGCACAGCACTGCACTGCAGTATGGGATCTGAGCAGCCAGGGTTGTATCCCGAGCCAGCGATCCTGCCTTCCCCCTTGCAGAATTTATAAACCCTGTTAGCCAGTGACTTAGTTAACTGAATCATTGCAGTGAAGTACAAGGAGTGAGGGGTTAAAGTGGAAGCTTTCTCTGAAATGCTCCTTACTCCATCCCAGAGTGCACTCTGTACTCTTGACATCCACTAACATCACTACATCACTGCTCTCAAGTATTAAACAAGATTGAAAACCACTGCATAACAAAACAGAAGTTTGACCTGCCAAAGTACAATGCTCCAACATTTAGCAGGGTTATGGTTTGCTATCTTGAAAAGTTCTTGCTTACATTGCAGTCAGAGCGCCTCAAAGCCTTTCAGAGTGATGGGAGGAGTATAGCCACACAACAGATCCCTTCTGCTGAGGAAAAGGTTTCATGCACTGTGTTTGTTTACCAGCAGCATGTTAAGGAAGAAAATAGTAGAGCCACATGTCAGGGCTTGAGGCAGCAGTTTGTGCTTGTCATGATCTGCAGGATGTCTCTGTCTTTCCAGAGGAACAGCAGCAGCTGCTAGACAACCACATTGCACTGGGAGGTCAATGACAAGCATCAGATTGAGCAGTCATATTTAACCTTAGGAACTCTGCGATGACTAAAAGATGTTGCCTTTGTTGGCTGATGCCTTCATTAGCTGTTGCCAAGGTATTTCTTGTAGGTTGGAGTTACAGGAGCACCATGACTGGATGCAAACCAGCTCAACAGTTCCTGTTTCTTCTGTGCAACTGCATGCCTCCTCCTCTCCACCAAGGTTTTAAAGGAAAATGCAGAAAGACACACATGCTGAGTGCCCTGCCTTTTGACTCTGACATGTCATCATTCATTTACAGGAGGAAAATTGAAGGGGTGGTGGTGTCAAAAATGATGTGCATAATTAAGCTTTTCTGAATCTCTCCTTTGCACTCTGGTGCTAGAGGACTGCACGTAAATCATGCAGGATGTTATGAAAAAATAATACTGAATTGGAACCAACCAAGTGTAAAAATTAGGACTTCTGCCTACTCTAAGGTAAAAATATGTCTACAAATAGCCAGTTCTGAGCTCAGGTGAGTTTGTGTTCAGAAAAAAAAAAGAGGAAGACAAACATCAAATACTGAAGAAAACAAGCTATCATCAGCACAAATATACTTGTCATTGTAATGTATTTTCCTTAAACAAGCAAAATTGAATCCTACCTAGCCCATCTCTTACATTATTCTATTTGTCTGTACAGTTCTAAAAGGACAATTATAAGCACTATTAAAGCATAAAATACACCAAAGCTGTCATACCTTTCTCATTTCAGGTCTAAATTCTATTTCCAGCCCACACATACCTGCTGTTATATTTCATTTATTTCTGTAAATTATGTGCATCAGCATCAGTGCAAGTAACTGGTGACACTGAGATCACAGCTGTGCTGAATTCTAATCAAGAAGTGAATTTTCACCACCTAAAGTCCCCTGCACTCCTATTTCCTTCTTCCTCAAGTAAAAGAGGACAGGAAGCCTAATTCTGAGATATAATTTATTAAAGACCTGGAAATATGCTGGGATTGTCAAAGTAGCTGAAGCCGGACATGGTGACCCAGGAATCCCTTTCACTCTGGTACAGACAGCCACAATTTCAGCTCACTCAAGCACCCTTGGATGAGTCTTTCTTGATAGAAATAGGTGACAGTGCCCATTGAAATACTGGAAGCAAGTCTGTGGGGAACATAACCTGGGTCAGCTGCTCCCTGTTATACCTGCAGTGTTGCACACCACAGAATGTGACCAAATCACTCTGACCAGTCTCCAAATGCACAGTGACACAAGACTCAGTGTGGATTCTTCATATTTTTCAAAGTGTTTCTGCACCATCCATTCCTTTCATTTCTGATCAGCTCCAAATGAATAGTCTGACATGACTGTTGCTTGGCAAAATGTAATGAGTGTCTGTGGAATTTCATATCTTGATTTGACAGTGATTTGTGGGTTTGGTTGTAAATCTCTAGGCTGCTTGGGGTTGTCATGCAGAATCCGGTGTGAATTCCCAGTGTGGATGAGCTATGGGCTCATTCCTGGCGTTTAATGTAATCTTCAGGGCCAAATAACACTGAGTTTTTCATATTCCCAATAGGGATTCAAAATGCTACATTTAGTCCAGATCAGGATTAATCAAAAGAGCTTTAAAACAATGCTCAAATGCATCTGCTGTGTTGTACCTATCATCACAATGAGAGCACAAGATTTACCTGCCTATGTCAAGAGCAAAAAATCAATGATGGCCCTTCGGATGACCCTGCTGTGAGATTCAAATGGCAAGGAAATCTGAAACCTGGCCATCCACCACTCTCCAGTTACACTGGCGCATATGGCAGGCCTTGCTGTCCTCGAGTGAAGCCTTCAGTGGTCTCAGCTGCATGTGGCAATGGAAAAGCTGCTGGAATTCTGGCTAGGGTACAGCCTATACATTTACAACACAGCCTATGTACTCCAGACCCACATCTTAAATTTGCTCTTCCCTGGCAAAAGGTGTGCAGTATGTGTGTGTGGGGGGGGGGCGGGGGGGGATAACCTCTTTGTTGTGATATAGGGAACATTTAAAGTAAACCCTACAAATGTATTTGTTGAGGCAAAGCTTAAAGGTGTGACAGCAGGGCCTAAACTGCCAAATGTAGGTACAGACTGGAGAATGAGATGCTGGAAAGCAGTGCTGTAGAAAGGGACCTGGGGGTTCTGGTCAATGGGAAGTTGAACCTGAGTCTGCACTGCCCTGGCAGCCAGAAGGGCCAGGGGTGTCCTGGGGGGCATCAGGCACAGCATCACCAGGTCAGCAACAGAGGGGATTGTCCTGCTCTGCTCTGCACTGGGGCAGCCTCACCTCCAGCGCTGGGGGCAGCCACCATATAAAATATTAAACTATTAGAGAGTGTCCAAAGGAGGGCAATGAAGATGGTGAAGGGCCTTGAGGGGAAGCCATTTGAGGAGCAGCTGAGGTCACTTGGTTTGTTCAGCCTGGAGAGGGGATTTAGGACAGACCTCACTGCAGTGTATGGCTTCCTCATGAGGGGAAGAGGCACACTCTGTGACAGTACCCGAGGGAATGGCCTGAAGCTGTGTCAGGGTAGGTTTAGGCAGGATATTGATATTGATATCCTGTGCAAGGCCAGGAGTTGGACTTGATGGTCTTTGTGAATCCCTTCCAACTCGGATTATTCTGTGAAATTCTGTGGTGGTGTGAACTCATCAGAGAAGAAGCCTTTTAGTTATGTTATAAAACAAGTGCCTCAGGCAGCAGTGAGTGTGTTGCAAGAGTCACTGTGGAAATTACTTTGGGAATTGTATTTTGCATATAGCAAAAGTGAAATTAGAATGTGAGAAATGCTGACTACCCCTAGCAGTGCAGCACTGACATGGACATGCCTGTATTGCTCACATGCTCCTGTTTCCTCAGAAGGCAGCAACGGGGCTGATGTTTCAGACGCAGGCCATGATGTTGTGACCAAAGTGCACACGGGTTTCTGCAGGGCTCCCTAATACCCTCGGATCTCTCCTGTTCCAGGGTGCCCGCAGCGCAGCACCTGCAGACTTACACGTGTAAACTTCTGGGCAAGGCCCCGTTCCTGCCAGGGCGCCTTCCCCGGCCCAGGGGGGACGCTCGCTGTCCCCAGGGACTGGTGCCGTGCCTCCCCCACGTCGCAGGAGCTCACGTAGACACCGGGCGCGGAGAATCGGGATGAAATTACCTTCATGCATAAAACATGGCATGGCGACAAAGCGACGGCAGGGCCTCGGCGGCCGCCCGCCGCATCCTGCCGGCGGCCCGGAGGCTGGCCGGGGGCTGCCGCAGGTTTGCCCGGCGGGGAGCGGGCCGTTCCCGGTGGCCCCGGGGACGGGCGGCCCGCGGAGCCATGGACCTGTCCCCGTGCCTGCACTGGGTGCGGACGCGGCTCTGGCGCTGCGGGGTCAGGCGGAGGCAGTTCTGCAGTAAGTGTCGCGTCCCAGCTCCCCGCGCACCCCTTCCCGCCCCTTGCCTTTGCCCTCGGAGCCTGCGCCCATCCCACGGCCGTGGAGAGGGACCCTGAGCCAGCTGAGCCCACCTGGCCTGCCCAGGGCCAGGGCTCGGGGCCTGGCTGCTGCGGGCACGGCCGTGGCTCTGTGGCACCTTCCTGCGGCTGCGGCATCGTCGCCGGGACGGGATGCTTTGATGAAAGGGCCCCTGCCTAACACGGCTGAGCACTTTTCCACTTTTCTAGGAGAGTTTGAAGACGGGACGGTTTGTGCGGTGAAAGGGGAATAAGGAAAAATGCGCTATAATACCCGGTCCTTTTTCTTTTCTTTTTTCTTTTTTTTTTTTTTTTTTTTTTTTTTGACCAGCTGAAGGAATCAAAAAAATTTCTGATTGAAAGGAACATAACCAGATCAGTGATTTGTGAAGTCACAATGCAGACAACATTGAACCTGCCCACTCCTTTGTCTGGTTAGAAACCATGCACATCACTGATGTATATGTGTGTGTGTGTATATATACGTACACATACATGTATATAAATGTATACATAGCCTTACTGCAGGTTGCTGGGGTATATTATTCACCATCTCACCATGGTTTTACTGGAGGTAGTCTGCTTGCCTTCCCTGACAGACCATATATATGGGGATCCAGCCACTTCTAGCTAATATATTCAGGCTCCCTTTCAGCTGGCAACTTGGAAAGAAATACTGCCAGCAGAGACACAGAAAGGGCAGTGTATCTGTGACAACTGAGGAAACAGAGGGGATTTCTTTGGTTCAGTCAACTGTAGTGTCTAACCACTCCTGAGGAGATGAAATGCAATGGCTTGGGAGGATGGGCTGGGTTGGCCAGCCAAATGAAGCATCCTCTCTTCCCATCAAGGTGATGTTTTGTGAAAGGGATCTTGGAATTAGAATGCCATTAGGAATACACTCCAGAAGAATTAATATGATAAAATGAGCATGCTGTCTGTTAACTCTGTGTGAAGTTCATGTCATTTCAATATCTTAGTTTAGTCATGGAGATAACAAGGTCTGTTTGAATTTTTCTAACTCATAGAGTGGCAGTAGAGACACGAAGCTCTCACAGCTACCTTCTTAAATATTATTTTGCCATGAAATCAACTCCAGTGTGCCCTTCAGATGCAAAATATTACCAGTAGATGTCAGTAAGACTGATTTTCCTAGTTGTCAGTTGACTGTAGGCTGTGTTCACTGATTTTCAATGCTTGCACCTTTGTGAGTATTTTGGTCAATTTTCTGACTGTTAATGAAGTATAAAAATAGACAGTTTTGTTTCCTTAGGATTACATTCACCTTTTCCATATGAAGTTCCCTACTCTTCAAAAATAGGTATTTGGCAGATAGTTTGCAAATGTGTGTGGAAACTTCTTACCACAATATTCACTTTGAGCATCAATTATCTTGTGAATGCATATGTTCCTTAGTTGTGCTGTCCTGTGAGTTAATAAGAACAACTGCCAAATGCACCACTTAGCTGGAGCTCTAAGAATGAGAAATTCGAGAACAGCAGATGCTCTGAATAATTGAAGGAGGTTTCTTTGGTTGACAATGGTGCTATCTTTGCACATCTCTCAGAGCCTCTCTTTTTAGCTGGCCTGTGCCTTAGGGAAACATTGCAGCACTGAACCAAAAGAATGGGATAAAGATTTTTTATTTTTATTTCTTAATGAGTCTGAAAAATGCTAATCACTCAGAAGAGTGTTTGTTGGCTTTGTTACTAGAAATAACTTCTGGCATCTTTAATTAGGTTGCTTTAGCCTGGATCAGTGAAGAAGCACAGCTTTCTGTGATCTGTGCTGAGGCCAGTCCTGAGGAAGGACTGCTCATTGCAGATTCCTTGTGTCCAGATTCAGCTTGTCCTCTTGAGCTGCCTTCTGCTGAGGCACTGAAGCAAAACTGCTGCTATTACAGGAGACATGCTAATCTTCTGTTTTAAAATGTGCAGTTTAGAATTTAAAAAAAAAAAAAAAAAGAAAAAAAAAAGAAAAAAAACCTAGTGAGGAAGCTGCTGCTGGCTGGGTTTTGAAGTCTCTATGAGCACAGGCTGTCGTTGTACCTCCTTGTTAAGGCAGCCATTCAGAGAAACAGCCGGGGGACTTTGCAGTCCGTCTGTGCCTGCCCTTGTGGCCTCATTTTACAGCCGAGTCCCTGAAGGAAGCTCCCTGCAGGCACGTGTGCTCATGGCAAAAACACTGCTTTGAACAAAGGCACGTTTTCAAGCAGAGAGCAATAGCTTCCTCATTTTCCTCACTGCCTGGCTGGATGTGGCTGTCCCTCCAAACAAGGGGAAGCAACTGCAGCTGGCACCAGAGAAACCCTCTGAGAGGCTTCTGACATTCACAAAATTAATTCTGTTTTCGTCTCACAGCAAGGGCTGGTTCCAACAGAGGGACATTGGACACAGAGTGTAAGTTCATGATACTGCTGCAAAAAAATGGTGCTGGAAATACTGAAATCTGCTTTTCCTCTGGACACTCCTGTGTCCATGCAGATGGAAAAACATTGAGAAGCTTTCCTGGAGCGGGTCATCCACAGCATCTCAGTCTCACTGGGCTCTCTGAGGTCTCATACAGGTTGGCCTGCTTTTCCTTCCATTTCCACTGTCCCAGCCACACATATGGTTCGTGAACCTTGTAGGAACTTGAGGTCTCCAAGACTGCTGTATGGCTGCCAAATTTGATTGAAGCTGGCCAGTGGGTTAAAAAATATTAATGATCACTCTGCATAATGTTTCCTTAGGCAAACAGGCTAATAGTTCCTGCTCATGCCAAGGTTGGAAGCTGAGCTTGGATCATACTAGTAATAACTGCATGAAACAAGTCTTAAAACTGTTGTGAAGAGTCTGAAAAGCAGCTGTTTGTTGCTACTCCCCAAAATGTACTTGGCTTCTGGCCACCAATGCATGTTAAAGCCCTGGGGATCTGTGGGGAGGAGGTTTCTCTGGGTTTGCCTGAACCTTAGCAGATGGGGTTTCCACAGAAAATATTAAGACTTCACACAGAGAAAAAGGGTTGTATGTCCCTGATGCCGGTCAGCAAATAGGGAAATTGTGCTGGCTGTGTGGCCCAGGGCTGTTTTGGATGGCTTTTGCTGTCCTGCCATACCAGCCCAATACTCAGAGGCTGCAAGGTCTCTGGTCATGAGTGGTCTCAGCAGTTCCGCAGGGTTGGGCCCATCTGTACCTCCTCACATATTGCTGAAAGCATTTGGTGAAAAGGCAGGAGCTGGGGAAGCCGCAGCAGGAATATTTAGTGACTTGTTTAGAGCCATAACCCCAGGTGGGGCTGTGGGGCAAGGCACAGGGTGTTTGTCCGCTGCTCACCCCATGAGCACTGGCCACCCACGGCACTGTGATGGGTCTGGGTCTCATTCTGGGTCCACATCCACGTCTGGGTCCAGCCCTTGCCAGCACTGACTGTCATCAGCACAAACTCATCTTGGAGTGCTGCCAGTATCTGGGATCCAGCCATAGTGTTTATTGTACAGGGTGAGCCTTAGAAACTGTATCCTCTAGTGTTAATGTGCTTTCACAACCTGTAACATTTAAGGCAAGGAATTGATGGCAAGCTTTAATAAAATCTCATCAAGTATTCATTGTTAGGCACATTTTCTCCTCACCAGCAAGACCTACTAAAGTAATGTTGTGAGGAGTCCTTTACTCTTTCTGATCCAAACTGGCTGTGCAATTTAGAAGGAAAAGGTCTGCTTTGTATTTCAATTTGTTTCCAACTGAAAAAAAATCAATTGCCATGAAAAATCTGAGAAAAGAAAGAAACCAGGAGCAAAAATGCCATGTTTAAAAGAAAAATGGCAAAAGCATGATTTGTACATGAACTACATAGCCTCACAATACAAAAATTTACCTTATTTTGTGATATATGGTATTGGTTTATAGAAAAAAACCCCAACATGTGAGTCACTGGTGTTAGGGAAGGAAGGCAAGAATATTGTTTGTATTCATAAATGGAAATAATCTATAAGCTAATAGATGAGTCTGGATTTAAACTACACTTGAATAGTAATTTTTAAAAGGTGTCATGTTTGTCCTACTCATTCTTGGTAACAATGTAATAATTTTGAATTATGTTTTTGTTTTGGAAAAATGGGAGATTGATCTCCCTGGTGGTCTAGTGGTTAGGATTCAGTGCTCTCACCGCTGCGGCCCGGGTTCGATTCCCGGTCAGGGAACCAAAAATGCCATGGTTTGACACTGGTACAATGCCAGTGCCCCCATGAAAATATATTTTCCTTATTGTCTGCTGTGAGATGTGACCAGGAATAGAGCAAAGCAGGCTCCAGCTTAGGAATAAAGAAAAAAAAATAAACTTTATTAATTTACAACTATATGTAAAAATAAGCACACACAGAACTCAGAATGAAAACCCCCCAAAAACATTCCTTCTCCCCCCACCAAATTTCCAATACATCGCAGTAGGACAAAACCTTGGATTCTCAATTCAGTTACCACCCCTCACTCAGATCACCCACTCTCAGTCCATCACCACCCTTCAGATAATCAATTCTCAGTTCATCAAGGAGAGAGGAGTCCCTGTTGTACCATAGGATTCCCCTGTAAACACAGTTGAAACCTCTTGTGTTTCCATGTCTCACGTGGCACTACCTGGAGATCATTTGCCATCGTGATCTCTTCCTTCCATGTCCAGTGCTCTCACCACTGTACATGGACTAGAGCTGCTTCTAGGGTTCCCCTTTTAAGGATGCTTCACCCAGTTTAAAAAAAGCAACAGTCTCTCACTTCCCGGACACCTGTCCCCCCCAAATTCATCCCCTGGGGCCGAGAGGTCTCGAGAACAGAGAAGACGGTGTCCTCCGTCTTCTTCTTCCCTGAAGACGGAGGACACCACCACCCTCCTCACCAGTCGTCTCTGTTCATGCATTCCTTCACATAAGATCACTGAACTCTCTTGGCTCCAAGTCATTGCCTCCCCTTAAATGCAGTTTTTGTGTCACAGGAAAAATGGTTCTATCTATGGCTATACAAGAAAAGTCCTACCAGAGGCCACTCCATCATCTCCTCCCACCTAGGATTCTTCTCAGCTTCTCTCGGACATCTTTCACTTGCACAAACTTGCATCACATTGGCTCATTTCTTCCTATTTCATCTCTATCTCTCTTCTCATTCAACTCCAGGAGGATCAGCATTTGTAAGGTTTCCATCATCCAAGAAAAGGGTTAAAATCTCAGGCTCTGCCTGTCCAGAACTCCCATGCTGCCCTGCCGGGCACCTTCTTGCTGCACCCTTGCTGTGCCCCGACTCTTCTCCTTCAGCCATGCTGCCAGCACATGATACCAGATTTCATGGTGGCACAGGCACAGGCTCTCTCTCTCTCTCTGCGGGGGCTCCCGATGCCTCTCAGTGTTCCTCCACCCTTCCATCCTGCAGGAGCCTTCCCCTCCCTTCTCTGTCCAAGGCCCCGGCCTACCTTATCCGGCCACATGGCTTCCCTTTCCCCGCCCAGCCCACAGCTGGGCACGGGAGGTCTGACCTCTTTCACCGGAACCAAGAGAAAGTTTTCCTGGGAGTTCTCTTCTTTTAACCCCCTGTGTTCTCAGAGGTGTATCCATGTCCTCAGTGGCCACACCAGGTGCCAATATTCAAATCTGGGCACCTATTGGTTTGACCACCAAACTCCCAAAAAACTCACTTCCTTTTCAAACCAGGACACCTGCAAAGGAGTAGGTAGACTTCATGCAATGTGGCATAGCTGTACTTTTCTTCTTACCTCAGGGAAATGTTCTTTGGAAACACAGTGTTATGTACCTGAAGGCATGGGCCCCTTGAAGTGCTGTGATATTTGCATGGGCAAAAAACCTTTCCTCAGATGGATCCTTTCAGGACCAGTGGAGATTGATGGATTTCAAAATCATCCAAGGCACAGCTCTTTGTCTTGTCAGACCTTTGACATGTGGAAAGGAGAATATGCAAGTATGAGTAATATTCACCCAAGGCTGTGAAAAACCTCTTCCCACAGAGCTTTTCTTAATTCCTACTCGTGCAATGCTTAGACTCCATCCTTCAATGACTGGAAAATCATAATGGGATTCAAGGTTTTGAATAATGATTAAAGTACTGAGTTTCACATCAGTAAGTCTTTCAAAACAACTTCAAGAACATTTGCATGGTTTGTTTTGCTTTTCTTGGTGTTGCCCCTCGACCATTCATTTTTTGGTGCTTTTCAGAAAAGGTGGAACTTTGTTGTTATTATTCATTGCAGCTGGGGAACCTGAGAGCTTAATGGTGAGTCTGCACCAGTCCCCTGGCAGGGCAGCTGGTGATGAAAATGTAGTTGATAACATGCAATAATTCACAGGTACCAATATTAAGATTTCCAAGGAAATAGGTGATGACTGCAATTACCTGAGGAAAAGAGACAAAACCTTTGGTAACTTAAACCAGTAACAATAGTTATTTTATTTGCTGTGTTTTTCCCTTTCCTTTAGAGGACTATGCCTTATTATTACATGCTTAACATATAAACAAAACCTTAGCCTTTGTCAGCTGAATTATCAGCAAATCTGGTACCTCTCATGCAGAGCAGCAGTGATCTCATACTCAGCATCAGTTACAAGGTATTGTGCTGGGGCAATAGCTCTCTTGGGTGGGCTCTACTGCTCCTCACTCTCATACAACACAAGCTTACAGGTGTCCTGTGTCCTGTGAAGCCTTGTCAAGGATGCCTTGACCTTAGGAGGCAACTGCTGAGTGAAAGGAGGGTGTTCAGTCACCAACCTTCTCCCAGCACTTGTGGGTCTCCTGATGAGTTTCACCTGGGTACAAAAGAATATATTGTTTTATACAATAAACCAAACACTAGGGAACTGCAAGGATATAACTCTGTCTGTCCAACAGCCAAATGCTTCCCTTTTTCCTTGCATTAAAGCTGCTATGTTCATAAAGACTTCACTGTTCTGCTGGACATTAGTAAAAACTAGAAGCCCTAGATTTCCAGAGCAGGCTGCATTACCTAATGCCTTGTGCTAAATAGCTTTTGTAAAATAAAATCCATACATAAATCCAAAGGAAATAAATCCCTGAGTGGGCCTAGGGCCAGTGCCATTTAAATCCCTCTTAGACTGTACTTAGAGGTGGAGTGTGAGCCTTGCACTGCATGGGGAGATGGGAACTGCCTCCACAGCATCTTCCCCCAGGCAGAAGGCACAGCACAACCTCCAGGTCTGAGCACAACACCCTCAGCTCCTGCTCTGAAGACAAAGGGAATGGATCAATCTGGACATTTTGTATTGCCATATCACTGCTGCTGCCCTCCTCCCTGAGAACTGTGTGGGCCTAATCTAGTCCCAAAACTTGGATAAAATTAGTCAACATAAATCCCTCTTGCAGTGATCTTCTAAAGCGGGTTTCAACATTTTTTACAAAACAGGTAAGGATGTACCTGAAAGTAATAATAGTGAGCTGTTCCAAAGCTTGTCATTTAAACGGAGTGGTTATAGTGTCCACAGGCACAGGCACCAGTGACTCTGTGCCAAATATAATGTCTACTTTTGTTAAGCCTTTTATCTCTGTTAATCCTTTTGATCAGAGTAAGGAGTGATATATTGGAAAACTATGTTGGAAAGCCAACAGAAAATTATGAGAAGGAACAGGCTATGCCTATACAGAGTGAAGGACATCAGGGCAGAAGAAATGCTCAGGACACCTAAGAGCCTTAAAAGCATTAATGCAGTCACCAGTGGTCACTGAGCAGCTGGTTTGAGAAGTTCAGATAAAAGCATGTAACTTATATTTTAAAATATGAAAAAGAACAAAATTTAGGCCTTACCCAAACAGCATAAATGTGTCACTGTGTAGACAGTGTAGACACTGTGGCATGGTGTTTATGATGAAATAGTTTTTAACACCGTGGGGATTAAGATCCTGTGTCATAGGTAGGAGTTGCATTCCTCAAAGCTTCTGAGTGCTGGTGGCAGCTTTCCAAGAAAGACACCAGATCCTGAAGTCCTCTTTGCAAGTCACCTTCAAAAACCAGCATGGGCTGCAGTCACCCACAGGTGAACTCTTGCACCTCTGCAAGAACTGGTTGTTCCTCTTGAGGAGAGTACCAAGTTGCAGAAGTATTTGTAAAGCATTGTATTAAATAATGGAAAGTAGCTACTTTCTAACTGATGGACAGCTGTAGGGAACATGCATCACGCAAATTCTGGGAGGAATACAGACCTTCAGTGACATACTGCTATCATGCTATTAAAACTGAAAAATATTTCTCACTTTACTTAGAGTTGCCAAATTTTCTGAAGTGAGCTCTTCACTTCTAATTTTCATATCTGTTATTCTGCAAAGAAAATTCAGCAAACAAAAGGTACTTTCATGTTTGTGACAAGCAAACCTCTCCATTTCCAAAAGTGTTATACTGCTTGCTCTGAAATCAGATTGCTGGGGCAAATTCTCTGCATGCAAACTAGCATATTCAAAAACAATACAGAAATGAAGCTCAATTTTCCAGTTTTGTTTTAACATACAGATTTTAGAAAACCAGAACAAAACTGAAAAAAAAGATGAACATATTCCATTTATCAAGGAAAAATTCTGCAGTAAAATAATAGCAATAATCTTGTCACCAGGTTTGAAAAACTGCTTAGTAGGAGTATGTAATGTACTTTTCATAAGATGAACAAACTCCAGAGTCTGGCCAGGTCAGAGGAACCATCTTATGGAAAATATGGAAGATAAAGTAACTCCCACAACCAGCTTTACCCTACTTACCCTTTCTATTTAAAACCTGTATTGAAGGGAGTTCAGTTTCTGAGAGGGTTTAGTTTTGGGGAGGGGATGGGCTGATGCATAATTGAATAGTTTCTGGTTTGGAGCGGCAGTACAAAGCCAGGCTTTTGCACTGAGTTCCTAAAATCTAACCCAAAAATGTCAAATCACCTTGAAGCAGAAAAAAATAAACTTCTAAGAAGAATGTAGACAGAGCAATTCAGTTTGCCTATAATTGCTTGTATTTCCTTTGCTCTTCTAGTGCAAGAGTGCTGGATAAATTCAGTGTAATTTAATATTTAATTAATTAATATTTTACCTACATATACCTATGGGGGCATTTTAATATACTCAGATGCTCCTTAGAAACACTGAAGCATTGCATCAAGTTTTTCAGCTGCAACTGAGAAACTACCACCTTTTATTATAGAATCATAGAATATCCTAGTTGGGAGGATTCATAAAGATAATCAAGTCCAACTCCTGACAGGACAGCCCCAAGAGTCACATCATGTGCCTGAGAGCATTGTCTAAATTCTTCTTTAACTCTGTCAGGCTTGGTGCTGTGACCACTTCCCTGAGGAGCCTGTTCAGTGTCCAGCCACCCTTTGGTTCAATCATGGAATGGTTTGGGTTGGAAAAGACCTGCTTTCAACCCCACTGCCATCTTCTTGATGCTGAGTGTTAGCTGATGATATCTCTGTAATGAAAGCTGTCCTGAGGTAAGCCCACAGCTCTTGAGTGAACTATTTATTGCTCATTAAGGCTGTGCTTGTGGTAGTAAGCTTGATTAAGCCATTTCCGATTGCCCTTTGTACAATCTCATGAGCCCGTGTGACAGGGACTGGCTTGGGAGATTGACTCAGGGACATACTTCCATTGTGCTTCCTATGCATCTGTACTGGGAAAAAAAAGTTAAATTATTGCAGCCCCAAGAAGACAGCTATCTGCTGAATATTGAGAAGTGTAGTGCCATGGCCCCCAAGAGCAAGGACCTAAAGGAGGATCTCAGGAAAATCCCATTTCTGTGCAATATGCAGGTGGGATGCAGAGCTCTCTGACATGCAGCTGGAAAGCTGTAAATTGTCAAGGGATAAAGGATGAGGAGAAAAGCATCACAGCGTGTTGCCAGCTAGTGGAGACCCTTCCTGCACAGTGACCAACAGCCACAGAAAAGGCAGCAAATGTGCAGGGAAGAATTTCCACAGGAGATGCTTGGTTCGCAGTCCAGGGAAATCCTGTGAGCCTGCCATGCTGTACTTCCCTCCTAGCTGATGGGCCAGCTGGTAGAAGGGAAGGATAGACTTCTCTAGGAGATGCCAGTCCTCAATCCAGACTGAAATGCCTTCTGCTTAGGACATTTGCTTGGAAATGTTTTTAGGTGCATAGGAGGTAATACTCTCCCCTTTTTCCCCATGCATTTTCTGTGGGACAGGGAAGAGATGACAGGGAGCATCAGTACTGACACTTCCTCAAGCAGCTCACAGCTTGGGCAGATGTTGCTTGGTTACACTATGAATAATTCTCACAGTTTGCATTACAGTCACAAGGGCAATAGATTTTGAATGCATATATAAATCAGAACTGAGATTGCAGGAAACAAGTCAGTAGATTTTAAAACAAACACGTGCATATAAAACTGAGGCCCTGCCAGCCTGCCTAAGTCCCAGCCATGACATCTGAAAAAACAATTGTAACTTGTTTAGTGAAATTTTCCACAGTTGCAGGTCCTGATGGCACAGGTTGGGTCTGACAATACAGCTGAGCTGGTCAAAGCCAGCCACCACTGGAAGCTGTGAAAAGAAATCACATTAGCAGGTTTAGAGCCTAAAGAGATGTCAAAAAACCAAAATCCCTTTGCAAATTTCTTCAGAAGGTATTACATACTTTTGATGACCGTGAGTTTGCATACATTCCCTTGCTAATCTAGGCAGGTCCTACCAAGCATATGACCAAGCAAGTGTATTTAACATCAGACTGGGTTGCCAGGAAGGACAAAGGTTGGTTTCTCTCTCAATTCAGGGACTGGGACGTGTCCTGCTTGCCCTGCTGAGCCCTCAACTGCTCAGCTGTCCGTGCAGACATCCGTGTGGGAAATTCATGTCACCGCCACAGCCCGGGCTCAGGACAGGGCTGCAGGGAAGCCAAGGAGCTTCCAAAAAGCTGTAAGTTCATCAAGAAGTTTACTTTAGGGCAGGAGACAGCAGTGATTCTTCTCCCCTGGAGAAGGGTCTCCTTCACAGACGCTGCCTGCCTCCTCTGTCATCAGCACGCCAGTATTTCACATGAGTACTCTGGAAGAGCAATGAAGTGGTTATTTCTAAAAATTGTTATTATTTCTAAACCCATGAACTGTGTTTGAACATTATTCAGCCAAAGGAAGGGCAGGGAAAACACTTCCCTTTGCAGCAGGTCTGCATGGTTTCTGAAGGTCGGCCGGAGTGGGAGTTTGCCTGGGTCAAGTCTGAAGGATCAAACACTTAGAAATAGTCCCTCTCATTTTGGTATTTCATAATTGTATGCCTTCAGTGCAGCTATCACCTGTTCCCAGACTTCAGATGAGTGGCAGAAATATCAGCCCACGTTATTTACGTTTTTACATTGATTGGCAAAATAAGGGTAGCTTAAATTTAGGTAAGTGTTGGTAAGGTACCTGCCCTTGGTTTGGTTTGCAAACCTTGCAATAAATCACAATTATACAGGAAACTAGCCTGATGACCTCAATTTTTTAGTGACCTCAGAGAAATGTACCGCAGTGGTTTTTTCTACCCTTTCTAATAGTCATTATCACCAGGTTTGTTACACCTCATCATTAGCTGAGAAGAACACAGTCACATATTATTTGTGAGTCAGATCAGTCATTTGAGATCAGTCATTACTACTGACATTAAAGTTCTCACTATTTTAAAGATACATTTTAGAAAAAAAGCTTTGGTCTTTTGGCATCTTAAACCTGTTGCAGTCAATTTGGTATATTAAAATGATGGGAATTTGAGCACTATTGTTATATTGCCATTTGTATTTAAATTTTTTCCATTCAAGTATCCATCAACAGAGGCTTTAAAAAGGTCAGAGGGAGGTCTGGTAGACTGAAATCAATCATTTCCATGGTGCTACCCTGCTGAATTAATCAATTAGAAATGTTTTCAAGGATCTTTTGTGCTACTTCCAACACTTGTGTATTGCTACACTATTTATACAAAGAGTCATGCTGCATGAATTAGCTTTTGTGGAGGATATGCCTTTCTTTGCTTCTTAAAAAAAAGACCATTTAGTTGGTTGCAGGAAATAAGTCTTGTTCAGTGAGCGCTTCCCTGGGTAAATGGTCAAAGATGTGTCTATGTGAAGGCACCAGGTGAAGAAAATTAATACCAAAAGAATTATAGATTATATGTAATACATATAAATATGAGATAGTGTATCTATTTTAACATACAAAGAATATTCTAAAAACTATAGAAGGTGAGGAACGTGACATTGCTTGAAGATGATTATTTGGCTAATTATGTTTCAACTCTTAAGACAAGGGACTGTTGTGATTTCTCCCTCCATCTTTGTATGACATGGTGGCATTCAACATATATCAAAAGCTATGCAATTCTTCTCTCTCATACACATGTTAAATTAAGCCCTGCAAAAATTATTAGTAGAGTATTATCTGTTCTGGAGCTATGGCTGAAGATCATAATCTTGTTTACCTGACACAGAGAAACATGGGCATTTCCTTTGTACTATGACACAATTATTTTGGTATTGCCTTAATTAGCAACCATAATTGCTAATTAAGATGAAAACAAGGTACTTTTTGTCTCACGTATTTTCATTAAATATAATTTAGAAAAAACAAACAGTGGCAAAACCAGATTTGAAGGCTCTTCTAAGCCTGTTTTTCCAGCGTGGGCTTGGTGTTTGCTTATGATGGTAACATCAGCAAGGTGGCCAAGCTATGTGTGCACTAAGGGATGCTCTGGTGGGCACACCTGTGAGAGTGGGGCATCTGGGGGTGCTGTACCTCCCCCTGCAGAGGAATGGGGCAGCTGCCCTTCTGCACAGCCCTGGAGAATCCTCCTCCTGAAATTGCTCTCTACTCTGATTCTTCATCTCTTTTGCAGGTTTTACTCTTGCTGTTGCTGAAAAGCAGAAGCTTAAAACCTTGCTGTGGTGGCAGATGGGATTTGGGGGATATTTATTCCTTCAGGGCAAAAATATGTGTCCAACTTATGATTTCATTTGTGTGGAAACATTACAGTGTCGCTGGGGCAGAGATGCTGAGTTGTTTATGCCAGACCTCTCTAATCAAGCTCTCCATAAAAAGTGCCAGCAAGAAGGCTGTTTTTTAGTCTCAGTTACTTCATGAGAATAGTTTATTCACATAGAAACAGCATGTCTGAAGAGAAATATGCAGCTTGGTATTGCAGATATCCAATTGGAAGCAGGATAAGGCTCAATAAATGCAAATCAATTGCATGCATGATAAACCTGTATATGCTGCTAAATCCACTTGAATTACTAACACAATGTACAGCACGTC
Organism: Zonotrichia albicollis; assembly: GCF_047830755.1. Taxonomy (NCBI): domain Eukaryota; kingdom Metazoa; phylum Chordata; class Aves; order Passeriformes; family Passerellidae; genus Zonotrichia; species Zonotrichia albicollis. Next base: position 94,733,978 of record NC_133819.1, read on the forward strand.
ATGGCTGTTTGGTGGCACATTTTTGCTACAGCAAACAATTTAGGGGATTGAATGGTCCATGCTCCCTGACTTGTGAGATAAACCTGCCACCTTTTCCTTCCAGTCCCTGAGAGTCCCACCAGAGACCATGACTGCTTATTTTCTCCACTGGTGGACGTGAAATTGGCTCATCAAAAATGCAGTACAAAATCCTAAAGTGTCCCAAAGGAATATTTCCCCCTTTGAGGGGGAAGAGAATAAGGCACTCTAGGGGCTGGGATTTTCAGTGTGATTTATCTGGTGCTCAGCTACCCCCAGGTTATGTAGAATTAGGTACAATTTGTCCAGCATTTATGTCCTTGAATGTAAAAGAACCCAAAACAAACAAACCACCCTGTGAAGCTGAGGGAGAGTGGTGTAATTCTCCCATCCTTGGTTTAGATGAGGCCATAAAAGGACAAAGGACTAAAACATCCTGCTCTGTCTGCTGAAGGTTAAACTTGCTGTGACCTCCTTAGTATCAATCACAGTTGGCCACTTTGCAGGAGCCTGGTTTTCAAGCCCACTGACAGGGGATCCAGGGCTTCTCTCAGGTGAAGCCAAACCCTGCTAGTCTTGTATGCAGTCATTGTAGTTATTGCCAGAGTTTTGCACTCTGTTAGGTGCAGCTGCTCCTGTGCAGCTACACGAAACAAGAAATTGAAAGGTAACTATCTTTCTCAAAACTTACGTAGACTTTGAGCCATAGGTCTCGAGAGGGATCACCAAAGTTTGGCTCCTACAAAGACCACTTTCACTACAAGCTCATCCCCTATTGGACTCAAATCTCATGCCCACCTCCTCAAAGATGACCTCCTGCCCACTAATTCTGAGGGACAAGTGTGTCTCTGTGAGACCCTTCCAAAGCCATTGCATGGGGTCTAGAGAAACACATTTAGGGAAGACAAAGAGGACAAGCCATCAGCAGCATTACAAAAATGAGCCTCCAAGCTGCTGTGCCTGGGTGGACCAGTTCCAGCTCCCTTTCTTGATACTGCAGAGAAAAAACTCCTGCCATGTTTCCAATGCCTTCCTGTTTGCTTGCTATAAGAAAGGCTGCTGAAAATGATCACAATGGGATTTGCTCGTGGTATTTGTACAACATGATTCTAGTACACATCTTAATGTGACTGTTTTTGTCCCTAAGCATTACATAGCTTAATTTAGGTGGAAAAATTAGCACAATTATCAACTGAAGCCAAAAAGCCATGCTGGGATGTTGCAGTTAATCAAATTAAAGTGCAAGATAGGCTAAATAAACATATTTTTTGTTTAGATAGTGTGTCAGCCTGTAAGCAAGGCATTTGTCACCTTGTGTGAGATGTTTTTCTGTGAGCTGTTATTTTTATAGCAGCACAGCTCTCCAGCAGAGCAGAAGCATGGCTACTGCTGGTAGCTGCCGTGTGGATGCTCGGTGCTGGTTCTGTACCCACGCACGCAGCCAGGCCAGGGACTGCTCATGCCCTGGAAATACCCATTTTCAGAAAGCAGAAAAGGATGACAAGCATGAGGGAAGCACTGGGTACCAGGAAAGGGTCACTGATTTTCTGTTAGCACTGGCCTGATCCTTCACAGGGAAGAGCTTTACACACAAGTGGAAAGAAAATGCACTCAGATATGCAGCTGGAATTATTCACACTAGTGCTCCTCCACATTTGGGCAATTTGTACCTCCTCATTACTATGGTCAAGGTTTGGCATGATCTGGAGGAAGCTGACTCTGATCTCATTCCTTCACTTCCTGATTTCATGCACATTAGCCACTATAGTTTAATGTAAGTCCAGTGTTTTTCTATCATTATTTTACCACCGATGTTCCTTTGTTAAATACATAGAGAAGCTATAAATGGAGATGTCAGTAAAAAAGAATTTGTTAGATTGTTTGAGTGAGCCTGATTCCCTGTGACACTCATTAACACCCAGCTAGATTTATCTTTACAGAACAAGGCTTCTGGCACCACGCAGCATTGTCTCTAAGCACCTATAGCTGTCCTCCAGAAGCACTCAAAGTATTTTGAACATGTGTCTAATTAAAGTCCAGAGCTACAAAAGGATTTAGGTGGGACTAAAATTCCTGACATACGTAAATGCTGAATAACAAAAGTAGCACAGCTGCTTTGTGCACGTGCAATACGCACAAGCTGGTGCATGCATTAGAAGGCCAGCAACCCACCCAGAAGACCCAGCTGCTCATGGAAATTGTTCTGTAGCTTAGGTTTTCCTGATTGAGCTCCTTCAGTGGGCTCTTTGTGGGAGTAGGTGAGTGCTAGTGTCAACAGCAGAGTGGACAGGACTACCATAAGGTCCATATAAATGGTGTTATCCTGTGAGGGAGCCTCCTCCTGCTGCCTGGAGACACAAGGCTGCTGCACTGAAATGCTGTCATGTCTGAGAGGTGCTGAGATATTTGGTAGCCTCTCTGGAAGTCAGTATGAAACCCTGTGGGGGTGTGCTTACTGGTGAAAATATTGGTGCCCAAAACCCTTGAGGAGCTTAGGCTCGTCTGAGTTTCAGTGCTGCCCAGGGACTGAGGAAGGCAGGTTCCACCAAAGTTGCACTGTAGGTCAAACAACCTTTGTTTCTTTTTTGTTTGGGTTTGGTGTTTGATTTTTTTAGCCTTTCCATTATGCACAAGCACAGAGGACAACACAAGAAAGCCGGTGAAATTCTGATTTTGCAACACTTTTTGAGATCTTTGGGATCTCTTTTGAGATCAATAGGCTTCCACTGCACTTCACTCACTTTCTTTTTATGTGCCTAAACTTATGTTTGTAATAACTCCTGTGATTGTGAAAATATTGCTTCTCCTTTGTTCCCTCTGCCACTTCATCAGCATTGCAACAATAGCCATGAGGGATTCAGGACTGGTAAAATTAACTTTGGAGCCTCTTTTGCTTTGGAGGATGATATAAAGATAGTGTAATTGGTAACCTGTGTATTATCTAGTGACCTACTACAAGTAGATTAGTTATGCCTAAAACACAGTATTGAAGTGTTGAAAATCAGACCAAATGTTTGGTTTGGATTGCAAGGCTTCCTGCTGGATATCTGTGAGTGGTTTTACTTGCTAACTGCTGATGTTCAGTATTTAGCAATAGGAATACTTGGAGAGGAGAACCTGGAAAGCCACAAATCCACACTGTTGCTGAAATCTGTGGGAGGACCGGATGCCAGATAACAAGTACTAACTTTGTCATTATGTCTAAGTATATAAACTGTATAATGGAGGGGTCATGAGTATAACCCAGCTCTTCATAATTTCGGCATCTTCCAAGTCTGTTCTCACTCTGTGAGGTGGTTCCTCTGTCTGAAATAAGACTCCTCACAGGAGAGAAGGACATATTCTCACTCCCTCAGTAAAACTGCTCAGCACTTACAATGATGGTAGTTAAGTTCAAAGTATCAAATTAATAGTTGCAGTGAGACAAGACTGAAGGGGACTTTCTCTGTTCAGCCTACAGATAAAACTGAAAATGCAGAACACGTTTTTGGGGACAGAAGCTCTTCTTCGGGTGTGAAGCAGCTAAACTAAAACCAAGTCACGTGTACTGGGAGCTGAGTAATACTGCAGAGTTTATCCTAACAATACTAATCCTTTAGATATCTCAGGAGAAGAGCATGCCTTGTAACCATGGAGCAATGGGGAATGCTAGACAGAAAAAGGGTGATTAAATCATTAGCCTCCATCATACAGTCAAGAAATAGGAAACTGTCATGTTAAGGGATTTACTGGGATAAGACATAGAAGAATTATTGTTTGCTATGAAATCAGTGTCTCAATTGCATTTATTATTTTTATAGTAGAACTATGACTTCTATTTCCCAATCTAGTACTTGGAAATATTTTGTGGACCTTCATTAGGGGTTTTTTTATGTTTAAAATATGTCATGACATGCATCAAGAAAGGCTCTGCAGGATGTAAACAGAACCTAGAGGCAAAGAGTGCTGAAAGAAGAGCGCATCAGCTTCCTGCTGTGCCCTGGGCAGACACATGGGCTTTGGGACATTTTTCTATTTTAGGTGATGTGGTGGGCACTCATGAGAGAGGAACTGATAGTGCTGTTTTAACACCCCAGTTTCAAGAAAAAGTCAGTGCACAAAGCCAGAACAGTTCCTGCCACAGCTGCATCTTCAGCCTCAGTCTCAAATATCCTTAACCCCAAAACTATCACAAGTGATCATTATTATTGAGTTCTCTTCTCTGCACATCACTGTGTGAGCCTGGAGCCAGTGAAAGGTGTGTGCTGAGTTAATGAGATTGATCAGAAATGAAGAACATTGAGAATTTCCATGGAAGGGGAGGAAAGCTTGTTAGACTAGTTGGATCCCAAAGAAACTGTCACTGGCTGCAGCCGACTTGAAGATGAGATTTTCTACTTGGCTACAACTGGGTTTTGGTAAACGTGGATTTCTGTTTGATGGGTTCAAAGAGGAAAGTGGTGGTGAGGGAAGGAAAGCCTGAAAATGCCTTCTCCAAGCATTGACCCCTGTCTATCTTTAAGCAGTGGGATGATTTCCTTTTTTCCCCACCTTTTTTATTTTTTTTTTCCTTTAAAGAGGGTGATGCCAAGGGGTGTGCTATGACAGCAGCATCCTGCAGTATGTTATTTGCTTCCTTCCTAATCAAAATATTATGGATTTGTTATTGCATCTCCCTGCTGTAATTTTGGAAATGTAATCCCCAGCATTTGGGGGATCACACTCCTTCCTGCCATGTAAACTTCCTAAGCAGATTCTCTGCCAAGTTTTCAAGTGTTCCAATTTCAAGTTATTTTGATCTTATCTCTGTTGTTTCCATAGTGCACTTTACCGTTAAAGATTCTTTATCACAGTCAGAAATTACATACGATTACACTCAGGATCTGTGAACACAGGCCGTGCAGTCCAGAGCTCTCTTATTTAATGAAGACTGAGCAAAAAGTTACCTGGGCTGCTCCCAAAATTCTGTTTGAGGAGAGGCACAGATTTTGTAGATACTCTGGAATCTGGCTCCCCTAACCTTAATATACCACAGGTTACACATAAAGATGACCCCCTCTAACTTTATCTGGTTTTGAGTATAAATCTTTATAACCAATCCTAGAATTTTCTTGTCTAAAAGCTGCACAGTTCTGCCAAGAGAGCCAAGCTGACGCTGGTATAAAAGAGAAGGAGTTTTGACTAGTGTCCCTAAATGATGCAATAGCACAAATAGGTAGTAAATGTCCTCTCCTGATTCCTGAAAGCTCTCTATAGAGCTGGGGTGTCCTGAGGGGGTTCCACCAGCAGCTGCTTTTCCGTGCTTGTTGGAATGCCTGCCTTGCGTAGCAAGGGCGTCTATGGTTTGAGATCCCTTGACATGGCTTTGCCTTCCATCCTCAGCTGTGCTGCTGAAGACGACTCTGCTCACTCAGTGCCTGCCAGCCACAGCAGCTCCGGCACAGCTGTGCTGCCTTTGCTCCTGGCACACAGATTAACTCAGAGATGGAGAACATCATGTAACAGCCCAAAGCTTTGTGTTGATCCTGGGGCTCTTCTTCCTTAGTGGGGAAGAACGTTGTGTACTTTAGGAGGATTACAGATTTGATGATTTTTAACACCTTTTCTTAACTGCTTGCTCTTCTGCCCTCTTTCTTGGACACCAGGGCTTTCACATGTGAGAGAACACTGCATGGCAATGGAATGGAAGAAACATTAATCCCGGTGAGACTCAGGCACTGTAATCCATGGATTCACTTGCACTTACATGCTCAGAGGCTCCACATCCTGAGTTAAATTCACAGACTGACATACAAGCTAGGATGCATATTCTAGTATGACTCTTTGAACATCCATAGTGTATCTTGGATGAATGAAACACCTTATACAGAAAAATGATGCATTTGGCACAAAATGTGCTTTTGTAGATATGTTGAGGGAGATGGAGGCAGAAACTAACTGAGAAAGCAATGGAAAACTGGCTTTAGGAGAAGAGCTTTGGCAACTCTGACCATCCCATGGATCAGGCAGGAATGTGAGGTGCTGAGGTCACAGAAAAAAGCAGAGAGTAAACCCAGAGTGCCTAATTTACCTACCTTGGGAGCAGCTGAGGCTGCTGCTCCAGGGCACTGATGACACTGTGCCATGGCAGGGTGAGCACTGGATGATCCACCAGACACTGAATGAGAGGCTAAAGAAAATACCCAAACGCAGTTGGACATCAATAGCTCTGCTATACCACGGGCTAGTGAGGAATAACCAATCCCATCTCCTACAGAAAGTGAGCTTCACACCCTCATGAAGCAAGCCAGCAGCAGTGGGGTCCTAATAGTCATTCTGAATCCTACGTCTTATTGCCATGGAGAAATGGCTTTCAAAAAGCTTTAAGAAATGTTTTACATCAGCCAAAATCTTGATAATGCACAGAAAATCCCTGTGTCAAAAACTCCATGTGATACTAGTGAGACAAGTAAAACATTCATTTATGAGAGTTTTTCTCCCCTAGGAGCTGCTAGGGTTGCTGGAACATACTTCGCAATCTTGGATGAGCATTCCCTGGTTTATATCCCATCCTCCCTGGGACTTCAAATTGCATGCAAACCAGTACTCTCCTGCTGGGACAGTCATGCAAATAAACAACTCACTGTTATTTTATGACTCCCCTTGATTTTCTCAGTGAGACATTTCTAAGCAGCAAATAGCGAAAGCAATAGCATCATCTCTGCACTTACTTGGAGAGCTCTAGCACTTGCAGCTGGGCACTGCACGTCCCAGGATGTGGGCTGGCTTACATATGAGCCTCCCTGTCTTCTATTTTCTTTATTACTAGTTTTAGTAAGCTTTTACTTATGTAAAGTATTTCCTTTTCTTATGGAAACTACCGGCAGCAGCTGATTAGTGATGTTATTCAGCTGAATTAACCAATTCATTCCCTGCCAAAAATAGCGTATGTTCTGCCCCTCTATGTCATGTACAAGCAGAGCTTTCCCACCAAGACCCACTCAAAAGTGCTTCATCCAAGCATGGTTGCTCTCTGCCATGCCCTGTACCTCCCAGCAGCTTGTGTGCTTGTTACAGCTCATGTACAACGTGATATCAGATATGTTTGCTATCATAAGTGGCCAGCTACAAGCAAAGCTGAACCAGTGCCAAGCACAGGGGCTGCAGCAACACTTAAGCATCCCAAACTTCCCCTCCTGACAGCAGCAAGTATCAGGTGTGGTTCATTTGGGGTTTGTTGGGTTTTTTTTGTGTGCGGACCCAGCTGTGAGGTCAGGACAGGACAATGTGGGAGGAGCCCCTAGCAGGGCACAGAGGGGCATTGGGGACAGGGAGAAAGCTGCCTGTGGGGGTACCAGGCAGCACTGGCCTGGGGGATTGGGAACAGCTGTGCCTTGATTTCACCAAGGGGGCTGCTCATGCATGATAATCATCCTGCTGCCCACCTGGTTGGGGTCCCAGAGCCAGCCAGAGGGCAGTGAACTTGTCTGACCAATACCCAGCAGTTTCTGCTTTGTACTCTATTTCTGTTGTAAAGCTGAGGCTGGGACATGAAACCAAACATTCATTTAACTCTTGTGTTGTCTCTTTGGCAAGTGTCTGTCAAGAAAATTGAGTGGAAGGCTTGATATTATTGCAAGTAAGAGCCTCCTGAATATTCCCAAATATCTTGCTCAAGAAAAATAAGGGGAAAAATTCCTAATCAATATATTTCCTTTAAAATATACATAAACTCAACATACTTGCTAAAAATAAACATTGCATCAATGTTTCACCTTCAACTGCAGCAGGACAGAGCTGGCTTAGATTTTAGACAACATTTTTTAAGGGTGGAGACCACAGAGTACTGGGACAGGCTGCTGAGAAAGGCCAAGATCCCCATAACCCAGGGTGTTAGGGAACAATTTAGCAAACATCTGTGTAGAGTGGTCTCACCTTGGGGCAGAAGAAGTAACTTCTGTAGGTCTGGAGTAGCATCTGTAGGCTGGAGAATTGGGTGGAGAGAAATACTCTAATGAGATTCAACAAGAGAAAATGCAGGGTCCTGCACCTGGTGAGGAACAGCCCCACGTACCATCACAGTTTGGAGGCTGATGTGCCAGAAAGCAGAGAAGGACCTGGGAGTCCTGCTGGGTGACAAGCTGGCTATGAGCTGGCAATGGGCCCTTGTGATCAGGAGGAACAGTGGTATCCTAGGATGCATTGGGAACAGTGTGGCCAGCAGGCCAAGAGAGGTGATCATCCCTGTCTGCTCAGACCTGGTGAGGGCTGTGCCCAGTTCTGGGCTCCTCAGTACAGCAAAGACAAGGACCTACTGGAGAGGGTCCCGTGGAGACCACAAAGGTAATCCGAGTGTGGAGCATCTCTCTTATGAGGAGAGACCATGGGAGCTGGGCCTGTTTAGTCTGGAGAAGGCTGAAGAGGGGATCTCATTAAGGCATGCAAATTTCTCCAAGATGAGTGCCAGGAGGATGGTGCCAGAGTGTTTACAGTGGTGGCCAGTGGCAGGACAAGAAGCAGTCGCCATAAACTAAATCACAAGAAGCTTCACCTCAACATGAGGAAGAACTTCTCTACATTGAGGGTGGCAGAGCACTGGAACAAGCAGCCCGGGGAGGTCGGGGAGTCTCCTTTGGAGACATTCCAAACCCACCTGGACACATTCCAGTGTTACCTGCTCTACGTGACCCTGCCTTGGCAGAGGGGTTGGAGTAGATGATCTCCAGAGGTCTCTTCCAATCCTAACAATTCTGTGATTTTGTGATTCTGTCTCTTCCAACTCCATTTTAATTTTCTAGGCTTCTAGGTTTTTCTTTTGTACCTCTGTCCTTATCAAATGCCCCCATTCAGTGTCAGGTAGCAGCCAGCAACAGCTCCCAGCATGGTGCTGAGGTGGGAGATAGATGCCATGCGGGATACAGGAGGAGGCAGGAGGGCAGCTTCCAGAAGCTCATCTCCTCCCTGAGCCACAGGAATGATGATGGAGGCAGAAACACAATCTCCTGCTGAGGAGGTGTGGCTGCTCCACAACACACATCACAGGCCAAGACTCCATCCCCATCATCATCAGTTGGTGTCTTCATCACCTGGCTTTGTGGCTTCTACAATCAGGCTTTTGTGCTAAAAGGAAAATAAACAAAAATGCCAAAGGGCTCTTCTTTTAAGTTACTCTATGAATGAGATTGTCAGCTTTTAGTGCACTTTATTTTCCTGAATTGCCAAAATTCTGCTGATGAGGAAAGTTGCTGAGGGTTTATTTCGTAACGAGTGCACACGATGTAGAACACACCCTAGGATTTGCATAAAGCGACTGAGCACAAGATGCAATAATTTGTATTTATTTCATTGTGCCATCTTTACATATTTTTCCTCCTCTTTAAAGACCAACTTACTGTCAGGAGAAGTAAAGAATTTTGCATGTGGCAAAAAACTTTTTGTCAAGCAGTGACCTCCTGGCAACTGCACCACCATGCTCAGCATCAGCCCTGAGAGGATATTTTGCCAAGTAGCTTCAGCAAGAAATCACTCTCTTCTATTCAACACCATGGATTTGTTGGATGACAAACCTTTTTGGGTAAACCTGTTCCTCATCTGTGCCTGAGTTTTTTGAACTCTCAAATATTCACAAATGAGTTATATGACTGCTGAGTGTTTGCTGGTGAGATGGCCCTTACCAGTTCCACACATGACCCAGTTTTCAGATCAAGAGGAAATTATGACTGGTGGTGATTTCTGCCTCTACTGCTAAATTGCTTAACTTCACTGAGATGGTACAAAATGTCTTGTCAGAAAGTTATTTGGGATCTTTTCTGAGAAAGAGATTTTCATCTTCAGGTGAACTACAACTTTCATTTAGGGTTTCAGCATCTCTTTCTGTTAGGAGGTGTCTCTTTCAGGCCTCCTACACAGCTGCTGAGGCTTACATGGTCCAGGGGCTTAATTTAGCTGATGCTACACAACCAGCTCTTTGAACTCCTTCCTTCATTGTCCCCTTTCTATTATTCTATTATTTATCCTCTCCTTCAGCAGAAAAATCTGGCAAAGATATATCCAGATTTTGCTGTGCTACCTGTGGGTCTTTCTCACTCTGCTTCTGCAGTTCTGCAGTCCCATGATTTATCTACAAATTATAAATTGTCTTCCTGAAAACAATATTTCCAGCCCATAACCAGATTAAGAGATTGCATAGCCAGTAGGAGCTGGTGTTTGGCTAACAGGGATTTCACTGGATTTGCATTTGCTCTCCAGCATAGTATATTTATGCTAGTTAAACTTGACCTTTTTAAAAGAAAAATTATGTCTTCTGTTCTTAGATAAGTTTATTAACTGTATGCCAAAATGTGTACAGCTCTGTATTCCCACCATGGACATTTTGGGGTTTTGGGGTTTTTTGTGGTGTTTTTGGGGTTTTTTGGTTTTGTTTTTTTTTTTTTTTTTTTTACATCCTTTCAAAGTGTAGACAATTGAAAATTTGTCTTCAAAGTTCAATTCCTGACACCAAAGTAAAGAAACCTCCCACTGTTTGTTAGCAGGAGAGGGAATTTCCATTGGTGAAGTTGTGCTCAGAAAGCTGTACCAGTATACTTTTATTTCTCACACAGTTTGAAATTTCACGCCTTTTAATAGTGCTGATTGCCAGGCATCAGTTCCCAATTTCTCTGGAGTGACTGAAGACACATATACCCCAACTCCTTCTGCTGTCCTCCTTCCCTCCCCACCGTACAGAAAGCCACAAGAGGAAGAGTTGTTTCTCCACCCTCCTTCAGTCTGTTGGCAGCCACGAGGCTGTTCCGTACCCAGTGGTTGTGGATGCTGCAGCTGGGGTGAGGTGCTGTAGCTTTCCACAAGCTACTCTGGAAGCAGCAGAGATGGATGGAGCCACCATCCTTCCATGACCCTCGGCAGCCTCGCCTGCTCCTCTCTGCTGTAGGTTGTGAGGCTTCACACAGTGGCTGTCCCAGCTGTCACCACTGCTGGACTGCCCTGAGGAATGTCACTGGCACCTTGTTGAAAGTCTCTGTCTGAGGGATTTGTTTGCTGTTGGCAGTGTCCACAAGTGGCAGGATGGACTTGGGGCAAAAGCTGATTGTGGGAGACCAGGATTTCTTCCTCACCCTCAGGAAAAGCCAGGAGGCTAGCCCAAAACCAAAATGCTGACAAGAATGTGCATCATGCATTACTCTTGGTGGGACTAGTGTTTGCTCAGTTTCCATCTACAGTGGTTTGTGTTGGTCCCTTGGCCTGTCCATGGCTTGGGAGCAGAGGAGACACATAAGCTCCAGCAGCCAGCATGGATTTTTGGTGCATCAGGCCATTAAAAGCAGCTATTTCTGTGCTACTTGGGATGTGAAGCTTGCAGGCTCCCTAGCCTCCAGGGACAACTGAATAAAGGACGTTATACCCTCGGATCTTCCTGTACCAGTTCTTTCCTCAGCACGAAGATACTCAGCAAAATAGCTGTGCAAGTAATACTTTGAGAAACAAAGTGCCACAATACATTAAAGAGAACATTGTGAGCATGATCAGAAGTGAAACCATGCAAGCAAAGCAGAGGAGAGCTCTAGGCAAAAACAGCTACCACTGGGTCCTTGGCCCTGGGAGTGTGTTTGTGCCCAGGGCAGGTGACAGCAGGGCTGTGGGGCTCAGGCAGAGGTGTAAGGAGCAGAGGGAGAGCCCAGGGCTGAGCAAAGAAGGGCTGAGCAAGCAGTGAAGGCATGCAGGGCATTTCCTAGCCCTGCTCCCAGCTCTACATTCACACAGTCTGTCCCCTGGGACACTGGTGCACAATACCTCTAGTGCCTCCCAGGGCCTGTGACTGACTGCTGAATGGATGCATCAGCCATCTGGAAAAGAACTGCCTTCTGCCTGAGTGTTGCCATCTCTTGGCTATTTGGGTCATGCCCATGTGACTCTTCCTCCCGTCTCCATGGTTCTGAGATTCTGTGCAGGTCCTGGCAGTGCTCCAAGCAGCACCATCTTTTGTTTGTTCTATTTTCCATGCCCAGGCAAAAGTCTTGGTACTGCCTACAGGTATCAATACCCTCCTTGAAAAAAACACCAGTTCTATTTTTACATGTCTGTCACCCTGCAGTTCCTGAATGCCAGCCACATGCTCACCTTCAGAAAGGGCAGGCTGTTTTATCAAGTGGGCTGAGGTTTGTGGGTTTTTGGTTTGGGGTCTTTTGTTGGAAGGGTAGGGTGAAGCTGCAGGACTACAAAGAAACCAAAAAGATGTATCTCTTCATTTAACCCCTTTTAAACCTGCATGAAACTTCTGACCACCTCACCTGGTTGTTAAGGCCTGTACTTCTGTCACAGACAGAAACAAAACCCTGAGTGACAACATTCCTGAACCAGGAAATTTTGATCTCTTTATTGCCTGTACCCAAATGTAATATCTTCTAACATTTCATTTGAATTTGAGCAGCAGATACTAGAGAGGAAAACAAACCCAACTCTTTAAGGTAAGACTCAGATTAAATCTTTCATTTTACACTCTGTGCAGATTTTATCTCCTAAATATTTGATATTATCCTTTAAATGCCTACTTCCTGGCTCTTCGTTTTGCAAGTGATGAGAACATATCTAGTCTAGCAACTCTGTATCTTCTGAATAGATCACACTGCATGTGCTTGTGCTGGCAGTCGTTGCTTCCTTGATGGAGGAAATTAAAGGAATCAAGTTTTTCACCATCTTGGTGATAAGAGAAATTCAATACCTTCATTGCCTACGCAAGCAGAGAGTCTCTTTTTAATCACATAGTACTAAAAGCAAATGAGTTTACCTCCAGATCTCCTACCATGGATTCATAACACATCCCACATTCATCAGATAGAATAATGAATAAATAATGTAGGAAAAATGCTTCTAGCTATGAGTGGCATCCTTATTACAGGAACACATAGCATTTCAGACTCAAGAAATCTGAGGAAACTCACTGAAATGAGTTCTAAAATAGCTGCCATAAAAATTCACAGAAGGCTGGTGTGATACAGAGGTGGCTTCTTCCCACCAGAAGCATCAGCAGGCTGAGAGCAACTGGAAAATCTGCTGTAAGTGAAACACATAAATAACAGCAGTGAGATCCAGCAGGAGCACCTCACACCCCATTCTGCTCCTGGATTTGCTGGGCAAAGGAGACGAACTCACTTCAATCCTTGCTGTGGGGCACCAACCCAGCTGCTGGCCCTCAGTCACACAATAGTTGGGCTTTTATTACTGCACTTTAATTACAGTGTGCTCAGAAAAAGAGAGCCTCTCCATCCCTAATTTCCACACCTGCTGGATAAATCAGCGATGGAATGCCAGCCTCACATGAAAACTCCCTGGCTTCAGCCTCAACAGTGGCACCAGGAGCCAGTGCAGCTGGCTTTTATTGGTATTTTTAGGTTGTGATCTGGGGGCTGCATAGCCGTTTCAGCTTTCTTGGGCCTCTCTCAGCCCCTTAGGTGACGAGGGGTCTGTCCCTGGCACATACTGCAGGCAGCTCAGCTGGTCTGGTGCGGCAGAGCCGAGGAAGGGGTGTGCAGGGAGGTGCTGCTGTGCAAGGAAGAGTTGCTGTGTGCATTGCCCCATCACCCTGTTGCTGAGCTATACTGCTCTGGCAGGGCTTGCCAGGGATGACAGACAAAGCAACAAAGTGGAAGCACTAAAAAAAGCCAGTCTCAAAATTAATGCATTCTGTAGAGGCAGTCATTTATCTGATGTTGGGTTTTGAGCAGTGAAATGAGTAAAGACAATAAATGAGGAGAGAAATTTAGTGTAAGTAGTTTGTAAGTCATTCAGTGAGAACCTACGTATCTTTGCATGCAGAAAAGTTCTCATAGCAACCAGCTTTGTAGCACTAGCCTTGATCGTGACAGTTTTGTGTATTTTCAGCAAATCTCATATGTCTTTTGTTGGTTCTCTTAAAGTAGCTGTGGCATGTAGGCATCTTCCTGACAGAAGCAGAGCTGCTTCACTGCCCTCTGCCTCCCAAAGTACTGGTGAAAAGAGTTATGTGTCCCTAGCTAGAGTTACTTGAGTCAGTTGTCCCAAGACAGTGAATCCTTCACAAACTTCCATTTGTATTTGGGTAATTAATCAAATGATTTATCTGTTCCCAACACTTGCAAAATAGCAGCAATACCATAAATCAACCACTCCTGCCTTAATACACTTCAAATCTTACATTTCCCAACTACCAGTTGACTGGATATGAAGGAGTAACATCACATATGAGCAGAGTGCTCACTGTTGGTGGAAAGGAGTGAGATGATCCTCTGGGATGCTGCAACTCTGACTGAAAGGATGAAAGACCTGGAAGGCCATTCGAGTTGCAAAGTAAGAGCAAAGGACTGAAAAGCTATTTGCTGCTTGATGTATTCTGTATTTTCTGCACAGAAAATTGTATTTTTGGCAAATAGAGTCAGGGTGTCAGTGTATGGGGATTGGGTCATGTTGTCTGAGCCTTCTGCACAACAGTCTTTGGACTGAATCACCTCAGCTTTTCATTTACAGACTGTGAGAATCCAAAAGGATTTTTTATGTCATTCCAGTTGAAATAAAACCCTCTCCTTGCTGAAAATTAATTATTGAGTGTTCTGCTGCTTTATAATATATTTATGTGCTCTTGGGAACCTCTTTGTTCCAAAGTGCAGAAAGCAACATCTTAAACGCAGCTCAGGCAAAAGAAGTGCCCAGCTCTGCTTTGTGATCCTTTCCTGCATGCAGATCAGGAGGTGATGCCATCCACAGGCAGTGGGCACTGCCCACAGAGGGTATGCCTGCATCTCCTGAGCACTGGCTATGAAATGGAAGATAAAGAGAACCCTGATGTTTAGGATGGGCTGCTACTCCTATGCAAAGTGCTTTGCTCAATATGCTTCCCTCAAATTCAGGTTAAATGAATACAGTGCAAGGCTGCAAGGAGCTGTATTCTGTATTCTGCTGAGGTTTCTAACTGGGCTCATCCCCATGGCAATTGCACCTTCCAGGGGCACGGCAGGCACTGTGGCTGGCAGCTGCCATAGCCCCTTTATTCTTGCCTCCCATCCCCAAAGGGACA
The DNA here is from genome assembly GCF_047830755.1 of Zonotrichia albicollis. NCBI lineage: Eukaryota > Metazoa > Chordata > Aves > Passeriformes > Passerellidae > Zonotrichia > Zonotrichia albicollis. The sequence goes on from NC_133819.1 coordinate 94,749,000, forward strand.
AATGTGTGCAGTGGAGTGTTTTGGTGACCTTTTTGCTTCTGTATTGTGCAAGGTTTTTTAAATGAATGTAATTGTACTGTCATGTATATGTTAGGAAAGGCCAGCTAAGAGCCAGAAGAGTCTGGGCTGGGGACTGGATCACAGAAACTCCCCAGCTCTTGTAGCAGTCCTCTCCACCAGCACAAGCCAGCCACTGAGGAACACGTGTCCCTGCCTCAGGTGGCTTTGCTCTGCTCATGGGGAGCAAGCAGCTGAGGGGTGACAGCTCACCCACAGTCAGGTCTGACAGATGGAGGCTATCCTGGGCAGCAAAGCTTTGCTCTGCCTTCCCAGTTTCCAGGAAAGAGGGCTTGAGCAAGAAGGATTCGTCACCTCCACTTGCTGGAGCTCGCTAGAGCCAGGCAGAATCACTTGATTGTGACTGAAGGTGAGAGATGAAGGAACAGGAGAGCATGGGCTGTAAGCTCAGTGTATTGCTGCTCTGGTAGCTCGCTCTCACTCTCAAAAAGCAATAAAAAAAGTAAAATCCACAAACTCTCAGGGCTGGGTCAGTCCTTCTGTTGCTGTTATGCTGTTAACATATTTTGTGATCCTCCTACGCTGAGTTTCTTTCTTGTTATGCTTAACCTTGACCACTAAGGAAAAAAAATCATCTAGCAACTTCAAATTCAGTGATTCATTCCACAAGTTACTGCATTTTCTAAAATACAATCTACTCTAAAGTCCTAATTGGAGGCTTATAGCCTGCCTCAAAAGTTTGCCTTTGGCCTAGAAAATGGAAGCAGCTGTATTCAGACACACTTACAGAGCTGGGCTTGCAAACATAGCAGTGATGGACTGCTTAACTGAATGCTAAAGCAACTGGGGACCAGAGGGGATTTCATTAAAACCTCCAAGAGAGGCCTTTTGCTTTGCTTTAATCAGTCACTAATCCCCAGGTGTGGCACAGGAACAAGTGGGCGCTCTGGGAAGAGGTGTTTGGGTGAGTTGGCATTAGGCAGAGTCCCAGCCTTGTGGTGCAGGGAGAGTCAGAACCAGGCCATCACTCTGACAAGGCACTCAGAGGGAAAATCTCACTAAATATGAAGAAATAAAGATTAAAACTCTGTGGAGGTTTCATGTATGACAAGGCTCGTACATGTATGAGAAAATTCCTTCAGGTATTTCCTTCCCACCTCCAGTTCCCTATTGCCCCCAGCAACATCCTCCCTGCAACTTGTCTGCTCCAGTCATCATCTGCAGGCTAGAACAGCATACTTTTTGGGTGGAAATAACATTGCTCAAATGCTAAGAGGGGGAAAAACATCATTATTTGCTTTTAGGAAGGAAAACACAGCAAAACCAAAGGGCTTGGATTCACTCAACTCTTTATTCAAAATGCAAGCCCTGAATATCAGCTCGTGAGAGTAACCAGGTTTGGTTCATGGCCAGCTGCATAGGCCTGGCTGTGTTTCAGCCAGGGGGCTTTGCCTGCTCCCCCTGCACAGAGGAGCTGTGTGCCTCTGGAGGAGATCCCCCCACGTTTCCCACGGCAGCCTCTGTTTGCACAAATAACTTCCCAGGCAATGCTGGCCACACCTGGAAACCCTAACATAAGTTTGTCTGCCGAGCATCTTTCTTTAGTATCTTCTAAGTCTTAAATTTACCAGAAAACTTGCCAGCAAGATTCAGAGACCAGATTGAGATTAATTTAAAATCTGGCTGACAAAAGAAGGCTCAGACGGAGCCAGCGCTGCACTGAATATGTCACCAGCTGCCTTTCTTCTTTGCTCTGCTCCAAAAGACAGCCTATCTACTTCAAACAGGCAGCCTTCCTTTTCCACCTTCTCAGATGTTTTTAAGCAACCTAGTTTCACTGGAGAGCAGTCCATGGGGGCTGGGGATTCTTACTTTGAAAATGTGAGACCTTCTGGGCATCAGCCACCAGGAGAGTGCCAGTCACCAAAAGCAGGCGGGTTTGGAGGCTTACCAAAGCTGCTGCAGAGGCAATTCTCCACGGGGAGAAGAAAGGTTCAGAAATTGTTCTCAGCCAGCTTGGTCCACACTGTGAAACCCTTGCAAAAAGGAAATGGTCTTCCTACGTGTCAGTTTTGACATTGCCATCCTGTTTCTTTCTGCATTTCAGCATGCTAATTGCTTGGAAAGGTGGGGGGTAAAAGATCTTATACTTAGATCTTTGTGTAGGTGCTGTTGCTAAGATGCATGAGGGAGAAAAAAAGTTCCTTTTTTCTTTTGATTTTATTCCCATCCTGGCCATACTCTGCAGAGGAGCAGGGAGGAGGAGGGGTACCGTTCCCTTGCACACCAGCCCAGGGTCTGGCAGGAGGGAAGGGTGCTGTGGCAAGGGGCAGACACCTGTGAGAGGTGGGGAGAGGCTCTTCCTGGGGCTCTGCCTCACACCACAGGGGTGACAAAGGCAAGCTGCTGTGTCCTGGGTAACACCCACTGCCACTCCTCACTCTGCTGCTCCATCCTTGCCATGCTCCGTGAGCAGTATCATCTCTCTGCCCATCTCTAGGACTGTGAAGTCAAATAGAGATAAAATATACTCTCCCCTCACCCCCAAGTTTTTTCACAGTGTTTTTTGCAGCACTCTGTGCAGAGAGCATGAAGTAGGGCATGCCAGTGTGGTCTTCCACAGTAGCTGCTTTGTCAGTCAGTGTAGATCAATACTTTGTTGTCACAAATTTCTTGTTTCTTCTGCACTTCTGAAACCTGTGTCGAGGCTATTAGAGTAACCATAACACTGTCCTGTCCTAGAAGAAAGACCCTCTCCAAAGGGATATACTGTTTGTTTCTGGCTTTCCTTCTTTTTGACCAACTTGTTATTTTTCATTAGCCATGAATATTATTTCTGAATTTCCTGTTGTGTAAAATACTAAAATTCATTATCATCAGACTGAGCCATTGTCTGTTTACTGTAAGAAACTAACTCCACAGTGCACTGCTGTTTAGAAGAACCGCATACTGGCTTCAAAATGTGTGTGTGCAGTCTCTAAACAAGAGTTAAACATGATAGAGAAAGAAAATTCAGGAGATGCAAACAGGAAGAAAAGTAATTGCATGAAGTGCCACATTTTGCAGAAACTCTTGTTGCTATTTTTACTTTTTCTGTGTTGTACCGCTCCCTCTGAAGTTGCTCTCTCAGCAAACAGGACCAGGATGAAAGACAGGCTGATTAGCAAAATCAAGGCTGCTGAAGAATCACTGATGCAGTGGGTGGTGATCCTCCCCTGAGCCAGCTAAGCATTAGTGCAGCAGTGCAGCAGGAGGGACCCAAAATCCTGGCCATGTACAGACAATGGAAGGTTTTAGGTACCTTCTATGAGTAAAGTCTGTTTGGGATACCATAGCCAACAACTGTCATTATTTAAAGGTGGAAAATGTTTTCCTGTCTATAACTACTTTATATTTTCAGGGTAGAGAACTGCAGATGCATGCAAATGTTTGCAGAGATTTCCTCATTCCAAGGTACTCCACAAATGCTATCATTGTTTGTCCACTCAGCTGCCAGAACCTCTTCCTGAAAGATGTGGATGTGGAAAGTAGTGAACCACTTTCTCTTGAAGGACCTCAAGTCCACATTCCTTCAATTGACTCCCCTGTGTTTGCAGGGAAGGCAGAACTGACTGTTGCTCTTTGGTTAAAAGCAACAAAACCCAAAACTGCCAAATAAGTGTGCTTGGTCATTACACTTTTTCTGAGCTGCTAATCACTTCAACAAATTGCAGAAAGGGAGACAGTGTGCTAAAAATATTTTTTTTTTTAAATCCTCTTTTCTGTCCTACTTTGTAGGAGCAAAAATGAAGCAATCCCACCAGGAGAGCTATTACCAGCCCTGTGCACATCCAGCCCCTGCTCATGCCCATGCCCTGTACCACTTGCTCAAGGAGGAAGGCAAACAGGGCGGGGATGCCTTGCAGGGCCATTTCCTTTACCACAGGTTCCGTTCCCAGCTGTGCTTTTTCCTAGGGCTTCAGATAAAGGAGAAGTAAATCCTGCTGTTGCAATTATTCAGAGAACTCGGTCCCAGAGTGTTACCAATGTACCAAGAGGCTGCAAACACAAAACAGGGACATTTTTCAGAACAATTTCTCAAAAAGCTACCCGAAATACAGAACAGAATAAGCCCATCTCAATTTAACCTTTTTTTTGTCCTTAATGAAAGTGTTCTCCTCTGCTGATACATGCACAGTAGGCAATATGAAAGCTTATCCATCCTTTGGAAGCAGCTCCTTGTTTTACCAAAGCCAAGGTGCTCCAGTTTTAATACAGCCCTACTGCTGAGTGTGCCATGGCCACCTGCAGTGTATGGGTTGGAACTGGGAAAGGATCAAAAGCTTGAGTGCTCAAATTGCCACTGTTTAGGATTAAATGCTCAGATTCCCTGGGACCTTGGCACCAGGTGTCAGGGACACTTGGCCTGGGAGATACCACCTAAGTCAGGGCCAGTAGCAGCAAAAGTTTCACAGAAAACGGACTGGGCTTGAAACCAAACTACCTCACTGGTGAAGCTGATATTACACCATCTTTGCCATTACCTGTGTGAGCTACAATGAAGCAATGCCTCCCTCCAAAACAGAGGAAGTTCAAGGTTTAGGGCTGTTTCAGCTCTTGGAGATAGAGAATGTGTGTTAGTGAAACTTTCCCACCTGACCACTCAGATGCCACTCTGACAGTAACACTCCCACTGCCCAGGATTTAACTGCTGAGACCAAAGCCCTTTCACAGGGGAAGTTCCACTGAACCAATGGGTCCCCCATTTGGTCCCATCCACACACCATGCTCACACAGACAAGTTTCCCTTGTCCCTTCAATCCTGAGTATCTCCTAGCAAAGTCCCAGACATCTGCCTTCTTTGAGTAATTTAATTGTGGTGCTGTGGCATAATAACAGCTCAAGCCAGGGGGGCAGGGGGATCCCTAACAAAGGAATTCCTGGGCTTTGATACCCTTACAGTCTATGCACCCACTCTTCACACTGCCTGAATTTCATACTCCTGCATGCAGCAGCTTTATTTGCAGCAGCAATTCCTTATGTCCACTTGTCTCTGCTAAGTGCTGTGCAAGAGAAATGTTAAACAGTAATGTATAGCATTTTAGGGACTGATGAGAAGAATGCATTTTAGGCAAGGGGGAAATGCTGAGACTTGGCAGTGTCCTGGAGATGGAAGCAGCTGCCTGAGAGAAATGCACTCTTGCTCCTTTGGGAGCAGCCCCGGGCAGGGTCTGAGCCATCTCACAACTGAAGCTGCCCATCTCACCCACAGTTTGCCCGAATATGGGAGAATGTCTTTAAAAAACACCCTTTGGCAAGGGAAAAAAACCCACACTGTCTTGCAAAATACCCAAGATAAGGTCTTCAAGAATAATCTCCCAGAAGCAGAAAGAACGCTGCTGGTTGGAGCTGGAAGAAGCAAAGACTAGGGGAGAAGACCAGCTCCTGAACTCCTTCCAGTAGCTGGAGAAACTGGAAACATCATGTACACAATGAAGTAAAAGCCACTTAACTGAATAGTCCACAGGCAGGATTATTAATGTGAAGGAAAGGCAGATCATCCACAGACATCGTTTATTTGATAGACCTGAGAGTTTAAAATAAATGACCTGGGGCTTTCACTCTATTCCCAATAGTCTACCTAAAGGAAAAGAAGGGGAACTCATATATTTTTTGAAATATTACTAAAATATGTTGTGAATCACCTTTCACTATCCTTTGCCTGGGATGGAAGACATGCAGCTGAACAATGAGATTACTTGCTTGCCTGTATTTCCTCCAACACCCAAGGTAGTTAGTATTGGAGAAAAAAAGTATTATTAACAAAAATTATGGTAGAGAAAATTGAGATGGCCCTGTGGCTTTGGCATAGGCTGTAGAATATTGTCCGGACCTCCTGGGTCAATTGTAAAATTTGTTCACATTGATAAAAGTGTTATATAGTTGATATCTGACCTTTCCTAAGACATAAGGTTGTGTTGCCTAGCAGGATTGAGCACAGTTGTTAGTTATGCTGGGGATAGCAAGCTCCCATATTATTATAGCATTCAGACTGCTTCTCTTTAACAATTTATAGAAATAACCTGAGGTACTTCTGAGAGAAACCCATGGGATTTAATCATCTAAGGATGAAGAATCCATCCTCTATTCTTTGCTGATGACAATGACCTCACTGGATTACAGAGGAATAGGTGACAAAGAGCTAGGAAAAAAGAATGAACAAACAAAAGCAACCAGACATGAAGATTTCTTACAGAAGGAGAAAGATAGCAGGGATACTTAAATTGCTTGAAATAGCAAAAATATTCCCATCCCAGTCAAGAGCCACTGGAATGTGCTGGACCCCTCAAGCAGTGGGAAAGTTTAGCACTTGGCTAAGTGTCACTGAGAAATAAATTTAACAAGTAGAAATCCAGTATTACTCAATAGCTGCTCGAGCAACACAGCACTGAGTCTAACGTCAAGAGATCCCCTATTCCCACTGGCCTCCCCTAAGACTTCAGAATCAATCATTCTTATATTATTCCCAATAGCTACATTTCTGCTGTGTTCTTCAAAAGCCTTGGATGTGCTTTGTAGGTTAAAGCAGCACTCTGATTCACTCAGCACTGACTCACCCAAGCACTGTCTTTTGTTGCTTCACTGTCTTGGCTGTTGGAAAGTGGTTTTCCCAAACTTACTTCTTCCTATTTTCTGCTTGTTTGCTACCTAATCTGCCTCCTCATTTGCTTCCTCCTTTCTGCAGCCTCACTTCCTGACACCTTGTTCACAACAAAGGTGAAGAAGAGGGCTTGAGTACTGCTCTTATCTCCTGTATTTGTCCTCTCTCCCTCAAATTGAGTAGTTACAGTTTGTTCAATCTTTTCCTTAATTTCCCATTTCCTAGCCCTCAGAACAGTCTGGTTGTTCCCCTCAGGAACATCAGCCAACAGTCTCTATCCTCCTTGAAATGAGATGTCTGAGAGCAGTGTCCGCCTTGGCAGAGGCCTTATTAACCTCAAACACTGCCTGAATACTTTGTGTCTCTGCCTTTGATCACACCTGATGGCAGCTGTCTGCTGGTTTTGGGTGCTGAACCCCCTTTTGCTGTCTCCTGCCTTCTTTCTGAAAACATGCTACTAAAGTAGCTGTCCCTCAGCCTGCATTTATAAGGATTATTCCTACTGGAGCATAATACTTCACAGATCATTCTCTTGCATTTAATTGTTTCCAGACTGCTTCTCCTGTTTGTAACTATAAGCTTGAATTTTGATTCTGTCCTCCAGTGTACATATTCTGGGAAACCTGGCATCTGCAATTGTAATGAGTGTGATCATATCTATTCTGGGATATTAAATATCATCTAGGATATTAAAGTATATATTGAATAATACCAGATCCAAGGCTGAGCCCTGCAAAATCATGCTTGACCATTTTCTTATCTTTTGATAATGAGCCACTTGGGAACTACTTAACTGAGTACAATTTTCAAGATTGTATTCATTCTGTAGGGGTTTCACCCAGCATGGTTTGCTTTCCCCCTTTGAACTGAAATAATATTTTGCTATGAGGAGATAATAGGCCAAGTGATACTGGAATGAAAAAATGCTGTCTTGGAAGAAGCCAAAGTCTCCTTTGATGTGCTGGTGGGATGTGCTAGGTGTTGTCGATTGCAGTGTTGTGACACTTGAGTGCACACAAATGCCACTCACCCCTGGGCCATGCCAACAAATGCCACTCACCCCTTGGCCATGCCATGGGTTCCCTGCTCACAGCAGGGTGGGGAACATGAATGGACACCAGTAGGGCACCAACACCACGTGTGCCATGGTTCCTGCTCACTGCTGTGTGTGTCTGCTGGGGAACTGAGCAAAAGGCTGATGTACTACAGGGATCCCAAGAACCACTGTTCTGTCTGCTGTGGGAATGGTTCCTGGAACCAGCCCTTTTTTCAGCTCTCCAAAATCCATGGTGTATATTTCACAGCCTTGTGAAGATTTGTGCACAGGGCTCTTAATGTCTGTGAAGTTGTTTGCTGTGAGTCATGTCTTCTACTGGCCTGGCCTGCTGACTCTCCTTCTGGACAGTAAAAGGGAGAAATTCTCCCAGGTTTTCTCTGGAACTGAATATCCCTACTTGCAAATTAAAAAAAAAAAAAAAAAAAAAAAAGTGCTTAGATTTTTTGGCAAAAAAAGTACAAAAAGTTTCAAGAGCTGGAAAGAAAAAATTATACTAAGCTCACTCAGGCACTGACACAGACTGTCTAAACAAAATCTATGTCCCTGGAGTCCCTGTAATTTGCAAATGAGTTAACAACTAAATAAGTTATTGTAACTCTATTTATCAGGTTTCTGAGGAGCATGTTTTGCTGGAGGACTGACACTGCAGCAATATCCAGAGCAAAACTTTTCAAGTATTCCAAATGCAGATGAACACTCACTTCCCCAAACTGACCAGTGTCAGCCACCTTCTTCTACATTCTCTTTCATACTGTCTCCACCTCAGAGTCACCTGCCCTTCCTTCATCACTTCTTCCCCTTCTTTTTTTTCCATGTAGATTATCCCATCAAATGTAATCTTCACTCCCAAAACAGCCTCAGAGGGGCTATTTAGAGCCCTCAAAGCAGGGCACTAACCACCCCTGTGATCTGCAACTTTCTGTATCCTGAGAATCTTTCTAGTGCTGGAACAGGAGGAGATGTGAATAGGGCAGAGCTGTTTCAGACACAGAAAATGGCCAGCTCATCTCTCCTGCTGCTTGTGGAGGTGTTGGTAACTTGAGGCAGAGTTGAATTAAAACACCCCCAAAACTTCTAAATGGCACATTTTTTTACACTTCTTTTTCATTAGGAATGGCTTTTAGTATTTGGAGATAAAGCATCAGAATGCTTGACTTTTTCCTGGATTAGAAATCTTAATAAGGGGAAGAAGAGTAATGTTGGAGTAATTTGAAGAAGCTGATGTAGAAGTTGTCTCTTTTTGCTTGATCCACCCTTGTTTTTGACATTTCCCCAGGCTCCCCTGCCTTTTGTTGACAGGTTCTTAGAAAATGGGTGTTGGCTTTATCTGAGAACAGCATCAGATGTGGTTACATGAAAAATACGCAGGTGAGAGTTTTGCAGTGGATGCAAAATTGATTGGGGCTTTTATTTTTGGTGTGGGGTGGTCTTTAAGAGCCAACAGGTGAAAAGAACTTACTGTGTTTCAGAGCATCTCAACAAGTAGGAGAAAAAAATACTTCTTGTGGGTACAGAAGGGAAAAACCCCAGATATGCTACAAAACAAAGCAGGGAGGAAGTCACTTTGTTAGGCTGATGGTTGAGATCAGTAAGCAGCAAAGACAAACTGCCAGGCCAAAATCCTGCTGCCCCAAAGAGAAAGATGGAGCAGGGGGAAGGGAAACCTGGGCATCCATGTGAGGTGGACTGCTTTTGTCTGTGTTAATTTATCCTGTCTCAAGGGAAAGGGCACTGTGCTCCCCTGGGGAACAGGTCTCTGGAGGAGCATCGCATGCTGCGAGCAGTGCAGGTGAGGCTGCTGTCAAGGGATGATGTGGCAAACGGGAAGGAATCAAAGCAACTCCTCTTTGTGCATCTGCAATGGAGGCTGAGTCATTACCATTCATCACTAGCCCGACTGGTGTGTTAATTCTGGTGACAGTTGTTTTCGGGAGAGAGGACAGCTTTTGATGCCTTTTAATTCCTGAAAATAAAAGAAAAAAGGGCTGTCAAGGTAACAGGCATCCGGAGAGGCTGACTGAAGACAGTGGGTAAGGAAATAGCTTTAAGTCCCAGGGAAATGCAGCATAAAAACGGAGCTGCCACAATAACCAGGACAGTGTGGCTTGCTCCTTCTCATTTCTGAAGGAAGCAGCAAATGGCTAAAACTTCCCATGCCCAAGTTACAAATGACCTCCAATTGCAGGACAACGCAGGAGAGTTACAGCTGCAATATTTGCTCTGTCATTCTTCTTGCTGGGCTGTCTTTCTGATTTGAGTATTCATATCTGCATTTGTAGCATCATTCGTCTTGGAACTTATACTAGTCAAGCCCAGAAACCTCCCTCAAGAGAGCAGAAGCCTCTTCTGGCCCCAGTCCTCAGAGGCTGACAGGCTCCACAGCACCCTGGGGCAGGTTAGCCATTGACTTTACAAGGGCTCAAGATTTCTGCCAACCATTTCCTGCTGTTTCAGGGAAACCATGGGCAGGGCTGCCCATTGCCAGCAGTAGGCCTTGCCAGGAAGCTTTAAGACAAGATGCACCTTGTGGGTGTCTTTCCTTCAGCACTTCTCCTCTCCCTCACCCCCAGCAGTCATTTCACATGCTGGCCCCACCAGCCTCTGCAAGCTCAGGGGTTCCCAGCCCTGACCATGGGAGGCAGTGCCAGGAGAGGTCCTGTGGGATCTCAGCACCTCAGGACTGAGGTGCCGAGTCACCGAGACCACCCTTGGGGGGCTCAGGAGTCCTGGAATGTTGCCAGAAGTGGCTGGACTTTGATCCTACACAGGAGACAACACTTGTATGAGGATAGGAGGATTTCACCGGGGTGAATGGTGAAGGGATAAGTTAATTAGAGAGTGAAACACAGGGTTTAGGATTTCTGTACAGGGGGGGTTTAGAGAAGTAAGATGGAGGAATTGGGGCGTGTCCTGTCCTTCTTCTTCTTCTCCTCCATCTTCTGTGGTGATGGTGGCACTTTAGGATTGGTTATTACTAAAAGTGCACTGGTTAATAAGGGTGAAAGTTATTGGGGAAAAATGATAAATATTGTATACGTAACTTTGAGTATAAAGATAGGTGACCGCCCCGGAGGGCGGGGAGTGTGCTCATGGCTGGCTGCTGAGCAGACCTCTGTCGGGCCGAGAGAAAATCTTTTAGATAAGCAATTAATAAACACCGAGACCGAAAAAGATTTGAAGCCTCTTCTCATCCTTTGAAGCGCAGGCTGCCCCAAGGCCACCCCGGGCCTCTCCAGGCCATCCAAACAGCCGAGAATCGGACAAGGTCCCAGCCTCCTGTGCCAGCATCCCTTCCCTCCAGACTGATCCTTCTCCTCTGCAGCTTTCATGTCCCTTACTACTCCTGTTTTCATACCTCTCTCTCATTGATTCCCTCTAATTCTCTGCTTCCCCTCATCACCCAATAATGGTGTTTCTCTCTTTTCATCACTTTCTCCATCTACTCAGGACCATGGCAGGGGCGCTGTACTGAAGCAGAGGGATGCTTTCATTGAGTATCATCTAATCAGAGATGGTCCTTGCCTGAAAAAATCATTTCAATAAACAGAGAAAGAAAAAGACTGAGGGAGGATGTCTGGAAAGGAGGAGTGGCTTCCCCAAGGCTGTCCAGCAGGGCCAGAAACAAGTCCTCTTCTCTTGCTCATTGGACCAAGCTGTCATGTCTGCAGGGATTTGAACAAATGTAATTTTAAAACAAAGCCAAGTTTGAGCGGGGCCTGTTAGGTATGGAGTTCCTTCAGGAATCTTGCTGCTGGGGCAGAGGAAGAACCCAGTAGGCAAACCACAGTGCCCCACTAAAAACCAGTCCTGGGATGCTCTTGGCTTTGACCACACCCACCTAGGAAAACACAGCTTCCCAACCCTGGGAAGGCAGCAACTCACAGGTTGTGCAACCAAGACACCTGACGTGACAGCGAGGGGGCAGCATGAGCAGGTGGGATGCAGCACCACTTTGCAGGGACCCTGCACCCAGAGGAAAGCTGTGCCTGAGCTGGGAAGCGTCTTTACACCTTCCTGTGATGGCCAAAGTGCTGCCATAGGATTTGCTAATGGACATGGCCTGGGCTGGGTGAAATCAGGTGCTTCAAATGGACTTGTCCCATCTTTAGTTTAAGTTGTGCAGGGTCTGCAGACACCTGCTGGGAGAGCTTTAAAAAATCCCAACATAATAACTAGAGAGGAGCTCATTATATCTGTGACTCATTGGCCGGAAGCTGCAGTGAACACGGCTGCTGTGCCGGCAGTCTCGCTTCCAAGGGTGTGGTGACACGTGCAGTTACTAGACTGAGAAACTGGTGCTCAGCTCAGGTTTACTGTCATAGCATTCTAACTTCTGATAGCAGAGCTGCCTGTGCTAGGCCCCACAGTGGACAGACATATCCCTGAGGGGACCGCTAAGACAGCAGGGCTATGCAAGGCTCAGACACTTCCTAAAGGCCAAATGTGTTTTTGTACAAGTTTAGAGCAAATTAGTTTGTAGGTAAGGTCCTCTCCTAAACTGAGGGACCTGACACAAAGGAGTCAACTTGCTATATAAAGTTCAAGAAGCACAGTGACAGGACAGACCAGTATGATGCCGAATTAGGAGTGACAGAGATACTCAAATAATATGCCCATTGTTGGCAGACAGCAAGTTTTACTTTGGTGTTGTTCTGTTGCACACCTGATCAGGAAGGTCCTTAGGTTTGGTATTGCACCACAGACTGTGACTCAGGTGAGTGTGACTGTGAGAATCATGTCCCTGCCAAGGCATTTGCCCATGGGACACCTGCCATCACCTATGGTTTCCAGCTTGCCCATGTGTCCATTGCTATGGGCCACCCCAGCGTGGGTGAGAAAGTGATGCCACTGCCATCGTGCTAAAAGAAAAATTAGTTCCATCAACACAGGACAGTGAAAGAGCCTGGGGGTTCCCTCCTGTCACACTGTCCCTGGGGTGAAAGGGAGGAGTTGCTCTGCAGTCCAAGCAGGGCGAGCTGTTTCCAGCTCTACCTCTGCCACCAGAAAACATTCCCATTCATATGCAAAACTTTTAACACCCCGGGCTGACAGAGCTGCCGCTGCTGCGCAGCTATGGCACTCAGCAACAGGGCAGGGTACATTTCAAGCTTGTCCTGCTTCCTCTGCTCTCAAAATCAACTTCTCTCTCAGCAGTAAAAACACCCCACCTCAAAGCTCATCTCAAAGGCTGACTGTAAAAACAGGAGGCGTCATTTGTATGAATGAGATAGTTTTCGTAAGTGCAGATGCGGAAGCTGTTACCACCAAAATATTTAGGAAACTGGTGAAAGGAAACAGTCGAGCTGTAGCACAGGAACAGGTTCAAGCACTCGGCTCTGGCTGCGCCCTGAGCTGCATCCTTGCCACGATGCAGAACTCCCAAGAAGATTTGACTGCACTCGGAGAAGAAGATGATTCCTTTGGGGAAGGTAAAGTCATCTTTTATTAAACTAATCCTTCTCCTACTCAGACTAGAGACCGGTTACTAGCCTGGGTGGTATTTCTTGTGTAAATCTGAAGTTGTCTCTGGGCTTCAAGGTCACAGGGTGACCAGACTCTTTTTCTCTTTAGAGAATGGAGAACAAAGGGACCATAGATACAATAAAAATACTTTCACACTGGTTCAGCAGCTTCTAGGAAGTTACTGCAGAAGAAAGCTAGGGGGACACCCAGTGTACTCTCTACAGTGGCTGCACTGTGCAAAGTAGCACATAGGGCATTCAACAGCACAGATGCAGCTGTGGTTAAAGTGGTAGCAGCTCTTTACTGAGCTAAGGGTGACCTCCTACTTAAATTATCTGAGCAGAATTAGCATTCTCCTCTCCAACTGCCACAACCTGAGATACAAAGCCAGTGTCATAACTTCTTATCCCTAAAACTGCTTCTGCTTGTGCTTGTTTCCTGTTGCTTGCATTCTGTACCATCATTTACATGTGTATTGAGTACTATCAAGTCAAAATAGCAGAAACACAGATAAGAGGGCCCAGAGGAGGACGAGGAAGAATCTGGCCCATGGTGTTCAATTTCTGCCGTTGCTCACTGCTCCCCTTTGCACTTGAGCCAGGGGGAGAACTTGCTCATGCAAATCTTCTCCCAGCCCCCAGCCCTCCACAGTTTCTAAGGGAGTTGAAGGCACAAAAGGCTGCCTGGATCCACTCCAAAGACTGTGAACCTTTAAACTCACTTTCAGCACAGCTTCAGCAAGCCTCATTTAAACAAAGCTCAGCTGCGGTTGGTATGGAAAACTTAGCAGTGAATAGTGCCAAATCAAGTTATCTGAGCCTCAGTGAAAGGCATCAGCTCAGAAAAGAAAGCAGTCTCAATGATGTTCTCTCCGTACTCAAATACATTTCTCACGTCTCTATGCCCCCACTTCTCACCCTGTATCCCAGTCTGGGCTCAGAAGGGCAATGAATTTGCTGACAGGAGAGGTCAGTGCATTTGCATTGTGGAAGAAAACCTAGTAGTCCAGGAAACACCTCATGCCAGTGGGCAAATCAACTGGCACTGAAAGTACCCCATTGCATTTGCTGCATCCTGCATTCAACAGAAGTGGATGCTGCTTCCCAGGATAATCATCCACGTGCTCTGACTTGATATGGACATTTGCAATTGCTCTAAAGAGCCAGTGGGTTTTTAAGCTTATTTGCTGTTTCTGAAACCTTTAGCTCATGTTCTTAATCAGAAATGTTTAAGGGAAGGAGAGAAATGTGGGCAGGTTAGTCGACATATATATTGTGTTATCTGAAGGGAATGATACACCACTTCAAAAATCTGTTCCAGCCTCTCAGCTAAGTTGTTTCTGGCAGGGCTGATCCAGAAACAGCTAGAGGAGGCTCTGCTTTTTCAAAGGCAGGAACATTTTAAAAACCTTTCCATGACCCTTCTTGGAGCAGGAGGTTGGAATAGATGATTTTCTGAGGTCCCACCCACCTAAAGTATCCTACGAGGCTATGAGTTGGTGACATCCTCTTCGACTCACCTACGTGTAACTGGGAACAGTTGTATCCCAGCTGCTCTCTCAGACAGAGATTGTTGGCTCCCAAACCTGCCAGCTGGAGAGCCCAAACAACACAGGCACAGTGCTAGACTTCCCCTTCAGTCCCCTCTCCTCGCTGTTGAATGGGTTAGCAAGGAAGCATTAGCTTTCTGGCTGCTATTTCTGGAGCGCTGCTGACCCTGGAGAACCCGGAGCGCTCCCTGGGGCTGGGCGGGATCCGGGCGGGAGCAGCGGGGCCCGTTCGGGTCACAGGGCAGCCCCGCCCCGCTCCTGCTGCAGCCTCAGGCGCCAGCCAAAATTTAGTCACAGCCAAAACTTCGTCGCAGATTTTCGGGCCAGATGGAGGCACTTGTCAGGCACTGAACTCCCAGCTCAGTGCAGACCTCAGCTCTTAGGGCTTGACCTAGTTTTTATTATTTTCCACATCCACCTTGATTTGGAAAGTGATGATGGCAAATCTCTGTCCACCTTTTAAAGTCATCCCAAGGCTTAGCTACCATCACAGTTAAAGACAGCTACATTTTAATTCTTCTAGCACTGATCTGTCTCTGCTTTTTTGGAGTTAGTTTCCCTCCTGTCCAGGAGAGCTAAGATCTCATTATTGCTTGTACATATAAAAATCTCATATAACTATCTACAGGCAATATGCAAACCACTCTCATCCTTTGCCAAGCAGACTGTTACCAATGAGTGTTCACTTATAAAGTTTTAATCTGTTAAGAATTTTCATGGTTTTTGAGACCAGTCCCTTGGAGACATGTGGACGCCAACATGGAGCCCAGTGCTCCAAAACTGTCAGACCAGGGACAAATCCAGAAGTTACATGACGTGTTTACTCATACTTCTTAAGTAAATGTATAATATATCAGGATCAGTCCAAGGATCTGCTGAAGTCCTTTCAGGTTGCAGCATCACATGAGGGTCTGCTCTTCTCAGATTTTTCTCTTTAATCCTCAAGTCTTTCAGATTCAAATTTCTCAGGACAAAGTCAATGTTATCCTGTCAAGATGGCTTATCTCCCTTGCTCCCAGCTATGCCTATACTAAAACCAGATGAATCACCTCACTTCCTCAAGTAGCCTGTTTTCCACTTCTCCAGACATTGTGCCATCTGTGCCATACTCAGTCAATCACTGTTTAAAGTTCCCTTTCAGATCACTGACTTAAAAATAGTTCAGTCCCATGGAGGAGAACCAATCTTTGTATGTCCTCTTTAGAAACTGGTATCTTTGATGATTTCTCAGCTGGGTTATGTGTGTAAAGATCTCATGCAGTACCAAGTTCTGCTTCTTACTGAAGTCTGAGTACACTATCAATACAATTATTTTCTCTAAAATCCTAATGATTGCCACTGATTGTACTCCATCGCCTTTAATTTTGCTTATATGACTTCAACATCAGCTATTCCTTGATGAGGCCAAGGCCACTGCCAGGCTATCACATTATTAGTAACACAACATTATTTACAGCTCCCTGGAATTACTGTGGTGTTGCAAGTTTTCTGAAATATCAACAAGAAGTTCCTAGGATAACTTTTCTCAAAATTACAGTGTTAAACTGTCTTCTGGGAAAGATCAAGGGGGAAATATTTTCCCATTGATATAGATTGTCAGATCTATATCAGTGGGAAAATTGATATTTTCCCACATATAACTGATATTTTCCCACATGCAAACCAAAACATTTGTTGAAAACTTCCATGTTTTCTGCAGCATAATCCATAATGCCACAATTTTTACTTGTCCTTCAGTAGGCATTGCTTTTCCTTATTATACCTTGAAATCGCAAGTCACAAAGCTGGATGTGACAAAATAGGCTAGAACTATCCTCACAAAAATGCAACAGGCATTCAAAGCTTCGAAATGTTCAACCTCAAAGAAACTTTGTTAGCTCTTTCCCTTGTTTTGTAATAACAGTGCCTTGCATTGACATGGTGCTCTCTCCTTCGAGGTTTTGCAGAGATTTTGCAAGTGCTTACGTGGTCTGC
Source organism: Zonotrichia albicollis (assembly GCF_047830755.1). Taxonomy (NCBI): domain Eukaryota; kingdom Metazoa; phylum Chordata; class Aves; order Passeriformes; family Passerellidae; genus Zonotrichia; species Zonotrichia albicollis. The sequence goes on from NC_133819.1 coordinate 94,765,701, forward strand.
AACGTGGTCAGTGTTGAACAGGGCACAGCTGTAATGCGGAAAAGTTTAAAAAATAAATTATTTTAGTCTTTTGAAAGCACGGGGAGTGATAGGTTTAATTTCTTTTAAGCCCTACTCACTATGTTAACTCAAAGCATCTTCAGTTACTTTTAAAACTTTGTTAGGTCAAATACCCACTTTGGGCAAAATGCTGTTTAATTTTTAGTGACTCTAAGTGCCTGGGATTCTGAAGTTATATTTCATTAAAAAGAAATCCCTTCCACTAGCACTAGGCTTCCCCTCCTCAGTGCAGCCTGCAGTGATGGTGTGGATTTCCCCTGGCTCTGTCTAAGATGAGGAGCCAAGCCCAGAGAGTGAGGGGAATTTGAGCACAAGTCACCTCTCTTGGCAGACCCTGGTTTCCCTGGGAGGAGAGCTGAGGGCTCACACAGAGCTGTGATGCCACTGCACCAGCACAGCCTCTGACTGGGACCAGGGGCTCAGCACAGCAGGAGCTCCTGGATCAAGCAGGCACATCCATGAGCAGAGTTTGCAAGCAGTCAGCAAACATGGCCAGCACATCACAGAATCATAGGATATGCTGAGTTGGAAGGGATCCATCAGGATCATCGAGTCCAGCTCCTGGCCCTGTACATGATACCTCCAAGACTCATACCTTGAGTATGACTCAAGTGCCCAAGAGCATTGTTCAAATGCTTCTTGAACCCTGTCAGGCTGGTGCTGTGACCACTTCCCTGGGGAGCCTGTTCCAGTGCCCAGCAACCTTCTGGGTGAAGAATCTTTTCTTGATATCCTGCCTAAACCTCTCCTGACTCTACTTCATGCAGTTTCTTTGGGTTCTGTCACTTGTCACCACAGAGAAGAGATCAGTGCCTGGCCCTCCTCTTCCCCTCACAAGGAAGTTGTGACTGCAATGAGATTCAGTCTCCTTTTCTCCAGGCTGAACAGACCAAGTGACCTCAGGTGCTCCTCCTATGGCTTCCCCTCAAGGCCCTTCACCATCTTCATAGTCCTCCTTTAGACACTCTCTAACAGTTTAATATCTTTTTTATATGATGGCACCCAGAACTGCCCCCAGCACTGGAGGTGAAGCCACCCCAGCTCAGAGCAGAGCAGGACAATCCCCTCTCTTGCCTGGCTGGTGATGCTGTGTCTGATGCCCCCAGGACACCCCTGGCCCTCCTGGCTGCCAGGGCAGTGCTGACTCAGGTTCAACTTGCCATCAACCAGGTCCCTTTCCACAGCGCTTCCCTCCATCCTTTTGTTCTCTAGTCTATACACACAACCAGGGTTGCCCCATCCAAAGTCCAGAATCCAGCACTTGCCCTTGTTGCGCTTCTTACAGTTGGTGATTGCCCACTCCTCTGATTTGTCAGGGTCTCTCTTCAGGGCCTGACTGCCCTTAAGGGCGTCAACAGCTCCTCTCAATTTAGTGTTGTTGGCAAACTTGCTTGGTATTCCTTTGAGAATTAGGTCCAAATATTTTGTTAGCACCCTATCTACGCTGAGAATGCACAGAAAAAGTAGAAATTAAGCTGTGATTTATTGCAGATCTTTTCCTGCAACTGCTCTACACTGACCTCTCCTCACACGTCCATTTCCCACTTCCTGTGTATGCCCTCTGGTTGTACATGGGGTAGCCATAACCTCCCTGTCAGGTCAAAGCCCACACAAAATCCTATCAGTGTTTCCAAATAATGGGGTAGAGAAACCAACACTGTCTTTTTCATTACATTCATTAAGGGTGTGCTCCAGTTCAGTAGACCAGAGCCCCATTTTAGATGGTGCACTGCACAGAGTCAGAGTCCCAGGGCCCTTTCCTTGCCCAGGCCTGACATGCTCCTTCTGGCATACAGATACATTCCAGCACTGCTGCCCATCAAGGCTCCTGTGAGAACAGAACTGCATCAAATGTTTAAGGTGCGCTTCAAAAATGCATCAGATGCCTTTGCATCCTTGTAAAGCCTGCCTGTCCTTTACAAGAGAGAAAAGAGCTTTAGTTCTGGGGTTTGGGACCAGCTCTGAGGCTTAGCTGAAATGAAAGGTAGCTGCTGTACATGATTATGTGCGCTGCCTGCACATAGTGAGGTTAGAGATGTTAGAGAAAACTGAGGATAAAGCCTTGGATGTTAACTTATAGTTGAGACTCTTTATTCAGCAGCAATTCAGGTTAAGCAACTTTTCTCTTTCCCTGAAGCAACACTAGACACTGTGCTTTTCTTGGACATACAACTGCAGTGGCTTGTCAAATGTCACATGGGGCCATCCATGTCACAGCTTGTCTGTGACCCATGGGACTAGTTTTCTTTCCATGCTGTATCTAGCCCTGCTTTGGTGAGACCCCTCAGGTGTGACCCCTCCCCACAGAGTACATCAAAGGGGTGTAACTTTAGGAGAATTGTTTTCTAATGATTCTCATGTGTTCATATCAGTATGGTATTCCAGCAGATGCTCACCTCAGAGATATACAGAGATAATTTTTTTCCTATGTTTTCACCCCAGAGAGTTTGACACGGCTGCTTTTTATCCAGCATACAAGTTCCCAATACTTCAGGAGGCTGTTGTAAGGATGAGCAGCCTTGCAATGTATCAAGCATGGGAGCTTCTCCTTCCTGACTGCTGGGAGACTGCAGATCAGTGTCCTGAAAACATTTACAGGTCCCAGCAGCCCTACTTGTCCTTTTGGCTTATCTCACATTCCTGGAGAAAGTGAGTGCTGTACTCGCTGCAGCCCAGAGGATGAGAAATCCCATCACCAAGGCAACGGTGTCTGCTTCATCCAGATAGATGGATTGTAGTGAGATATTTGGCCTAAAAACTCAGATTGAAGCACCTTTCTGCAGAGCATGATCAGACCTATTTTAACACACAGGACAAGGATGGCAAGGAAAAAAGGGTGCTGCCTTATGGAGCATTTTTGTTATTCCTGTTTACACTAAATGCTCCACTCACCTGCTTCTCACAGCTGCTTCATTCTGGTTGTGGTCCATGGGTGGACTCAGAGTTATGCAGACGGGGGTGAGAGCTTTTTGTGGTCAGAGGAGTCTGTGTGAGATGCCCATCCCCACCCCAGGCGCCCCCACACTGACCCACCCACAGTGCTCTGGAACTTCCAGCTGTCCTGGGCAGCTGGAGCGTTATTTTAAACAGGGCATCGCACTCCATATATGAAGCAGAAAAGTTTGAGCCCATGATCCCCCAAATTAAAAAAAGATTGAAATAAGAGACCCTTTCTGCTTTGTTTTCTCCCGATTTTTTAATTAAAACTTTTGATCTTTTCAGTGCTTCCTTCTCCATTTCTGGAAGGCAGCTTTTTTTGTTCATATCTGTTGATGATATTTCTAGATCACTAATAATAACAACAGTGAGGGGAAAATCCAGGCCAAATAAACAAGTGGCATTTAACCAGCCCTCAGAGAAAGGAGGAAGGTATGTACAAGCTAGAGAGAAACCACTGATCAGGTGTGCTTGGGGCGCCTTCTAAGCTTGCAAAACAAGTGTCACACCAAAGGCTGCAGCAAAGCTGCCTTTTTTTTCCACACATTTTCCCCCTCCTGGTTTTACAGAGCATCTTTACAAAGTTCCAAGAAACACGAGCTTTTTGTCGCTCAGTCCCGTCATTAAATTCACAAAATAAATGTGTCTTGGCCAACGCAAGTGGGTGGCGTAAACAACTTCACCCCTTTAATAATTCGAGGCACAGCTCAGCCGCCTGTGAAATGAGCTTCCGCCTGCCTGGATGCTGAACCAAAGCCTTGTGGCCATGGGTGTGACAGGCACAAAACAAGCGGGTCAGGAAGTGCAGAGTTAAAAGACGAGGAGTGAAAACAGTCTGTGTGTGTGGATGGGGGGGGGAGAGAGAGGGAGAGAGTAGTCAAGCACTTGACAATGTCACAGAGGCCCTAAAAAGTTGATGGTGGGAAGATTTCCCATCCCAATAGTAGGATTTCTTCTATATCTCAGCATTGCTTGTGGGAGTGAGGGGTGTTGTCAGGCCACACAGAATTTTAAGCATTGTGTTGTTGATCTGGCATCCAGGAGCAGGGAAATGGTTTGAAGCAGGGGTTTATGCTGTGAAAGAGTCCCTGATATTCCCGTGTCTTTGGCCACTGGAAAACAGGTGAAGCAAAAGTGCTATGGAAGTCCTGAGCATTAAAAGCTTCAATCTGCATAACTTAATGGGGGCTGGCATTGGCTTTCTGTAGTTTAATTGCAGGTAGTCTGGGAGTTGGAAAGTTCAGAGATGCAGAGCTTGGAAATGATACCTTGAGTTCTAATAGTTGAAAAAAGCTTGGAAGATGAGAAGTAAAGCAGAAAGATATGAAGCCATGGAGAGCGAGAAAAAAAACTGGTATTTTGGGGAAAAGCCTGCTGTGACCAGCCCTTGTCTGAAGAGATAAACACAGTGGATAAACACATCTGGCTGCACCCAAACTGGGGCAGTTTCAATGACCTCTATTCCAGCCTTCTCTGAGATTTAATGCTCTAGCTCCTTAAACTGGTTACTTTATGTTCCTCTTAGCCAATAATGAGTGTGTTCAAGAAGGAGGGAGGGAAAGGGTGGAAACAAGAAGCCCCTCCAGGTTCCAGTTCAGGGCATGGAAATAGGGATCCTTCACTGCTGGCAGACCTGGGCTCTTTTGCTGACCATGGTAGTCCCCTGGTGCTAGCCTGGCAGCAGAGGGCACAAGTGTGGCTGGTGCCTGTTGGGGTCCCCAGCCCAGCATTCCCACCCACAGGGCAACAGGAGGCAGATCCACTGCAGCAGTGGGGCAGACTCATCTTTGTGATAGCAGGTTCAAGGAGAAAGCCCTGCAGCAGCTGCTTACCACTAAAGTGATATTTACTTGAGCTTTGCCTCTAACCAAGATCCAGTAGCTAAGGTAATGCCCACATGGGCCTGGACTAGGTTTCCGCAGTGCACAGTGATGCTTTTAGTCATGCCCCACTGGGAAAACTGCATGCACCTGTTGCTGCTCTGTTGCACTGTGATGGGGGAGCTCAGCACCCAGGCTGCTCCTGCAGCTTCACTAACCAGAGCCCTGCCCTGGATTTACTGCCCATGTCATGGCATTGTGTGAGCCTGCCTAAATTAACCACAACCCATTCCACAGAAAAGAAAAGTAGTCAAAATAGTCCAGCAAAATAAATGCTTCAGCCCAAAATCCCATGTGAAATGACCACCCTGGGAAGGAAACCCCAAAACTGCCCCAAAAACTCAGAGCTCTCTGAGGTGACTATAACAGTGCACACAAGGGCTTGCAAAAGCTCCCCTTTCATCACAGCAAGCTGTTCCCCAGGCCAGCCCTGCCTTCCTGCCCTCCCTATGCCCAGCCCTAGGGGAAGTGACCTGCAATGATGAGCTTTTGTGCAACTGATCCTCTCTTCCTGCTGTGTAACACCAGGGTGAAAAGCCCTCAGCCCTCCTCACTCCTCAGGGAGTGCACCTGTGGTTCAGGTATGGCAGCAGCTGAGTGGTATCCAGGAGGTTCCCTGGAGGGGTGCCACAGTCACCTGTGGCAGAAGAGAGAGGGACAGCCTCTCTGAGGAGCTTGGCAGAATGGCTAAAAGCTCTGTGAATATATTCAATATATGTCATTGACATAGTCATTAAATTTTTAAGGACTCCTGCAGGACCTCAGGGAGATGAGATCATAAAATCTCACACATGGGCCCCACAGTTTTCTCATATTTGTGATTAAGATGCCAGTGGCTAAAAGACTGGCCAGTGTTCAGACTCCATGGCATAACTGGAGCTTTGTTCACATCCTTCTCATTTCATGGTAGCTCAGAGCAGTGGAAGAGCTCTGTTGTGAACGTGGATATTATCTATAAGGCACTGTGCTCTTTTTAGCAGTTGGTTGTGACTGTGTAGAAGTGCAGTTTGCCACCTGAGAGCTCCTGTAAGTTTTGGAGTCCTGCTCACTGCCTTCACTCTGAACTAACAGATTTCCTTTTCTTGAGGGTCTTGGAGAAGAGATACTTTATAGATGTAGATAGATTTGAAACCAGATAGCATCTCTGAGATCCTCCTCCCAACACATGCTAGGAATGCCACATAACAATCCCAGTGCACACTTAACAAGCGAGGCTGTTGGTTTTTTTTTTTTTTTTAATTGAGAGAGGTGGGAATGTTGAAAAGAATCCATACAAAATATTCTTAAAGAAAAAGAAAGCCACAGGAGGAGCAGAGCAGTCCAGCACTGCTGAGCTCAGCTGTGGAGTTGGATGTCAGTAGTTTTTTTTTTTTCTAATTTCCCCATTGAAACACAGGCAGCTCAGGAGGTCCTGATGTGTTCTGCCTCTTCTGTCACTCTGGGGAGCTTCCTGCCCACTCCATTCCTGATGCCTGTTGTGAGCCAAGGAAGAGTTAGCTTAATCAGCAACACCAGCCTCTGAGTAGTGCCAAGTTGTTGTCATTAATCACTTCAAAAATCACTGCACTGAAAATAGTACACAGGGTCAGATGTTCAAAAACTGGCATGGTTTCACTGGTGTCATTTAACCTCAGCCACAAAGCCAGAACACACCCCTAAAGAAACACTTCTTATTTGCTTTACTTATTCTTTATGAATTTTAAATCCACTCACACAAAGCTGCTCTTCACCCTTCCTAGAGGAAATAGCTGCTATGAATGGTCAATCACCTCCAGGTGAAGGCAGGCTGGACCAACAAGGAACGTGTATCTCCCCAAGAGATGCCTGGGGGTGCTGGTCTGAAGGTTTGGTTGGAGTTTCTCTGTGCTACAGACCACCCGCTCTCCCTTGGAATCTCAGTCCAAATATTTGGCAGATGCACTTGGGGCTCATTACATTACAGAGGCAGCATGTTCACTGCGCTCCCCCGAATGGCATTCTGTGTGTGCTGCACTTGTTTTGTGTTTGCTATATTTAAGCCACAGAAATACGCGCTGGGGAGGAAAAGAGGGAAGTGGTGGTATCTTGGAGGCAGGGAAGAAATGAAAATAATTTCTCAAAGCTGCAGTCCTCTGTGCAGAATTTTGGTTCACAAGAAGGAAAGAGGAACACGGTCTCTGCACCATAGACCTCGACAGGTCACTGTACTGCAGTTTATCTGGGAATGATTACAAGGCAGCTCTGGTGTTACACTAACATAAGTAAGGATGGAAATTGCTTGGAGCCTTTGCACCTGAGGACTCTTCTGGGTTTCTGTTATGAAACTGCCTTGTTAGGGACATGCAGGAAGACCTGCATGCAGCACTGCAGAATTCATACATGGAACCAGATTTTTAAATGTCTGACATTATTTGCTCCTTTGCTTCCTGCTTCCACCCCAGCCTTTGCAGCCTCCTTCTACCTGACCATCATTTTCCCTAGACCATGCTCACCATCCCTGCAGCTCCTCCCCTTCTTGCCATGACCTGTGGGGCTCACAGATCAGTAGGAAGGCAGGGCCTGTCTCTATGCTGCTGCTGAGGGTCGCAGCAAGGCAGGCCAAAGTCCTGGGTGCTCCTGACTTGCTCTTTCAGTCATGGACTGAGGATACCTTTGATGTTTGCTAACATGTCCTATAGTGTCTCGCCCCATATAATACATATAATATAATATATAATCCTTGGTCCTTCCAGGCCAGTTGTCTGCTTCATATCACGGAGTGGAGAAGAACCAGAATGCCTGTGCATGTATAAAGAAAGGTTTTCTCCTCCTCTGTGTTTAGAGCTTACTCAAAATGTGTTTCTCAAATGCAGGTGAGGGTGCAAGGGGAGTATGGAGGTGAACATGGGCTGGGGTCACATTTTAACTGTAGTTCTGATGTCAGCAGCAAATTTCAGAAGCAGGTATTACAGCTTGATAATATGGGAAGAGATGGGCACAGTTCCTAAGAGACTCCCAAACAGATTCAGAATCTCAGCCTGCTGTCATGATGGATGGTGAAGGTTGTGGCAGGGAGACTGGTCTGGGCATTTGAGAGCCAAGAAACAAGAGGCATAAGAGATTACCCAATGATTCAAGAGGATCCCAGCAAGAAAGCTAGGAACATATTGACTTTCTGTCTACAAAGCTGAAACTGTTCCTGGAAATGGTCTAACAGGGTCTTCTTGATCTTAAGCATGTTGGTTGTACTGAGACAGGTAGCCCTCAGCTGGAATCTCACATGCTGCAGACCCAAGGAAAGCAATGTGTTCCACTGCCTGCACTCCTCTGGGCAGGTTGGTTTCCTGTCCAGCAGCAGGACTTCAGCCAGCCCATTACCAGCAGCATGGATGACACTGTCCTGCAGTCATGCTCCCAAAAACCAGGCTGATAGTGCCATACCTGTCTCTCCAGGTCTCCAATCCCTCCTATAATAGCTTTGATCATCTCATAGTATAGCTGACTTCCAGCTGTCCAGGAAAGCAAAAATTAGTTTACAGCATTTTTTCAAGTGCCTTAACTAGAAAACAAGGAATGGTTTTCAAAAACAAAAGACAGGGGAAAATTAAGGATAGAGCTGCAGTACTAGACACACCATCCACACACTTGGTGTGCACGTAAGAGCAGCTCAGCCAGCCCTGGTTGCTAAGCAGTCTGAGAAACTGGAATGTGCTGCTCCCTCCAACCCTGCATGAACATTGCCACATAAAACCTGCCCAGAAGAGGCATCAGTGCTGATTTTGAAACAGGTTCTGGGGAAAAAAATGCAATTGATGGCTCCTTTGTGCTGCTCCCCAAGTTATATATGTGAGGATAGGTAGGATGTATGCTTGTGCATACACCTCCCAAACATCAAATGCTGCCAGAAGCACAGGCCATTGTGGGAGGTGTTCTTGATCTGAAGGCAGCTATCTCAGACCACCACAAATGCATCCAGGTGGGACAAAGAACAGATAAAAGATGGATTACTAGGGAAAGTATTGTCTCTGTGGTACATCAAAAGCTAAAGGTGACTCCCCTTTCTGTCCTTGGCCCTCTCCGTCTGTATCCATAGCTGTTCCTTGACATACCAAGTGTGTCCTGACCTCCATGCCACAGGACATAACCACTGCATTATGATTCGGTCATTCCCAAAGATCCAACTGTGCGGAGCATCTGGCCAAAAGTCCCAAGTGGAATTTGTTCCCAAATCATTGCAGAAGATCAGCACTAGTAGCTTTTCCCCACAGTGCCCCAGAGCAGCAAGTGGAAAGACTTGCAAAAGCACCATCATGAGAAATGAGGAACTTGAGGGTGGAGCAGCAAAATAGTGATGGGAAGTAAAAGGGGGGAAATGGTTGCACAGTGGTTAGAAGAGAGAAAAACAAGTGGGTATCAAACTCTTCTGGAAAGAGAGCAAGAAGTGCTACAGGATGACAATGAATGTGCAACAAACTGGACAGAGAAGGTCTAAGTACAGAATGGAGTCAATCCAAAAAACAGCATGGGCAGGGTGCAGTAGGAGAATTGCGGCTACACTTTAATATGTATAGTTGGAAAGAGTAATGGCAAACTTGCATACAGTCAGAATGTTAAAGCTCACATCTTGCTCAAATTGCTCATAGCAGGGGTCAGGGTCTTGTCTTTTACTTCTCCCCTAAAAGCTTTCCCAAGTGATGGTTCCAGCACCTGCCGTGTTCCCCACTCTCAAATATGGTAATTTACCTATATTTTTGGACCAAGATCCCCAGGTAAGAGCAGTCAGGTTTGCACCCTGTCATCCCACACAAGACTTCCCTGGGTGTGATACCTGCTGGAGATGTCCTGTGGGGTGTCCATCAGCAGTGTGAAGATGCCTTGTGCATCCCTTCTGAGCATGGGAGTTACACAGAAACACAGCAAAGACAAGCTACATCAGGAAAAACCAGGTATAAATTGTCTTCCTGAAAGGCTAGGGCAGGCCTGATCTACCTCAGACATCCAGAGCTCAAAGCTGTGGTCTTGCCCAGCCATCCCCCACATCCTTTGGCCTCCTGCTGCTCTGAACATGCTAACAAGAGACCTCCATGCAAATTGCTGTCTGCAAGGCCTGCCCAGGAGCATTGCCACCCACCACCAGTCCTTGCTTTCAGCTGAATGAAGTCACCCAGGCCTAAGTCTTTATATCTGCATAACAGACACACATCCCCACAGCCAGCAGGGAAATTTCAACAATATCCCACTTTTTCCACACAGAGCCCTCTCGCACAGTATCTTATGGGGAAAAGAGAGTTTCCCCTGGACCTCTGTCCAGACTGCTGGGTTGTGCTCCCCCTTTCCAGTTTTGTCTAGTCTGAAATGGACCTGAAAGCCTCTGGCTCTCTTGATTCAGGGGATTCAGTGGCCTGGAGTCTGTGTGGCAATAGGAGAAGTAAAGTACTTTTCAATATATCCACCCCCCCAGAGGGATGTGTAACTGATGCATATCAGCCAGAAAATCCTGCTCAGCCCTTTCAAGAAGCTTTCCAGTGCCTAGGAGGAGCAGAGCATTTAGGTATTCTCAGACTATAATCTCTTCTCTGATAATCCTGATTTACTCTTTGGCCTGGAAGCAAAGGCTAATAGAAAGCAAAGTGCTTTGGCAAAGCTCAGCAGGTAATTTAGTAGTTCTGGTTTAGTTGTCTCAAGTATAATGTGGGGTTACCAGTGCTGAGAATTAATGTTTGTGAAGGTGCACTGGAGCTGTCTCAGAGACAGAAGTAGACCATAATTGTCAATTACTGCATTGAAAAGGTCACTGTTTTCTGAAGACAAAGCTAAAATCAGCTGTTGTCACTTAGAATTTCACTGGGGACACTCATGATGACCTATTTTTAACATAACAGAAGATTACGCTGCAATACCGTGAATAATTTATAGGCATAGTAGCATGATCACAGCCACAATACAATGGCAGCTTCAGTTCCTGCCAGATGATGGAGGGAGACAGAGCTCTCTGGCAATTTCCACTGAATTAGCAAAACAAGACACACGTGGAATGACTGTCCCAGCCTTTCAAAAGCATGTGTGTCAGGATGAATACATGTCCAGAAGGACTAAGTGGGGCAAAGATTTTATCTAGAGCATCCATCAACCTACTCAGTCTCCCAGCTGTTTCAACAAGCACTGGGGGCAGAGAAGTGGGAGTGTGTTTAGGGCTTGGTGTGATGGGGAGAAGGAGAGTAGCCTTCTGCATTTGCTATGCTAAATTATATTGAGAAATCAAGAGAAACAGCTCATACATCCCTACCACATGTATTTGCATAGGATAGAGGATATTTCCTTGAAAGAGGAGGCTGCAATATGAATGAGGTAATTTGCATCTGCAACCTTAAGTTCTAAAAATCTTCTGCAAGATAAGATCAAAAAGGCCAGAGGGAATTGGTAACAATTGACCAGAACTGTAGGAAGCTCCAGGTTGAAGTAGGATGTTGCAATTAGTCTATGTCACTGAAAACCTTTAACAGATAACCAGGCTTCCACGCAGTGAGAGCTGCCACCCCCTAAAAGGCTGAAATGGACTCAAACACATATTAAGTGTGCATGATGAGACATTTATAGCTTTCAGCGTTGCCACAAATATTTCCTCTCCTCTTTCCCTGGCATTCCATAGCCCAAAGTGCACAGCTGCTTTTTCCAGAAAGCAATTCCTCTGCCTTTGCCTCAGAGTTCACATCCTGTGTGACACACATGAAATGGGGGAACAGTTGATTCAATCAGAGATGTAGAAAGGTCACCCTTAAAATTTTGCCTTGGAGCTACAGCAGTGACACTGTGTTGGCACCAGCCCCTACACTTTTTCTAGTGGAGAAATGGGTGCCTCTGGAAATACCACAGCCGTGATTGCTGTAAAGTCCATCTGAACTCAGAAACCTTGGCAACGGCCTCTAGACCCCAGAGGTCCACACACCAGTGTGAAGAGCATGCTTCTCTGCTTTTACTAAATCTGGAGTAATTTTGTCTCATTTCTATTTCTAAGGCTGCAGGGTTTATTTTCAGCACACAATATAAATAACTCATATTCATTGTTCCTGCTAAAAATTACTTAAGATGATAGGTCATCTGGAATTGGCAGCTTGGATTTTTTATTCAGGGACAGTTTTGGGGATTGCACAATGCTCTGCAAAGCCTAGCTCTGTCTTCCTTGTCATTTGCTTAACTTCTTCATACAATATCAGCCTCTATGTGACAGGTCAGTGTACTCAATGAAAACAAAGTGGTGAGTCTACCTATCCTGACCCAGATGGGGAAAGATACAGGGATATGGGGAGGGTATCGGCATTGACTTCTCAAGCCTCCTTGCAAATTGTGTCTGTTTATGAACCCCATAGATTTGCCAGGGATTCCCCCTGCCCCTTACTCCCTCCCCCAAAAAAGAACTACTTGCAGCTGTTTAAGAGGCACAAGGGAGAGCTTGTTTGAAGGACCCTACAGCAGCTTTAAATGCTGGCAGAAGAACAGCAAATCATATAGAAAATACAACGTGTGTTTGGTACTTCTGTTGGCTGATGTAAAGTCCAGTATTAAAGTCATAAAAGAGAAATTTAGAAGTCCTAAGGGTGGCAACAAATATATGCAAAATCCATACCTCTAGAGAGATATATTGATAGTAAATAGGACTGTGTATTTTGGAAGGAACACTAAATTTGAAGAAAATAGCTCACAGTCTCTGGGAAAATACAGCCTTTTTTTCCTTGGGGTAACAGAAAAGATGCTTAAAGGAGGAAACGCAAGGTCCATTCATTGCATTTTTCTTTCATTTATATTCGCCTTTAACTGCTGTCTTCAGCCCGCCCAACATCCAAATTTAGAGCTTTCATGCACACTCCTGACGGCAGCGGAGGCTGCAGCGAGTGGTCCACCGGCCGCGGGGAAGGCAGGCGGCGGCAGCCCGCTCCCTGCCCCATTCCAGGCACGAAGGGTCAGAGGGATTCTGCAGATGTTCCGCCTTTGGGACAAACGGCCTGAGCGGCCAGACACATCGGGCGAAAAAAAGGAAGAGCAGCATGGCCGCGTCTCCCAGAAAGGTACGGGGGCACGGGAGCGCCGCATCCCTCGGGGCCGGGCCCGGGGGCTCCGCACCCCCGCACTGCCCGTGGCTGGGGGCGGGCGGCAGCGGCACCGCCTCCGCCGCCTCCTCCGCCCCCGCCTCCTGCCCGCCGCCGCTCCGCAAGGAAAAGCCGGCCGCGGCTTCGCTCCCTGCCAGAGCGGCGGTGCGCGGCGGCGGCAGGCGAGCTGTCCTCGCTTCTCTTCGTTTTTCATTTTTTAATTTCATTTTAAAGCTTATATTTTATCCTTTTGAGTTTTAGAAATTATTATTCGGTGCTTGTTAGTTTTGCAGCTGCGGGCGCTGCCGCCCGGGATGGGGCACCGCGGTGCCCGAGGAGCGCTGGGCGGCGGCGGGCGAGCGGCGTCCCGGAGCGGGCTGTGAGCCGCGGCAGCAACAGGTACTCGGCCGGGCTCCCGAGGGGTTCGGGGCCCGAGCCCGCGGGGGAAGGCAGGAAGGAACGAGGGAAGGAAAGAAGGAGGGAAGGAAGGAAAGGGGCGCTGCCGAGCGGGGACGTGGCCGGGCGCAGCTCCGGGGCTGCAGGGCTGGAGAGCCGCGCTCACGGGAGCGGGTCCCGACCCCGCTCAGCTGCCGGCAGCGGGAAGGTTTTGAGAAGGGCTGAGGTGCTGTTTTGGGGTGTCTCGGGCATAGTTGTAGGCTGTGATTGTGAAGAAAATCTTGATCGTGGTTATTCGCTGAGGGGCATAAAACTGGCTTAATATATTCTCACAGAGCGTGGAAGTGCTTAGCCCTGTTTCCATAAAAAAGTCTCGGCGTTTCCTTAGGTCTTGTCGTTCTATTTCCAGAGGGCTTTTATGGTATTACTGGTTAGAGGAGAGCTTAGACCCTCTTAAGTTCCCTTTACAGTCCTCTGGCTCGTTCCCAAGGACTGATGCAAACCCATTACACACTGGCATTGCTCTTCAGTTTACCTTTGAATGCCCTGGTTACAAAAGGTCACCCTAATCCTGTGACTGGTCTTTCTGTTGCTGTGTTAGCCGAGCATTTTGCTGTCTGTCATTCAAAGTTTCAAAACGCTTTCTGGAAATGGTGTGCTTGTGGCCATGCTGCCTTTGCACCCTTTCATCCGTCTCTCTGGGAAGAGCTGAGTGTATTCCCAGTGTAATTTCAGCATTCATTAATCTGGCCATGCATTCAGCCACGCTCATTTTAATTACCGTGTTTGAGTTGCTGTCACGCAGCTGGAGCCCGGGGCAGGGAACACGCTCCCAAACAGAAACATCATCTTCTCCGGTGGTTAATTAGGTTTCACAAGTATCCCTCTCCTGCATAAACAAAAGCAGGAGCATACCCAAACAGAGCTTAAGGAAGGAGACAGGAGGAAGGTGTATTTCCTGAAAGATTCCTGTGCTGGTTGCGCAGCTGTCTTGGAGGTCTTCACACAGTGGGAAGAGACACGACGTGATGTGGTTTGTGTGGCCAGACCCAGAAAGGTATCCACTGGGATGGGTTCAGAGCCCTGCTTTATTACCAAAATGGGCAAATGTGACAGATTGTTCCACGTTTAAATGAGTGTGGGTGGGTATGTATGTTGCACAGTGGGAGTCTAAAGGAAGCAAAGTTTCTTTTTTTCCCATAAATCCAGTGTTTTCTAAGCTAGTAACTGAAGATTAGGACAGTCACTTAAGATGGTGTCTGTGCTGCTTGCAAGTGCAGATAAGCACTTGTGCAAAGTGGACTTTGACAATCCCAGCATTCATAACCCGATGCTGGTTTAATTTTTGGCATCCAACCAGCATTTCCTTGACAAAGTGTAGGCTTTGGGAGTTTTCTTTGTTTTGTATTGTTTTTAAAAAGCAGCATGTTGAATTTCTTTCCAGGATTCTGCACAAGAAACAGAGCACTTAGTTTGGCATGTTGCTACTCCTCTCTAGAATGACAGTACAGTTATACCTTAGAGGTTTTTCTGCTGCAGAATTAATATTTCTTAAATGCTTGGGAACGTGTAAGTGGAAGAGTCTGTGGTTTGTGAAGGAGCATCTGTAAGTGAAAAAGGTGCTTTTCTTCCCTTGTGCTCTCAAGGCACATGACCATTTTATTCACATGTATCACAGAGCAAACACTTGGGCTATGAGTGGTACCAAGCACGGCCTCAAAGCTCACCATGGCATGCTTACGTGCCATGCAGAGTTACCTTTTGCTTTTTGATATTTTTAAACCCAAAAAGGCTGAAAGGTAACTTCCACACAAAGTGCAATGCTGGAAGAGGTCTGGGGAAGCCGCCTTGCTTTCCTGCTGGGAGAAGTGGGAGTGAGAGCTATAAGCAGCATTGGCTTTTTCCAAAAAAGGGATGGCTGGTTTGACACTTTTTTTCTCCTGATGCTATACATGTGGCAGTGACAAGCTGCTCCCAGACAACCCACTTAACTGGGGTAGTTTTCATCAGGCAAGCTAGGCTGGGAGCAGCTGGGAGATAGACAGCTTGTGTCTGTGGCCATTCAGCCTGCACGGAGCATCAGCTGAAAGCAGACTGGGAAGGAAGTGAGGACAGCAATGCCTGAATGCACGCTCCTGGCACGGGCTTGTTAGAGAGGGTTGGGATGTGAATTAGTATCAGACGGGGCCTGTCACATCC
Organism: Zonotrichia albicollis; assembly: GCF_047830755.1. Classification (NCBI taxonomy): domain Eukaryota; kingdom Metazoa; phylum Chordata; class Aves; order Passeriformes; family Passerellidae; genus Zonotrichia; species Zonotrichia albicollis. The sequence goes on from NC_133819.1 coordinate 94,781,215, forward strand.
CTTTGAAACTGTGTGGTTCCTGGATGACTCTATTAACAAAATGGGAGGGGAAAAATGGTTATTTTGTCACTTAGCAGGAGCTTGGAGGTCATTGTTTTGTTCACTCAGCTTGCAGTGCCTGCTGATTTTCTGAAAGAAAGGTTGCTAGAGGAGTTTCTTACTAAGAGATTCTCAAAATTAATCAGGAAGAACACACACTGATTTTTTTTTTTTTCCCTCCACTAGTTTTGCACTGATTGTTGCATTGACTCCAATATGTGCTTGCCCCTTTAGCAGGCAGAGAGAAAGAACTGGGCCCGCTTGGAATTTAAAGTCAAATGTGAAGTCTTTTGAGAGCAGAATCAATTTTGCCCTGGGAGACTTCGCAAACCATGGTGGCTGCATCTTAATCACATCGCAGTCTATGAGAATTTAAGTTGCCAACATCTTTGTTTCCAATGCTGTCCTTCGTTCAGTTACACCAGGGCAAAGGGCAGTCTGTGAGCAGGGCTGGAGGAGGAATGGCCTGATGGGCTTTGCCAGCTCCCCATGAGAGAGCTGGAAGGAGGTTGTCAGCAAAAGCCAACCCTGAGTGTAATAAACTGGATCATATTATAGCTCTCTGCCTAATGTCAGGAATGGCTTAGCCAAGGCTGGGCAGTCAGCTCAGTTTGAGCTCCCTGACTGTCCTTCCCTACAGGCCCCAAATCAAAGCAGAAGCTGCACTTTTTTTGCCCACAGCTCTTCTGCAGCTTTATGTCTGCTCCTCAGTGCAAACACTGCTCATGCCTTCACTTATCTGCACCCACGTAGGCTGTGTGGCTGGCCTGGGGATTAATCCTGTCCTGTCCCTTCCCATAAAGCCGGTGCTCTGGCACCTGGAATACCTCCAGGCAGGTATTTCAAGGGGAAAGGAAGCAGTGGGTACCAGGTAATCTTCTCTGGGAGCTGTTGTTATCCCCATCTGGCAGCTTAGGGACAGACAACCTTCAGCTCTTGTTTTACAGCAAGTGGGCACCAGTTTTATCTCAACCTTCACAGAATTGTAGAATGGCTTAGGTTGGAAGGGACCTTTAAAGACCATCTAGTCCAAGCATTGAGCAGGTACATCTTCAACTAGATCAGGTTCCTCAGAGACCTGTCCAACCTGACTTTAAATGTTTCCAGAGATGGGGCATCTACCACCTCTCTGGGCAACCTGTGCCAGTGTTTCACCACCCTAATTGTAAAAAGAAAAATTCTCATATCCAGCTTAAATCTGCCCTCTTATAGTTTAAAACCATTACCCCTTCTCCTATCACTACAAGCCTGCATCCAGGGGATTTGGATTAAATCCCTTGAATTTTTGCTCTTCAGCTCTAGCTTTGAAGTATTTTTGCTGCTGGGTCTGGTGTTGTTTGGAAGAAAGAAGATTCCACCTCCCAGTCCCATCCATGTTAATTAGGGAGCTGCCAGGAACCAAGCCATGATAAAAAAATGACAGTCCTAATACATGCTGCCCCATGGGATTTGGGAGATGTGGAGAAGGGCAGGTTTATGGTGTACTTGAATTGCTTTTTGGTAGCCACAAGTACAGACCTTGCCTTGTTCTTTGCGTACAGGCTCTGCACCCAGTGGACTCAAGAAGTGAGTCCTCTAAGCATGACATAAGAAGTAACTGGCCTTTTTTTCCTAAAGTTATCTTTTTCTTGTGTCTTTTTATGTTGCAAGGGTATCCTGTAATTTTTAGTTCCTGACCAGCACAAAAGAAATGACGGATTAGCGCAGAAGTATGTGAGCATCTTTCTTCTTTTCAATGGGAGGAACAAATTGAAGCTGACAGTTCCCTGGAACCAGTGCAACACATGAAGTAGTCACAATAATACATTTTATCTTCCAGCCTTTTTAGAGCATCAGAAGCTCTCTGGTCTCTGATGCCTCCAGTAAGCTGACCTTGGCTGGCAGAGCCAACCATCTCATTACTGCTGTCCCACTGCTCACAGCCTGCCCTCTGTCCTGGCCCTCAAACTGCCTGATTAGCTGCAGCAGCAGCTATTGCTTTCCAGGTTGTGCAGCCTGCTGGTAACCCTTCAGTAACACCAGAACTGTTTCAAATAATCCCTTCTGTAATTAACTTTTTTTTTAATCAAATAATCTCATCTAGCTGCAACGCCCAGAGATTTGTCGTAGATGATTTTGTCCTAAAGAGCCTTATCAACAGGAAAGCTTCTAGTCATCCATTAACTCTAAAAAGCAGTTGCAGCAGAGAAAATCTATCTGGTCATCACCAAGGTTCTGGTTTTAGCTTGTGCCTCCGCCTCTACAAAACACCAGTCTAGACCAACCTTATCTTTTACTATTTATACTTTTGTATTTGAGCTAACCAAAAGAAGGAACTCCTTTTCAGTGAAATCTGTAGGAGACAGGCAAATAAGCATCTGTAAATAGTGGCAGAACGTTCATATTTCAACAGACCATGCAAGGTTGAACACCAGAATATCTCTTTTCCCGAATTAACATCTTGCTGTCTGGCCAGCTAAAACTGCTTGATTTGTGCCTCCGTGAGGTGTCTTTCTTCATTGTCAGATTTGTCTTGCATATGCTAGAAGTCTGAATCTGAACAGAGGAATAAAATTTTTGCTTGTAGCAAATGCACCCCTTGAGGATGCCTGGAGGATCACGGCTTGTGCTTGGGGTCGAGATGGTGACACTGGTGTGTGGTACTGCTGCAGGCAGGTAGGGCAGACAGTGTCACTCTGTATTCAAAGTCTGATAGGCATTTTCTTGTTGTATAACATGAAGGAAAATTTGTTTTTCATAATTAAGCAGCTTAACATCCTCAGTTAGTATTTAATTTTAAAATGTTTGGTTTTAGAACTTTTTAACTGTGGTACAGAGGTAGTAGTGTATGTTACAGCTCTGTGCCATAATATCCCTGCTAGTAGCCTTTGGCATTGAGTTTCCATGGGTATGGACACGCCTTTTTCTTTGGTTACTCCTGTAAGCATTGCTGGATCATGGCAGCAACCTGTGCGCTTTCCCAACCACAGAGGCACGTCAGTGGGTGACAGTGCTGTTGCCAATGCTCAATTAAGTGTGTAATGTGTTGCCCTGCATGACTGGCTGCTCTTTCCTTGTCTCATTCAGTATGTCCACAAAACAGTGTTCTGTTAGCTCAAAGAGGGGCTCGAGTTTTCACAAAGAGGTGCTGGTGGCATTGGAAGAGTTGGCTGTGAGGTGCTCTGATTCACAAGGCTTTTTCTTGAATTCAGTGTGACACTTGCAGGTCACATCTACTTAGATATACATAAAATCTTGTGATCTTTGCTAAAATAAACAGAGAAGAATGTTTAATGTTTTAGATGTTCAGATTAATAAAGCCAGGAGCTGGAGTTGCTCACTGCAGTAAGTCATCTGTGCTACACAAAACCAAACCAAAGCTATATTAAAAATGCTAAGACTCAGCTGAGACCAGAGAATAATCAGCTTAAAATTCTGCCTGCATAAACTAGGGCTTTGCTTTCTTTGAAATCAGAGGGAGATGTTGTCATCATCTCCCCAGATGACAGCTGGACCACAAAGACTTGTTCCATCATGCAGGTGCTGGACTGGAAGTGCTTTCAATACGTTTGATTTCCATGCCCTACACTGAAAACAGAAGTTCTCTGAATGTTAGATGGCTTTTCATATGCAGTTAACCAGCAAAGGGTTGCTTTTTTCCCATTCTCTCCTAGCTCTACCCTTAAAAAGAAAACAATCTTCCGTCCTAGTAGAGAAGGTGACAGCAGTGGATCCAGTGTAGCAACTCGTATCTTGAACTGAACCCTGTACACAAGGTTCTTCCAGGCACTGTATTTCTTGTGGGCATGCCATGCTGCCCCCAGCTGAGGAAGACAATTGCCTCCATTGGCAAAGGGGCAAAATTATTTTCCATCCTCATGAAAAGCCATGATATCCTCCTTTTCCTATATCCTTAATGATGGTCTGTTAATATGACATGAATAGGAAATGCAGAAATCAACAGAGAAGGAAAGAAGAAAGGAAGGGCAGCAGAGGACAAGCTACAGGGTCATTCCTAAAAGCTTGTCATTGACCTGCAATGGCCTCAGTAGATCTTTCTTTTAAATGGCATACTGTGGAATAGCAGGGATGTGCCAAGATGCACTGCCTTAATTTGTGTAATGAAAAGTTACACAACATAATTACCTTGTAGTTCAGTGACAAAAGCCCTGTCAGATCTTTTTGGTTCATGCTCGATTTATCTGTAATGTCTCTGTGTCTAGAAAACTCAAATGGTAACTAATCCTATAGCATAGCTGCAGGATATGGCATTTTAAACTCAGGATTTGTTTTTTTCTAATGTCCACTTCAAATTAAATTTATTAATTAACCCTGACTAGAAATACCTGCTGTAGATTTAAGGGTTTCATTGGGTTTGTATTGGTTTTGTCTGTGACAGCAAACTACAGGTGTTTGTGAATGTTTTTGGGCAGAAACAGCAGCAGGCACAGACCAGCCTGTATCTGTGGCATTAAGCTCCCCTGCCTTTCAGAGGAGGAAAGTACATCAGCACTGCTTTGGGAGTGATCTTTGGTCCATGCTTCCCAAAATATGCACAGTAGTTGTGTAAGAAAGCCCTGTCTGGCCCAAACCAGAACTGTGCCAGTGACTGTTCAGCATAACCTACTTTGCCCCAAGGAGCAGAAAGCCATTGCAGAGACAAGAGGGAACAGCTTTTCTGTGCTGAGAAACTCAGAGTTGTACAATGGTTTGTGTTGGAAGGGACCTTTAAGGGCCATCTAGTTCCAATCCTGCCCCTATCATGAGCACCTTCCAGTAGACCAGGTTTATTCAATGTAGAGTCCAAGTCAACCACAAATGTTTCCAGGAATGGAGCATCTGCAGCTGCTCTGTTGTAGATTTTCCAGTGTTTCAGCACCCTCATTGTAAATAATTTCTTCCTTTTATCTAGTTTCAACCTACCCTCTTTTAGTTATAAAAGATTGCCCCTTGTCCTGTTACTACAGGGCCTGCTGAGGAGTTTGATCTTTCTTATGAGCACCCTTCAAGTACTGAAAGGCTACAATCCAGTCTCTCTGGAGCCTTCTCTTTCCCAGCTGAACAACCCCACCTCTCTCAGCCTGTCTTTGTCAGAGAAGTGCTCCATCCCTCTGATCCTGTCTGTGCCCTCCTCAGCACGCCAGCATGTCCACGTCTTTCCTGTGCTGAGGGCCCCAGATGTGGATGCAGTACTTGACATGGGGTCTCACCAGAGCAGAGGGGCAGTGTCCCTCACCCTGCTGCCCATGTTGCTTTTGATGCAGCACAGAATATTGCTGGCTTTCTGGGCTCCAGTTGCACATTGTTGAGTCATCTTGATAAGTGTTGAAATGAAATGTGGTTTCACAAAGTGGTGGCAAGGGGAGAAGGTCTGCCTAAAACTCTAGATGTTTTATCAAGTGGTTCCTGTAAACACTTGTGTGTCTATAAAGCTGTTCTGCTCTTTTTGTGGATACCTGGTATAAGATAACTGTGTGGGACAGGGTTAGGATAGCTGTGTCTTCTGGCAGTCTGCACATAGCAATCTCCTTTTCTGTTTTGCTCAGCTGCCCTGTTGGTCATCAGCCCTCTTTTTCCAGCAACGGTGTCACAAACACAAGCTTTTCCCAAGAGGGACCCTAGCATAGACCCTTACCCCATTATGCTCTTTCAGATGCTTCTTACAAATCCTTTAACGATCCTGACCAGAGAAAATGTTTGTTTTGGGACAAGTTTAAGCTGTTTGATGGTATTAGATATGTACTCTTATATCCCGTGCCTTGAAGAGGTTTTTTAAGCTTAAAATACTGTAGCCAAGAGAATAATAAACTCTGCCATAACTTTAAATAAAATTTCATAAAGTCATGTATGTGAGAAGACTGAAGTTTTGAATTTGAAAATGAGCTGAAGCCAAGAGACAAGCGAGTTGCATCAGAGCAGACAGCCATTCTTGGTTGTGCATGGACAGTGTTCAGCGACTTGATGTACTGCAAGAGAGCTTCAGACAGATGCTATAGCCAAATGTAAATGAAGTAACACAGGACTTTTATGGCAATGCTCTTTAAGTGGCCACACTTGTAAGGTGTCAAAAAGATTAAATAAATCCATTTCTGCAATGCTCATGGCTGGGAGAACAGCATCCAGCTTTAAAGGTCTTCATCCTAGGACATGTAACAGTGTATCTTCCACAGTATTTTAGGGAGCAGTGTGCCATTACGACACTCCTGGAAATAGAATGATCGTATAAACATCCACGGAGTTTTAAGTCACCCTAATCCCATGTATTTAAAGAGGAGCAGCAAAGTGTTTGTATCTCATTAGTGGCTGAAGGGATTTGACAACAATGATGTTTTACTTTCCTTTCAGGGATGAAAAGCCTGGCGTGCTTGTTTAATTTAGCTCACTCATGCTTATATTAGAGCATACCTGGAGTGGATACCGAGAACAGCCAGTTTGTCTGTCTTGGCTGAGGGAAAACAAATAATCTCTAGAGCAGCCCACTGGTTACCCAAACCATCCTGCATGTGTTTACTTGATGCATTTACTTTCCTGCAGATGCAAAGAAATGGTATCCTCAGCTTGCTGTCCTTGCCTCTGCTGCTGCCATCTGCATTAAATGAGGGTTGTAGAGCAGCAAAAATATTGGTGCAAAGTAATTAAAGAAATCAGCATTCTCAAGGACAACTTTCCTAGCAATTGCTTCTTTTCTCCTGTCACGAAGAAGATTTTTGTATTCATTCCTTGCACAGTCTGAGAAAGTGAAGCCACTCTGTGCTGCTTACACTTGACATGCAAATTTAGGTCACTGCTCAGATTCATCATGGATTTAGCCAAAGGACTCCCACTGAAGCTGTGTCTGTTGACATCAGGGCTGTCTTACTCCACTTGTGCTCAGATGGACTCCTGGGCTTGTTACTCCAGATGTTCCCGTTAGTCAGTAAGGCGGAAGGGAGACCACCCACAGCACTCATGGGTTCCTAGGCCTCCCCTAACGCTAGTGCTTGCCAAAATAGGCAATCAGTTGGTCACTTCTTGTCGCCTGAGCTAGGAAATTAAAATTCTGTCCAATATCTGTGGTCAACCAGGCCTGTGCTAAAAGAGGTAGAGAAGTAGTCAGGCTGCTCCTGGGTGGAGGAGTTCCCTCCCACCTGTTTTTCATCCTGCTAGTCTTACTGCTCACAAGGTTGCTCCTTGTAGTTTATCTCCTGATGCAGGGGTAGATAACAGAGCTGCCCAGGGTCTTGCACCTTTATGACTGTGCAGGGCTGCCCCAATGACAGTGTGGTTAATTGTGTGCTCAGACCACTCTGCTGAACCGCTTGTTAGGGATTTTGTGCAAGGTGGATTTAAAGCATGAGAGGATTGTTCTCAGTTGTGTTTCAGAAGTGGTTTTTCTTTAGATTATTTGCCAGCACTTGAATGGCAGTGGGACTTAATTTTTAATTAAATCTTACATTGACATAAAGAATTTTCAGTGATGAGTAGAATTGGAGTTGACTTCTAATCAAAGATAATTCTGCATACTGGGGTGGGTTTGAGATAAATGAATGTCAAATGTAATTAGATGGTCAGATTCTGATCCCTCAGCCACACTCATAAGTACAAGACCAAATTTTGCTTATTTATGCTAATGCAAGCTGAATAAGATTGCCCCGTGTCTCTAATGATGTAGGGAGGGCTCCATGTGGCTCCTGCGCATGCTCACCCCAGCCACCAGTGTGAAATAAATGTTGGAACTGAAAAAAAAAAAGGAGGTCAGCTGCCACGAACCCATCTGTTGTGTGCAGAGCCATTTAGGATCAAGTTTATTTTCCTTGGGTTTATTACTGTGGAATAACTCATTTGCATTTCCCTCTCCTTGGGTTTTCAGCTATACCAAGGGGGAAGGTCTTCCTCTGAAGGGAGGTTAAGCAGAGGCTCCCTGGCAACAAAAAGAGGGAAATGGGGGCATTGCACTGAGAGCTCTGGTGAAGGAGTTGCTGCAAAAAGGGGAGGAAGAAGGCTGACTGTGGTATGAGACAAAATGAGTCCTGCTTTCACCTTAGCCGCTGCCAATCCTTATTCCTGTGTTTTAATGAAGGGATGAGAATTAGAGCCAAAGGCATGTTTTACAATAAACATAAAATCAAATGCAAAGTCCTCAAATGTACTTTGGTACCTAGACTGGTGTGAGAGATAACTTACTGAATATGTGGAGCTAATATATTGCAGTGGGAGCATCAGCTATTCAGGTTCTATGCTCTTACAGCCATATCTACTTCAAAATTTTGCTCTTGACATGGACTGGTAGCTTTCTTCTTACTATTCTGTTGCTTTTTGTGCAATAAAAAGGTTCATGTACATCATCTAGTTTGGGTAGGAGGAGCAGAAGAACAGCATGGGCTGTTCCAGATGGTAGACAATTTGTATTTCTGGTCAGGGTGTCTAGTGATGAGCTAGCATTTGAATTGAAAATGCCCTTACATGCAACATTTAAAATGCTCTTACAGAAATGAGGCCATAAAGTACAAGCCTTTTTCCTAAGGCTTGTTGCAATTTGAAACAAAAGCTGAAATTTGGTACTGAAATACTACATTTTCATTTATTAGAAATGGGTAATGGCGGCTTGTGCTCACTTGCGGGGATTTCTGCATGAAAAAATAAAGCTCCCAGCTGTGGGCTTAAGAGCTATAAAAGATGCATCAGCTGCATAAACATTTCTTTGTGCATTGCAAGAACAGAATCCACCTGAATTGAAGGTATTGAAATACAGCTAATACAAGAATCACTGTGAGTGTCCCTGATGGACATAAAGTCATCAGTGAGAAGTGTGCTCAAGCCTTCAGGGAGATCGTGATGGACAGTCAGTGCTGAGGATGTCCATGGTGAAGGAAGAGACCACCTCAGGGAGAGCAGGATGAGCTGCCGTGGGCTCAGCTGAGATTCTTGCTGCTGCAAGAGGCGGGGCAGAAGTTTCCCGTCCTGTGCTGTGGCTGCCAATGGCTTTGATGCCCACCCAAGTGTGTCCCATGTGCTCCCACAGGTCTTGTTGGAAGGAGGGGGCTCCATCTCAGCTGCAGCTCCTTCTCTGTGCAGCACTGCTCTTCAGCCGTGTGGGGAAGCCCACGTGGCTCGTTCTGTGCACTAAAATTAATGCGTGGAGCTCACGGGTGTGCTGGCCTTTCACCGGCTGATGTAGGCTCGGGAAGTGTGCTGTCGGTGCAGCCATATGCTACTATTTAGGAATATCTCTAAGCCTTGGGCTTGGGTGGAACAAGTGCACATGATTTTATTCTGGCAGCCAAGAATAGTTCTTCAGATGGAGCTCACATGTCTGTGCAGTTCTAGCAAATGCTGCTCTGCACAAGGGAGGATAAAGTGCCATGAAGGTTGTAATTTGTGTGATCGAGTGACCAACAGAAGACACCTTTCTACAGGTGCTTCCAGGAGTCCCTCACCCCACAGAAATCTTCTTGACACATACAGAAATTATGAGCCTGCTCACTCATGCTTAAAGAGTTTTTGTCCTGAAAGTGTAAAAAGTCTTGTGCAAGAATTAAATTTCTTGTGAAAGCTTTTATAGTGCTCCTGAGCACTCTTATCCACATAGCACTGTCAAATTTTTATGTTTAAAAACCCAAAAGGATGTCTATTTTCTCATCCAAGATGCATGCCTCTGTACATTCTGGGAGCCTAGGAAGCATGGAAATCATAAATTCCAGGTGGTTATTTGGGCTACTGGCAATGCTGGCCTTATATTGCCAAAGTGATTCAGCTAAATCAGAAGGAAGAAGTTGGAAAATAAATATGAAAAATTACTAGACTCAGGCTACAAAAGCAAGCAGGCATGAATTGAAGGTGCACTGAATGAGCTTGGCACTGTGAATGTGTGTAAGTTTAGAATTTCATTTTGCTCTTTGGGCTTACGAGTGCAAAGCAGAAAGAATTGGCTGTTTTGGAGTATGACATGACTATTAGGGCATAACAGTTCCTTCCCTTACTGTGGTTGTCTTTTGGAGAGACGAGTGGTCCTAATTGTCATCTCATTGCATTCAAAAGTTTTTCTCCTTTGTAGGCCAGCCAGCCCAATAAGCAGCATATAGACCTTGGCATAGATGAGACAGGAAAATGTTCTTTTCTTTCATTAGTCACAAAGATATCGGCTCTTTTGTCAGGCATACCCCAGGTTTGCAGGTAAGAAATGTTCCTAGCACAGCAAACAGAATTGGTTGCCTTTTGTAGCCATCCACTCACGTTAGTTAGTGGGCCCCCTCAGCTCACCCCAACCTAGATAATTATCACTTGATTTTTAACAGGCAGCCTGCAGACCATCACAGATCAACATAGAAACCATCTCACTGCAGGGATTACCTCTCCTTAGATGCAGAATGGACCTTGAACCAAAAAATAATATAGGAAGAAAGGATGATCAAGGATGTGTTCAGTCACTCAGCCCTATCCCATGTTCCCATTTAATCAGCAATTGTACATAATCCCAGAGTGCCCTCGAAGCCTCAGCTCAGACCTTACACCTTACAGCAAATTCTAGACCTGGAGCCATAACTGTGGCTGCTGCACAGAACAGGAGGAATTAAGGACACCCTCACCACTGTATATTGCAGCTTTGCATGGCTGTTAGCACATGCAAAACCAATTTCCCCTTGTCATGTGGTGAGCAAAAAATACCATCTCCAAACTGGTTATGGGGAAGAAGCAAATAAAAAAAGTTAGACTAGATTTTGCAAATATGTTTCAGCCTGAATTTCCCTTCTTAGCTTGAATCAAATACTGTTTATCAAATATTTTGGCACTGTGGGAGGTAGAGGTCTATGCTGAGGGTGATGAAGAGAGGGCAGCCCTGTGAAAGTGATTGTCCTTTCCCCACTCATTAGCTCAGGCTCAGCTGCTTCCCCATTTCCAGACTGAAAGAAGAGCTGAGAGAGGGGACTTTTATTTCCCTGGGGACAGAGACATCATCAATTATCTGCCATTCTGTGCTGCAAGCTGTCAGCGAATAGGGCAGAGGAGTACTGATAGGATTTCACCTTATCCCTTGACTCACTGATGGGCTCATCATTCAACTGCTGTGCACTTAGCATGGGCAGTACTAATTATATTAATTATACTTATACACAGGGCATGCTTATATTAGCAGTAAGGAGACTGTTGTCTTTTTAAAATGAAACATCCCTGGTTCATTAACTATATAGATTTAGAAGTGTAAGTGTAGTCATTATATCCACTGCTGAAGTGGACCTCTCAAATCACAGAAGCATTTAATATCATTTTGGATGTGCAACTTGCATTATATTGAGAGCAATATTTATATTGCATGTAGAAGACAGTAGCATTATATCACATAAGTGCTAAATGTAGACTGAGAAACTCGATCACTCCCTTGGCATAGCACCAGAATGGCCTTAGCAGTGTTCAGCTGTGGGGATACCCATCAGGTCAGCAAGAGATCTGGGTGAGCCCTCAGGGGCTGAGCCTTGCTGAAATTACACTAGCAACTGCACCCATGCAGACCATCAGGATACAGCTGTACTATTAAATTCAGAGGTAGATTTATGTAGTTGATAGCAGAGAGACCTGTGAATGGTTTAAGAGGCAGGAAGAGAAACACCTCTCAAGACAGAGTATCACAACAACATGACAGAAGCTCATCACTTAAAGTGTATTTGCAAGATGGGTATCATTAATAATCCATCGATGCAGTGCCCATATGCTGCCATTGTCTCTGGGAATCTGGGCCAAGGGGCTGATGCAATTTGCTGAGGTTGGTTGGAAGTGTCTGAGATGTCATATTATGAATATTAGTCTAAATCTTAAGAACAGATGGTGTTGGTACAATACAGTCAACCTTTAACCTGACCAATGGAAAATAACAGAACAGAACTGGGAGATTTCACCAGTTCCTACTGCTACCTCCTTTTATCTCAGTTTTCTTCTGTACAGAAATTAAACATACATTATTCACCAAGATTATATATAATATATAGGGAGAGGCCACAAGCCTATCTGGGCTCTGGGTTCTGACCATTTTATGCAGAAGCAAAGCAAAAGTAGCTCCAGGCAGGTCTTCAATTTGCATTTCAATTGCACTTCTTGCACATTTTTCTAGTATCTTGGGGATAGTCTTAGCTACTAAAGCCTTTTAAAGCCATCTGAGTGCTTGAGCAAAATAAAGAAAATAAATAAGTACATTCCTTTTCCAAGATTATTTATTTTTTAAGTTTGCCCAAAGGAAAAGAAAATCAAAACAGTTCCACTGTTTCTGCACAGTCAGATTTGGACACTAAGATTCTGTTCAGAGTGAAAGCTATTAGTGTTCTGATCATGTTAATAGAGAAGAGACATCATGCAGAAGATGCTAGCATTTTCACTGCAGTTTTGAATCTAAAGCCCTTTTCATAGCCAGTGTGGTTGTGATTAGCACCCAACTTCAAGTTTTGTTTTACCTCTCTTATTTTTTGAGGAATTGTTGGTGTTTATGCTGCTAAATCTCCTCTGACTGTCAGTGCTATTTAGCTCCTCCTAGGTCTCCAGATGTTGTCAGGGTGTGTGTGTTAATCATCCTGTCAAGCCGTGCAAGTACTGAACACTTGCAAGGGATTTTCTTTCTGCTCCTTGGCACTCTGGACCAGATTTTTGATGCAAATCCTTGTATGGGAGCATGCAGATTGCAGCCTAATTGTCTAAAGGTTATTTGCACACCCAAAGGGAACTTGCTGTGCAGCCCCCAGAGTGCTGTGGTCGGGTGGTTTCCGCTCTGTCTCGCAGGACATGGCTCTCTGTGCAGTTTGAACTGTTAGGCATAAGCTGACCCAGGGAAACCCTCTACCATCTATAGGGATGCGAGGTTTGACCCTGGAAGCTGCAAAATGCCTTCTGGCAAGTGCTGTGCCAGGTATCAGCTAGCCTGAGCACAGCTCAGCCCTGCAGAGGTGTGCAGAGAGCCTTATGCATGTAGGGGTGAGTACAGAGCCAAATTTGGGCTCTCAGTGAGCAAAGACTCAAGTACCTCCAGCTGTGGCTGGAGCATGTTTATCCCTGTGTGAGTTAGCCAAAGTGCATCCTCACTGTGGTATCTTCTGAGTTGGTGATGAGCAGCAGCTCCAGAGCCTCTCTGCTCCTCCGTGCTCTCCCCTTTCCATGGGTTTGTGCCCAACACAGGTGCTCATGGTCCTGCTCTGCCTGAAAGCAGCTTCTGTGTCCCAGGGATTTATCCTTGCTGTGGTAAAACTCTCTGAGCTGAGTGGGCTGCATCTGGACTAGGCAGGGACATGAATGGTGAAGTACCATTGCCTGCTGACCACAGGGGAGGAGAAAGCTGTCTTTCACTGCACCCCGTGTGGTATCTCTGAAGCTGTTCAGTCAGGGGGACACCCTCACTTCCAAAACAGGAAGATGTACTCTGGTTGGGTTGTGCAATAGAGAAAATGTCTCATTAGCAGTAGTGCTGGCAATGCTGGGATTGGAAGAAGTGTTTCTGGCAATGTTCTTGCTGAAATATTCCTGACAAAGCTGCTCCTTGGGCAATGCAGTCTCCTCCAAAGAGAAACAGTAGTTTGCCATGGCACCCACTGCTGCCCCAAAGAATATTTGCCCAGTTTAATGCTCCAAATTAAATATAACTGAGCAGTGCACAATGTTTCCCCACATATTTGCTTTCTGCAGTGAATGTTTGCCATGCAAGCAGCACGTAGCTCTGGTGCTTATCATTAATAAATATGTTCAGTTGTGAAGGCTCACAGTGTAGATGTCTGGCTTTCACAAATGGATGTTTTATTGGGCACTCTCAGTCATTCCTGACCTGTGGGGATGAGAGGGTGGTTTAGACTTGCTGTCACCCCCTTAGCCCTGTAGGTCAGAGTTTCACAGAACATCAGCTCCACTGCCTGCAGGCAGCTCCAGCCCCTGCCATGCCATCCTGCTTCATTACCAAGCTCATCCCTCAGCCCAGCTACTGGAGTGAAATGAACTGGGGCCATGGGGCAGGCTGGGTCCAGCTTTTAAAATAGATGGAAAAGAACTGCTAAAACCCCTCTTCTTCGTTTTCTGTCAGGTTATTTTTAAGCTGGCCTAGTTTCTCAGTCCGTTTCACAGCACAGTGGTGTCATCAGCTGAACTGACATCCCAGGAAGGATGGAGGCAGTGAGAGGATAGGTCCTGCAGGATGGGGGAGCCATGGCTGGCAGCACCGGCTGACCAGCTCCCTCTTCTCCAGCATCCCCATTTTCCTCCTGCTCCCTGCCCTGCTGCCTGGCCTGTGTTGGCCTTGGTGATCCTCACAAATTGGTGGGGCCATTCCTCTTACCAGAGCAGCACAAAACCAAGCCAGCAGAAAAATCAATTTAATTGTCTGCCAAGGGCAGAGACAAGAAAAAACAGTGGATTAAGGAGAAAAGGAAGACAAAGGTGTCCCCCTTTACCCTTGTGGCAGCAGACAGAGCTGCTGTGAACCGTAGCACTTCTCTGCTGTTTATTTGTGGATGGATTGAAATCATCCTAGTTTAGTGCAGATGCCAAGCTGGGCATTGGAAATGAGCACACAGAGGGCAAGGGCTTCCTCCCTGCTGTGCTCCCCCCACCCAGACACATGAAATGCAGAGCATACAGTGCCTGGAGCTTGTTTACTCCTCTCTCTTCACAGTGGAGGGCATCCCTCTCATCACGGCATGTCATGGCTGCACACACAGCCACTGTGTCTTCCTTCTCAGCAGCCCCTGGGCTGAGCAGCCATGGGAGCAAGGATCAAAGGGGAGCTGCAGGGAATTCATGATGTATCAATCCTTTCTAAAATTATTACTGTGTATAATCACACTTTGCAGTGACGGTGAGCGCCTCCAAGAGCTCTGCACGCTCCCATAATAATTCCCAGGACAGATCGGGATGCTGGAGCTGGGGGTGAAGCATGCCTGGCCTGGCAGAAATTGGGGATGGCATTGGGATTATCACATTGAAGTATCTGATTTCTAGTCCCACATCCAGACCCTCTTTGTGTCTCTGGCACATTTTCAGTATACCCTGGGCTGGAAGTCAGAAATTTGAATAGGATTGTTTTGGTTTTGAGTGGGCATGATTTGGAAATGCACACAGATTTGTGCCCTGGCTTGCAGCCCCTCGTGGGGTTCAGGTGCCCCTTAATGTCACGGATGGACACTAGGCTGTCTGGCCTCACTGCCTGCCTTTTACTGTAATTCCGCCCTCACTGACATGCTTTCTGTTGTTTTTCAGGAATATCGCCAAGGCTCTCTGACATCATGTCAATAGGATCACATTCATTCTCCCCAGGAGGTCCTAATGGGATTATTAGAAGTCAGTCCTTTGCTGGCTTCAGCGGGCTTCAGGAAAGACGGTCCAGGCAAGTGCCCTTGCTCTCTAGGGGGAATTCCAAAATTGGGCTGTAAGGGACTTCTGGGCTTTAGGGGATGAAAGGGGAAAGGAGGTGAGAGAGGACTTCTATCTTTCTGACTCTCTGCCAAATAAAATGTCCTAGGCTAAAATGTGTCTATATTTTTTGTATAACTAAGGTGTTACCCTTGGCCTGTTTGCCTCTCCCCCATTAATGCAGGGCTTCCTCACATGCCTCAGAGCTGTGAGAGAGTTTCAGAGAACAGTTTTAACTTACGCAGTGATCTTTTCAACATGTGAATTGTGCAGGAACAACTTGCCATCACCTCCTGTTTAAGACCACTGCTGCCTAAAAGACAGTTCTCTCGCTGCTGCACCACCACAAATCCAAAACAAAGCTGTTTCCCTGAGCCTGGCTGTGGAGCCTTTCTGTGCACTGCCACTTAGCTACACAGGACTTAGGGCTTTGAATCAGGCATGCCCAAGCCATGCAGCCCTGGTTGCTCCCAGAGGCTACTTTACAATTGATTTTAACTTGTGTAGTCTCCCAGTGCCAGAGCACCAGTTAGCAACTGAGGAGTAACAGTAGGCAAAGGAGCTCCCACTGTCAGCCCAAGTCAATGATCCTTGTTAGATGCTGGCAAAGCAAAGCCCCCAAAGAGGCACCTGTATGCGGCACAACTGTCCTCACTTTGCCATGCACTGCATACTCAAGACCTGTGATGCTGTTCTCCAGAAACTCAATCAAATCCCAATCTTCCTTAGGATCTGCAGGCTTTATACCTGAGATTATCTGGGCTCCCCTTTCTGTTTAGCACCTGGATGTAGCTTAGCTCTCTCATGGGCTATCTAATGTAAGTTAGGACAGGCATAATGTAAGACAGAGAAATGTCTGATGAGCCTCAGAGTCGGCCTTGCATTTCCAGAGAAGCAATTATGTCTGGGGAAGCAAATATCCCAGGCTGCCCAGATTCTTAACCCATAAAGAAATGCAGACCTTTAATGGGCAGGCACAGAAGCGGATTCATTTTTTGCTAGCAGAGATAATATCACAAGATTTCTTCAAGCTACACTCCTTTGAGATTTCTATGATTTATAGGGATTTCTTCTTCTTTGATGTTCATTTTGCAGGTGTAACTCTTTTATTGAAAATTCCTCAGCGCTCAAGAAGCCCCAAGCAAAGGTGAAGAAAATGCATAATTTGGGCCATAAGAACAGCACCACGCCCAAAGAACCCCAGCCTAAAAGGATGGAAGAGGTCTACCGAGCCCTGAAGAGTGGCCTGGAGTAAGAGCTTTTATCCTGCTTGGTGACTGAAGCTTTATGTGACATTTTAGAGCCTAGAGAAACAAAAACAGGGATCCTTCCTCATAAGAGATGAGCATACACCTCTTGAAGTCTGGATTGTGACACTTAGTATCTAAAATATTTGTATGGGAAACAGGAATACAGGAGGCAGAATCCCATTTCCATTCACATTTTGAGAAAAGCTCCCAAAGTCTGGGATTTCAGCATCAGATTTTTTTTCCCTCTGAGTTTCCTAGAGTCCTATCAAAGGCTTGTATTGCCTTTCAGATAACATCCCAGATGATAACAGGGCTTTAATCAGCCAGATACAGGCGTAGTGACTGAAAGGCACCAGCCCATAAACTGAGCAGCAGATTAGCTTACTTGAAACTGGTTGTTCAGTGTAAAGAGAACATTTAGCTCTTACACAGTTAAATAAGTGGGCTCCTATTTATTCCCAAAAAGGCAGCAGGGAGCTGCTTTTAGGACAGATCAACGTAAATGAGTTTTTTGTCTGTAAACACATCCAGTGAGGAAAGCCATTTGTCAGGCAGATTTTCTTTTAGGATGGTCATCAGCCAGCTTAGTATGTGCTGCAGAGCTCATGCATTGTTCTCTGGTTTGTGTTTGCAGTGAGTATCTGGAAGTTCACCAGACAGAGCTGGATAAGCTGACTACTCAGTTAAAAGACATGAAAAGAAACTCCCGCCTGGTACGTGCCGTGCTTTTTCATGTGTAGGTGCACAGTGGCCTTCTTGAGGTGCTGGAGCAGCCAAGGGATGGGTGTGGGATACAGGGAATTTGCACTGGTGCTCTTCTTCCCTTCTAGCCATTGTCTTGTTTGTGATTTCTGAGTGTCAAACAATACTTTTTCTCATGGTGCTGTTGTGTTGCAAAATTAATCAGTTTTGTGTTCTCTGTTGCAGGGAGTCCTGTACGATTTAGATAAGGTATGCTACTCCCTTCAACACTCATTTTGCAAGGAAGCATTAATATCCTTACAATGTACATGGAAACCTTTCTCAGAGGGAACTGCTGGCCATGCCAACACCTGCATTTCAAAGGAAGAAGTCCCACTCCCCTCCTCTTCCCAGGGGCTCTGGCATTGCCCACTAATGTAACATCAAACACAGTGTGCTCACTGATCTGGTGTCAAACGTGCCCCACCAACCCTTTTTCTGAGGTTTGCCAGGTCAGACTGGCTCTGGGATGGGCACAGAGAGACAGACCCCTGCCAGGCAAGGAAAGAAGGAAGCAGAGGAGAGACTTCCTTCTTCTGTCAACTGACAGCCATTAAATCCATTCCTTTGTGCAAATTCTCTTACCCAGCCCCCAGTCAGATGGGGGCTGATAGCAGTGCACAGGGGGCTGGGGGGGATCCAGGTCCAGCCCCAGTTCATTCCTGCTCCTGTGAGTTCTGAAGAAAGAAAAATTGAAAAGATATTTTGCCTGCAGGAAAATTTGGGTGAAAGAAATCTTGCAAAAACATTTCCTGAAAAAGTCTGATTTTTTTTTTTCAGTCAAAATGCCAAGCTTGAGCTTATTCTCAAAACTAGCTTGATAAGGAAGACAATGGATCTTGAAATGCAAAGCCTGATCAAAATTAATATGGGATTTCAAAGTACTGAAAACATTATTTTTAACCTAAAAAAAGCTCTGCTTTCTTTGTTTTTTTTTTGTTTGTTTTTAAATAATTAAAAAATAATTAGTAAATGTAATTTAAAAATATGCATTAGGTAACGGAGTGAAGGAGCTCCATTGTCAGCAGCAGCTTAACAGTAGTAGGGTGGGACAACTGATTCTGGATTCATGGTCATGGAAATCCTGTGTGTTTTAAGCAGGAGTATCTTGGACCCATGGGGACTAGCAGAGCTAGCATAGCAGTGGCTTACTAATTTATTTAAAGGTGCCTCACCTCTGCCTTTTCCTTTCTTTCAGCAAATCAAAGCAGTTGAGAGATACATGAGAAGGCTGGAGTTCCACATTAGCAAGGTAATGAGCTCTCTCCTATCATCTTTCTTCTGCATCTGTTCCTATATTATTGAGGAAACAAACCCTTGGCCTCCTGCTACCCCTTTGTGCTGGGGAGGCCGCTCCCAGACTGGCTGTTTTTTCCATGATAGGCTGGTGGTCAGAGCCAAAGAAAGGGTTTCCACATAGATCCCAAGGTCCAGCCATGCCCCAAGACACTCCCACATACTTTTAGGTACAGAGAGAACATTGGGTTGGAGACCTGCTGGGGAAAATCTATCTCACAGCATGCTTGTTGTCAAACTTGAGGTAGAAGGAGAGTTGCATCTGAAAGCAATTTAATTCAGCAGTTATCTCTAGCACACACAGCAGCTAGTTTGGATTTATTCCTGGATTTCACTGCTAATGCTTTTGCTGCGTGGTTTGGGGCCCACATCCATTTGAATGCATCGGTAAGAATATTGGTGCAGGTACTTGTGATTTATACTAATACGTTTTAGAGCTGGGTGAAATCCATGGCGTGTATTCTCTTACTTATAAACATATCTGCTAGTGATTAGTTGCTTTTTTAAGCCTGACAAAGAAATGAATTATTTTTGACAGATGAAATGTCCTTTGAGAGTCATTTGAAAAGCATTTGTGCATCTTCAAGTCCTCTAATTATGACAACCTATCCCAACCTTTTAATTTCAGTCCTCTTACTCTTGGAGCTGAAAATAAAAATATAAATCATGAGGTGATAGACTGAGATTTTGTTCCCCAAGCCACCTACTCCCTTGCTGGCAACATGAATGGCAAAAATTAGTACTTAAGGAACATTTCCATTCAAATCCTTCCCACTTCAGCCTGCTCAGAGCTAATGGTTTCTGGGTTTAGAATAAGAGTGAAAAGCACCAAACGTGAGAGGTAACGCTGGTAGTGTTACTCAGGCTTGCCAACTGCATGAGTTCACTCTGTAACCCATGGCAACAGAGACAAAAGGAACCAAGTGTGTGGCATTAAAGCCCACAGGCTTGGGCAGGTGTAGAAACATCTTTGTTTCTAATGACAGAAAAGGTTTTTTCAGCAGTATTTAATCAGGGACACAGAGGTGCCCTCTGCCTTTTACCTGCCACTGCTCTGTGAAGGAAGCAAAGCAAGGAAGATGGGGTGCACCGCAGCAGATCCCACATACCTGGGGAGCAGATGAGCATGTCCTAGCTACATTCACATGGGCAGGAGCAGGATATCAATCACAGACCAAGGCTCCACTCCGATGTCAGAAGTAAATACCAAGTGACAGCTATTTATAGTAGCTGTCTTTAGCTTGCTGGCTAGCAAGAGAAACAGGAGTGAGTATGAGTGCAGAAAGCTTTTTTTGTAACTTCAAAATGGTAAAATGCTACCTGTGCCTTCATTAACTTATGCTGAACTATTTAACTTTGCAAAACATCCCTGTTTTGGGTGGGGTGCCCCAGGTCAGAGGCTTCAGCCACCAGTTATCCAAGGTAGCCTTGTAAAAATTGACCCAAGGCTTTGAAGCCATCAGGAAGACAAGTCCTGTTCCAAACAAATTAGCAACAGCACTTTTTGTTAGAGGTTAAGCAGGCTTGGGAAGTGGGATTGGAAACATGCCTGGATTGTTACATCAGGCCCATCTCTAATGCAGCACACAGAGTCACAGACTGATGAAGCCAAGGTGCTTTCATAGAGAGAAATTCTCCCATGAAAATCCATTGCTGAGCAGGAGCACTGTGGGACCCAGAGTGACCTCTTGATTTCACAATTTTTTGGCAAAACCCAAATATCATCCTGTTTTAGGAGGGATGTTAGAAGCAGAAAGAAGAGACAGCTTCTTTCATTCCTGTTCTTCTCCTTACCCTGATAGTCAGATTAGAAAACCCACATCTTCTGTATCTGGCAGATTTAGTTTATTAAAATAAAAAACCACTATATATAGCTGGTGTATATATGTGCATATATTACTCAGTTGTAGTAAATGTGTGCATTCAGTACAGGGATTAGAGGGAAAAGGGAAACCAAAGCACAAGGTGTGTAAATCCATTGCTCCTCTGAAGCTAGATCCAGGTGAGACTTCAAACTGTGTGTGACTGTGCTTTGCAAAACTTCAGAGCACTTAGAATATGTTGGGTCCCTAAGTTGTGTCAAGGGAGTGTAAAAAAATTACTAGATGTAAGTGTCTGGGGGGGTTGAAGTTCAAAATACTTTTTTAACTTGACATCAGCTGTTTGTAAGCCCTTTACTTGTGCCGACTCCTAGTATGACTCCAGTTTCTGGAGCATGGACAGTAAAAGTTCAAAATATCACTCCCAGCTTCCAATACTACCTATTAGTAGTATTGGAACAGGTTTGATATTGCAACAGCTTTGATCCATGGCTGATATTAAGGAACCAGAGCCACTGCTGACCCTGCTAAATGTGCCATTTACCACTTCCAGTTGCATTTGGCAGTGTGTACATTGCAGTTGCCTTTTAAAGAGCTCTTCCAGAGCGAGATGTTTGAGAAGCTGGCTGCATTCCTGCCTCACTGGTACGATGGGGAGAACACAAATAACAATGCTTAGAGGCATGCAGGGCAAGCAGGTGAATTGCTGGCATCTGCTGTTGCTCTATTGAGATTTTTACAGTGGAAGTTACTTTCATCTTGTGTTTCTTTTCCACAGACTGTAACACTATCACAGCTTCATTTCCTTAGCTCCTCCATTGGGTATAATGGTTTGGCTGAGTTTTCTTTTAATGCAAATGACTTCATTGTGTTGGCTTTATTTTGCTGGGGTTTCTGGGGTTTTTTCAGTACACTTCCCTTGTTCCCACTAGGTGGATGAGCTTTATGAAGCCTATTGTATCCAAAGACGTCTCTGTGATGGTGCCAGCAAAATGAAGCAAGCTTTTGCAATGTCTCCTGCCAGCAAAGCAGCTCGAGAGAGTTTGACTGAAATCAACAGGAGCTACAAGGAGTACACAGAGGTACATCCTCATCAGTTCATTCTTTTCACTCTCACACTGTTTGAAAGCCATGGGAACTTTGCCACTAATTTCAGGAAGAGTTTCATCCAGAAATAAAAGAAAACTCATCAAAGAGGAATTAGTATTTCTTTTTCTTCAGGTGAATACCTGATGACTGACAAAGACAGGTTACATGAGCCCAAAGAGTTCCTTGAAATAACAGTTTAGACTCTATAAGAGCAGGGTTATACCTAGGAACTGCAGCACAAAAGCAAAACCATCAATCTGTCCCAAACCTACTTAAACTCCAACTACCTCCTTCCGACCTGCAGATGTAGGGATGGCATCTTGACTGGACATGATGTGCCTACAGACATAGGCATCCTGTGTGTTGTGCTTGCAGTGATCAAAATCTATTTTATTAAACAGGCAGGAGATGGTGAACAAGTCTAACAGTGTTACAGACTTCCCAGCACACAAGCTGTGACAACCTTCCAAAACCTGAAGGAAGAACTGGAGAGGATCTAATATCCATCTCTCACAGCCTTCTTTCTTAATGTAGTCCACATTTCTTGAGAGATTAAATCATGCTGGGAGCCACTTCACCATAGAGCTGCTGCTGTGGCACAAGGCCTGGCTGGAGAGGACCAGAAAAGTGAGCAGGTTACACTCCAAGAGTCAAAGCTTCCCTTTTGCCATCTTGAGGATTAGCATGCAGCAGCAGACAAGCACAGGGTTGCAGTGTCAAAAAAAGCAGGCATAGCTGCCATTTTTTAGGGCCACCCCTAGGTAAACAATAAGGATGACTCTGAGATTGATTTTACTGCAAAATATCTTGAATCTATCCTTACAAACAGACCTTAAAAAAATAAACCCCAGAGAAGTTTTGTCTGCCCTCACTATTTTCTTTTCCAACACAGAACATGTGTACCATAGAAGCAGAGCTGGAAAACCTACTGGGGGAGTTCTGCATCAAGATGAAAGGTAAGTGCCTTTTCACCTTTCCCTTCTTTCTCAGAAACAGTAGCAGTTGCTACTGTTGCACAGTAGCAGTTGCACACATTGGTGAGGGAATTGAGACGTGCTGTGTGACATGCATTTATGACAGGTGGGGTTTCTCACCCATTGCTGGGCCTTCAAACCCCCTGTTCACACCCCTGCCCACTGGAAAGGATTACAGAAACAGAAACACCAATGCTTACGAGCTTTCTGAGGTTCTGCTTTTTGTTTTCTAGACTAATTACCTCCCACAAAGACTCCTCCCAACAGCCAAAGCAATTCAGTTTTGAAGACTGCTGTCATTTTTGCCTCTATTTTCAGTAATTCTTTGAGAAGGTGACTGGGAAATTATCAGAATTTCCATGGAGCTGAACTTGAAATGTAAAATACCTTTTTAATTTGACATCAGCTATTTCTAACTCCTTTACTAATTGTGACTAATGCTATTTTTGACCAAATGTAAAAAAAGCAAAAAGCTGGGGATAGTTTTCCTGGATAACTCTGTGATGGCATCTACCTTTCCATTTTATTCCTTGTCTTTATGACAGGAGAGTTTATGGATTTGAATGCAATGAAATCAATTTTACTTGAAGCCTCAATGGATCATCAGGTATTGCTAATGCTGTTATCCCTTTAAGACTCAATGTCTTAAAGAAGACACTAGGAGTGGATATCTTTTTTGGATCTTCAGTTACTGGCATGAGAATAGTTCTATAAAACAAAGTCAGCATCTAAATATTCATGAACTCTTAATTCTTCACTTGGTATCTTGCCATTTAAAACATCCACAGTATTGCTGGTGGAGTTTTGAGAGCTCAGAAATCTCATACAAGCTTTTGATTCTGCCTGCCTTGTCACAGTTGTTTCCTATGATTGCATTGCATGAGATTAAGATTAATCTTAGATTAAATTAAAATAGCTACTCTGTGCTCTCATATTAGAGAAAACAATTGCAGCAGATGTTGGAGTTCTCGTAGCTCCATCCCTCAGGTTTTAGATGAACACACAGAGACAGATATTTCTGTACAAGAACCCACAGCAGATCCACAGCATGGACATGTTGAATGAAGCAATGTCACAGAGTGTGTAAAGGGATTTTCCAGCTCCCTTGGAGCATTTCTTTATTTGCTGTAAGTGCAGTGCACAGTTCCTGGCAGTGGGACATGTTGCAGAAGGTGACACAGTGTCACAAATGTCTTGTCTGAAGAGGTCTGGCCCCTTCTCTTTTGGATGCCAAATCCTCTGGCAGAACTCAAGGGCTCTGGAGAAGGCAGGTACTGCACTCACATGCAGGAGCAGAGCACAGAGCACAAGCAGCAGCTGCTTCTGAACACAGTTTGCATCACGTAAAGAAGCCCAAATTCAGCAAAGAGAAATGCCATACTAAGTATTCTCTAATTAGGGCATCTGAGATTTCTATCTAGATAGTTTTCCCGAGGAATAGGAATCCTATAAGACAATATAGCCATTGCTATTGCTAAGGCTTGCAGCAGCTCTGGCAAAAAAGCCTGCAGATCACACAGCAAGTTTCCCCCTCAAGTTATACTGCAGCATATCCAGCTAACTTTAGGATCTAATTTAAAATCAAAGCATTCCTCTCCCCAAAGCTTATCTGTTCCTAGCCATTCCAGTGAAAGTTATTTTTATTTTGTGCCCTCTGTCACTTAGACTGAAAGCAAGCCAACCTACACAATGCTGTCAGGAAGCAGGGGAGCTGCACAGAGCTTTTATGACTGATATTTATAGAAAAATAAAAGCCTAATCATTTTTCAGAATCAAGATAATAAATGTGCCAGCAGGCTTAGCTAACTGGCCAGGATTAATCAGTTGTTGAAATTTACCAGGGAAAGCGAGTGTGGAAATTCCTGTATGGAATCTGCGTGTCCTGTTGTGATGTACAGGAAAGTGCCCTTATAGCTGTTTGAAGAGCCAGGACAGCAGGAGGTGAAGAGCCCAGATGTTTCACTAAAGAGAGAACAATTTGCTGGCCTGACTCTCAGGTGGCTCTGCTACACAGAGCCCACCACCAGCAGCCAGGAGTCCAGGAGTCCAGCATCCTGCCCACCAGCAGAGCTGCACGTGCTGCATGAGCTCCAAGTGGCCCTGCCTCCTTCCCACAGCCCCCTGTCCCCTGTTGTTTCCTACGGAAGTACTTATGCCCTGTTGTCAAGTCAGCATTTAGCCTCCTCTTCATCATTCTGAAAAGACTTGGCCAGCCTGGTTGGGCCAGTCACAGCTCACAGACTTCAATGTCCATTTGGAGTTTTAAGCTGGAGTTTCCTCACTGACCCTACCCATACACTGGGCAAAAAAAAAGACCTTTTATTTTCCTCAGATGCTTTCAATGATGTGTCCCAGGAGAGATCAAATTCACTTATAAAAGCGTGCCTGGGGAGAGAGGAGCAGTGGTGGAGTGCTAGTAATCGTAAATTATTTATTAACAGTAAATAAATTAGAAAGGAATTGGTAATATGAGCTCTGTGCAAGGGCCTCTCTGAACACTAAGATGAGCAAAGAAAACTATTTTCTGGTCAAAGAAATGGAAGAGGCAGACAAGCAGGGACAGCCCATGACAGCATGCAGGGATTGAGTTGCTCCTACAGTACAGATAGCAGGACTGGTTCATCCCTGCAAATACAACCAGGACTCCTAGGGCTCCTCATACTTGCCTTGATTTTAACACACCCCAGTGTGTTCTGTTGGGGCATCCCTTTCTCTGCCACAGGCTTTGTATGTGGTCTCAAGACGCTTTCTTTGGGCACTGCAGCACTAGAGGCATAGATTTAGGCTCACATAGGCAAAGCTGGGTACATTTTTATACCAAAACAAGTGCAATGGCTGCATACTGAGGGGAATCTGTGAGAAAGGAGAAGCTTCCTCTGTGGGAAAATCAACCAGTTGAATCCTGTAGAAAAGCAGGTCAGCAGGCCAGGAGTGGGGTGGTAATTCCCCTTGGATTTCAGTGTGGAGCCTCAGGAAACTTTCATTTCATATGCGTAGTGCTGATATAAAAATAGCATTGTTATGTCCTACCTTAAAAAACCCCAAAACCAAACATAGATCACAAGTGCTTTGCTGTGCTACTTCTCCCACTCTGGGGAAAAATGGGATTAATCTGGTATTACAGATGTCAGTCATATTTTGTGATGCACTTACTATTGAAAGACACTCAGCTATTATGGGAATGATAATGTTATGGAAACACCAAGCAGAAGGAGGCCCTGTTGCTTGCTGTGCCTCTCTGAGGATGTGCTAAAAAGGGATCTGTGTTGAAGTGTGGAGCTCGTTCAGACAGCGTTGAGCAGCACTGCAGGGGGATCAGCAGTTCGCCTGCACCTCGCCATGGGAGGGGCTCTCAGCTGAGGGTCTGAAGCCAGATGATGTCAGGAAGGTGTTTCTCCTTCTTCTGTAGTTACTATATGAAAGGAAACTTCAGGCTCTAATAGGGAAAAAGGCTGGAAGGTATAAATCTTTCATGTGGAAGAAACCACAGCCCAAAGAATTTTATACAAATTAAACAAGAAAATAGAAAATTAAGATGGTGGGTTGTCTTGGTTTGGAGGGTGCACAGGCAACAGTAGGAGGGGAATATAAACATCAGCTGGGGGGCTGCAGGAGAGTGTTGCTCTCTTCTGTCCAAGTGTGGCAGTGGTGGCCCTGGGCACCCCACTGCACCCCACTTCTGGGCTCAGCCACACTTGGCAGCCCAGGCCCTCCCACAGCCTCTCTGTGTCTTTCCTTCTCAGGTCTGGCTGGCTTCGCTCGGCTCTGCCCAGGAGATCAATACGAGGTATGTCTGCATCGGTTTGTTTATCAAATAGCAAAAGAATCAAGAGGAAGGCATAACTGCTGCTCTTTATGTCACGATGAATAAAACCTTTTCACATCAGCACCTCAATGAACGTTATTTTTATGTTATTTTTCCCATATGTGCTCTGATAAACCTTGCCTTCTCTATATGTCTGTTTTTGTCAGGGCATCTGTCAGAAGACCTGGATTTTGACAAAAGTTTCTAATTCCCCTGGAAAAAAATCATATGCCCCATCCCATACACGTAGGGCAAATGGAACACATCCTTGCAAGCATCCTTTACTGAATGCATAGGCTCTACTTCATCATAGAGATCAGTGCCAGAAAGACACAATAACCATTTCTCAAGACCCAGGTGTTACCTGCTGTGACGCTGCATCAGGATCTCTGGTCATTGCAGTGTTTCAATAGAGATCATCAGGAGTGTGTTCATTAGAGAGGGATTAAAATAAAAGCTCTACCAGAACAGAACTAACCTTGCAAGAAATTTGCAGTGGATTGATAGTGAATCCTTCTAACCAGTATAGTACTTCCTAGCTGCCTCGATCATAGATTCTTTTGTTCCCACTCTCATTCCCTGTAACAAATGACTCCTGCTTCCTCTGTAGGGTCAATTAGTTGGTGCAGTTGTCTCCCAGCTGGCCCAAAGTGGTCTTCCTGCTCTTGATGCTTCAAAGTGGGTTACTGCACTAGGGATGTCATTCATTTCTGTCATCAGACAGCCAAAACCTCACAGCTGGAGAGGTCTCTGATGGGGAATGGCCAAAAGCTTACCTGCTGGAAGGGCAGGTGATCCAACAAGCTGTAGATGTTAGGATAGACCACTGGTGCTTTCATCCTGCCCTCCTAAATCTCCTTTGCCCTGCCACTTTCCCTGTAAGTGGAATTAAATGCCTTGCAGCTTTGTTATGAGTCATCAAGTTACATGAAGTTAAAAACTTGGGTGAGGGATTCACTACCAAAAGGAGCAATTAGGAGAGCTGAGAGATAGAGATCCTCCAGTAGATTTTTCCTTCTGACTCGATGGGAAGGTAGAAGGGCAGCACCTACGCCACCTAACTCTTCCAGCCTTTCTCAGACTCTTCCCCCAGTTCTGTTTCTCTTATTTGTGCATCATGAGAACAGATTTCTCAAGAAAATGAGAGGATTTTTTTTTTCCAGATTTTCATGCGCTACGGTCGCCAGCGCTGGAAACTGAAAGGCAAGATAGAAGTGAATGGCAAGCAAAGCTGGGATGGAGAAGAGATGGTTTTCCTCCCTCTCATTGTTGGTCTGATCTCCATTAAGGTATGCATGCTGACTCCTTTGCCTGCAAGCAAGGCAGGAGTCAAGAACCTGCCTTCTCATGCACCATCAGCAAAAACACAGAAGCAGATCATTAAACTCTTCAGAAATGAGCCATAATTAGTATTTCTCACACACCTACTAAAGTGCTGTAATATTGTCCAGTTTAGGTACTACAAGACTAATCCATTTGTGAGAGCTGTGGGAGAGATTTTCTTCCCAAACTGGAGTCTTTTCATCACTGTTCCATATCTTCGTTGCTCTCAGTGTCCCAACACAGTTTTCTCCTGGCTGGAAGTCCATATGCTTTCTTTTCCATAAGCCTTCAACCTAGAGATACCCATTCTCTCATCCCTGTCTAGAAATTGCTCCTAGGGACCATTCCAGATGTCCCTGGTTAGGAAGTTTAAACAGAAGAATGTCTCGAAAGTCTTAGGGGAAATGGTCCTCTTTGACACTGTAAAGATTTTATGAAAAAATATGCAGGTCATTTCAAAACCCACTACCAAAATAATCCCAGATGCGTGAGACGGTAGGTTTTCAATGAAAGGCAAGTTGTGACACATGGTGAGTCACTCTCCTCAATCTAACACACAAGTTTAAGGTGGAAAGCTAGGAGAGAACCCCTTTTTATAGTACACAAGAATCCCAGTATTATTAAGGTTAATGTGTATATTCTCTTCCCTTTTTGAACTCTGTCCAAACACTTTCACTTAAAGGCTCAAGAACTGACTTTCAAGCAAACAGCCAAAGGCTGATTTGTGTAGGAGCTGCATATGGAACTGTCACTCTGAATTCCCAGGCAAATATATCTCTAAATATGAATAGTGCTCTCCTCCTACTGTAACAACATACACAGAGGTGGTTCCTCAACAGTAGATCTGTAGAAGTCCTCACCAAAGGCCGTCCTTGGTGCAAACAATTACACGGCTTCAGAGTTACAAAAGAGAAATATCTGGAAGAGAGCTCCCTTGGGAATTGCTGATTAGGCAAGTTACATCAGGAGATTCCCAGTCAGGAATTTGTCAGCTGCTGAAACACTCTATGGCCTCCCTGTTCTCACTCTTCCCTTGGGCTCTGGTTATCATTAGTGCAAAAGATCAAATACAAGACTAGACAGCCGCTTGGTCTGAGCCAGTACGGTTGTCCTCTTCTGACTCCTATAAAAAACATAAAGAAAACATGGAATCATGATCATATGCAGCTATGCATTTCCTAAAAATAAACCAAAACAAAACCACCACCAAACCCAGATTTTTTTCCTTAAGTAATGCAACAGACAATCATATTTTAGAAGCTCTTTGGCAAGGAGGCCAGGCCAGACAATCAAAACTATTCATCTTGGGATTAGGGATTGCAATGCCTTTTGTGGTCCTAAATATCCTGTTCTCATCTCTTACAGGTCACAGAAGTTAAAGGACTTGCTACTCATATCCTTGTGGGAAGTGTAACCTGTGAGACAAAAGACCTGTTTGCAGCCCGGCCTCAGGTGGTTGCAGTAGACATTAATGACCTTGGCACAGTAAAGCTGAACCTTGAGATCACCTGGTAGTAAGTAGAACTCCTTGGTCACTCAATCAATCAATCAGCTGTAAAACTTCAATCAAAGAAAAATGGTTCATCCATGTGGGTAGTTCTCTCCATATTTTTCCCTGCCGAGGAAGATTGTGAAGGAACTGTGGCCCAAGTTTGGTATATGAGAAATAGTTCATGGTCAGCCACAGTTTACCTGCTTTTCCTGTGGTGAAGAGGGCTGTGCCTAGTTTCAGCTGTTAAATTAGGTTTGGTAAGAACTGACATTACAAGGTATGGGAACTGCTTAGTGATGATAGATCTCAGAATTGCCTAAAGCTTACTTCAAAGCTTAAAAATGGGATGTAACTGAGTGCTCATATACATATATATATATATATATATATGTATGTGTATATATATATATATGTATATTTTTTATTTATATATATTTTTAATGTTTTTTTAAATCATTTTATGGATTTACACTAGCATAGCAAAGTTCAGGAGCTGGCCCATCTTGAAAAGCTGGCTTTTAAGGGCTTCATACACCACAAGAGTGATGGGAAATCTCTTGGTGTTTTTTATTCACATTGGTCAGCATAGGTGAGCTGGTAGTCTTAGAACACAAACCCAATTCTCACTGCATTTTAATAAAATAAGTAAATGTCATTTCTGAAGAAGCATTGATGCATTTAACTTTTTACAATCATGTGTGCTGTTCCTTGTAATGCAGTAAACATAAAGGCAGCAATAACAGCTCCTGGTTTCCTTTACAATGCAACAGCTCTATTAATAGTTGAGCACCTTTCTCATTAGTATGTGTGACACTTGGCAACTCAAATGCAAGAATACTTTTCATGTGAGAAAAATAACATCAGACTACACTACAGAAATTATTTCTGAGGGAACACTTTTATCAGAACCGAAAACCACACTTCTGAGACTGCTGTCTAATTAACAACATTTTCTTTAAACACTTCAGTTTAAAAACTTGCTACCTCTGGGTTTTGATGTGCTAATAAACCACCCTTTCAAAAATGCTTTCTATGGACCTGAAAGTCCCTCTTGCTCAGCCTAACAACCTTTTATTTTCTCCCCTCTTGCTTGTGTATCCGTAGCCCCTTTGATGTTGAAGATTTGACCCCATCCACAGGAAATGTGAGCAAGGCATCTGCTCTCCAGAGGAGAATGTCCATGTACAGCCAAGGCACTCCTGAAACACCAACCTTCAAGGACCACTCATTCTTTGTAAGCTCTGTTTGGCTTCGTGTTTATGTAATGAGAAACCTTAGAGCAGTTCAAACACTGCAAACATTTCACTGCTTTACATGTCTAAGCTTTTTTTGCCCTGGTTCCAGCAGGTTACCCTTACAAATACTTATAAAGCAAGTGCATTCCTAGCTGCTAATCGTAAAAGCAGGTGACTATGATCCTGGCATCTTTGAAACTAGGTGGCCAATTAATGCATACCTATCCTTCCTGCCTGACTGCTGTGATGCTTGAATAATCTTTAAAAAATGTGTTTTCATTTTGCAACAGTAGTTAAGCAACTATTATAGCACAAGTATTTTTAAGTATCCTGTGATAAAATTCGCCCCTGTACTGAAGATATTCACAGGGTGTTTCTACATTTTGCATGAATCGAATTCTGAATGCTTAATCAGGCCATCTGTACAGAGATTAACTTTGCAAGCGCTGCATCCCATTGCTGTAACTTAGTACTCTGCTGCAAAGCATTCATTTAACTTGCCCTTCCTCACACCCTCTTTGCTTTAACTGTTGAAGAAATGGCTGCATCCCCTGCAAGACAGGCCAAAGTTGACAATCTTAGATGCTCTTCAAGACACTTTCTTTGACAAGCTTCGTCGCAGTCGCTCTTTTAGTGACCTGCCATCGCTCAGGCTAAGCCCAAAAGCAGGGCTAGAGCTATATGTGAGTTCTGTTTTTTGTTTGGTGAAGGATTTTTTCAGTTCCTGTGTGGCATTTGCATTCCCACGCATGCTTCGTGTGTCGCTCTCTGTTGCAACTCGCTCATTTTGCTGACTGATTAGAGGGCAGGACATAACTGTGAGCCCATGCAGTTCCCATTAAATCAAAATTCCTCTTAGTTTCTACAGAGATAATGATCAGAAGTCAACTGTCTGTGGGCAGAGAGCAGGGCAGGAGTACAAGCCACCAGTGTTTTTAAAGATCACCTGCTACACTGATTGACACTCTACATTTGCCTAGTAACATGACTTTCAGAAGCTAAAAGCATACCCATGTCAAAGAAAAGAAGAAATAAACCTTTGGCTATGATTATGTTTAGGGACAAAAGCTGCTAATAATACTAGAAAAAAATTTCAAGTTTTGGACGCTTAACCCTTAAGCCTAACAATATGTGGATGCCTACAGTTCTTTCCAGCAAATTGTCAGCAAAATAGTAGTTGCCTTCCATCTGTGCCATGCATTTCCATGAGCTGGCCACATAACAAAGCAGGGTTTGTAGGTTAGATAGGCAGGTCGTGACTCTTATAGTCATTTTCCCCCATATGTCAGTCAGAGAGGAACATATATGTATATATCTGCCTTGATAAGTCTGGAGTCTGCATAGGCTGGTTTTGCTTCTTTAATGATCAGTGTCCTGCTCAATACACCACCAATTTGGCTGACTCATTTCAACAGAAACTCATGTTGGAGAGAACTGTATAACTCTGGTTGAACAATTGTTACAGACATCCATGCCATGTGCAGGACATTGGATAAAAGGAAATAGCACAGTACTATCACCATTTAACCACCATGACACTAGAGAAACTTGGAGCAAACTGTGTTACATTTTATGAATTACTTCTTTAGAAGCCAGAAAATAAGTAGAACAGAAATCTGTAATGAGTAGGAAAATGCAGACAAGGTGGTTTATGTACAATCCTATTAAAAAGAACCATGATACAGGAACTAGAGCAGTGCATTGGAAATGCTGTTTGAGAGAATATAGTAGAGTGAACAGATTTCATGACTCTCTGGAGATCATTTCCTAGAGCTCTCTTTTTAGCAGAGGCATGGCAGAGCCCAGGTTTTCCAGAAGTTTTCATGCTGAAATTGAGGAGCTGTGCCAGATGAAAGTGGAAGTTTGATTTGAAATATTCTTTCCATCTCTCAAGTCTTGAATGCTTCTTTAATCTTTTGCCTTGCCTTTTTCTTTCCTGGGCACATGCTGTTATTTTTTTCCTCTTTCCAATGCTGCATTGATAAACTCTTTCTCCCTATTATCTTTTCAGTCGAATTTGCCAGATGAAGTATTTGAAAATGGCACAGCAGCCACTGAGAAGCGGCCTCTCTCCTTCACTTTTGGTGACCTGCCTTATGAAGATGCTGTGCCCCCTGCCAACTCAGCAGAGTCCTCCTGTGCTCACGTCAGCTCCAGCCCTGACATCACTGCCACCCCCAGCCAGCACCGAGCCCTGGGGTCCTCCCAGAGCTCCAGCCTGGACTGTAGCAGCAGCGACTCCCGCAGAGACTCTGTTGCTGAGCCAAAGGACCTGCTGTCCCACGGAGAGGGAGCGGTGGCTGAGAGCAAGAACACCCCCAGGGCAGCTCCTGAAGTTTGCCAAAAGGTCTCTGATGCTGGGAGCGATCATATCTTTGTGGAAACGAGTGTCCCGGTGTCTCTCCTGCAGGACACGGATGAAGGCTCAGAACTCAAGCCTGTGGAGCTGGATACCTATGAGGGCAACATCACAAAGCAGCTGGTCAAAAGGCTTACATCAGCAGAGACACCCCTGACCCCAGAGAGGCTGCCTTGTGAGGGATCCATTAGTGGGGAATCAGAAGGATATAAGTCTTATCTCGATGGAAGCATTGAAGAAGCCTTGCAAGGGCTCCTCTTAGCTCTTGAGCCACATAAAGAGCAGTATAAAGAGTTTCAGGACCTGGATCAAGAAGTGATGCATCTAGATGACATCCTAAAAGTGAGTACAATTTCAGAAAATGCTACCCTAAAGAAAATCTGAGCAGGTACAAACTCCTTGCCTGCCTCTCAAACATCAAAGTAGGCTTTCTGGAGAATAGTAGAATTCCCTGGTAGCAGTAGATTTGCTCCTGCTTGGAGCATCCTTTCACAATGTTGCATTTTTAAACTTTTGTCAACAACGTCCTTGTCATAGCCTTGTGTCCTCAAGCAACAGATCTTTTATCAAAACCTGGGGGAAAGAGAAAAAGGTGCTGTGACAGGAGGGTAATTAAATTATACCCTTCCCTGAATGCCTTGTGAACCATTGTGAATCACCTCTTGTGAACCCATTGCTTGTGCCATACTGGGGATCAAATATAGCCAAACTTCTGCCTTTGAAATCTATGAGTCACATCCTCAGTGGGTGTACTTTAGCATACTGCCCCTGAACTCCATGGAGCTGTAAAAAACTACACCAGCTGAGGATCAGGCCCTGTAGCCATACAAGCTGAATTTTCTAAATTGCCAAAGGGATTTAGAAGCACAAGTGTCACTGAAGGTTGCCGTCCCCATGTCACCTAGCATGGCCTTTTCCTTTTTCCCCTCATCCGTTTTCATAATGAAAGACATCCTGTCATCACATCAAGATGCAGAGAATAATGTTAAAAATCAGAAGAAAAATGGTTTGCATGTGTGTTTTTAATATGTTTACTGCAGGTCACTGTTACTTGTATCTCCCCTGTGAATAGCAACTCGTGACACGTTACTCTGCAAACAGTATTATATGGGAAATAATCATTTCAAATGCTTCATATTCATATGCAAGTTGGTCTGCTATTCATTTAAGCCTCATTATTCAAAAATATGGCTGAGGAAGAAGCAGGGAAACATTTATTCTTCTGCATTATCTTTTTGAAAGAAACTTTGTTAACCCCCTTATTTCCATTGCATGGTACTTTTCCAAATTAAGCATCTTTTTTTGACAGCCTGCAGGCTTCATTCCTTGCATTATTTATTCCTAGAGAGGTTTGAGCAGGCAAAGGTACCATTACTATTATTTTCTAACTTGGTACAAGAGGTTGATTATCCAAAGGGCAGAGAGACACTGTTTATTTCGGCTGCTTTGATCAGAAGTTACAAACAGACAGACATGGGATGGGGGTGAGAGGATGGATGTGCAGACAGGATTCCTGTGCACTCGAGATGGACGCCTCTTCAGACCTGTGGAAGTCTGGTGGTCAGCTCACAGACTGGCACTCAGCATCACCAGCAGCCATGCAGAAAAGGGCTCCTCATGCAGAAGGGTTGAGCTGGATTCCAGCTGTGGCAGAAGAAACCTCTCTTGGCCATATTGGATGAGCAGAGAAAATGGCCCACATGCTGTTTCTGTTTGCTTGAATAAGCTGTGCTACGAAGCCCTGATGGAAGCTGAAACCATTGGTGCTGCAGAAGAAGCAGGATACAGCACTCATCCTCATCACAAATGTGTTGGGAAGTGTGTCTGATCAGCTATTGACTGTACAGTCAGTATAAGGACTCAAACATCCTAAGTGCAAATGTATGACCATTAGTATTGTGTGCAAATGAATTACAAATGGAACTCCAGCTCCCTTCAGCTCTAGAGCAGCTGGTGCTGGATCTGAACTCCTCAGAGGCCAATGCATTTTTCTGTGAGCTGAGACAAAGTCATGGCTCCTGCCTGGGACTGGAGGATGTGGCCTGTGTAATGGCACCAGTGGCTCATGACTGTTTCTGATCAAATAATCACATGGTGTGAAAGATGTTGGAAGTCATTGCACCAACCTATGGAGATGATCCCTCAAGTTACATCTGACTCTTCAGAATAACCCTGGAAGAAATTCTGAGGGCACATGTGGATGAAGTGCCACATGGGGCCAGGGTATTTCATACTTCCTACAGCAACAGCAAGGTTCCTTTGCGTTTCTTCCCTGCGGTGAGGTGGGGATGGTCCCCCCCTCTCTCTAGCACTGTTAATTTCTGAGTTACAATACTGCCTTTCTCTGTCACCTAGGAATCTGATACCTTATTGGCTTTTCCTTGATAATCCATTTGGCTTCAAAGGCCACAACACTCCTTTCATTCCATTAATAAATGTGCAGCTGTGGGATGAAATTCATTCCTGGCTAAGGTCTGTTAGAGTTACGTCTGGAATAAATCAGGTAGTGCCATTGGATATGTATAAATTGGCTTCTGTAGCTAGAACAGCAATTAAGGAATGTGCCTTCCCCTTTCAACTTCCATTGCATTAATTCCCGTCATTCCTTTTGCAAAATGCCGAGGGCTGAGAAACTTGGATTCAAGAAGTTCTTCTCATTTCTATAAAACATGTTGAATTTTGCCTTTGAGGGTTTTCCTTTGGGGAAGAGAGTGGGTAGCATGAGGAGGGGAGGAGGAATGAAAGGCTTTCTCCAGTTCTCAGGCTTTGATTGTATATGCTATGAATATGAAGGCTTGAAATGAAACACCCAATAAAATGAAGTTTTAAAAATAAAATGAAGAATTTGAAGTTTTAAGCTTTATCAATTTTTTTTCTTATCTTTCTTGTAGTAGCTAATACCTGGGGTTTTCATTGGTTCGTTCTGCCTTTGCAGTGCAAGCCAGCAGTAAGCCGAAGCAGGTCCTCCAGTTTAAGTCTAACAGTTGAAAGTGCTTTAGAAAGCTTTGATTTCCTGAACACCTCTGACTTTGATGATGAGGATGGTGGTGGTGTGGAGGTTTGTAATGGTGGAGGAGGTGCAGACTCGGTATTTTCAGATACTGAGATTGAGAAGAATAGGTAAGTTTGTAGTACCTGCCAGCTGTGCTTACGCCAAACTGACACCCTGGCTCTTTGTCACTAACAGGGGATCCTGGTGCACAATTTATTCAAGGAAGACTGACTAATCCTTGATGAGTTTTAGGGTCAGAGGGCTCCCCATGGATGCTGCATACAAAATCTTTAGTTTCCAGGACCATTTTTTTTCCTCTGTTGAAATATATGCAATATGTCCTCCAGAGGAGAAGGGTAAATTAAATAAGGCTGACATCAATACTGGCAGAGCCTCTTCCTTGACATAGGTTTGGACCTGGCTTTCCTTGGATGTAATTACTAATTCCTCTGTGGTTTTTCCCCCCTCCCTTTGTCTTTTCTCTCTAGCCGAATGAGTCTTTGCAGTGGATTAAGCTTGTCAGTAACAATAACACAGGGCCAGATTTAAGCAGCATGATGTAGGTTGCCTTTGGAATGTAAGAGTGATGACTGGTACTCTGTTCATGGCCCTGCGTGTCACCTGCCCTTCTTTCATCACTTTTGGTCTTTCTGAGAAAAAAAAAAAAAAAAAACAAAAAAAGAGAAAATAAAAAAAGCTGTGGTGTTGTGCCGTGGCCTGCCATTGTTGTGTGACTTTAAGATGCTGTGCTTCAGTCATTAGATCTTGAAAGCATGTTTGCCTCCTTCGAGCTGACACGATGCCCAGCAGGCACGTAAGCGGCACTAGAGCTGGAAAAAGAGAAAGGAACACGGTTCCCTCCCTGCCTGTGCTCTCCAGCCAGGGAGCTGTACTACTCACAGCTTGCTTAAAGCAGTTTGAGTGCAATGAGCAACCACCGTGCTGTTCCCATCATGTCCTCATTCCAGAATAAGACTTGGTGGGGAAAAAAATTTGGGAAATTGTGTTGCTTGCTGAACTGGCACCCTGACCTCAGTCCGGTCTGTGCTGATTTAAGGATCTAGCTTCAACCAGTTAAAATAGAAATTAAAATTTCTTTTTTTTCCCCTCTGGCTCATCCCCAGACAGTGCAGATTCCTGCTTCCATTTTTAGATGTGTAAGTGTGTGACTCAGTGTAAAGACTGCAAGTGTTGAAACTTCTGAACTTGCAGCCAAACACACTTGCCATCTGGGGACTGACCTCAGGCTTTGCATTTAAACATGGGGAGGATCATTGTGCAGCAAGACAATATTGGAAATAATGATTTAAAACACAGTAAGACTAGCTCAACACTCATGCAGAAACAATTGGCAAAGTAAGCTGTACACATTGTGTCTAAAACTGCATATGAAAACATCATGTCTCTTACTTCAGCAGTGGTTTTCCTTTCCTTCTGCAATGAGCCTTAAATTTGACAGCAGGAGGACTCTGCAAGAATCTCAAGCACTGAGCTGCAAGCACAGAGCTGTTCTTAGCAGCTCAGCATTTGGGAAGGTACAAATTGTCATGATTCTTAATCCAGAACGACTGGGCAGGTGATTCGTCACAGATGGGAGAAAACTGTCACCACCAAGGGACAGTAACCACGACAAACCTTGCTGTTGAGGACATCACATCACTCGGGGCAAGCCAGTCAGGGGACAGGTCTGTCCCCTGGATGGGCACGTCCCTCCTGTTCCCAGGCAGGGCAGCCCTGCTCCTTTGTGATATGATGTGCCCATCACCAGGTTTCTGTGCACTTTCAGCTCTTCTGCCGTGCTCTTTGCTCATCCCCTTGTGTGTGAGTGGGGCTGTGGGTGCGGGTGTGTGTCTGCTGTGGCAGCTGCCAGCCCTGCACTGACTTTTTCCTCCTCCCTGCCTCCTCCCCAGTTACAGGACGGAGCACCCAGAAGCCAGAGGCCACCTGAGCGAAGCTCTCACCGAGGACACGGGCGTGGGCACCAGCGTGGCTGGCAGCCCTCTGCCCCTGACCACAGGCAACGACAGCCTGGACATAACCATAGTTAAGCACTTGCAGTACTGCACCCAGCTCATTCAGGTACCAGCCCCGCCTCATTTGGGCATTTATTTTAAATCCTTCCTGCCTGCAGGCTGGCAAGGTCAGCGCTGCTCCTGCGAGGCAGTGGGAGCTCAGGGCTGGCACAGACACCATGCTGGGGTTGGATGGTGACACCCTGACCCCAGCCAGAGGTGCCTCCATCGTTTCCATCCTGGCTGGTTTTGGAGCAGACCTGACCTGTGAACTAAGGGGGGCTTGGCACGAGCTGCCCAGGAGGGCTGAGGGGCAGGGCAGTGGGAACAGGGGCATCCCCTGCTCTGGGCTACAAACTCCTGC
Organism: Zonotrichia albicollis; assembly: GCF_047830755.1. Classification (NCBI taxonomy): domain Eukaryota; kingdom Metazoa; phylum Chordata; class Aves; order Passeriformes; family Passerellidae; genus Zonotrichia; species Zonotrichia albicollis. Next base: position 94,819,336 of record NC_133819.1, read on the forward strand.
TGCCTTTGCTGGGACTGAAGTCAGTTCCCAGTTAAAGCAACCTGTGTCTTCAGGGGTAAAACAGGAACCCTGTCTCCACTGTTTAACTGAGATGAGCCTGCAGCGTGCAAGAGCAGAGATGAATTTTTGCACATGGTGCAGAGAGATTCTGTCTGCAATAGGCACGGAGAAGGCAGCATGAGACAGCCCCCCTGGGACATCAGAGTTGTCCAGTTCATGCTCACAACTAGAGGAGCTTTTCTGTAGGTTTTTTTTTCATGCACGGCAAATGCGAATTTAAACATCCAGTAAGTGAGGTCATCAGGGTTTTCCTGACAAATCAAAACATGCTGCAACTTCCGCTTCACAATTATTTTACTCTTCCATCTTAGTTAAAACTAGCTTTATTTTCCCAAAGGCTCATTGAAGCAATAGAGCGTGAGCCTGATTCCAGCACCCTTAGTGCTGAGCTGGAAACTGTGCTGACTCACACTATGAGGAAAAGGGAGGTTTTTTGGTTTCAATACAACAGTATACAGTAAATATGCAGCTGAGCAAGGTGAACTTGAACCACATCCACACACAAAGCAGATCTGATATGAATATTATTTACATGAACTGCTGAAGAAGATGTAGATAGCAGCAGCAGGGAGTATTAGCAAGGATTAATTAATTAATAAAATTAATAAAGGCACCTAAGTAATTGATCAAAGCTGAAATGGAATAGAGAAAGAGCAACTTGTGGTCTTCCCCTGTGCAGGGTTGTCCTGAAAGTCTATGGCCCATGTTGTGTGAAAGTCAGACTAATATTCTTTCCTGGCTTTAAGTCTCGTGGTGATGGGTTTCTTTAGCTTTGTGGAGTGTGTAAATCAGACATTACTTACACAAATGGCTACTTGGATTCTCAGGTGTCTGGATGTGGATGTAGGTGTTGAAGGTACAAGCAGTGATGCATATCAACTAGGACCAAAAAATATCCCAACAACAAAAATTTTTTTAAGTTAAGGAGATCCTGTGGTTCGAGGCAATGAATTTGTTGTTGCACTTCAGGTGTTTTGGAGTTTTTTTGTTTTTTTTCTGAGGCTGGGTTTCTTTTTGGTTCAATGACTCCTTTTTGTCTTCACCAGCAAATTGTGTTCTCCAGTAAAACACCATTTGTGACAAGAGACCTCCTGGATAAGCTGTCCAGGCAGATCCTCGTGGTGGAGAATATTGCTGAGATCAGCACTGAGAACTTGGGAAACATCACCTCTCTTACTGATGGTAAGAAACAGCTTAGGGGCTTTCCTTCTGACAAGGATTTGCCTGGGCATGTGTGTCTGCTGAAATAATCACTGTGCAGAGCTCACCAGCAGTGCAGGAGAGGTCCCTGTAGTAAGGGCTGGCTCAGGGTCACCAGGAGGTGCAGCAGGCAAGGCAGGTGTCACCTACATCCGTCCTCAGTGCTGAAATGCAAGTGAGAAGAGAAAGCACTTATCCAACCTGATGTGCAGAAGATGGACAGATGTCATTGGTGTTATGGGGTAGGGATACTTCCACCTCTGAAGACCCAAATTCTTCTTCCACCTGTCTTTCCTGAGGAAAGGCACAATTTGCATTACAATATCAAAGGCATAATACAACTCTCTGAACATTTTCATTTTTAGTCGTCTCTATGGAGAACTTCTAAGTTATTTTTCTTTTTGCATCTATTTTAATACATGGAAGAGTTTGACAAACACATAGTTACGCTCCGGCAGGATAGGTAAATACTACAATGTGTATTTACTATATCAGAAAATTGAGGCAAAAACTGAGTGACATACTTGAAGCCAGGGACAGGGACCAAACTTGTGCAGACCATTTGTGGTGTTCCCCTAGAATTTTGTGCTATCTAAAAGGAAGAGACATCAATGCTCAGACCTGGATCAGGAGCAAATTTTCTCACATTACCATGGGAAACAGAAAAAACATGTTACAAACTTGGGGCGAGCACCTGGTCATGCTCATGAAGGTAATGGCTCAGGGAGACCCAGCAAACAGTACCTGTTTATCAGTGGGATTGGGTGAGATGTCCTTTATTCTTACTTTCTTTTTTCAAAGCTGATGTTTCTAGCATGGCTTTGTTTCATTATTCATTTTGTCTTCCCCAGCAATTCCAGAGTTCCACAAGAAGCTGTCACTGCTGGCTTTCTGGATGAAGTGTACTGGCCCTGCAGGAGTGTATCACACCTCTGCAGACAAGATGATGAAGCAGTTGGATATCAATTTTGCCACCACGGTGAATGAGGAGTGTCCAGGACTTGCAGAAACAGGTACAAACTGCTGCAAAAAAATATGTCAAAATGGAGAACAGTTGTTTACTGAGCTTTGTTTTCCAACCCCTTGGAGATCTGTTTGGCCACAGTTCCAAGATCTCATTTGAAAACTAATGCTACAACTCTTGAAACAGTTTTGGCCCCAAATAATGAAACAAAAAAAAAGATGAGGTTAACAGAAAAGAAAATAATGTTTTAAGGTTTATGAGCTAACCAGAAAGAAAGTCTATTCCAAAATACAGTTTTGTAAGTAATTCAGTGAATCAGGAATCCTTGGACTTAATTTTGTGTATCTGTATAATTCCCACACCCATTACAGTGCACTGGGATTGAAATTAATCCACATTCAAGTGAGTTTGTCTGAGCACAGGTTCTTATGTTGTGGGGGATGTGCCACACCTCAAACTCTAGCTATACTGACTAGCTCTCCCTTGGACAGAATGGAGACGGAGGCTGATTTGCCCAGGTGTGGCTGCCTCCACTGTGGATGCCTACACAAGACAGTAGGCATCTGCCCCATGCTACAGCTCTCACACCAGTGCCTCAGACTAGCTTTCTGCATGCCACACTAGTGCAGGAACATGAAAAATAGCAAAGCCAAATCCTGCCTCAGTGGCACTGTGGGGATGTACAGGCAGTGCATGTGGAGAGGGGGTTACAATGCAGGATATTGTTCTGCTAGAAATGATGCTGTGGTGATTGCCCAGGGAGCTGCACTAGCCATCTGTAAACTGGCAGAAGTTCGTCCTTACAAAGAAATTCTCTGGCAATGAGACCCAGACAGGGAGAAGGCCTGTCCAGCTCCTAACCTAACCACAGCTGAGCTTAGAAACATTGGGAACATCACTTAGAAACATCACTTATCTGGCCTTGCAGATGAGGTTCCTTCTTTCTGGTTTTGAAGTGGACTGTGTAATTTTGCCAGCAGCTTTTACTCTCACTAACCTGTGCCTTTGTCCATGGCCTCCTGCAGTCTTCAGGATCCTGGTGTCTCAGATCCTGGACCGGACGGAGCCTGTCCTCTACTCCAGCATGTCCTCCGAGACCATCACTGTCTTTCAGTATTACAGCTACTTTGCCAGCCACAGTGTCAGTGACCTTGGGAGCTATTTGCTGCAGCTCGCCAAAGAAGGTAGGGTTATAAATTCTGCTGGCTGCTTAGGGAGTACCTGCCTGTCCTTCTGAGCTCAGCACAAGGCAGTCCAGCCCTGAGGCTGGCTTTACAAAAGGAGGAGAGAAAAGAGACAAAGAAGTGTCCTGGCTATTAAGTGAATGCACCTGAACTGTTGTGCATGTCAAGGGAAAGGAGCTGATGCAGATAGACTCTCAGTCATTTCTATTTCCATATTCAAATGGGAAAAAAACTGTTTTGAAAGCAGTTTTTCAGGGAATGGCTGATGGTGGTGGGCTGAGCCCAAGGTCTGGGAAGTTTTCTGTGCCCACAGCTTGGATGATTGTGGTGGTGTTCACAGGGGTCTTAGGACAAGGGAAGAGATGAGAATCTTGACTCCACGTTTCAGAAGGCTGATTTATTATTATATATATTATATTAAAATAAAATTATATATTAAAACTATACTGAAAGAATAGAAGAAAGGATTTCATCAGAAGGTTTGAAAGGAAAGGAATGGAATGATAATAAAATCTTGTGACTGACCAGAGTCCGAGACAGCTGGACTGTGATTGGCCATTAATTAGAAACAACTACAGGAGACCAATCACAGATGCACCTGTTGCATTCCTCAGCAGCAGATAATCATTGTTTACATTTCGTTTCTGAGGCCTCTCAGCTTCTCAGGAGAAAAAATCCTAGCAAAAGGATTTTTCATAAAATGTGTCTGTGACAGATGATGTCTTGGTCTTTCACCACCTGTTATGAAGATGCCTTCTGAAGTGCTGAGCAATTCTCAGAGATCACAGCACCTCAGAGTTTTTCAAGCCCTGCCACCAAGAGCTAAAGAGAGAAGCAGATGCTGCACAAAGTGTGCTGAACTTCAGTCCCTGGCAAGCCAAGTTTTCTTCTCTGTTTTAGAAAGAGTTTGAGGAACCTTGCCTAGTTTTCATCTTTATTTGGGCATACGAGGGAGCTTTTGCTCAAAAGCCTGGAAGCAAAATGGCATTTCAACTCACCTCTGAAACATATTAGCCCTAGCTCTTGTTGGCAGACATCAGTCTGTCCAGGAAAAGCTCTCACAAGGGTGCTCTGAAAGTCAATACACTGGCAAGGATATTTGATCTCAATTGCTAGAGCGAGAATTGACATCTTCAGCAGAAAGCAAAAATTTAACACGGCTGCCTATAGCTCTGGGTAGGCCTAAGTGCTGCACTTGGGCCCATCTATTTATCTCCTCCTCACTTGAAGAAGGTCTGACAAACTGGCCCAGCTTAAAGCCCAGACAATTCCCCATGCAGACACACTGCCATGCTGCAGTTGCTCAGATGGGAATATTTTTGTATCCTCGGTGTGTGTAGTATAAATCAAAGATTGCTAGTGAGGAAAGGATCAATCCAAAGTGCTGAGAGGACAAAGTAACACAGACCTTTTTCTTGCACTTCCAGCATCTGTGGTTCAGGTGCTGCAGTCAGTGAAAGACGGAAAACTGCAGCACAGCGTGTCCAAAATAAACTCCAATAACCTTCCACCACAGCAGGAAGTTTTAAGAGCTTTGGCTTTACTTCTCAATGAAAATAAAAATGAAGTCAGTGAGACTGTGGCATCACTTCTGACAGCAACTGCAGAAAACAGGCACTTCAGGGAGAAGGTAAGTGGCAGAAAATCACCTGTCACATGACAGACCTGTGTCGTCATGACTTTTTCTACCTGCATGTCTCAAATATCTGTGCATATAAAATAACTGATCCAAGCTTGATTTAAGCTGATCCAGAGGGATATCCTGGCTGAATTTTTCTGCACATGGGTAGGTCTATTTCTGTCTTTATGCCAGTCTGCTTCTACCTATCATTACACTAAACAGGTACCAATCAAAACTGCAAATACTTACTGAGTGCTGTGCTCTCCAGCTATCTTCCACACTTCGGCATTTCTGCTGCCTTGTCTCAGACTTGCCTTCAGTCCAAGGCTTCAAGGTAACTGTTCCCAGGACCATGAACATGCAAAGATGTATGTTGGAGAATTTTGCTCAGACATGGCTTGAAGGAAAAAAAGCCATGAACATATACAGCTGGTTAAAAAGTAAAAGGCAGCTGTAAGCAGCAAGTTCTCAGGCTTTTTCTTAACAACAGTAAACACCATGTCCTTGAGGAAGTGGTGAGAAAGAAAGGCATGGTGGAAAACATGGAGGCCTTGAGAATAATAAATAAGTCAATAACAGGATGAGAAAAACAAGTATTAGTCTCAACAAGAAAACCACAGGTTTCGGCAACAAAGTAAGGGTTGGTGTGTAATGTGCAACCAATGATGAGCTCGGGTTTTGTAATATGTATAAGCTTAATTAACACCACTATAAAAGCGTGTAAGTGAGATCAATAAATCTGAGTTCGATGCTGATCAATTAGGATGTGGTCAACTCCCTTCGCCTCCTCAGATGTAGGTCTCAGATTTTTTTTTCCAGAGGAGTCTATCATCTATGGAACTTCCCACCATTTCCAGAGGGGTTGGACTGCCTTGGGCAAACACAGCTCAGTTGTGAGAACTAAGATTTGAGTCTATCTCTGATACCAAATGCAACAAGCAGGGCCAGGTTAAGCACAGAAATTAAATAGAGGGGAGAAGGAGGAGTAAGAAGAAATTCGGGATTGACTCCTACCTTTTCATGGCAGACCTTTTCCTACTATCCATCTTGCTCTCTGTCAGGAAAGAGCAACAGAAAAGGCAGCTGGAAGCAGAAGAGTGGCAGAAGGAAGGCAAAGGGAAGAGAAAAAGCCTTTGCTTTTCTTGTCCCCTCTTTGCTTGTCCTCCCACTTCATCTTCCATTTTTGCAGCCTTTTAGTATTTCATACCATCCTTGTCCATCCCCAGCTTCCTGGAGGTAGCATCTCAGGGCAAATGTAACCTTCTCCTGGAACAGCCATGTGTAGCTGATACCTGGTCCACTGCCTGCAGGAAGGACCACAGAGTGGCTTCTGTGAGGGTATTATGCAGCTTTATGAATTATGCTGCAGATGGATTCACTGTGCAGCTGAGTGCTGCTGAGATTTGCTGCTCAGTAGTGGCTGCTGATTTCTAGGGTCAAGCAGTAAGCTGGTCTAGCAGCTCATGCTGGCATTGTAATCATTATGTTAAGTCTCCCTAGGGTCTATACCAACTAGTTCGTTATTATCCCTACATTAAAGAGACCATCACAAGGGCCACCTCTTGAGATATTAGACTCCAAAGCCCATTCAGAGCTCTTTGGTGATGTATGGTGAAAGGCCTTCAAAGGTGCCAGATTGTGCATCTCGCTTTAATATGAATTTCTCCTCACCAAGAACTGCCCTGAGACTGCTGATCTATGACTGGTGGTCTGGCCTGGATCTGCTGTAGGGAATTATCGCACCTGTGCCATCCCACATGCTCCCTGCCAGGGAGGCAGGCTGCAATTGCTGTCCTTTAACAGGGTAGCAATACCTCCATGCTCCACCCTTCTCTGTGGAGGCACAGAGATTTTCATTGCTGTTCTTCTTTATCTGCTTTCAGGCATTGATTTATTACTGTGAAGCACTAACCCAGCCCAACCTCCAGCTGCAGAAAGCAGCTTGCTTGGCTCTCAGATACCTCAAGGTAAGAGACAAGGAACACACTGTGGTGCTTGGCTTTGCTTTTGAAAGGGCATCTGATAGGTACAAACAACAAAACAAATTTCAATGACAGCAGCAGTAGTGTTTTTGTTTTGTTGCTGTGCTCCATCCTTTTTCAGATAAAGGGAATTGTTTAGAACCTTCTAAACCACAAACACTTGGGTTCTGTGACTTTGGCAAAGTTTTATCTTTTGCATATCATCTTTTCCTCCCTCTTGTACTGACTTCAGGAGACTCAGTTCCACATCACAGAGAAAAAAAGTGTTAATCCGTAAAGTACTGACTGAGAAGGATAAAAAAATGCTTTCCCAGGATAAAATGAGCTCTAATGCATGTGGGCTGGAGTAGCAGAGAAGAGAGATCACAGCTTGTTTGGTGACAAATAACTGGTCATAATATCTGGGCACTGCAGCTTCAGATAGCATCTGGTACCATCTTTGCACTCCAGCCTGTGACAGGATGGGAAAATTCACTTTTGTTTTGGTTGTATGGAGCCATGGGAGACAGCAGCCACCCAAGCCTGGCTCATATGGGTGGCTGCTAGGGCAAAAAATGTGTTCCATGTGACAGATGCACTTTGGACTGATTATTTCTCCCTCTAATCTGTCCCCTGGAAGGCAGTTCTAAACTGTAGCTTCATCCCAGTCACAACTGATGCCATTCAACACATAATCCAGTATTGTTTAAATATGAAAAAACCTTTCCCTTAAAGGAGAAGCTAGCAGGCATCCCTGAGAGGCAATGCTGAGGGACATTACATCTCTGCTGCATGCAGGTGCTGTGGGGTTTTTGATTGCTCAGGAAAACTCAGACTAGGAACCAGTGGGGGGAACTGGAGCTAGGCAAGTTTAACTTGAGCAATGTGGCTCCAGTGAGTCTTGAATACTGAGAATGGCTGGGCAAAACAGCTGCTGAGGGAAAGTATCATCATTTGGAATCTTCAAAGTAAAAGCTGAAGCTGGAAGTTATTACTTCAGAGATGGAAATGGGTAGGTGGCTGTGGATGGGGTAACCCAGGGGCAGCTTAATCCACAATTGGTTGTGGATTAAGCAAAGGGCCCAGTGAATGTCTGAGGGGCTTTTCAGATGGCAGCAAGCTCTGTGTGGCTGTGCCCCATGACTCTCAGGCATTTGAGCTGTAGTCAGCAGTGCAGCCTCACCTGAGTCGCACACGAGTGGCCACACTGAAGGCAAGGTGGTGAGGTGTAATGGCTGTGGCAGCAAAGCCCTCATTCAGAGCATGCAGAGCAGGCCTTGTGCCCCTTGGATCAACAGGGCTCATACAAATGCTGACTCTGTGCCTCAGTGCCTCTTCCAGGTGTCACACTGGGGCAGCACCTGCCCTTCCTTTCATTCATCTCTCTTGTAGTATTAAACAGCCAGCCAGAGACACTATGACAGCTGCTCTCCCCAAAGAACTGACATTTTTGTATCACAGAACAGGATTATTCCTTGCTTTCTTCCCAAAAATAGCAGAGGCAAGGCAGAAGTCTGCAAATATTGGTGAGAACAGGCTTGACATGCCTTATAGGAAACCCATTTGCTAGACCCCTCCTGTTCATTTCCCTGCTGTATCCCTACCTTGGCATTTTATGGCCTTGGTCCACAGCCCATCAGCTATCCTACAGTCAGAAGTGGCAGACAGTGGTGGTCTGTCAGATTTATGTATGAAGTGCATAGGGTAGGAAAATTAGGAAGGCTCCACACCAGCTGCAGAAAATACACCTCCTCCAAATGCTTCCCCTCAGGGAAACCCCATTCCTCCTGTCTCTGCCAAAGCCCTTTGCTTGGAGTGGGAAGGGCAGTGCAGAGGCTGGTTCCTATTTACATGCAAGGTTGTGGAAAAACCCCTTAGTGTCCTGTGTGGTGCTGATGCACTTCTGTTTGCACTTCCCAGGCTACTGAGAGCATTAAAATGCTGGTCACGCTCTGCCAGTCCGACAATGAAGAGATCAGAAAAGTGGCGTCCGAAACCCTGCTCTCCCTCGGTGAGTTGCCTGGTTTACAGCAATATTTAATTTTATTTTTGAACAGAGCAGTATGTAAGACACCTGAGCTATGTCAATGTGAGACTGTAAATTGAAATAGAACTTTACAGAGTGACTTTAACAAGTCAGAAAATACAGATTCTTAAAAATCAGTCATTTTGAAAATGAGCTAAAAAGAGAAATTGAATTATGTGAGTCTGGAGGGGGAAGTAGCAAAAGGAAGGATAGCAAAGGAGAAGTTGAGAAACAGAAAGAACTGATAATTAATCTGCAGTTTCTGGGCACCAGTACTTCAGTGGCACGGAAAAATTGTGTTTTTCTGGCCTTTCAGCTAGGCATGAATTTCTACTCTGTGGGGGAGGTGTCCTTGTGTTATTTTAATTATGCAAACCCTTCAAATATGCTCTCTTCCATTCACCACTTCAGCAGGAATTCAGTCTGCTGTTGGACGTGTTATTGCTCAGATTATAAAACAACTAGCCCAAGGACACTTGAAAACTGATTGTTCTGCCATTCTTCTGGACAACATATAGAGACCATTTTTGGTTGATTATTGCCAGTTCAACACATTAGGCTCAATGCTGTCTTAGTGGAAGTGCATATAGATGGCAGTAGCTAAGGAAAAAGGGGTTGAAAGACACAATATACATTTAGCAAACATACTGATTCCTCATTTTCAGCAGTATAGAAGTAACATTCTGGATAGACTCACTTCTTTAAGGTGCCAGGAAGTGGGAGGTGGATAACTTTATATTTTCCAAGGTTAAAGTGGATAAACATTTACCTCAAGTACATCACAGCAGCAGCTGAGACCTTGAGAAGCACAATAGGTCATTGAGTACAAGTGTGCAAGATACTGTCAAGCCACATCTGCTTCTGTTTGGCTTTAGATAACCAAACAAGTTACATGGGAAGTTAAAAAAAATAGTTTGAACATTCAGAGCATGTTTAACTTTTCCAAATAATTTCTGAAATTGCTTCTAACAAGATAAAGTTTAAGAAGGGGGTAGAAGTTACTGGCCAATCAGTACCTTCTAACAGTATTTAAATGTTCTAGGGGAATGACATAAGGCATTATTAAGCTTTCTCGTTTTGCATTCAGGTGAAGATGGGAGACTGGCATATGAACAGCTGGACAAATTTCCCCGAGAATTTGTTAAAGTTGGAAGCCGCCGTGGAACTGAAGCTGCCACAGCTTTTTAGGTGGAAAAGAACCTGCTAATATTTAACAGGCATTAAAGTAGGATGGAGCTGCACTTCAGTGTGGGGAACAAAAGGAAGACTTTAAAGAATGCTATGAGAATGTTCCAAAATGTAGCAATTTACAGACTTCTTCAAGAAAAGCAAAATCTAAAATCCAGCTTAAGGATTCTTATTGGCTCCTTGTTGCAGCTCATGATGGAACAGTTGGATGCTGAGGAACAATACTTTCGTGACTGATTCTAAACAAATTATATAATTGCAGTTATTCAGCCTCAACAGACTTCTGTGAGGTTTTTAGAATTTGACATCTCCATATATTTTCCTATTATATTTACTTCCTTGAAGTTGTTGTGAAAGCTTGAGACGTGTGATACCGTATCTATCAAGGACAAGCAGGAGGCCACCTGAGCAGGCATGCAAAGTTTTCCCTTGAATCCCAAATGAAGTGTCTGCTGCCATGCAGTGTCCCCAGCAACACTCCAGTGGCAGGAAACGCTGCTCAGCTTTCTCAGTTGTGTCTTGGAATTGAAATACAGGAAAGTTCTGCAAGTTTTGCCTTGAGAAACAGCATGATGTAAACCCTGGGAGGCGTCACTTTGGTGACTCATTCTAAATGCCTCCACTGGTCTTTTATTCCCTTCTCTTGCCCTCCAGCAGCAAACCATCATTAATCCAGCAATTTCTGAGGGGGATCAAACAATCACGTAGGTTTCTGAAAACTAAATGAAAAGGTAAAAGAGCATTTATTTATTCTGAGAAGGAGGAGTGAATACCGCTAATTGCACGAGTCCCCAAAACCATTTTGTCCTGCAAGTTGCAGGCAGGATTGGATTTTGTACCTTCTAATTAGAGGAGCGTAGTTTCTATAGAGTGATTTCCATATAAAGAACAGAACAAACACAAGTGGACCTCGGAGGCAGTAATAAACAGAGGGGGAAGTGAATGCACTCCCCTCCCTGCACTGCAAGGCTGAAAGACAGCGAGCGCTTCAAACTGTTGATTACAAGCCTTAAGGTAACAGAGGTGAATAGAATTTAACAGAAGAGTGTTCCTGTACTGTGTTCATTATGCATGAAATGCTATTTAGATGTCAATTGAAGTATCCAAATTTGCATAGACAACATAGAAAAAATTGCAAACAGTTCACATCAAGAGGAAACCTTGTGAGCCAAACACTTTGGCAGGCAGGGGTCATTCGTTTTGTTTTTTTTACTGTGAATGTTACAAGAATGTACATATCTGTATATTTATAAATATATATATTCTTCCTTTAATTAAAGAAGTACATTTTGTACACTGCAAAATGTTTACTTGTTTACTGAGGAATATAAACTCTTTTTGCAGAAGGTGGAGTAGCCATGTTATGGATTTTATACTACACATGTCCCATCAGTTGAATTCTTTCAAGGTGTCCTTTTGTATCGACTATTTTTTTTTTTTAAATTTTTTTCTTTTAGTTTTGTGGCATTTGTACTCACCATATTTCCGACCACATTTAAGTTATAATAAAGATTATTTTTAATTACTAAGCACATCAGTCCATATGTACAGTCCCCCTTTCCATCAGCAGCCTCTTCACTGTCAGGCTCATAGTTTAAGTTCAGAGCAAGCCAGTTTTGTGTATCATCATTCAAGATAGTTACCAAGGAAGGCTCCACAGGGACTGCCAGAAAATGTGCTGGAGAGGCTCCAGGATTGTTACCCAACTTGCATTGATTACCCCTCCCTTCTATGAAGACAGACTCTCCTCAGACAGAAGACATTCCTTCCAGTCATTTTCCCTTTTCAAACATTCAGGCTGACACACCTTGGGGAATGTAGAGCTGCCTATGGAGCAGCCAAAGCCAGAAAGAGCAGGGAGCAGCTCACATTCAGAGGCACTGCACCAAATGGAGGGTGTATCTCATATCATTGTAGTTTAAAGCCACCCTTGGAGAAGTTCACTAGCCTAAAGCTGATCTGCTACACCATTGCAGCCAGGATTCATGACAGCTGTGACAAAGCTTCCAAAACCTGAAGGCAAAGAAAAATGACCAAACCATTTCTTTGTCTCCAAGCTTGTACATTTCTTTTCTTGCAGAGCTGATAACGCTGCCTTTTCCAGGCACATTACACACTCCTTAGTAGAGTAGGAAAAACCAGATGCACAGAGGTGAGCATCACAAGGCTCATGCTTACCAACAGTAAAGAAGGAAGCAGCAGGCAGTAATTACAAAAGTTCTTAGGGCTGCAGCAGGCTTACTTGGACAAATTCAAAGGTCAGGGCTACCCCAGGAAAGTGTGTTAGGAAAAAGTTCCCATACAAAGTAGCTCTGCAGCAGTGCAGATGGAAGAGACAGGCAGCTTGCTAGAAGTGCACTTGGGAAAGGGGTTGGTTTATCTGGTGGTAAAGGTATCCTTACCTTATGCTGTGGTGGTTTTTACTACCCCTGCCATGCTGTCACTGTCTCAGCATGTGGCCCCATAAATAGAAAGCCGCATCACCCCTCTACTACTGTAGCCACAGCAGCAGCATGTTAGGCTGCCCAGTTTCACACTGTTACTGGCAAGGCTGTTGTGTCCATCAGACCTTCAGAAAAGTTATCCTCTATAGCTTCATCCTGTCCTGCAGTCTGTAATATATACTTCATAAATTATACTTGATAAATAATGCTTATCATTAATGTCGACTTCAAAATTAGGAGTCAACAACTGCCAGACACTGTGTCTTAGGTATGGCTCCTGCTTTGCAGTGGGATTGTCCTGAGGAGAGGATCCACAGCACCCAGGTTCAAATGGCAGCAGTGTCCCTGAGGGTAGGATAGATGCGTCCTCACAACTGATCACATTTCATTACAGCCATCTGCCAGCAGTTCCACAAACAGCAGCAAATTAGAGTTCCTCATAACAATATTATCAGCTGCTGAACTGCTTTGTCTTATTACAAGAATGGAAAGAGAAATGAATAGCACAATAAACAATAAATGCTGAAAAAACCATTGATGACAATGCAGCTCAGTCTTAAGAAGCTGGAGTCTTAAGAAGTTGGAGTGCTGGAAAAGCACAGCCTTGGCAAAGTTTGCACATCATCTTATTAAACTCTTAAATCCAGTTCTGAAAACAACCTGAGATGGCCCTTGAGGAAAAGTAAATGAACGTGCATCACATGTTCTTAACAAAAAATAACCTATGACTAACTTCATGACTTAGGCAGAGGCCACAGCACAAGCTGCAGCCCAGGACAATGCTGCAGCCCTCACGTAAGCAATCCCATGCCAAACACCAAGGGAGTTTCAGCTGTCCAAACAAGGAGCTATTATGGTCTAATTAATTTCTCCTCACATAGCCTTAAGTACAATGGGTACTTAGCAAAAATAACAATTTTTAGTGTAAACCAATTATGAGTTCTTCCTCATACAAACAACCCACCTGCCCCATGGTTTGCTTGTCGCTGCCATAGCTGCTCATTCTTGAAACATGTGACACCTGCAAATGACTCACCTCCCCTTTACTCTTGCATGGCTGAAATTCAGCCCTGTTCAGACATGCACATTCTATGGCAGAAGTGCAAGGACACTGTAGATACATCCCACTTCCAGAGCCTGAGCCTGCCTCAGGGAAAGACAAGATTGTGTCTATCCTGTGCAGTGAAAGAGTGGGGACTCCTTTTGCTGGTAGCACACATGCATTGGATTTCTTGGAAAGAATCACATTCTGTAGTTAGGTTCCAATACTGATACTTTTATTGTGCTAGATAAAATGCTCTCTCTGTAACTTAGCTGGATATACAGGTTGTCTTTAGTGATCCTGATTTTCAGCTGCTACAGAGCTGTGTTCCAGTGATAAATGAGTTTCCCTATATACTTAAAATGTCAGATTTTAAGAGAACTAATCACAAACAAATCTCTGTATAATTTCTACACCTTTGACAAGCTGTGAGCACATAAATACCAAGTTCCTAGACTTAATATGTAGCACAGTGCTACTGCATGCATGTTCATAAAAGCACTTAAGAATTTTCAAAACAAACAAACTCAATCCTTTTAGAACTCTTTAAACAGCAGTTATTGCAGCATCCTAAAAGTGCTGAGAACATTTCCATACATTAATGCCTCATAGAATAGGTACAGTCAGTGTTTGGTCAAGGTTCAGTGCATCTGTGACAAAGCATGTGTAGAGGTTTTATTACTGTGGCACTTCAGCTCTCACACCTAACCTTCTGGGGCATCAGGTTTTTTTTTCCAATTATACAGCAAACTATCTGCTAACAAACTGCACTTAATAAAACCATAATAGTCATAGTTTAAAGCATTAGTATGTATGACTAAGTGGCATATGCCTTTTTCATATAAAAATTTACTCTGTTAGAGGTGGGCCAAATGCTGCAATACATCCATCAGCCTACTTGCAGAACTTCCATGATTTATTTGTACACAGTCTATTTCAACAGAAGAATCCAGCATATCAACAGACTGTCACATCTTTTTATTTAAATAAAATCAATCCAGAAAAAGCATAAGATTTAAACCTAAAGCATTCTTCTTGATCAGCCTGAAAGTAAAAAACACAGACTGATACTGCACACAAATTCTCGATTTGTCTCTTTCTGGCAGTTCTGTTCCAACAACAGCACCTGTACTACAGCAGTTGACACAGCAGGAAGTCAAATAATGGAAAGTTGCTCTTGCTGTCTCATTTTGGTCTGCTAGTCATGCCACAGTCCTTTCTTCCCTTCTACAGCCTCTGCAAATACAATATGCCTGATGTTTAAAAATAAAGCCACCTCTAAAAATTAGAGTTAACAATCAATAACTTAAACTAAATTTAACTGCAAAAAACAATTACATCAAAATGAAATTTATGTTTCCTTATTTACTAATGTGGAATTACTTTGTTAAGAAAGTTGCTTAGAATGTGAGATAGGAGAGGTCTAAGTCACTTGACAAGCATTATCCACTTCTCCTTAACAGAAAGCCAAGGTTACTCCGCAAGGCATTTGCCCAGCACCCAGTTTTGTTTCTTCTTCAAGACAGCATCAGTGCAAAATAAAGGACACACCTCTCTCACCTCTTCATCCTGTGATGGAAAGGAATATGTCTAAGCAGCCCCTGGAGCACACACTGGAAGATAGAATCTCGTGCTTACAAAGCCCACAAGAAATTGTGACGCCTCATTTTCTAGTGAGCATGCGTGAGGTAAAATGGCAGGCAGGAGTATTACCTCCTTCAGCAGCTTCTGCCATTTCCTGGATGTCACAACTGAAATCACTTGTAAAACATCTGTTAACTGATCAACAGCCACGGGAAGTAAAACAGAAGGAATATAAAGGTGCCAACCTGATAGCTCCGGAGTCATTCACGCATACCCTGCAGCAACCATCTTTGGCAAGGCCAGAGAGATCCACAACTCAGGATGCTTCTGTTCACTTCTGCCTCCTGAAAGCCACTCAGGTTTAGGCTCCTCCCAAGATATGGCAACAGCCCCCATGGTTAAAGCCTTGTTACAGAACAACTGCCTGGAGATCCCTCAGTACTGGAAAATCTGTGTACAACTTTCCTACTCCATCACAGCCCATGCAGATACCAGATAAGGTGCTCAAAGTTTTAAAGACCTTTTCTATTCCTGCAAACCTTTCAGAATCGAAGTACCTTGGTAAAAGGGTGTCTCATCTCTTGGTAAATACCAGAGCAGTACCTTGAAAACACCGAGTTTCCTTCAGAAGAGCTCTGAAGTATAGGCTGCTTTGTCTCCACTTATTTTCAGTACAGCTGCTACTGGGACCAAGAACATATCACCTTCTCTTCATAAGCCAATTAAAGTATTACTAAAATAAATGGTCTAATATTTCCTACTTAAACTCTCATTACACAGATTGCAAAATGTTTCCTTAGCAGGCAGGGGAAATGAATTTTAAAAAACCTGAAAATCATAAATCTAACTGACCTTTAGATTTTGACTCTCATTACCCAGGAAGATCTTCTGAAACCTCACCAACAGCACACACATTTTTACTTCCACCCCCCCCCATCCACAAAAAAAAGCAATTTTGTTCTCCAGAATTCTGCAAACCTAAAAAGAACTAAAACCTGCCCAGGCATTCCCCCTAAAAACTTGAAAGCTTCCATCTACAGGAGTCATAAATGATTTGTACCAAGGATTAACCATTCCCCTGTCAATCAATACACTACTTTGGTAATGCAAAGATTTATTTATCAATTTTCATGCATCATGTCAGACCAACTGATAAGAAAGATCTTTACACAACAGTTGAAATACACAGTATTTGCGTTTCCTACAGGCAACTACATGCAGCCTGTAGTAAATTTTCCATGCAGTATTCAGATACTCCTCCCACTGCTACATAATTCCAGTTAAAAATACCAACATCTGTAATGTTCCCACAAGAGTTTCTGTACCTGAGGTTTAGTATGTCCTTTCAAGAGGAAGTCTACAATTAAAAGCCACATACATAAGCCTATTTAAAGGTTGTCATTCCAGTTGCAAATGGCTTGCTTCCTTTGAAGGAAGATCTGATCTATTCTCCCTTAAACCAGACAATACTTGTGATGGCTCTTCTTCAGAAGGGCGCTCTGCCTCATCTCCACAGCTGTGCTCTTCATTTTCCTGTCTGGATTCCTCTAGAGCCAGACTCTCCAGTGTCTCAAGATTGTCAGGCGCTTGCCCAGTTAGCCTCTACAAAGAAACAGAAGACAGCAAATTTAATATTTTTCTACTTAATAACTATGAAATAGTGAAATAAGATTCTGCATATGAAATTAAGCCAACTAATTACCTTCATTGGGAGGTTATTGATATAATCAAAGCATTCCTCAGTTACAAAAATCTTAAGATACAAGTTCAACTCAAATTACTACCTCTTAACTTGCAAACCACATTTACTTGTTCAGTTTTCCTTAGGTTCTTCAGTAGGACAGGTTTCATCTCATGCAAAACTAGTTCCCAAGTTAAGTATTTACAATAGTACCCTATAGGTTTAATTTTAGAAAACTTACTGTACAACCAATTTACTCCATTTTTAGTTAGAGATGATAAAGCTATATTAAGTCAAGATGAGCTTTAAGATCCAGGAAGTATCTAGCACTTGATCAACCTAGAAGTTCCTCACCTAACCCAACCTAAGGAAGATAAACAGGACTGTGAAGAGGCTGGTTTTGAAGCTTCTGGTTGTTTGATGGATCCCTTAAGGCTCATTTATGCCTCAGAAGGGAGCAGCTTAGAATTAATAAGTGATCCTAACTTTTGAGAAACAGTAGAGAAGTTCCCAACTATATTAGTCCAACTCCTCAAGTAATGTAATTTCTGCCAGCGGATTTATCACTAACAAGCAGTACTCCCCAAACCCCAAAAAATTTCAAGTGTAGCAAAGCAGTCTTTCAAGGCTGAGCTAAATAACTGCACTAACTGAAAAGTGACTTGATGAAATTTAATTCTTGATTACACAAGTTACTTGAATAATATTGCATTTTGTTTCCACCTCTCAGTCTAGCCATCACAGACTCAAAGTATTTGCCAGGCACCCAGCTTAATTCCTGCAAAAAACAACCTGAAAGCCACAACATCAAGGCTCCACACCTATCTATGTATTTATCACAGCTTCAGAGGCTCTTACAAAAAATCCTCTGCCACTGAAGGAGCCATGGAATTAGTGGCTACAACTACTCACCCCAAAGAACTCTGAGAGGGAGCTGTTAGGAAATTTGAGTTTATGAACCCCAGAGACTGTGTACAGCCCTTTTTGGGCAGTGAAACTGTGCCTTGACAAGAAAACCTTGACCTTAAAGAGAATGGTGCTCCCCCTCACTGCTCTATTTTGTGACTCTGTTTCAAGTTCAGTTTCTCAAAGGACATAGCCAGTACCAACCTATTAAGCACATGAATTTAAGTCGTCCCAAAAAACTGAAAAATCAACTTTTCCTTCCCTTATCACAATCTGCAACATGCAAATCCTAATTCTGTTAAGAGAGTAGGTTGAATTGCTCCTTCTGAAAACATCCATCTTCATATTCTCACTACTCCTAGGTTCTAAGATGGGAAAAATTCATCCCCTAGAAGGAGCTTTTTGACTCTAGAATAAGAGTTATCCTGCAGTAAACAGGTCAGAGAGCAATTTAAAATGAAAAGTCATGTGAGCACATATAACAGAAGTCATGATTCATTATAAATACTTTGGCTGGTTTCTCACTGGTTTGTTCCACAACATTAACTGGAAATTACTTTGAGTACCTCAATCACACTGGTCATATAATGCACATGCTCAGCAAGGGACATCAGCTCTTCATTTTCTTCTTTTAGACGGGCAATTTCACCATCCTTCTGCTCGATTTCCTTGTGCAGCTGAGTTCAAATAACAAAATGTTAGAAGAGGAAGACAACAGCCAGATAACCTTAGCAGTTAGGCATCTTTGAGTACCTACCTTTTCATTTTCTTGAAGCACTTCATACAGAGCCTTCCTCCTCTCTTCAGCCACTTCTTTCCAATACCGAGATGAAGGATCCCCTGAATTTAAGAGGCTACATTAAGTCTGTGGTAAGACTGACTTCTTCAGAGCACTTTAAGATATCCAACTTGTATTCAAGTGTTCTATGAGCAGTGATACTAAGCACTCACTCTGTGTAGTGTTTTCAAAGATTAGTTGCAGAACTACAACTAGTGACACAAGCTCACAGGGAACAGGTCCTACACTGCATTAATGGCTGCAGTGCCTTCAGGAAGGTGCCTCAAGCATGGCAGCAGGCTCTGCAAGATGGCCACATCTGCAAATGCTGCTCTGAACATGCACTTTGTGGGAGACAGAAGTGTTACTTCCAAGTCACCGTCCACACTGTTCTGAGAAACTGCACAAACAACACACTGTGGCAGAACAGGCTTTCATTTCAACTTAATTATCAGTCACTGGAAAACTTATAGCCCAGCCAATATAACAAACTACAAGACTCCTTAACACTGCTGCACACAATGCTTCTCAGCTTCTGGTTATCATGAACTTCTTCTTAAATACTACACATTGATACTTTATTTAATATCGAGGATAAGTATCAACTCTTGCTAGACATCACGAAAAACCCACATTATCTAAATGACAAAGGAAATGTGTTTCAAGTAGCACTCCAACAGCAGCATAGCATTTAAAGTGCAAGAAAACATTTCAGGAATTACCACATACCTTTCATCATGAGATCTTCAGCTTGAATGACATCATTCTCATTCTCTTGATCCTTGTCCACAGACACCTCAGCTTTAGAAGCCTTTGAGGCAAATTTGTTATTCCAGAGCTTCCTTCTGACCGAAGATTTCTTCTGCATAAAACATGGGCAGGTTTAAGTTTAGAGCAACATCTCAGCCTACACAAAAATACAAACTTCTAAGCCTGCACACTCATGGCTGCAAGTAAATCTCCAAGTCCTGCTTTCTTCAAATTATAGTTCTAGTTTAAACATCTTCCTTAATACCCAAAGAACTCAGAAATTGCTAGGTTTTAATAATGTTTATTACTAGAACAATAGATAGCTTTGTCACTAGTTAGCACATTGTATTTTTTTTCAAATATATTAATTTTCAGTTACCAGCTCAAAAGCACTTCACTATGACTAGAAATAATTCCATAATAACAAATTATCTTTTAGTTTATACCTCATTATGCCTGCCAACCAGGTTACCAGCTGCTGAAGGCTGGATCATTTTAAGAGTCGGTCTTCGGGCAGCACTGCATGGGCTGTCTGTGAGGTACTTCTGAAAAGACAGAAATGGGTCAGACAGCAGCCACTCTTCTTTACATCAACTGAAAATTAGGAATCCATCATGCTTCCATTAAGGTAACACAATTCATCTTTTCAAGACAAAAAAAAAAAAAAAGACACTGTAGTCTATATTAAGGCTTTTGTAAGGAAAGGGATCTAATTATTTCTACCAGAGACAGATCTTAATCACATGAAGCTATGGTCAATCCCTGCCTCTTAGGAAACATTACCTTTCATAAAAGAACTTCAGCAGAAATCTGATTAGATTTCAAGGCCAGTGACTTTAGCTGGACCCCTCAAACTTTGAGTTTGAGAGCAGCAGTCTCAGACCCTTGGGGACAGGGACAAAAGTGATTGCAGTTGCACGGTTAGGTGGTAAAAGGCACATCAGGCAGTAGCTGTTTTTGTAACCTGTGAACACACCAGCAAACAGTGTTCATTTAAACAGACGTGTTACTTTGATTATCCATTAAAATGGATCAAAAGTTTCCTTGCTCCCATCCAGAGAGGCTATTGTTTTGTCTAACCAGTATGTTTATCACCCTTGCTATCATGCATAAATGCCTCTCTCCTGCATCAAAGCTTTCTGACTGTGTTGGTTACACTGCCACCACGGGATAGCAAACAATGGCAGACAACCAAGCGAGAGCAGCCAGGACACAATGCCACGCCAGCGTGAGAAAGTCACCGATTCACACCGTACCTCACAGGACAAGAGCTCGCCTTTCCCACGGTAGTTCCTGCCACCAATTATCCTACTGTTCCACTAAAGGACAAACATTAACTGCTGTGGGAAAGGAATCACACCGTGGGGCAGACACTGCTTGCTGTTACTTAGGATTAGAGTTAGCTATACTCTGCCAAGAAATTATTGGCCAATACTCAAGTTAACCCACTGAAAGTGCAAAAAGCCACACCGAGCAATTCATACCCTAGAGACACCATGGGACAAGAGTGCCATAAATCAGACTTATCAATTGGCAATTTTCACTAATACCTGAAGCTTCCATTCCAGTCACTATGGGTCATCATACAAGAGCCACTAGCCTCTATTTTATACACTTTTGTACCGTTCTGATTAGGGCCTACATTAAAAGATTTACCAAGAAAAGTTACTAAAGTTTGTACCTAATCAGTTAGCTCTTAAAAACTTAAACTGTTTAAGCATTTCCACCAATTCCAAGGCAACTATTATTCGCAAAGGTGACTTTAGAAAGTGAATTGCCTGCTTGAATACCTCCGTTAAAACACGTCCAACACAAGGCAGACAGTACTCTTCAGACGTTCCTACCCATAAAGAACAGCCTACAAAACCTACCCTACAACCCCCCTAAGCATAAGCCAGACAGATTCAGTAAGCAAAGGCACATAGTCAGGACAAACAAACCAAACCAACCCTGAAAAACTAAACGGAGAGACAGTAAGCTCAGTGTTAAAGTAAAAAGGACTTGCTGAGCAATAGGAAAAAAAAGTAGTCATAAGCACATAGACCCAAGCAGGACAGCATGTTCCCAAGCCACAATGTCTGCCAGGAGGTTATTCAAGCCAAATGGACATAAGCCAGGTGGAAGCACATTGCAACAGATCCCTTTATATTCCTTCAGTGGACAGAGAAGCTTGTGTCACAGAGAGGTACTAGCTTCAAGGCTTGAAAGCCTATACCTGCAAAGATCCTGAGGATTTCTCTGCGGTCAACTTCTGTTTCATTTTGGAATTCATGAGATCAACTGCAAGAGAAAAACACTAAAATTAACACAGCATCCCTCTACTCCTGAAGTTCGGGAAACACTAGCTAGAGACCATTATAATTTCGCATTACCGGCCTTCATGGCTGCCTTGAGCAGTCAGCCACGCACGGCGCGGTCAGCGGGCCCCGGCAGAGCAGAGCCCTCCCGGGGCTGCACCGAGACACGAGCGGCGGGAATGCACAGCGCGGAGCGGCCTTCCCGCAGGGCCGGCGGGGTGTCCCGGGCGCACACCGGGAATGGCTGTGGGGAACGGGGAACTCACCCACACCATCCCCCGGCCCTGTTCCCGCCAGGCGACCCCGCAGTGCTGGCGGGGCTGTCCCGGGAGCACACCCGGAGCGGCTGAGGGGGGAACGGAGCACTCACTCACACTATCCTCCTGCCCCGCTCCCGCCCGGAGCTCGCAGTGCTGCCGGGGCTGTCCCAGGCGCACACCCGAAATGGCTGTGGGGAACGGGGCACTCACCCACACCATTCCCCCGGTCCCGCTCCCGCCAGGCGCTCGCAGAGCCCCTCCCTCCCCGCGCGCCGCCGCGGCCAATAGGGGATAGCGAGGCAGGAGCCCGCCAACACCCGAACTCGGCCACGGAACCTCGCGGCCCCAACCCACCGCCGGTGGCAGGGGCTCAGCCGAGACGGAGAGCGGCCCCTTCCCGCCCCTCCTCGTCCTTCCCGCCCCTCTCCCAGCCCCAAGGCCCCGCTCACCGGCGGCCGATCCCGCGCAGACCCCGCAGCGCGCGCTCGCACACACAGCCACCTTCCCGTGCCCGGCGCGCCGCTATAAGGAGCGCGCCGGCGGTCACGTGAGGCCGGGGCGCTCTCCGAGCCAATGGCGGGCCGCGCTCCCCCCGCCCCGCGCGCCGCGGCCGGCGCTGAGGGGGCGCGGGCTGCTGCGCGCTGTCCTGCGGGGTTTGGCTGCTTCTGGCTTTTGGGTTTGATTTTTTGTTTTGTTTTACTGATAAAGGACTTGTGCCAGATCAGATTTAATCACGTCTCCCCTTATTCTCATCACTCCTGCCTAAACAGGGTACAACCTGCAGAACCGGGGAAGGAAATTAGCAGTGTTAAGCCACAATAACTGCTACACAACACTAATTTTGCGCATGATACAGACAACAGCTCTTATTAGTTATGCCTCAGGCGTGCTGTTAAATTTGTTAGAAGCCACTTGACAGTTATATTCTTGCAAATATTTGCACATTTATCTTTTATTTATACTAATAGTATCTTCTGCTGACTTGTGAATAAACAGTTTGTTGAGTTAAGGACACATTCTTTATAATCAAGGTCTCACAGAACAGCTACCAACATTTTTCCCAGGCAATATGATGGAGCTAATAGAAATTAGAATAATTACAGAGAGAAGCATTTATTTAGCCTGCCATTCTGTAGGTCTCCTGTTTGGAAATAAATTCTGTGGCACTTATGAGAATGTTTTAAGTAGAATGTCACGGTCCGCTGAAAGCAAGAAAGGCAGAACATAGAAAAAGGATGTATTAAGAAATCTTTAAACAAGGATCAGGAAATAAAGCTAATCTCTCTTGTTCAGTGTCTCATTGACCCAGTGAAATTTTCATTGTCCACAATATCCTTTGGCAAGTACCTCTAGAGCTCAAATAATCTTTGGTCTAAAGAACACCATCTTTTTTTTTTTCTTCTTTGAACCTGATTCCGATATTGTCACTTGATGTCCCCAGTCCTTGTACTGGAAGGGACAACAAACAACCTGCCCTCATCTAGGCCACTGTTACACAGACTCCTCTCCAGTTCTCTCTCCCAGGCATACTTAGCCATGCCAGACATGAAAGCTCTTCCATCTTCCTGCTCTTTTGCGAACTGGATGGCATTTGATTTGCCACTGCTGAACACTGGGCTGGCATTTCGGTGGAAAAATCTGCTGTAACTCTGAGATCTTATTCTTGAGTGATGGTCAGTTCAAAGTTTTTCATTCAATGTGTGAAATTAGGGTATTTTTTCTTATGCATATTTTTTGATGTTTATCTGCATTGAATTTCATTGCTGTATTTGCCCATCACTCAATTCCATGATGTCCTTCTGCAGTTTTTCAGTCAGGTCCCTTCTTGTTATTTTGAATAGTACAGTATCATAAGCAAGCTGTCACCTCAGTAAACTTTGTCTTTTATACAGCAAATGAAAATAACACATGCAGAAACGTCATCTAAATTAACATTGTTCTGTTAGAGTACTAAAAAAAACCTAATGCTATTAGGTTAGTTTAATTTTTGTTGATTCTGGAAGGAAATTTGAAATGTCCAGGTTTCAAAACACCAGCAGGTATGTGTAACTGGTTATATATGCACACAAATCCTACCCGCATTGAATGTCCTTTCAGAAAAATCTTGATACAGGTAGTGCCTACATGACCATAATATAAAACGTTCCTATTTTTACATTTTATCTTTTCTTATACAGAAATTTAAAAATCCAATAAAAACGATACAAAACATTTAAATTCGATGCATGCATCAATTTCTATCATAAATAATACTTAAGAGGCACTGTGTGCATTTTATGGCTGTGATATATAAATTGGATGTCTTGTAAATACTATGTTTTCAAATGAAAATTTTCAGACATTACCTTCTCAAAATTCAGGTTTAATTCATAAAAAAAATAAAAAAATTCAGGTGGATTTACAGTTCAGAAGTGGAATAACTGCTTTTGGAGATATTGTAATTGGAAGGGTCCAAGGTAATGGGAGATGGTTCTGATGTGACAGTCTTGTTTGTTTTTTCTCTTAATTTGTTCCTTGCTGGAGGCATACAATCTGGAGGTTTATTACAAAGCTGCCACTCCTTCAATTTATCCAGCTGAAGAATGTGTCCTCTTATGAACCACCATGTCCCAGAGTTCAGTCTCTTCAGTTCAGAAAGGTTTGTAAAGAACCCCAACACCATCTCAGAAAGAACACTGAGAGTTTATTATTAGAAGATTATTCATAGCCTTAATTGTGGGAAACCAGCATAACGATATAAAAACCTCAAAAAAAAAAAAGTAAAAAAAAAAAAACATATCCAGGTCATTTATATTACAGTAATATATTATTACTGTAATAATTCCCCTTTTGTAGCTAAAGTTCCAAATTTTAAGTTGAACAGGGATTATGACATTTTTACATGCAAAAATCTGTCAATCCAATGCTAGCAGAATACATTTTTCTTCGGACTGAGTGCAACATAATGCATTTAAACTTGTTTGTTTCATAAAAAAATAAAACCCTCTGTCATGAATACTTATGACTATTTGCACTTCAAGTGAGCCTAAGCAAACACACCGAGGTTTCCCATAGAACTCAGCCAATTTGTTAGATCATTCACGGCAGCAGAGAATGTGTACTTTCTAGAGCTTTTGTATTCCATTGCTGTTGATAAATGTTATCAGTTTTTACAGCAAATGACAACTTGGAGGACTTCATGTGCTTGAGAACGTGGGAATAGTTGGGTCTCCGGCAGCTTGGGAGTTCTGTATTGCTGACATGCCAGTGTGTGGAAACTTCCTAAGCATTGCAGAGGGACAGTCTGGACTTGGCCATCTGAATGAAGTGCTGGCAAGGACGAATTTGTACTTGACAGTCACACCGTGCCTTTTGTCAAGGCCATTTCTGTACTCTGCAGATAATCATCTAACTCTGGGCTGCCTAAGGACTCTTTATTACCACCTGCCCCATTAAGTACAGGTAAACCTCATTGTGATTTTTAAAAATTTTGTGTACTATGTAATTATATAAATACCATAAAAGAGGTTCTATTTGTTCGTGTTTACTGTAAGCACTGCCTGTAAGTGTTTGGGATGCAGAGGAGCAGCCAGGGAGAGGGCCAGGGAATGTCTCACCGCACTCCTGCCCCGGCCGCAGCCCCGCAAAGGGCTCGGGAAGGAAGCCCCGAGGCCGCCTTTGGAATCCCCGACCCAGTTAAGACCCGTGGCTCTCGGGGTCCCTCGCTGATGTTCTCCTGACCCTCCTGTCCGATATTTATTCCAGGGATGAAAGGGCTCCCCGCAGTCTGCAGGGTGACAGTAGGTGGCAGCGTGGCATCACGCTTCCCCTCCCTCCGCCTCTGGCTTTTCCGTCGTGCTTCGTGTGCTACCGACGAGAAATTCACGGTTTGTCTTCTTTTCCCTGCGTTAATCGGCACGGAAGGCTGCATGCTAGTGAAACTCGTGGATTATGTACGCGGCACAATCCAGGTATAATTCATAAGGCCGACTGGGTTTTGGTGATGGCCGCTGTTAATAATTAGATCTCTCCAGAGAGTACACAAATTTCATGTGTTAGAACAAAAGATTGTCCTGTGAACCGTGATCCTGAGTGCCTCAGAGGTGAAAAGTTAAAAGAAAAATCTGCATCTCACCTGGTTATTTTTTTCCCTAGTTGAGTACTGAGTGAGCCACTAAAACATCCTTTAAGATATTGTGAGGTCCTAACCCACAGCTTCAAAAAAAATTTATAAAAGTGCTTTAAGATTCAAAAATTAAACATGCTCTATAAAAGTTACAAATTAAGCTAAAGCTGCTGTTGACTGCAAGTATTTAGTAGAATATTATTTACAGAATGAACAAATAAACCAAGTTTTTTCAAATTTTGTCCTTATTCTTGCAAGCATCTGCTGATTAAAACACAAAACCTACATTGTTTAAGACCAGTACCTCACATGCCCAAGAACTTATGTCCCATTTTAAGACCACAGCCCCCTGAAACTAGAAGGTGGGACATAAGGAAGTGCCAAATGAAGGTTAATATTGTAGCAACAGGTGTGCAGTGGTGTGCTGCTTTTGGCAGGGGTAGAGTCAATTTTCTTCTGTCCACTGCTGTCCATCACAAGAAGCAGACAGTGGTGATTCTATGATTCTGTGATTCTTACTGGATCCAGAACACAATATAAGGAATGTTGTACACATTAAACACTGACATTTCTGTGCACAAAAGCATTCCTGTTAAGCCTTAGAAACTGTTTTCTATGAATGTAGAAAGGAGTGAATCAGTATGTTCTGAAGTATATGAAAGAGTTTTAATTACCACCTAATTTGTCTTGTTTGAATTTACAAAGAATTTGAATTTATTTTTGTCTGATGCATAAATATTTGGCACTGAATTAATCATAGTTCTGTTTTTGAAGCAAGTAGCTTCAGGGCTGATTCTGCTTCTAACATTCAGTACAGTATGTGTGGAATGTACAGAAGAAAGATAACAGAATCCATCTAATCTCTTCCTAAATATGTCTATTACATACATATCAACTTCTGACAATTTATTAACATGAAATTATTAATTTTTAAGTAACTAATCATTGAGCTGGAAATTAAGAGCAGAGGCATAAGAGTGCAATCTTGCCCACATGCTTATGAGTAAACATGTAATTTTGAAAACAGGAATTAGACTCTGAAATTACAGAAATTTTAGGAAAAAGAAACCCAAATCAACAAGCTGTATCTATAAAGTTATCAATGGTTTTTAATTTACAGAAAAAGCACAAGTTATTATGCAAAGGAGGCCTTGGTTTCACTGAAAATAGTGAGGATATGACAACATGGTGACTAGAAAATACCAGGTTTTTAGAGAAGCACAGCCAGCAACCAGATATTTTAAACTTTCAAACTTTTTTCAACCAGATATTTTAAACTTTTGCTTCTCAAAATTCCATGACTCACTTTCTCTCCCAAAGAATATATTTTTGAGACAAGTAGAGTAAATGACTACCTTCACACAGGGGCCATTTGCCATGGTGCTGGATTCTGTATTTCTGCAGGATGGAAGCCCTGATGCTGCAATCCCAATCCTCAGAGGGGTCTGTGTGCACCTGCCTCCTCCAAGGGTACAGAACTGCAGCTTTGTGCTGGTGTACACAGTCCTCCTCACTCTGTGGAAAGCCTCAAGGACACCAGCTTTGTCTGTGCTGTGCTGGCCAAACAGAGGCTGACCCACTCTGCTGGCTATTTTACTCAGCCTCGATTTATCGTGCGCAAGAAACACTATTTTTGCTGTGTTAATGGGAATTAAGCCTAAAAAAAGAGAACTATTACCGCATATAATGCCACAACCTACTTGTCAGGTTTGTTTTGTATAACATGCACATTCCTTTCTTCTCAGTGATAAGCCTTACATTGTTTTAAATTAGATTTGAAGAGAGGCAGTCTGTCATTGGATCGAGTGTTATAATTGCAAAATACACACCCAGCTTCCAGGGCCACAAGCTTCTTTTATAAATGATGCAACATTGCATAACCAGTATGAAGCATAACAATAATATGCAATTATGTAGTCAAGAGAATTATGGATCAATAGCATACAAGTATTTACTTTGCTAAGTCTTAACTCTCCATTAAGAGATTTTACTTTTTGACATATGTTTTAACTAAGATGATGTGATTTTTCTACCCTATAAGCTTCTTCATGATGGAGAAACAGAAGCACAGCTGTATAAAAGTAGGACAAGACTCAGCCAGTACTCGTTAATTTAATATTGCAAAATTTCTGCATGTAAATGTATAATAAACATACCTGGGTTGGTTAATTGACTCATTTGCGTAAATATTGTCAGGGTACCTTTACTAGACAATGAGCAAAAGGGGAAAAAAATCTCTGAGCTTGCTAAAGAAAGGAAGTTGACTGTATAAGGAAGAGGAACCTGGAGTGATTCCAGCTCCCCATCCCTTTCTGAAAGGGTTTGAGCAGCCTGAGTTTGCAGAAGACAGGTGGTGGCTGCTTAACACGTAATAAATACTTTGTACTTGATCTCCCTTTTCCTTTACACACAGACACACGCATCTATATATGTATATTTCATCTAAGTATATATATTCCTCTCCTCATAGCTCTACTATAAAGCCCTCCAGAAGAAGAAGCGCTCTTACACCAGCACTACATTTGACAAAATTTTTTGGGTGCATTCCTCAGCCTGGGGCTGGGCAGCTGCCCGATCCCTTGTGACTGCATCCCTACACCCAAGAGGGCAGCTGGAGTCCCTGGGCTGGCAGAAAACGCCTTCCTTTCCCCCCCGCAGGTGGGCAGGGCGCCAGTTCCCCCCGCGGGCCTCTGTGCCGGGGCAATCCCCTCGTCAGGCGCTGCCGAGCTCTCGCTGTGCTGGCACAAAGAGGGTCACAGGCCAAGCGTGAGTCATGCCTTAAAATAGCAGCGGGCGCAAGACTGCAGCACAAAATGTCGCACAGGGCAGCGTGGAAAACAAAACTGGACCGAACTGGCTGGAAGAGCTGTTATCTAAACACTGCTCTCCTGAAGGACAGCCTGGTGTTGTTGTTAAAAAACTCATGTCAGTCTGAAATAGGCACAGAAGTGCAGAGCTAATGTGATCCTCCTATTTACCTGCCTTGCTTTTTACACCAAATAAAGGGTTATTTTCCATCGGCATTGCCTTGCCCATTAGGATTGAACAGCAATCTCTAAGTAGGTAAAAATTATGTTCTGCTCTTTTCTTGTCCAAACAACAGAGTAATGTTCTGGGCAATGCCCACGTCAGGGAAGGCAAGAGGACTGTTTGCTTCGGAGGGTCTGGATAACACTCAGGGAAGATAACGAGGTCCAAAGGCTGAACACAGCTCCTGCCTACAAGATAGGCAGGAGAGACAGGTCCGAGGGAAAGTCTGTAGAGGAAAGGCGTGCTAAAGGAAAATAACTAATTTGAGGGCCAGGAGAGAACAAGGGGGATCGGCAGGGACACGTAAGAGATTGGGGGACCAAACACTGAAATGTGGAATTACTGGATAGTGCCATTGGCAAGCTGCATGGGCTTTGAAACACGATCAAGTGAGTGAGACGGTGCCCGCACTTGTCTTCTGCCTGTAATCTCTGTAACATCGCCGCTGTTCCGTGGAGTCACAGGCGCCAGCTTCCAGGGAAAGGCGGGAGGGCTGCGCTCACCCAGCCGGGCAGCCCAGGCCGTGCTGAGGCACACACCAACCCTCGGCTCCCGGCACTGCGAACCTGCGCTGCCTCGGGAGCAGCCCCGGGCCGGGCACGTCGGACAGCAAGCAGGTTTCCCTGGCACGCAGGGATGGCCCAGCAAACGACCGGGCCCGGTGCTGGGATGGCGATTCCTCCTACTCGCCCTGGGCCTTCCCACAGGGAGAGCGCCCAACAGCAGGCCGTGTCCTCGCTTGGCGTCCACTGCTTCCATGTCATTCCTCCTTCCTTCCAGAGAACGGGAAGGGAAGGAGGGCATTAGCCTGTCCTTGTAGTGCAGAAATAAAACCGCTTACTTCTCTCCAAGGATTAGGTTTGTGTCTCTGGAACAGCAATTACTTATTTATCAAACTTAGCCAGCCTCCTCGGGAAGCGCTGCGGCCGCCACGGAGGAACGCGGACTGTCACACTGGCTGCTGTGGTGAGATCAGCGCTGCAGACACGCCCTTCGCCATGTCAGCTTTGAATACATGTTGGACTTTAATTGCTGTTTGATTTACAGTTTTACTATGCATACGTGGGACCGGCTGAATACAAACCGCGACGGACCAAATTACACAAAATATGCCACTGCAAGCCTTGTTTAGCTATCACATCACCACGCTTAAGGCTGGTGATGTTACAGGCAAACAAGTACTTAAGTTCAACTATTCCCGCAGGGTGACGGAATTTGGGGATCAGGCGCTGTTCGGGTGGGACGGAGGGGAGCTGCCCCAGGCACATACCACCTCGGGCGGGGGGAGGGGGGGTGGGGCATGGCTCTTCCCTCCCCTTCGCCTCGCACCCTGCCCGTCGTCGTTCTCCCCACCCCCCCCACCCCCCCCGAGAACGGCGTTGAGCAGCCCCATCCGGGTCCATGTCCCGCGGGCACCACGCGGGGCGAGCGGGCGGTTACACGAGGCGTGACCGCGGGGGATGGAGGGGAAGAAAGTGCAGGGCAGTGCGGATTCCTGGCGCGGTGAGAGCTCGGAGGCGCTCCAAGCCGCTGTTGTACTTTGCTTCCTGCCATTCCCGACAAGGCGTGTCCACAGTGGTTACCGAGGTTGAGCTTTACTGCCTCAGTCACAACAATGCCTCGCCCCCCCATAGGCATGAGGGCTTGGTACGCGCCGGCGGTGCGGGTAGGGCGGTGCCTGTGTGACTCAGGCGCTGCCATTTTGAGCGGTCCGTGGTGGCTGCGCAGCTGCACTCCGCGCTCGCTCCGTGCCGAGGCGCAGGCACTCCCGCTCCCTCCTGCCCGCTCCTGCCGTCGCCCTCGAGGACGTCCCGGGACCGCCTGGGCGAAAAGAGGCTCTCCTCAGCCCTCTCATCATTCTTCCCGGCCGTCCCGGTCCTGTTCCGACGCCGCTCCGGGATCTCTCTATGCCCGCCGCCCTCCTCCGTAGGAGCCGCTAGCGCAGGGACAGCGTCCTCTTCCTCCTCCTCCTCCTCCTCCTTCCGCCGCCGTCGCCTCTTCCTTCTCCTTCTCTCTCCGCCACCATTTCCCCACTCCCCGGCCCCGGGGCGCTGAGCTAGACTATGGGGACCAGGTCGGGGCCGAGCAGCGGCAGAGCGGGCGGCCCGGTCACCGTGTCCCCTGCGGCAGGGATGGGGGGGCTCCGCGGCTTCGTGGCTTTATCTTGACATGGCTCCTCTCCGTGCTGCCAGCACCGCCGCCACCTCCTCCTCCACTGCTCCTCCTGCGCCCGCCGGCTGCGGGTAGCGAGCGGGCCACGGTCCCGGGCTCTCGTCGGAGCCTCTCAGTCTCTTGCTTAACTCGGGGGGAAGCTTTGGGAGGGGTTCCTTTTTTTGTTTGTTTGTTTTTGTTTTCCTTTGGTTTTTTGTTCCTTTCTTTCCAGGGAGAGAAGAGGAGAAATACTTTTTTCCCCTCTCCTCTTCTTAACCCGGTCCGACGAATTTTTAACTTTTTAAAAACTTTTTAACCCCGACTAATCAAACACCTGGCGAGGGGGAAAAATGCCTGGAGAGAGGAAGAAAATAACCTGATAATTGGGGATTTGCTTTTTTTTTCTGGGGAGGGTGATTTAGAGGTTTATAATTGCAATCTAGGTTGCAATTAGAAAAAAAGAAAAGCTGACAAAAACCTCGCAAAAAAATTCAGTCACCGAAAAGCAGGAGCGGAACGCACTCCATGTTTTCCGAGTCGTGGCCATGAAGTGAGAGGGGAGAGAGGCGGTGCTGCTGTGGGTGTCCCGCTGCCCCGGGCGCGGCCGCCCTGCGCGCACTGAGAAGCCGAAGGGAATCCAAGAGCGCCGGCCATGCACAGCCTCGGCTGACCGTGCTCGCAGCAAAGAGAGAGAGAGAGAGAGGGAAGGATCCCCGGGGGATCAGCAGCCCAGGGAGTGTATGAGGCGTCGGGGGATGTAGGGCTCTCCCACTGCTGGGGAGGAAGCCCGGGCTTGGGGCAGTGATTCAGGTTTAAGTCTCTCGGTGAGATAATACTGTCCTTTAGAATCCCTGCCCGCCCCTTGTCAATGGCCATCATGATCCCTCTCCTGTCGGGCAGCAGTAGCCTCAGGGTAGTGATGAGCAGGATGAAGTTAGAAATGACTCCGCTGTCTTTTCTCTTTGCTCCCCTGCAAACCAGCGCTGTGTTGTCTGTAGTTGATTTTGTTGTTGTTGGCGGCAGAGAAATGTCATACTTCCCGGGTTGTGCGCTCCTCATTTGCACCCTTTTCTCTGCTCTCCACCAAGTGTAATAATTCTAAAGAAAAAGACAGGCAACATAGCAATAGTGGAAGGCTGAGAATAATAATCAGTAGAGTCATGAATCTGGCTGGGGTAGAACGCAGTTTGTAATTTCAGCTTCGGGTTTTTTTTTTGTAAGCAGAGCAAAAGTACCCCCCCATGGATTGGGCTTGTGCCAGTTGCTTTTTATTGTACACATAAATTGTGATAAGATTTGTTTGGGGTTTGTTTTCTTTTTTTCCCCCTTCATTCTTTCCCACTTATTCCTGCAGCTAAACTGTTCAAATTTTTCTCTTCGAAATTCTTTGGGGTTTTTTTCTTGATTCATTGTAAAACCTCTTGTCCAGCCATGGCTGGACAACTACTTTCTTTGTTTCTTGACCCCTTCAATATGACATTCTCGTAAAATATTGCCTGAGGTGCGGTTCTGGGTTACATTAGCGTTTGATCTATTCAGTTGTATTAGCAGGAATCAAATGACTTGTTTCTGTTGTACTTAAGTCTTACGAAAAGGTGCCCATAGTTTAGCGACAGTTTCCAAAGGCTTTAGTACCACCTATAATACAAAATGGGGGACCCAAACTCCCGGAAGAAACAAGCTCTGAACAGACTTCGTGCTCAGCTTAGAAAGAAAAAAGAATCTTTAGCTGACCAGTTTGACTTCAAGATGTACATTGCCTTTGTGTTCAAAGACAAGGTAACTTGGTTTTAAAGTGTGTGTGTGTGTTTGTTGCGTTGTAAGTGTTTTGTGCAAAGTCTTACTGCCTGATTGCATCAAATGTTTTATCCTTAACAGAGTCCATTGATTTTTTTTTTTTTAATTGCTGTCATACTCAGTTCATATTTGTCATTTTGGCTCTTGGTGTTTTGTAAGGCAGAAGGAGGGTTCCAGTGCCACTTTTAATGGTTCCTTAGTAACTCCTGTATTGGGTAGATGTTTTTCAAAAGTTAACACTGTGACTCGTTGAGCCTGATTGGGCTCTGTCGTGCCCCATTGCTGGCTGTGAGTGGTTGGGCTGTGCAGGCAGTCTGGCTGGGGCCATTGCCGAGTGTGCTTATCGGGTGAAAGCAGAAGGGAAGACCTGGCAGCTGAAGGGAGGAGTCCAAGATGGGATGTGGAAATGGCCCAAGTGCGCAGGCACATGTGGAGCTGCTGCTGTCATCTTGAAAGGGAGTGGGGAGGGCAGAGAGAAAATGTTCATTTGCTTGGCTGCCGCCTCTGCTGCTGAGTTCTGCATATCTGGGTGGGGAGCTGGGTCTTTCTAAAGCAGCTGTAGACCCGCAGTTGTGGGAGAGTTTTTATCCACACAACGCCAAGGGAAGTGGGTACTTAGAGGGAGGAATTGAATGTGCTGAACACACGATGAGGAAGTGAAGATAGAAGCAAATCGCAACAGAGTACATAATGCATGTAGATGAGCTCTGAAATTGTTTAATCTCTTCATATGTATAGATTTTGCTTTTCCCTGAAAAGCTTCTTTAAAATTTTTGAGTTCAGTTTGCTCTTGTCAGTTCTAGTGCAAGCAGAGATTGTTTTTATTGGGATATAATTTCTGGGTGCTGTGTAATAGTAACAAAAATAAATGTTTAAGCAGTGGCAACAATTAGAGTTTCTTAGATGACACAGCTGTAACTCTTTTAGTTGGACATTAATACTACTTTTTGGTAGAAAATTCATGGCAAATGCCTGTTTTAAATCCTGTTATATTTGCTTACATCTCAGTGAACTGAAGATGGTCCATCCCATACCATTTTGCTTAAATTAGGAGAATTGCTCAAGTCAGCATGGTCAGCAAATAGTTGCCTGTGTTCTGATGGGGGGGAAGGCAAGGGGAGCGTTATTTGGTGAGATACACTTTGTCTCTTGAGTAGGTCAGGACTTCCAGTGCACTGTAAGAAAGCTGTTAGAAATAGACATAAACTTTAGAGATTTTACATTGTCATAATGTTTTGGCCTTACTTGAGAGATGCTGAAATATTTGTAGTGAGTATAAAAGTTACATAGCAAATGAAAATAGTTCTCCTTTGAGAAGATTATAGCTAACTTCAGATGGGATCTCAGTCACCTGCTGTCACCAAATGTGGCATTGAAAGATTGCACTTTTCATAAAAGGCCAACTGTCAAAAATTGAAAAGGAGAAAAAAGGTGTTACCTGATTTTCGGAGAGAAGCTTGCAGAAGTTCTTGGTCATCCCAGAGTTGTATACTCTACTTGAAGAAGGAGTAATTCTGTTAATGTTTATATAGAATCTTAGTGTTTTCAAGATTGATATGAAAATCTGCATTTTTGGAGACTACAAAAATCTGTTCAGCTTTTATAGAAGTTGTCAGTCTGATTCTGTTTAATTTATGAACTTTCTTGCATGTGAATTTTAGAGTGATTTGTGTCAAAGTCCTAGTCTGTGTGATGTGTGTTTTATACATTACACAGAAAATCACAAATCCTGAAATAAACTGTTACCTATGGTTTCTTAAAAAGGATTGTAATCTTAATGTAATCTGTGCTTTTTTTAGAAGAAGAAGTCAGCGCTTTTTGAAGTGTCTGAAGTGATACCAGTCATGACCAATAACTATGAAGAAAATATCCTGAAAGGTGTGCGGGATTCCAGCTATTCTTTGGAAAGTTCCTTAGAGCTACTGCAGAAGGATGTAGTACAGCTCCATGCACCCCGCTACCAGTCCATGCGCAGGGTAAGGCTCCTTTATATCCTTGCTGAGCTGTGCTTTTCCAACACTTGTGCTTTTCCTTGGGAATCTTAAGGCTAATCCTGCCTTTTTGTTTTCCCATTTGCTGCATGAGGCCTCTGTGGGCCTATGTTTACATGGTCTGGTTTGAAGAGTAGCAGTAGGCTAATAATAGTTCTGAAACTGTTTAAATATGTAGTTCTTAAGTTTTACCTTTCATTTGTTTCATTCAGAGATGTGCCATGGGAATTGTATCATCCTGCTGTCTTTGTCCTTTAGAAGGCATGTGTTAATAATTCTTGCAACAGCTCCTGCTGTACATCTCAGTGATGTTGCTTTATGAATGTTAGAAGACAGTCTTTGCTAATGTTTTCTTAAAGGTGTAGTTTATATTTAGTGGGTAATGATACTAAATTCAGTGGCATGCAAGAAAGACTTCAGCTGTGGTATGAGTAATGCAAATGGAAAATCAAACAAATGTTGTACAAGTATCACCTCTCAAGTATGTGCCTGTATAGATAAGTTGCTTATCTGTATCTTTGACAGTTGGAGGGAATGTAACTAAAGAACTTTATTGCTCACAGGATGTGATCGGCTGTACCCAGGAGATGGACTTCATTCTATGGCCTCGTAATGATATTGAGAAGATAGTCTGTCTCCTGTTCTCTCGGTGGAAGGAGTCTGATGAGCCCTTTAGGCCTGTTCAGGTATTTGGGTTTGGGTTTTGACTTAAGTAACTAACTTGTTCCTGGAGGGAGTGTTCTCTTTAACCACTAAGTTGATAAGGTATGCAAGTTCTGTGGATGTTAGAAAAATATGCTGTGTTCTGAATGCCAAATTTATTTATAAAGCAGTCAGTGTTCTGAATGCCAAATTCTGCCTCCTATCTTTATGCACGGTCGTATTAGCCCTTCCAAAATGTAAGTTTCCAAAGGGCCTTTGCAAATGGCACGTATGTATAAAGGCATTCAGTGTGTTTGTGTTTGTAGGAGCTGATTAGATGTCCCTCTTAGTACCATCCAATCTTTGTCTAAATATGATAGTGTTATTAAGGTTTTGTCAGTATTCCAAGTTGCTGTATTTGATTAGATGGAGGAGTGAAATGGATGGAACCTTTGCATTTTAAATTGTTGCACAGGGATCTTCTGCCATAGGAAGGTAAATTGGGTTTTATATATGCTGCAGGTGAAGTTGTACCTTTGAATTGTTAATATGTCATTGCAATGGCTGATACAGTGTTGACAGAATGAAATTAGAGGATTCTTTAAATTGTGTCAAGACACTGCCATGGTCCTCAGTTTCTTCTTTTTAGAATAGGTCAGAAAAGGAAAGAACAAAAGTGATTGTAAAGCCCCAGACTGAAGAAAATTAATGGGTTACACATGAGCTTTGTCTTGAAAAATATTTTATTTCCCTCCCTCACACGATGTAGGCCAAGTTTGAATTTCATCATGGTGACTATGAAAAACAGTTTCTGCATGTTCTGAGCCGAAAGGACAAGACTGGAATTGTTGTCAACAACCCTAACCAGTCAGTGTTTCTCTTCATTGACAGACAGCACTTGCAGGTGAGCTTCTTTTTTCCTTGTTTTAATAGGTGTATTTTAATCACAAAAAGCTTTTTGTTCTTGGGAACATCAGTGATTGTGCTGCAAGGTACTCAAGTAGAAAAACTGATCATGCATTCATGATTGCATTTTGGCAGTTTCAGGGGAAACTTCCACTATAAATAGGACTCACACATGCAAAAACTAACTATGGGACACGTGTTCACATAGAACAAGAACACATAATGTTCTTGTATTAAAAATCTAAGAAGTTCTGAAATAGACCTGTGTTTAAGAAAAATTAAAGCATTGGTTTGGTTGGGGTGACAATATGGAAATAATTCAAGTGAAAAATAGTGAAAACATCTTATGCATTAGAATTTGCAGACTAATTGTAAGCTCTGTTTATGTGTATGAAGTAGTGAATTTTAAATGTCTTTGGGGATCTGCCTACTAGTCCTGAGTTAACTTCTAGGCTTAATACCTTTCCTTTGTGTTTTCTTTGCCTCTAGACTCCGAAAAACAAAGCTACAATCTTCAAGTTATGCAGCATCTGCCTGTACCTGCCACAGGAGCAGCTCACTCACTGGACGGTTGGTACCATAGAGGATCACCTCCGTCCCTACATGCCAGAGTAAGGTACTGGCCAGCAAAATGGGGAAGATCACAGAATGCAGCAGTGGATTTTCACTTTCCTCACCACATTCTTTCAGAATTTAGAAGAAAATGGACTCATGTTCAGAACACTATACATTGTGAAACTTGATCATCCTGGATTTTTTTAATCATTTGTATCTCAGAACTTTGCAATTTTTTTTTAGATGTTTTCTGCATGGACCTTGTGAAAGAGAGGATGCTCTGCACACTTCTGCACTGCATCAGCATCTTACTGATATGTGAAATGAAGGGACTGTACATTGAAACAAATGTATCCGAAAGCACAAGGTGATCATTTGTGGTGGTGTTCCCATTTGTGCTGGTCATGCCCCCTAACATCTCTAATGTTAACCATCAGTATTTGAGGGTGAGAAGTGAATGTAACGGGTATAAAAGCCTTATAGCTTTGCTGTTCATGATTGTATAGACAAGCACTATCATTCATTCTAATGAACGAAGAAGTGGCTATTACAATAGCAAGTAAGTGTGGGAAAGAAATCTTCCTAAAAAAAAAAGCATCTCATTTAATGTATAGGCATTTTTTGCCTCTTTTATTTTGCTGGGCCATGTCTTAAGTTTACTGGCACTTTTGTTTTGGATCTCTTTCCCCAAGTTGCTGTATAACTGTATGAAGGTATTCTTTTGAGTTGGATGCATTTATACAGATGAGGCAGACCTGGAGTCTGAAGTTGCTAAAGCAGCTCAAAAAAAGGTAAAATAATAGCTGCAGAAACTATGTTGGTAGAGGATTATTTTTTCTTGAGAGTTGAGACTTGTAAACTTGCAGGTGAACTGTGCAGGAAATACTGGTTTCTAAAACATTTCTTACAGAAAACCCATTGAGGTTGTTTTTTTTCTTTCTTTTGGAATAGACATTATAAACCAATGTAAAATAGTGTTTGGAGTGTCAAAAGTTGGTTCTGACAGAACATTTTAAGATTGTGCAATGATAAAAGGAAGACTACTGTATAGTTTTGATGACAAAGAAGGCTCTGCTTAAGGGTTGAGTACTTTACTGGAGTAAAACTGCATAAGCCTACTCCCTTTGGATAAAACTAGTGCTTACCTGTTTAAAACTTGTATTTAGCTTTTGTTTGGAATTGGAAAAAATTGAAAATTAAATAAATTAGGTAAAAGATGGCTGGTTTTATTTATGGAAATCCTATTAATTGAATCTTAGTTGCATCTTGCATCTTAAGACTGTCACCCACGACAAACACTGAAAATGTACAGACTGTAAGATGTTAAGATTAGCAAAGATCAGTGGCAGAGGTGTTCTTGCAAATGTGGACCATATGTTTTGAAAAGTACTGGTCAGAAATAATGGCATTACTAGTATCTTACTGTATTGGTACACAAGTATTTTTACTTCCAAGGTTTAAGTTCCTGCAGATTAATATGAAACACCCTACAAAAACGTCACCTGAAAGTTCTTCACTTTCATAGTTGCCTTAAGTTACAAAGAAATAATGCTAAGACTTTCTAAAATATTTATTAACCACCATACCTGCTAATAGTATTGAAAATTTCTCAGCTTTAAGTGCCTCTTCTTTGAAAGATCTGTAAGACATAATGCAAAACGTCCACATGAAGCTTGAGCTAAGTTTCATAGGGTTTGGAACATTTAAGTTTCTGGATTTTAGAATTTGTTTAGTAAGTGCCATCCTTTGTTCTTAATTTGTCATTTTGGACATCATCTCACCACAGTGAGAGTAGGGCCATAGTTACCTTGGTTAGCAAACAAATGACAGTTCTTGCATTAGGTATTTTGGTTTTCTTCAGTCTGGTTTCTCTTGAAAAAAGCCTCAAGATGTTGGTTTGAATGGCTGTTTACACTGCTTTTCAAGTGTCAGCAATCATACAGATTTTAACTTTAATTCTCTGTATTACAGGAAACAACCAGTTTTGTTTAATTCCTTTTTTAGTTCTGTACAGGGTTTGTAAGACAGGCTGCTCATTTCTTCCTTATGACAAACCATACCATGCTTCCTTAGGAGACCACAGGATTAGAGGAAACAAAAAATTGGAAAACTAATTTTGTTAAATGTGGTCTATACTACCCAGCTAGCAAACCTTATTCTTTTGCTGTACTATCAAAGTGAGTTGAGAACCATCTGCATTGTCTTAGTAGTGGGGAAAAAAGATAAGGGATCAACAGGTTTCAGAGCTGAGAATGTGGGGGGGATATGTGAGTTTGTTCTTGTATCATTTGGCATCTTTGAAGATTTTCCCCTTAAACAGGACAGCTTTTGAGGGAAGAGTTTAAATTCTTGTTCCACTCTTTGTCAATGGAACTTGCAGTTCAATCTCAAAATATTCTTCCATTAAGTTACTGTAGCAAAATGCCCTTCAGAAGTGAATGGAAGTAGTTCATAACATCTAGCTTTTAGTTTCAAGCCCTCTTTATATAAGCCTAATGGCTTTTTTTTGGTAGTCTTTTTTCAAAATGTAGGGCTTAGATATCATGGTTTGTGATGGTGTGCACCTCAGTTTTGGAGCTGTTTGTAAATACAGAAAGGCTCTCTAACAAGAATTTTAGTTACTGCCTTTTGTCAGTTGCTTGTGTGGCTCCCTTGGTCTTACTGATACCAAGAATTGAAATACACTCAATATTGCACCTGAGTATGGGAGTTTTAACTGGGCTGTGGCTTAAGGATTTGTCATGAGACCTTGGTAAGTGCCAGGGGGGCAGGGATAAAACAAGTAAACAGAAGAGCATTAAATATTAAATGCATCTCAGTGAATTGTCTGGTGAAGGGAAGCTTGTGTTAGGTGCTTCCTGGGTGATGAGAAGCTTCTTAAATGTTATAGTCTGTACGTGACTATGAAGCTTCTCTTCACTTGTCAAGATTCTTCAGCTGTGCAAGAGTTACCAAAATAAGGTAAGATGGAGAACTCGTACAGATCTGCTGTACAAGTACTGCCAAAATGCAACAGGCCTGTAGTTAGTTGGCAGTTGATGCCCTTTGTCATGTGTGTCTCAAAGTTCAAATTCCCTCTCAAAAGCTATATTATAGCTTTAGTGTTATTTTATAAACATGAAAGTTTATGTTCAGTGTTAATATCAGGTAGTAGAAACACTGGGGTTAGTCAGTGCTTCTCTTAAAAAAAGGAAAAAATTGGTTACTAATCTCTGAGCATTGAAAGTTTTAGATGAAAGGTACTGATCTCTCATTGCAATTTCATTTTTTTCATTGCAAAATGTTAAGTCTGTTAGAAGAACAGCAGGTGGAAAGATGAAAATTGGAACTTGTAAAATGACCTAGACTTTAAAAAAACTGACATTTCTGAAAGACCTATTTAATTGTACTTTGAAAATACAAACCTGAGGATCAGCCTGCACTACAGTAAGTGGCTGTGATCCTTGGGAATGACCACATCTTTCCCTTGACACATAAGGTGCAATGGATTAGTTTTGAAATTACTTTAAAACATCACACAAATGCTATCAACGCTTGGTCCTTGCACATACTTGCAGCCTGTGAGCTCTGCAGGCATCTGGAGAACTCCGCTTTTTCTTGCACTTGTCTGCTGAGTCATTTAGGTTACATGCAGTTACTGAACAGCAGCTTATGTTGAATCAGGATCTGGGGGGTTGAACAGTGAGGAGAGTCACTGAAGGGTTTCTTGCCTCTTAATAGTGAGATTAGTCTAATGGACTGTTGGAGGCTTCATTTAATATTGCATTAACGTTACTGCCATTGAGCATGATAGCTGAAGTCAAGAATGGGTAGAGAGCATTTACATTCGCTAAGCAGACAGGCATGCCATGTGAGTTTACCTAATTGCTATTTACTTTTATTAGCCTGGAAAATCATCTCAGATTTTTCATTTTGCATTTATTGCGGCAGTAAATTCACAAGCCTGCAGACTCTGGAACAGCTTTCTGGAGTGAAGCAATGAGACAAAACATTATTAAACCCTTCAGATCTGCAGCAGTAGGTGCTGCTTTCTGCTTTGCACTGCAGCTGGCAGGGAGCTCACCAGGCTCCCTGGGCAGTGCAGATGCTGCAGAAGGAGGGCTGTGTCAGCTCTACAGGTTAACTGAAGCTAAGTGTAATTTCTCTTCTGCTTGGGTGACTGAAATGCTTTTTAGGGCTGAAGATATCCATGGCCTACTTCTGCTTGGAAAGGATTTACATATGGAAAGGTCCCTTAATTTAAGCACAATTACTGTATGCTAGAGCACCCACTGAAAAAATTGCTGTTCTGGACTCTGAAAATCCATTCAAGCAACTACTGCTTTTAAGCAAAAGAAATCGAAGATCCAGAATTTTACTAGAGTTACAAGCCCCAGATACTGTCTTAGTAAACAAAAATAGGGGTATTTTTTTGTTTATTTCATTTATTTTTGGTGTTTTTCCTGAAGAATAGCAAATGTGTCTTGTTTGATGAAAGGTGGCAGGTAATTTATTCTCTTTAAAGCTAGAACTGTATAACTGTATGCTGCTGTGTCCCACAGCCATGGCAGCTTGGGATCCTGGTCTGGTGCTAGCAGTGGTTCAGTGAATGCATTGCAGAATCATGAAGGTGATAACTCTCATCATGTTGGCCCTGAACTCAAGTAGCAAAATAGGCATCTAAGTGGGTTTTTTTTATTCCTGGAGACAATGAGGTAAGAAGAGGTTCGCGGAGTTCTGCCTATTTTTTTTTTTTTTTTTTGCAGATGGAAATTCTAAAATTATGAATGATATAATGCAGTAGGAAATTGTTCCATATGCCCTGGCAGTGGCTCAGAGCCAGTCAATGAAGCTGAAAAGATTTGAACTGCTGTTCAGAACAGTTACTTAACAGCCTAATTCACCTGACATCCCTGCCCTATCCCTATTAGGTGGTGATTTGTGAATTGTAAACCAGCAGCTCAGCCGTGAGAATCCTGTGATGGGTGGCTTGACCTAAAAGACTTAGAAGGAATTCTGATAGTTCAACATTTGTTTCAGCAGTGACACCCTTCCTTATCTTCTCCCTAGTTTATCACTGACATCTTCTCAAGAGCTGGAATCCTTAATGACTAAACCCCTTCTCACTGCATCTTAATCTGTGATCTTGTATCTGCCCTGATCAGCATCTGGACCCCTGGTTTCAGATGCCAGTGGGAACAAGTCCATTCTGATCCCTTATTTTCTCAAGGCATCTGTAAAGCACAGCTGTACATGGTGCAAGCCCGTGGGTGTCAGTCTGAAAACTTGTGCAATAGCAGGGATGTGAAACCAGCATGAAACACTTGGCTGGACAGGGTACTGTATGAAGTGGGAAGCTGAAGTTACTTTCCTGAGAGAGACAACTGTTCCTCAACATTTCATACCACTGAAATGTGGCATGAAATGGCCACTTCCGTGGCCTCTGTAAGAACAGACATCTAGACATAAGTATAATTAGAATGTTTGGTATATTTAAAAGAAAAACCCCAAAATACAACAAACTGCAATATGGGAGGGCTGGTCTCATTTTTAGCTGTTAAGAAGGAACTTATAGTTGTCTATCAGTTACTGGATATGTAATCTGGTATACTACTAAGACTCACATGATGAGCTCATGAAATCACAATTTGCTTGCTTGTAAGGGAATTATGCCTAAATCTGCAGTGATGGAACCAGGTCAGCTCCACAGGAGGTCTGTTTGTTCTAATGCCAGGTGGAGCTATGTACCACTTGTCCTTATTACAGTAATTTGTTTCCATTACTTTGAGATTCAGCTAAGGTAAGATACAGATTTTTCCACATGTAGGTTAGAGTGAAATCAGTAAAGAACACTTCCAAGTATTAAGTCCGATGCTTGACAGTTTACTCTCAAAGCTAGGCAAGCTCAATGGTGTCAATTCCTTCTAAGATCATCTCTGCACCTGAGTTCAGTTTTGAAATAAATTATGAGGTCAACATACTGCTGCTGGTGAAGGATAACAGACAAGGTTGTCTTAAAATAATCCATTTAATTAACTGCTTCTGAAATAACTGGCCTGCATGTTAATGATGTCCCTCTCATTAATTAGGCAGTTCTAAAATACTGTGCTGAATAGTCTATTGTAAGGGAGAAGAGAATTCACTTGTTATTTCAGGAAGGTTTATTTCTGTTTCCCTCTCAGCCTGAGACAGTCCTTGCCACGCTTGAATGGGAACAGGAGGATACTGCTGTTTTCGTGTTGAGGTTTGCCACTCTCAATTGGCCTGGACGCTTTTCAGCTGTAATTATGGAGATATGATGAATGCTAAGTGATAGAATGGGACCACTTAACTCTGATAGGTTCCTGAGGCAGCCAGCGCTGATTGAGGAAGTCGTGTTAAGTTGCAGTGGGACAGTTAAACAAGGACAGAGTGGCCCCAGAACATGCAGCTGAGAGTATTCTCAGTATTTTGTCACATATTGAATTTGGCACCTCCTTCATTCTCACCCTCTGCCTTTTATTTCAGGTAATAGTCAAAATCACTCTTGTGTTCCAGTGAGGGGAATGGGTGGGGAGTGGTTTTAACTATCTTCTTGAATTCTACTTACGTGAGTAATCCATGTAAGAAAACTGGTAAACTTAAGAATGAGAAAAAAAATAACTGGAGATGCCAGAACATGTTAATAGGAAGAAACTAGAGCAGCAATCACAAAAATCAGGAAGTGCATCCAGTTGATTTAATGGATCCTCTCTGCTCATCTGAGTAATTGCAGAGGAACTGGAGATGCTTAAGACTCCTCACAGTGCTCCAGGCTGAGGGAGCTGTGATGTGAGAATTTCGTACATTGCAGCATCTAGCTCTGATGAGCAAAGATTTAAATGAAAAAAGTTCCTGCTGTAGTAATCACCTTTGCAGAACTGTTTCAGCAAAGCATTGTGTTCCTTTAAATGGGATTCAGGGATGATTTCTGAGTATGAGTGAGTGCAAGTCCTGTGGGAAAATCAATCATGAACGTACTGCTACAGAGAGGATGCTATTATTAAAAGTTCTACTAGCCACAGGCATGTAAGCCCTGTATGTTTCTGAGGCAGCCTCAGAGAAAAAGCTTTTCTGAGAATGTATACACCATGAAAAACTGTTCTAAACTTGCAGCAAAAATACATGCTGGTAGCTTGAGCCCACTATAGATATGTTTTTAGAGAACTTCCACTGAAAGGTTAGTTATCCACTCATGTTAGTTGTTTAAAAGTTTTTCGGAAAGATTAATGACACATTGGTAAACTTGTACAAGTTTGTATTGAAAATCAGTCTGCATGAACAGGTCACCTAACTCATTGAAAATTACTTCTTTAGGTTT
Source organism: Zonotrichia albicollis (assembly GCF_047830755.1). Classification (NCBI taxonomy): domain Eukaryota; kingdom Metazoa; phylum Chordata; class Aves; order Passeriformes; family Passerellidae; genus Zonotrichia; species Zonotrichia albicollis. The sequence continues at coordinate 94,863,777 of NC_133819.1, forward strand.
AGGAATGCACAGAAGAAAACCCTAACTGCTCATCACAAAAGTCAAATGACTGAAGACAATGACTCAACTTCCACAACAAAAAGGACTTATGCTTGCCCTTTACTAGCGTAGATCAGCTTTTTGCTAGAGGAGAAAAACTGCATAATGAACTGCATATGTGGCATTGCTGTTCTTATTACAGCTAGATAATCTTGCCATGGATCATTTGTCAACAGTTTGAAGAATGCAGTTAAGCCTGTCCAGAACACTGCAAGAGACCAGGCTTCAGCTGATGAACAGCAGCTTAACTCTACCACATTTAACTCAGGTCAGATAATCTACAGCCTTAGCCTCAATGAGAGCTCACCAAAATTAGTTTTTTACATCTGTAACATGCAGCTGATGGATTTTAAACAAATATAACCACAGCCTTAGCTAGGGAGAGCTGAAAAGCCTACATGATATAACTATTTTCACGTTCCAGGATAGAGGGAGATGATGGCATATTGGTAGAATTTATGTACAAGGGTTCCACCAAACCCTCTCTCAACTACTCCATGCTGACAAGCTTTTACTTAGTGCAAAGAGGCTCCAAAACTATGAAACAATCTTTAAAAAGGTAGTTTCAGAAAGCTTTATTGAATACTTCTTAATTTATTACAGCATCAGTAAATTACATTTTGCATTACATTTTGCATGCTTTCAAACCAGTTCTGGACAATGTTACAGGAACTCTGTACTGCCACCTCAGGGAACAAGTACAGTTGGGAAGCACTTCTAGTGTTTGAGTGTGACACTGACAGACCTGAAGACAGGGTTGCTTTGGCCACAGGTAGAGAAAGCAGATCTAAAATGCTGTCATGCTGGTTAACCATATGGCTGGCCCAAAGGCTCTTCCCTTCTGCTATCTTGACCAAAAAAAGCTAGGTGCCTCCCTGTGCTGTGACACTCTGTTGTTCGTCCCAAACCCAGGCTTGTAGCAATACTGGTGGTAATTAAGAAATCTGTTCACTTATTATAGAAGTGAGACAAATTCACTTGATAGAGACTATCACAACTTTGTGCAGATGATATTACATAAGTGAGAAAATAATTCCAAATGGGATTCTGGAGTCCAACATTCTTATTTAAAATACTTTTTCATATTAATTTCCCAAGAACTTTGTATGTCTACCTTGTGCAATTAACTTTCCTGTAGCCTTATTTGTTAAATCCACAGTGGCAAATGCAAGAGTTTTTCCTTGCTTCAAAATCTGAGCTGTAATCAGTATGTCTTCTCCAATCTTAGCAGCAGAAGTGTATCTTCAAGGAAGAAAAAAAGGAACAGGTAAGCAATTGTACAGAGGATAAATCCAAGAATATTCCTGCATTTTATATTATCATGAAGGAATTAGTAGAAGTAGGTAATAAAGCAACATCTCTGTCTGCCTGTCTACTTGCAAATCCCAACTTAAAGGATTTGAGCTCCTCTAACTACTGGCAGTGGTAAGTAAGTGTAAGAGTTTTCTGAGAAAATGGAGGCTAGAAAGAAACCCATTGGCTTGGTTCTGAGGAAAAGTCTGTTTTGGAACAGAAACAATGAGGTATCCAAGACTTCAGTTAGAAGTTCAGATCCAAGTCTTGTTCCAACCACTGCTGGCTTCCTACAGCCTTTCTAAACTAGTTTGGCTGCTTCAGCTGCAAAATGTCAATGTCACAAAGGCTCCCAAAGGTCATTTCTGTATGGAACTGTAAGCATAGGTTAACTGTTCCCATACCCTGGTTAGAGGAAAGTCATGGAAATCTGGGCACCCTCAAATGTTGTTTCCATTCATTAGAAAACTCTTTGTTTTATTTACATGAGCAGGAGGGTGTGCTTTTAAAACACACTCTTCGGGGAATAGGAAGAAATTTCTGCACAAAGAATTCCCCTGGAACAAAGTAGGAGGAACATGATCCAGCCATGATCTGAGGTAAGGGAACAATATTCAAATGTCAGAGCTGCAGAGGAAAATGAAGAATTGCTGGATGTTAATCTTGTTGATATAAATTTCATCAACGAGTCCATTTTTATACACGACGCCATGTCACAAGAATGCCAGCCACGCCTAACGCTGACGTAGCACCAGCGCCACTGCTTGACAAGGGCAGCATTTCAGCCTTGTCTCATTTCCAGAAGCTACTGCTGATCCTCTTGTGGTTACCAAAAAAAAATTTCTCTGTTCTTTCCATTACTGAAATAGCTTCCTCATGACAACTTTTTAAAAAGCTCCTTCCCAAAAAGGAAAAAAGTTCTTGTAACAATATTTGATATCCAATCTCACTTGTTCAATGAATGCAGTAGTCCAAGTTAAAAAAAGATATTAATATTGCTTCATGTAGCATTGCCTAAAGGTAATTTTGGATCACCTCCAGAGACAGCACTTTCTTCAGATTTCAGCCCTTATGTAATTGGGTGAACATAACTGATAGTGTCAATAATTCAGACGTTGGCCTCTTATTATACTACTGCAGGAAAAAACCCATGACAGGAGAATTTTAGGTTTTAATTTCCAGTGAGATCCTAGTCATCACAGTGGTAGTAGCATGAAGCTTAAACAGATGCTTAATTCCCCATCTGCCTAGTGGAGAAATCAGGTGCTGGGAGAGAAAGGAGGGAACCTGATAAAGATACAGATCACTCTCCACGCACTTTTAAAGCTTTTTTTTTTTTAAGGCAGTTTTGATGAGGGGTTACTTTTCTAACATTTTTAATGCTCTGTGTTAGTTATTCTAAGTAGGATTACTTTAGTTCCAATTGGTCATAATGTCTTCATTAAAAGTCATGAAGCAAAGCTGACAAGCTACAATAGCATGATCAAAGAAAGTTTCAGAACAATTGGTTTTTTAAGATACCGTGCTTTGAATTTTCATTACAGGAAGAACTATTCTCAGTATAAAACTACCTTAAAATAACCTAGAGCAAAGGATTCTTCTTCCACTGAGAAATTCTGATTCAATCTGTAATTCACCCTCTATACACAACAGAGGTAAACTCTGCTTTTTCTCTGGTTTATGGAGTAATACTAAAAAAGGGTTTACAGAAAGCTGCTTACCCTAGAGCTTGGGTTTTGAGGAGACATTAACATACCCGCACATGCAAAAACTGAAACCAAACCAATCTCTTAGGAGTAAAACTGTTGACATATCAACATCCTTTTACATACATTCTGTGAAGGAATGGGCATTGTCTCATAAACACATGTAACAAATAAAAGCTTAAGAAGGTCCAACTCAAAATTTGAATTCAAATGTCAGTCTCCAAAAACACACATGCAACCCCTTTAATTTATCACAACAGGACTTCTGAAAGCAAAGAAAGCACCCATTTTAGTGAGTGCCACAGCAGAGAAAAGATGTACAATGGAGTCCATAGGGGAAGAAAAGTACGTTTTGGTAGCACAGTGGACGATACCTACGTGATGTTCATGTCCACACTGACCCCAGGAGCTGCTCTCTCTGTGTACAGCAACGCTGCTGTTGACACCACATCCACAAGGGTGGCTGTCAAACCTCCGTGTAATGTGCCCCCTCTGTTGGTATGCTCCTCCTCTACCTTCATTTCACAAACAACTTTTCCAGGAGTTGCAGAGTGAAGTTTCATCTGTATAACCAAAAAAGGAACAAAAAGCTAAGTGACAGTAGTACCAACACCTAATATTGCCCTCAATCAAATTGAAAGTAAATTTTTTCTGACTCTGGACTCATGAGACAAATTAAAAGACGGAAAATAGAGTAATTCAGCTGTCCCATTAGATATTCCCATAGATTTTGAGCAGAAGACTGTTGCCTTAGAAAAATCTGTACTTCTAATGCAGACAAATATTTAAACTGACAGTTTAACAGAACTTCAATAGGTGCTATGCTGTCATGAATTCCTTAGGAGGAAACTGTCTTCAGTTTGCCTTTTGCTTTAAGCCATGAGTGAAAGACCAGATTAGAGGGAACACACAACTGCTCTAAGTATCTGTGTGTACCATAGTTATGAAGGCATTTGTTAGCTCACAATATGGTCATGAGACCACCAGTAATTAATGAATCATTACATAAGAGTAACCTCAATAAAAATCAGTATTTTGAAATAAGCATTGGAAATACTAATCAGATTGCCTCTCTGACTGGAAATTCATATTCATAAGTAGAAGTATCCAAGACTGTATCACAATGTTACAGCATCATCATTTGTATACACAGTTTTATTCCAGACCACAGGTGGTAAATCCAGAATTATAGTACCATGCTTCCCCCTAAAACTAACAAAAGAAGCTGGAATTTTGACACCAAGAAGTTACTGCAACTCAATATTTGAAAATCTCTATTTAAATTTCTTCAGTCAGTAGCACTATATTCAAAATCTGAAAGCAGATGCAAAACTGGGGTAAGTTCCACATATATTTACATGTATAACTAAGACTTTGAAGTGCCTGTAGACTATTAAAAGTGAAACATGGACATATTTCTTATATTTCTTCTTACTAATTTTCAGGTTTTTTTACAAGGGCTTTTTTAAACTTGAATCTTTCCATTCTGTTACCAGCTGAGTTTAAAATATTTTTTGATCTTAAACAGTATTAAGGTTGAAATGTTTCCAGATTCATTCTTCTTTATTGATAATGTATTGTAAGAGCTGAGTTTCACCCTTTCTGATAAACCAAAATCTATCTAAATTTTGCAGACAAATGATAATAAGATCCGTGATGATGTAGTACAGTCTTCTAATGGAAAAAACTGGTATTAAACAGAGAGGAAATTACTGAGGCAACGTCCTAATACAGAAATAGCACCGGTATCAATGAAAACCTCAAGTCCTAAATCAGGCATGCTGCACTGCACCGGAGGCCTGAGCTTCTGACAGAATGTCTAAGGAGGACTTTACTGATGCTCAATACTGGGAGCAGATTGCTTCCGCTCCCATCATGGTCTGGTGCTCCACCTCACCACCGAGGTGAGGAAAGCATCTGGTCCCATTTGTCACGGCTCTGATCTGGCACTACGTGCCTGCTCTCCTTGACAAAAATAGCTCAGTACTTGAGCGCTTCCAGGACCTACTCAGCTAGAGCTGCAGGTCTGTGCTTCTCCCAGCCTGCTGTGCTTGTCCTCCCACGCGTCTGCCTGGGGAACAGCACACTGCTGCAGCTTCCAGCCTTTAAACACACTGCCATTAGAGCCTGGCTAGATACCACATCGGACTTACACCAGAAACTGTGAGGCTTGAGCTGAAAGGTTTCAGACTAAATGTGACCTCCCTGGAATAAGTAAACCTTGAGTCATTTACTTATGGTAAGAGAGATTTCAGGTATGTCCCAGAAAAGCAGCAGTTACTTTTAATTCAAACTGTATTTTTATTGGTATTATCATCAGATTCCTAGCATCCTAATTCTAGAAGGTTGCAGGAAAAATCTCAAAGAATTCCACAGGAAGACTGGAAACCTGTCTCCCAAGGCTCACTTCCAGGCAGTTACCTTTACAAGCTGAAATGCTAATATCTGCTCACCACTTATCAGGATTTAAAAGGAGCATAAAGTTATCACAGTGAAGTGGTGACTAAGAACTAAATGGACTATAAATATATAAACTATCTTCTTAAAACTTTATACATTTTAAAAAAACTTTATACTCACCAACATGTCTTGGAAAAACACGGCTGTAAGAATTACTTTGTGAACAGTTGGATTCTATTAAGTGTATCAGGTCATGGTGCTGTCAACAAAAGCACTGCTTCCATTATAACATTTGCTCCTCTATAATGCAAAGCCATTTTTGCATGGCTGATTTTCTTAGCTATATTTACTCCATCACTCCATGTCACAGTTACACAACCAAATAAAAACTAAAGTGAAAATTTAATGAGAACACTGAAACTGCTTCTAGAACAAGAACTTTCCCACACAGCAGCGATGCTACTGCATGCTACACAAGTTGCAGTGTAAATCAACAGCAACTTCAATTTTTTTTTGAGCATAATGTAGCATGACACTGCAGCAGTACCAGTCAATTACATTTCCTTGCACCAGAATGCGCAGTGAAGGTATAGTGTAAAGTCTTGTGTAGAAATTCAGAGAGCACAGGGGTGTGCGCTGTCCTTTCAGCCTGACTTCAGGCTCAGGAGATGTCATAACGAGACAGCTTTCTAATTTAAAACAGGGAAGAGTTTATTTTACAATTTCACGGTGTCTGAAGTTAGTGGCTTCGCACGTACTGCGAAGGAAAGCATGGCACCTGCTGAATGACTCCTGAAGGTTATTCAGTACAGCCACCTTCAGAGAGCGGCTGGAAGGCAGCGGGAGCGTTCAACCAGAGTTACTGAATAACAACTGAGTAATTATTCTTATTATAACAACTGTGTTTTCTATCCCGTGTTAGCAGCACGGCCACACGCCAGGCCTGGAATGCGGGGAAACACCGTCGAGCCTGCACCGGCGGGCTCCTGCCGTGCCCGCAGCCCCGCCAGGCTCGGCCCCGCGCAGCCCCCGCGGGCTGACCCCGGTCCAGCCGGTGATTCCGGGAGACGACACAAGGCCGTGCAGACGAGCTGTCCCGGCGGTGCCGCGCTCCCGGAGCCCTGCCCTCCAAGTGCCCGTACCTTGCCGAGCACCCGGTCGAAGCCCTTCGACTCCACCATGTACTTCATAGCCTCCTTCAGGCTCTCCATCGTGAGCCCCATGCTGCCGCCCGGCCGACCTCCGCCCGCCCGTCCGCGCCCCGGAACGGCAACCCCGGCGGGCGGCGCCTCTCCCCGCCTTCCGCCGCAGCCATGGAGGAGCGGGCCGAGGCGGTGCCGAGCCCGCCGCCAGCGGAGCGCAAGCAGGAGCAGGAAGATGAGGATGAGGCGCTCCACGTCGCCAAGCGGAGGAAGGTGCTGTGCTCCGAGTTCGCCTCCATCACCAGCAGCGACGAGGCCGTGGCGCGCCGCTTCTTGGCCGGCAGCGACTGGCACATGGAGGTACGGCCGGGGCCGGCGGGGCCGCGGGGCTGCCCGGCGGCGGCCCCTCGCTGCCAGCCGCCCCTGTGTTTCAGAGGGCGCTGAACGCCTACTTCGACCCGCCGGGGGACACGGAGGCAGCGGCCGGCGGGGCGGCCCCGGCCTGCGTGGACACCGGCACCTGGTAGGTGACAAGGACGGGGGATGCGGCTGGAGGAGCGGGTCGGGGAGCGGAGCCTCCCCGGGGGCAGGCAGGTTCCCCTCGGCAGGAAGGCGCTGGGGCCCCCATACCCGGGAAGAGCCATCGCGGGGCCGAGGTGTAACCTGGGGAGCAGCGCTCCCCTCCCGCCGGGCATCGCGCCTCGGCTGAGGTGCAGCGGGGCAGGTGGTTCCCGTTCCTTTTCTGCTTCCATTCTCGCCCTTTCCCGACGTTTCTCTCCCACGGAGAGGCTCTCAGGCTTTTGGACTGCCTTTTCCCTCTGTGGATCCTCCGCACCGGTGGATTGTGAACCTTTTGGAGAAGGCACAGGCATATTTTCTTCTCTTTTCCTTGTGTTGTGCAGTGATACATATGCTGATTTTACCATACATGCGTTTGTATATGAGTAAATTATGCGTATTTGTATTACAGTGGATGTATGCATATTTTTATCTCTATAAATAAAATAGGCTTGTACATGCATACATTGTTAGAAGTACCTGTGAAAGCTAAGATGTAAGATCTGTGTTTTACATACACCATCTCATAGCATACCTGGAGGAGGTATTGAGTGTATTGATTGCATGTGGAATTGAACTTTTCCAGATCCCTGCCTGCTGTGGTTTAACCCCAGATACCCACTCACTTGGACACCCTGACTTACCATCACCCTTTCAGTGGGGTGGAAAAGAGAATTGAAAAAAAAAAGATAAAACCCACAGGTTGAGGTAAAAACAGTTTTACAGCAGAAATAACATTAATGATTATAATATAAAATTAATTGTAATGAAATTTAAGATAACAGAGAGAGAGGAATGGAAGCCAAGAAAGATAAGTGATGGACAGTACAGTTGCTCACCACTCACTGACTGGTGCCCAGCCCATCTCTAAGCAGCACTTGGCTCCTCCTGGCCAATTCCCTCTGAGTTCATTCACTGAACGTGATGGTCTATGGTATGGAGTATCCCTTTTGCCAGTTCAGGTCAGCTCACCCGGTCATGTTTCTTCCCAGCTTCTTATGCACCTGGCAGATCATGGGAAACTGAAAAGCCCTTCTTTTGAGGTAGGCACTAGTTAGCAACAGCAAAAATATCAGTGTGTTGTCAACATTATTCTGACCAGGTTTGCTTGGCAGGGTTTTGGTAGTGAGGGGCTACAGGCATGGCTCCTGTGAGAAAGCTGCCAGAAGCTTCCTCTGTGTCTGACAGAGCCCAGGTCAGCTGGCTTCAAGGCAGACCCGCTGTGGAACAATGCTGTGCCCATCAGTGATGGTGGTAGTGCCTCTGGGATAACGTACTTCAAGTTAAAAAGTTGCTGCACCACAGCATCTGCAGCAGAAGAGAGAGCTGGAAACAGTCCTGCAGACACCAAGAGTCAGTGAAGAAGGAGGGGCAGGAACAGAGATTCCCCAGGCAGTGCAGAGCATGGTGAGGCAGCTGTGCTCCTGCACGCCCGTTGGAGAACCACAGAGGAACAGAGATCCACCTGCAGCCCAGGGAGGACTCCCCACTGCAGCAGGTGGGTGCCTGAAGAAGGCTGATCCCATGGGAAGCACATGCTGGAGCAGCTCCTGGCAGGACCTGTGGGCACATGGACAGAGGAGCCCATGTTGGAACAGGTTTGCTGGCAGGACTTGTGACCCCATGGGGAGCCACTTGGAAGCAGCCTGTTCCTGAAGTACATGGGGAAAGAGTGGGATTGTGGGGAAAGAGTTTAACTACTCAAATGCTTTGGATTTTGTTGGTTACCATCTGTTTAGCTCACATCAGAATGGTAAATGTTATCTTCCATCCGTAGGTGGAGAAAAAAACACTTACTTCACCTGTGTACCACAGCTCTGTACGTCAGCGACCTGTCTGTTTTATTTACTGTGCTTTTAAGTGTTGAGATACACACATGCTTTAGCAGACAAGTGAGGCAATCACAGATAGGTCAGTATTATGCATGTTAACAAACAAATTCTCTCTCTTTAGCATTGACCTCACTGCAGATGCAACTACAAGTAATGCTGGTGTCAACGGTGAAGACTCGCAGCAGAAAGAAGATGACAGCACCTTCTCACTGATCACCTGGAACATTGATGGGCTGGATCTGGGAAATGTGAAAGATCGAGCCAGAGGAATCTGTGCATACCTGGCTTTGTAAGTACAGCCTCCTTCTTGTGTTGTCAGGTGCCTGGATTCAACAGGAAAATAAAAAGGCTTCTTGATTTAAGAATTTACAAATCTTCATGTCCCAATTATCTTAATGTTAGATTGAACAGATCAATCACCCTATAAATCCAAAATAGCTGAGAGTTGTTATACTGACTGTAAAAGGTGTGAATCTGTGCAGCATCCCAGAGATTGAATGTTTTCAGATGGCTGCTTTTAAAAGTCTAATAATGAGCAATATTGTTCAAGTTGCTACCATACATCACAAACATAATTCATAATAGGATCCAGTACATGAGAATCTTCTGGAAAACATGTCCCAAAGCTACTTTTCAGCTGCTTAAGATTAATTCCTCATGTTATGTAGTATAACCCTGCAAGGTCATGGTAGAAGGAAGTAATGCATTTTATTACCATGTTGATTTCATGTTTATAACAACAATTGTTTCCTCCCTTTTAGTAAGGGTGGTGTCTATGTGCTGTTAAATACAGTGCAGATAGCTTTTTCTTTTTTAAAGAGCAGATTCTTAAAAAACCTAGGAAAATGAGGGCAAGGTGCCCCTGAAATCCCTGACTTTGTTCCATTTGGCCTCAGAGTGTTGCAGTACTACTCAGTTATTAATTGAAATTTTTCTTGCCTTGCTGATTTCAGATACAGTCCGGATGTTGTGTTTTTACAGGAGGTCATCCCACTACATCTCCCTCTTCTCCAGATGAAAGCAGGCAATTACACTATTATTCCAGGTAAGAAAATACCCTGAGGTGCTAAAGACAAAAACCAGAAAACAAAGGTTGGGTTTATTCTGTTTCTCTTGCCAAAACCTCCAACCATTTTAAAGAATATAAAGAGTAAAGTGAAAAAGGAAGCATTTGATGTTTCTGTGTTTTGGTATCAGCATGTAGCTTGATGCAAATTATGCATGTGAAAAGCTTGCTTTTCTGGCATTTTCCTTTATTTCTTTCTGCATTTTGAAAGATTGGTACCAAGGGTAATCAAAAAGTACTATAGATAAGTAATTTTTTTAGGTATTTGCATTTAAAAAATCTGGAAAATTCAGACCATTATCCTGCAACTTTTCACTAATGACTTAAAAATCAACATATTCTCACAGGTTGTGGTAAAAAGGTCTCCTTCAGAACCTTAACTGCTTTACGGCAGTTCTGCTGTGGTACAGCAGAACATGTCCTCAAACATTTCTTTGCTTGGTCCTCTGTAGGTAACATAGATGGGTATTTCACTGCTATAATGTTAAAGAAATCGAGAGTGAAGCTACTGAAACATGACATAATACCTTTTCCAACGACTACCATGAAGAGGAACCTTTTAGTTGTGCATGTGAGTGAGTCAGGATGTACTAAGCAGCTGTACTTCTGCCTTCCAAACAGAAAATCCTAGAAAAAACTGAACTGGCTTTTTCTGTATGACAGTCTCAAAGAGCAGAAAAACTTCTTCAAGCATACGAACCCGGTGGCATTTGATACTGACAAACTTAAATCTTATATGCAAGCTACTTGCCATACTTTGCTTTCAAGTCTCATAACCTCTGTAAACAAAACTAAAAGCTTGTTGTCCTTGTGTAAGCCCCTTTTCTTCAATGTAAAACTAATATTAACCAGAGCTCTAACATTCAGTTACTTGCTTTGTGATTAGATTTTGTCTTTGAGCTTCTTATCGTGATGTGGATAGAAACACTGCCTCTTTTTATCACACACAGGTGAGCATATCTGGTATTGAACTTTGCCTTATGACTTCTCACCTGGAGAGCACTAAAGATCACTCCAAGGAACGGATAAAGCAGCTGCAAATAGTGTTAAACGAAATGCAGAAGGAGTCTCAGTCCACCACTGTTATATTTGGAGGGGATACAAACCTCAGAGACAGCGAGGTAAATAGAAATAAGCAACTTTGTTATTTAGAGAAGGTATTTTGACAAAATCTTCTCAGGCTTTTCTGTTGTCTTTATGAGAAATCACCTGCTCAGGCAGATCAGGGATAGTCAACACTTATTCTTAAGATGTGGAACTGTGACTAAGTAGAATTAAGCATTGTTTTGGCTGAGATGATACATATGGAGAGCCGTTCCAAATAACTTAGTGCTTTAAGAACAATACTTGTATCTGAGCAGATGCAGGCAAATTTGATGGAAGTTTTGACTAGAAAAATATTTTCTCACTTTGAGAACCTGGTCTTTACTTGTTCAACTCTCCAGTTCTCAGAATCAGTGAAGGAAGAGGGTGCTCTGGAGAAATAGATCTTAATTTCCAGCAGTGAAGACATTCAAAATTAGAAGTAGTTTTTGGCTGCTGATACTAAAAGGGAAATTTGTGCATTATTACTAGAAGGTCAGAGTTTCACCCTTCTCTATCGAAATTCTATTGCAGTGAACTGGAATGATGTTGTTTTAGGAAACATGGTGTTGGCCCCTATACCTCAACATTTCAGAGCTGAGCATTTATTTTTGGAACATATTTTGGGTTTAGAAAGTGCTACAGGAAATGGTTGTGCTTTAGAGTATCTGGAGAAATACCATAGTTTAGAAACATCTCCAAGATCTTTGATTTTTAACAACTTATGTTTTGCAGAAAAAAATCCAATACTGCAACAACTCAGTTCTATTTTTTGAAGGTAGAATTTGTGAATTCACTGTCTTGTGGAATTTTTTCCCTCCTTCTCCCTTCAGGTTGCTAAACTTGGTAATCTGCCTGACAACATTAAGGATGCCTGGGAGTTTTTGGGCAAGCCCCAGCACTGCCGCTACACTTGGGACACGCAGTCCAACACCAACCTGAACGCAGCCTACAAGTGCAAGATGAGGTTTGACCGCATTTACTTCCGGCCTGCAGTGGAAGGGGGGCATTTCATCCCACGAAGCATGGACTTGATTGGTTTGGAAAAACTAGAATGTGGCAGGTTTCCTAGTGATCACTGGGGCATTCTGTGTAACTTTGATGTTATATTATGAAAAAGAAAAAAAATACATCTTCAGTTTTTAGGTGATTTATTCTTGTTTTTACAAAATTTTACCCTCTCAGTTTAAGGTAGGGCACATTTAAGTTTTCAACCCGTTCTTTGTTCTTGGCTTCTGCAGGAATAGCTTTGTTTCAAGCCAGGTTTCCCTTTTCCTATTGTATGCATCTTTTCTTGAATCATGTTTTATAATATTTATTTTTGAAAATATCTGCAAAACCAAACAAATTCTAGTTTTAGAATGGCAGGAAAAACCTGTAAATACAATTCACAAGCATACACAGTGATTTAAAAGACACTTTTATTTTGGCATGTATTATGATCTTATAATAAAGGCTGCTTTTTTTGCATTTTAAGATTACTTTTATTGTGCCTTCATTGTTTATTTTGTAACCATTCCCATCATCCTTTATGACCTTGTCTTTTGTAGGATGTTTTATGTTAGTCTCTGAAGTTTGTGTTGAATGTACATGCCCCTTCAGGCAAGACAGTAAAGGAGCTGAGGAAGGAATTACTAGCTTCTCATGAGAGGATTTCTTAAGTAGAAACTGAACTATTGTTGAACAGATTTAAGAACACTATACCTTCTATTTGACAAAAAAATGATATAGGCAGATGCTTGGAAGTTGTTCAGTTGGGATGGTGTACCCCTTACTTGGTGTTTATTAGCTTGGATGTGAGGTTCAGATTAAGATATGTTGTGTTTTAGTGAGCTCTTATAAACCACTGGGCAAAGCCTGAACAGCTCAAGGCCTTGCTGACTTTCTTTGCAGAAGAAACACCAGGCCTCCTACTCTAAGAACTGTGTAATCAGTCTCGTAGAACCTGTTTTATAGATGTACAAAAGGGAAAGCCTCCTAACTTTCTGATGTGAAGTTCAGTGCACAGGCATGGAGAAGAAGGAGAAATAACCCATCAGTGACATGAAGTGAATGGAGTTTGACAGCCTAAATTCTTTTTGTTGTTGTTTGTCTTTGGTCTCGAGCCCAAAACTTACAAACAACTTGTACTTTGCTGCACTACTGTGGTGGCTTGGTTCCACCTGGTAGCCAGTCTGCCACCCAGCCACTCTTTCAATCCCCTTTCCCAAAGAGGTGGGGGGAAGAAATCAAAATTTAAAAAAAAAACAAACAGGAACGCTCACGGTTTGAGATAAAGACACTTCCCAATTATCCTCATGGGCAAAACATACTTGGTTTGGGGACTTGATTTGTTGTAGAAACACATGCAAAGAAGGAAGTTCGAGGAAGTTCAACTGGAACATGAAGAACTTCTTTACTGTGCAGGTGGTTGAGCACTGGATCAGGCTGCCCAGAGATGGGGTGGAGTTTCCCTCACTGGGGATATTCAAAACTCACTCCTTACTCATGTGCTCCAGTGGACTGACTGTGCTTGAGCCAGGAGCTAAATGACTGCTGGTGTTCACTTCCAGCCTTACCCATTATTACACATTGTTACAAAATTTACAGCCAGTAAAAGTGTTTGACCACTCTTTCAGTAAAGATGTCCATCCTGGTGTCCAGTCTAAACCTCTCCTGAATAAGTTAACCAGCTCTGCCTCTTGTCACAGGAACAGGGAGGCCTAAGGTAGGTGTGGTTTTCCTTTCATTCAGCAGGAGCCCCAGGTGACTTTACTAAACAAGCAAATAAGCCTCAGGATGTTAATTCATCTGCACAGAAATCAGCTGCAGAGATCTTCTGTTCTGCTTTCACTCCTTTGAACAGCAAATTCCGTTTATTAAAGGTGAAAGAGAACAGCCTGCTTTGGCAAGGATGTCCAATCCTTGATTGCTTTCAACATATCCCATTATTTTATAGTAACTCAGCTGCAAAAACAAGGAGGGAGAAAGCACTGATACAATTTTAAACTCATGTTGAGCCCATAATCTCTTTTTTCTATTCCAAAATAAATAGTTCTATAAGAAAGGGGAAAATAGGCAAAACTGCCAGGATTTTCCAACTGCCAGGCTTTTCCTTCTGGGCTTAAAATGGGGCTGGCACAGATCATACATTATGACTCGTTCCATGACAGTGTTGTTCCTTACTAAGCCTCTGAAGAAATGTCATGGGGCTTGTTGTCAGGGCTTACACCTCCTCCCCCTCCTTGGTAGTTCCAGCTAAAGGATTTGTGGGGAAGGTCAAGGCAGTCTGACTTCTAAAAATGTTTCAGAAGGGAAAAGTACAATTAACTCATGTTTCATCATCAAGAAATACCAGATTATGTGGCCTTCTGTATTATGGCTGCTTTTGGTTATGTGGCTGCACTTTCTGAACTATTTTGGAAGACATGAAAGAGGCTGACTCCTGTTGTTCTGAAATAGGTTTTTGAATCAGGGATAAAAAAAGCATTCAGAGTAGTGTGTGGTGTATCTTGATGCCTAAACCCCATGTCCCTTTCTAGCATTGGCTGATTCGTCCTTTGATCAGCAGTCTTTCCTAACCTTTGGAATAGATAGTGAGGGGGGACATAAGAGCAAGCAAAGACACAACATTTGTATGGGCCAATTCATTTAATTATAATTATAAACAGTAGGTAAGAGGAAGACTAAATTCAGTGCAATTAGTGGTTAGTCATTCTTTTAAAATGAGGAAATTATGCATCCATCCTTTGAAAGCATTCTTGAACTACAAAAGTGGTAATACTTTATAAGAAGACATAAACACTACATGTTTCACTGACTAATGGATGTGAAGCAATACATCTTTAATTAAATGTACTTTAAACCACTTAATAAGCATCTAAATTGCTGACAATCAAGGGCAGTCAGAGTCTTTAAATTAATTTGCCTCTTAATTTAATCAGTGATGTAAAAGGTAAAATATCTGCTGAATACAGCAACTAAAACTTAAAGGGGTAGAAACAGCAAAATAAAACCAAACAAAACATTTATTGGCCTGCAATTTGTAATTTGATTTATTTTCTTGATTCAGTAGCATGATATTATGGCATCTATATAGCCCAAAGGAGTTATGCAAATGTGAAAAAGTTAATAATCAACAGTAACCTGTACTTGTGGAAACCATGTACAATTGGAGGCATAGTTTTATTAATTCTTTGATCCAGTTATCAAGAGAAGCAATTTCTTCTGAGAACCGAGCTAGTCTTAAACAGTCCTACATGAAACAAGCTTGAACTTACTAAAAGAGAAGTGATATACCTAGAATTAAATAAGGAAATGTTAAACATATAGGGAGTCAAATAATAAATAGATGTATTTAAAAAGAAAAAAAAGGGAGGGAAATAGCAGGTAAATTTTCCAGGGTTTTGTTCACTAAGATTATAATAAATGCTCATTAATGAAGATGCATAGATTTTATCTTTTTATTTCTTGGAGACAAAGTTTGTTGTGTAACATCAGCTCAGGGGAAAGAGACTTGCAGTGACTGAGAAGTCTTCAGTGTAACACTGACATTTGAGAAAGTAGGAGGCTTTAACAAGAGGCTGAAACACTGCTTAATTACAACAACTGAAATGAAAGTTACACTGTTTCTGCAGTGATAACATTTGCATGAAAGACAAAAAGGAAGGATTATACCACGCCATTAGAACCTTTTGCACTACAGTTTTTCCTGATACTGTTACTGGTGGGACAGAGGAGCTAATGAAAACCTACTCAGAAATCATTTGTTGAGGCAGAAGCTCGACCTGGACCTGGAAGTAGATACTGCATGCAAGTATAGGTGGCAAGGTTGGACAAAAATGTCCAAGAAAGGGAACTCACTTTCTTGTGGCTTTCAAAAATTCTCCCAATTATTGAAAAAACAGAAAAAAAAAGTCTGTCTTGGATGCCCTGGAGGTGATTGCAGTTCTCCTTTTCAGTGTTGGCAGACACTTCCTTGGACTGAAACAGGTCAGAATTTTTTCCATTTAGGATGGAAGGTGGGGCAAAAGCGTCTTTCTGCAAAAACTATCTCACCAAGGTTTGGTAACCAAACCTGTGCATGTTCCACACCTCCAAGCAGATGGCTGGCTTGTGAAAAGGCAGATAAGCAGGGAGAGCAGGGTTCAGGGTGCCCAGGGGGCTGCACCAGCCCCCTGCAATGGGAGAAACCTCCCAGTAATGCTGTGCCTCGAGTCAGGGCTTCCCTGCCACCAGCACCAAGTGGGTGGCAGAAGGACCATTTGATCTTGATGGAATGGGTGCTTGCCAGGTCTCCTATCTACCCCTGGATGTCTGGCAGTGAGTTACCTGTCCTGGCTGATGGCAGCTCCACAGGCCTTGTGTCTGCCCAGCTGAGTGCTCCTGATGTGGAAAGGAGCTGGAGGTGGATCAACATTGATCTGTGTTTTAAAGCTTCCATGGTCTTTAGATAGCTTACATCACACTCAGCCTATTAGTTCACCAGTGTTAAACCTATTATCTCATCAGTGTTATGAAAGGCAAGAAGTGGCTCAGCAGGAAAATACCATCTTATCCCCTGCCCTCTGCAGTAATCTGCTTTCTCGGTCTGCTCCTCAGTTTGGTAGCATTTCTGGAGTTCACAGGCAGAGAATGGGCAACAGGAGCTGCTGCTGGGGTTCCCAGTTGGGAGCTGTTTGCTCTGATGCCTTTGTGCTTGCATGGGACTGGCTGCATCCTGTTTGTTCAATGGAGAAGGAAACTCTGCTTGTGACAGAGCCAAGGGCACTGGACCAGCTGCTGCTGTGCAGAGAAAGAAAAGGGGAACATTTGCTGCTTTCATCCTTTCCCCTGCTTTCACTGAGGTGGTGGGAGGTACCTCTGGGCAGAATGAGAAGAGGGCTTATCTCCCTCAGCCTGCACTGCACCAAGGAGCCCTTTGCAAACTTGCACAGATGGTTCAGAAAGCTTTAGCTCTGAGCATCCAAGTGAGGAATTTTTCCTGCAGAAGAATCTGAAGCTATATCTGGTGCTTTTCCAGTCAGTAAAATTAGGAACTCAGGAGCATGCAAAGCATTGGAGGGCAATCATCTTCCCTCACTTCCCTCCTTGGCTCTGTACATCACCCCTGGGTGCTGACAGGAAGGCGAGAGAAAGGGGGCTGCCTTGGTAAGGACAGATAGCCAGGTTTCCTCTCTCTACACACACTTCCTTTTCAAAACCGACCAGTCTCGGTCAACATCAAAAAATATACAACGTTCTCATTGATCTTTTTTTGTGTTATTATTAGAAAAAATATTTTTACATCAAATAAGCAGAGTTCAGCCTTCCTAACTGTGGCCTAACCATGGAAATCACAGAATCTGAGGAATAGAAATTGACATAACAGAGCATGAAAATTATTTTAAATGCAGTGAGACAATTTCAGAGTTACAGTTCAGAGATTCATATTCTATATTTACAGAGCTTGCACCAAGGGAGATTTGACTATCTTCAGGAAAAGTCATACTTTATAGAATATTGGTAAGGTGGGAATCAGGGGGGAAGTAAGAAGACAAGGCAAAACAGTTGTATACTGAAGAGATGACATTTATCTTTGCCTTTTTAACTACTAATGAGAATCACCCTCATATTGCCTTAAAGCTAAATTAGTCCAGCACTGCAGAGAAGTTTGTGGTTATCCTTTCATGATGACACCATGGTGGATTGTACCATGTCCTTGTTTTGGTCTTTCATGTCAAGGCTTATCTGATGGTCCATGAGCCAGGAAAGAGCCAGGGAGAACATTTTTTACTGGAGCAAGTTTTCCATTTCATCCTAGCAGCTTTCATTTCTTCACTGGCTCCTAGTGGTAATACTAAGAAATAAATTCTATGTCTCCTCTTGGTCCCACTCCTGCAACTTCAGTATAGAATTTCCACAACTAGAGTATAAGCGATCTTGTGGTTTTGCTTTTGCTTTTGAGGAAAATCCTATTTTATTGACATCTAGGGATGCCCACAAGCAGAGGAAGGAGTCAGTTCCATGAAAACTTGGGAAATAGGTTTTGGAGCAGAGTTGGAAAAATTCCCTTCTGCAAGAAACAGATTATAACTTACCCCTGCAAGGCTGTCACATTTCTGGTGTTTAGAGAGTGGGGGAACCAGTATCTTAATATATCTTATATCTTATCTTATTTTTCAGAAGAGTATCTTTTCGTATCTTATTTTTCAGAAGAGTAACTGGTAAAGCAGCAAGGATCATCATGTATAACATGATACACGCAATGTGTTTTCCATGGACCACCTGCTCCACTGGTTTGCAGTCTGGGCGGGGGTAGAAAATTGAAACTTTCTCAACTATTAAAAGTTCCCCCATGTATGTGTGGCCATGCTGGGCACTGGACATGCTCCATATTGAAGTATTATCTGCCATTACAAAACATTCTGAGGAGAGCACGGCTGCTGAGAGAAATGTAACGTTTTTGATTAGATTGCTGGGAGGGGGAGTTTATTAGGACTGGCTGGCAAAAATCCTCTCTGTGTTAGGCTTCTGCTAATAAACTTTGCATGATTTCTGCTTGATGAGCATGAAGCAAGAAAAAAAGAGGGATTCTTTTTGTTGCAGTTATTTGCAATCTAATTTTTCAGGCCAAAAGATAGTCTGAATGATCTTAATTACAAATATACAACAGAACCAAGATGAAGCACAAGTCACAGAGGATCCAGTAACTCTGTTTTCAATGGATCAGCTTCTCACACAGTATCCTTCTGCTGAGGCTTTCAGATTGCTTGACTAGGTTGAAAACAAAATGTTCTTTCACAATGTATTTTTGGTTTGAAAGGGATTGGTAGCTTTCTTCTGTCTGCTTGAAGCCTGCTGAGCTGCATGTACTGTACTCTCTCAAAGCTTGGTTCTTTGCAACTCTGAGAACAAAATACTTCACTTGCTCCCATTGACTGACTGAAATAAAATAATCTGATGCCTGAGCAAGTCTAAATGAAATAATAATATCCTTATTAGTGAAAACCAGATTGTTGATACGATAATTGAGCAGATTTATTGTCATCTCCTTGGACTAGTCTGCTGAAACAGCCTGATGTTTTATTTAATCTCCTATCAGAGGAATTGCAGGCTTGTAATCCATCATTAAACAACATTTAGAATGATGGATGAAAATGTCAGCTTTCCCAACATTATCAATCCATATCTCATTAAAACACATTATTTATGTTTCTCATAATGGAACTGCAGGGGTTTCCTGAGGAAAATGGAGACATCAGCTGTTGTTGAAAGATGAGATGAGAAATACTGTAATTTATGAATAAATAAATGCATATAAAAATACTTATCCACACTATCAATTGTCTTTTACCGTTTTACAAGTAAATTGACTGCCTTGGCTTTCCTCTTATTGAGTATAGCAGCACTTTGTTATGTTTATTTTGTTAGTAATAATTCCGTGAGAAAAATATTAAAAAGCATGTAGAAAAGACCATGTTGCAAATTATTCCCAAGATATGGTGTGGGGAAAAGCCCTTGAATGCAAATCAGTAAGAAGGACTTTACTGTTCTGTTGCTGTTTGCTAAGGACAGCTTTTGTCCCTGTTAGTCCCCATGCAGACAAAGCAATTAATTTCTATAACTACAATAGAGCCCCATTTAAAGGATACTTTCTACTGTGTGCTGTCTCAGAGATGAATGAAACCTTGATTTAGGTGGTTGTGGTGCTGCTGTAGTCATGGTCACAAAGGTAGATGTTGCCTCACTTTACATTTGAGGATCACTTTATGCTTCAGCTCCTAAACATCAGTAAAGGAAAATGAGAAGTAAATATCTGCCTTGTGTACAACAGACGAACCCATATTTCAGATGAAAATGAAGACAAAATGTAGGTTTGATTTGCCTGTGGAATTGCCATTATCTGCATCACTGGCAGAAGGGAGTTGGCAGCAGGAAACAGTCCCTATCTGTCCAGCAGCCAATGCAAAAGAAACATTTTGCATTTTTGTCATAGTGTGATCTTTGTCAGGTCATCTTCATTGCACCACACCAGTGACAAATGTATATGTTGGTCAGCTAGAGGTGCTTTGAATTCCTGATCCTATATGGGCCCTGGGCACAATGCACTTCCAAAATTTGTTTCTGAGTTTATTTTACCAAAGGCAGGGCTGGCTTGAAGGGAGAACAGTCTCTACAAGCTGTTACCTTTCTAGATAACAGCCTGTGTGTATGGTAAACCAGATATAAGACATAAAGGTCTTATATTTTTCTCCACCTTAGACCTGCTGAGCAGAGATATTTTTCTTCTTTTCAATTTTCTTTGAGTCATGTAACTTCACCTTAGTGTATGTGGGGTGAGGATCTGTATACACAAGACAGCAATTTTGGCTTGGTTGGTGCATGGTTCTTGTAAGAAAAGGTTTTCAGAGCAGAGCAGAGATTTAAAAAATGTTACTACTTGTATATCCTAAAGAAGGAGAAAAAACCCCTCACTTCTTCATGCAACAATGACATAAATTACATTATCAAATCCCCAAGCCCAATCATAAAAACGATTATAATATTTTCATGCTTACTCAGAAATCTATCAGTGAGCTACTACAAAACTGGTAATGCAGATTATATGTCTTCTGAAATTACAATGATACAGTCTTCAGATTAAATAAAAGTACATTTTATGGCAGCTGGAGGAATAACTGGAAGGCAGAAAATATGTCCAAATCTCAGCAGTGATCTCCAGAGCAGAAATGTGAATATATTATAAAAAAATGGTAGAAGGGAGAAAACATATTTGGTTTCTGTCAATAAACTATAGAATGCTAGAATAAATGTCTGGTTTAGTGCCAGTCTCTGAAGGGCACTCATACATCACAAAATGTCTGAAAGTCACATTTGGGGAATTTTTCTTATTCATTCTTCTCAGGCAGGGGAAAAGAGAATTGTATTCTGTATTATGTTCTCTCCCACCACAGTTTTCTAGAGAAAAAGAAGAGTTTGATCTCTAAGGAATTGTTGAGTCACCTTTATGGTAACAGTGAGACTGATATTGTTCTGGAGAACCTGTATGAGATGGCTGTAAAAAGATAAGATGAGGCCATCTTGCATAGCCAGCCCTTTTCAGTGAGAAAAAGGTTCTCTTCAGTAAGAAAAAGGTTCTCTTTTATCAGATAGGAAATGTATCAGCAACAGGAGACACACAGTTTACCTTTTCTAGTCATCAGAATACTTTTCTGCAAACGCTGAGATTTTTGAAAAGACATGTTTATCTTTTCTCCAAGCTTAATTTTGACAATATTGTAAAGACTTCTAAGCGACCTGAGGATTCAGTAAAGTTGTTCCTGTCTCTCTAGCAGTATTGTGCTTTGCCAGCAAATGAATAATTTTCAACAAATATGCCATTCAACTTCAAAAAAACATGGACTGATGTTAGTCTGATCCTTTCAGTTGATTTTTGTTTATTTTTCTGAGCCCAAGAGAAATAAAAGAGCACCAGCAGTGTGTGGGTTTTGGAAAGAAAAATCTGGGCAGCACTGATAACATTGAGGCAATCAGTGAAGCCAAAATTCATTCTGTTGCAAAGAGAGGCAAGTTTTAAATAAGCACAAATTGAAAGCATATGACAATCAAAAACTACGTAAGAAATGAAAAGTGTTGAGAAGCCGCAGGTATCAATGTCCCTTTTAACATGTTAATATTTCACTTTTAGTGAACGAAAATTATCTGTTTATTTAACCACAATGCATTCTTCAGAAAAATTGGTCCAGAGAAAGAGAAGTTTTTGTGTTTATTGTTATTAAACTAGGTATAAGCTCCAAGCAGAGCAACCAGATAGGGGGGCTTTTTGGTTGTTGGGGTTTTTTGTTGTTTATTCATTTTGTTTTTAAGTAGTCCTAAAGAGATTAAATGTCGGAACTTAAAACAGGCCACTGAATAAGAGCAAAGAGGAAGTGGGACAGTGGAAGTGGGATCCAAGGAGCAGAGAGACTGAAAGTCATTTGAGGTGAGAGTTCTGACAGATGCAATTAGATAATGTCTTATTCATCTGTGGGATCTTATTTTGTGATAAATACTTCAGGGCACTGCTATTTTTTGTAATTTACTATATGGCTTATAATTAAAGCTAGGTTTCTACTTTATCATTAGACTGTAGAAATAAAGGCCTGGCCTTCTCCTTTAATAGAAACAAGTGAAGTTTTAATTAACTTTTGAAAGAGTGGATGGTAAAAGAAGGAATAATTGGACGGTGAGCTTTCAGACTACTCAAGAGCTGCCCCAAACCTGTTCAGGGAGCATCTCTGATACAGGTATCATTCTAAGGCACAGTTAATGTGGTTAAAATCTTTCATAAATATTTCACAAGTGGTTGGAGAAATTAGGTGTCTTGCACTAAATATTTGTGCTAAAGTATTTTGTGCAGTAAGAGAAAGAAACAATATAACACCAACTTTGACGCTAATATTCATTACATGTATTATCTGTATGAGCCCACAATATTTCAGATCCAGTGTCTTTTTTATAGTGAGTGTCTTTTCTGTAGTCAATTTTACAAATAAGCTTTAAATAAAAATGTGTTATCTGTATGAATCCATGATACTTCAGATACAATGTCTTTTTTATGGATGTCTTTTTGTGTATAAAGAGTGTCTTTCGAAAAATTGATTTTCACAAATAAGCATCTTAAGTAAAAATACTAAAATATAAATATTTACTACTCTGTATTATTTGTATAAATCAGTTTCTGACTTATTTTGCTAGAAGAAACCATCCCTTTTTGCACTTAGTGGGTATGTAGTCTGCAATATTGAATGAAAGCACCAGTATACACTATTTTATGGTGGAAGCTATCAATAATCTGTACCTAATATATTGTATTGAATGAAAGACTACATAAATCAGTTATACAAAGGATCATACAATGCTTCTAGTGAATTTCCAGAGCGTCAGAAAACCTATAAATCAATGTACTTTTTATCAGTTCTATGTCAGTGGGTTTAATTAATTCAATTTGCCTGAATAAAATGAATGATGTGTTTTTAATATTAGGATTTAAAACAAATATTCAGAATGGCATCCTTTATGTTAATAGTGTTAAAAGTTAACTATGTTAGTGGATACTGTGCATCCACAGTGCACCAAGGCAGGTTGATTCAAAGCTGAAGTCTCTGGAGTTGAATTGTGAGACCAGGAGAAGATTAAGACACCAGAGTGCACTGAAGAAGGATTTCCACAGAGTATCTGGGTAGACTTTTCAGGTCATTTCCAGTGACAATTTGAGGAATACAGTTTTTAATTGTGATGGGCAACATGGGCTGGATGCCATGCACCCACCATACTGCTCTATCACTCCTGTTCTCAGCAGGAAAAGGGGTGAGGGGAGAAACTAAGAGGGAAAAAAACTTGTGGGGTAACATAAAGGCAATTTAATGAAGGTCATACAGAAGCAAAGGAAAATAAGAATGTATTCTCTACTTCCCATCAGCAGGTTATGATCCCTACTCATTCCCAGAGAGTAGGGCTTTAGCACTCACAGTGATCTGGAAAACAAATGTTGTAATAACAAATGCCCCTCTCTTCTCCCCACCCTCACCCTTTGTTTTATTTGCAAACCATATTAATTTGGTATGGAATATCCTTTTGGTCAGTTTGGGTCCGTCCCCAGCCCACTGGTGAGTGGGGAATGTTGAGGGACAGTGGTGATACTGTGCCAGCCCTGCTCAGCAGCACCCAAAGCCCAGGTGAGTTATCAACACCTTGCCCAGCAGAGCTCTGTGGGGCTGCTGTGGGGAAATGAGCTCCAGCTCAGCCAGGGCCAGCACATTCACAAATCCCGTACTCTTCAGCTCAGAGCGGCCATTGGGAAATGGAGATCAGTTCTGTGGTGGGATCATTGGGAGAGAGCCCCTAGACATGCAGAGATGCACTCATTTATGCTCCATCAAAGGACACAAAACTCCGTGGCTGGAGCATTTCAAGTGAAAGGATCCAGTAGCTTTGAACAAACTTCCAGCTGGGTACAGCTGTCAGTAATTATTAATCTCACTGCAGATATGGAGCACCATGGAACCAGTAACCCATATTTCTGTCTCAGAGAGGTAGAAGCTGTTCTAACTCTAGAATGAATTGCTGTGGTCTTATCTTCTCCTGTACTGATTTGTTCTGTTCCTCTTGACAAAATACAACATACAGTGCAAGAGGGCAGAACACAGCGACATTTCTGGGTGGAGTAGTACTTTCAAATCCCACGTAAGTGCTTCAATGCTATACTGTTCAGGTGAAAATTGCAAAATATTTATCTTCACTACTAGTTTGGCACAATTGCTAAGGTTAGCACCTGGTTTATGGTGTGGATGACAAAAAATTAAAGGCAGTTTAGTCTATGGATTTCAAGGAAGACAGTTCAAAAATATGGCAGCATAACATGCTTACTCTGAGCCTCACTGAAAATAAAAGCTATTTTAGTATTTAAACCAGCTATCCATGTGTCCGATTTTCAGCTGTTTGGATGGCCTGGAAAGGCCCGGGGTGACCTTGGGGCAGCCCGCATTTCAAAGGACGAGAAGAGGCTTCAGTTCTTTTCTCGGTCTCGGTGTTTATTAATTGTTTATCTAAAAGATTTTCTCTCGGCCCGACAGAGGTCTGCTCAGCAGCCAGCCATGAGCACACTCCCCTGCCCTCCGGGCGGTCACCTATCTTTATACCCAAAGTTACGTGTACAATATTTATCATTTTTCCCCAATACCTTTCACCCTTATTGACCAGTGCACTTTTAGTAATGACCAATCCCAAAGTGCCACCATCACCACAGAAGATGGAGGAGAAGAAGAAGAAGAAGAAGAAGGACAGGACACGCCCCAATTCCTCCATCTTACTTCTTTAAACCCCCCTGTACAGAAATCCTAAACCCTGTGTTTCACTTTCTAATTAACTAATCCCTTCACCATTCACTCTGGTGAAATCCTCCTATCCTCATACAAGTGTTGTCTCCTGTGTAGGATCAAAGTCCAGCCACCAGACACTTCTGGCAACATTCCAGGACTCCTGAGCCCCCCAAGGGTGGTCTCGGTGACTCGGCACCTCAGTCCTGAGGTGCTGAGATCCCACATCCATGAGCTTCACAGAATATAAAAACATTTGACAGCAGACATGATATTTCTTCACATATGTCTCAAAGCAAAACTTTAAACTGAAAACCAAGGAAATGCTTCTAATGCAAGGACAGTGGGATCTGCCTTTTGATTTTATGAAAACCATAAGCACGTGATGGCACATGTTGTGGGACTGATACAGAGAAATCCTCATTCTGATAAAGGCAGAAGTTTCCTAGCTTCAGACTCACAGTCAGTAAGCAGGTGGATTTCCTTGCATGTGTGTTTTGCTAAGATTGAAGCATAATAAAAGTTTTTAATTTGACTTGGCTTGATAGAATCTTTACGCTTTGATAGAACTTCTATGCTCATTACAAAGAATTGAAGAAAAGCCAAATTGAGAGAAAAAGAAGAATTTTTACATCACTTACCAACGTATTTATATTAGGCACAGTGTAAACAGATAAACTGAAAGTACTCAATACATTTTTTGTTGTACTGCCTACAAGAAAACATCATTGAAACAGCACTGAATTTTTAAAATGAGATGTTGTCTAGCCACTGCCATGTGTGGAAGGTCATCAGTATTGTCTGCCCCTTGGTACACCTTGGAGATATCACAAAAGCTGAAGACCTTAGAGATTTGAAGTGCTTCCACTTGAAACTCTATCCAGCTGAAGACTGATTACTGGTTATTTGAATAGTGAGAACAACATACTTACAAACTTAATAAATGTTTATGAGTAAAAATGATGATTTAACAATGATTAGTTTAACATTCAGCTAGTGAGTAACATGTGCCACATATGCTTCATTATCAGAATTGCTAGGAAAGATACTTTTCATGAAATAAAAATATCAATTTTATTGTAATAGTAATTCCATGCCATATTCATGGTATGTCAGATATTTTCATTTGTTTGTATTATTTTGCACTGAATAGAACAATTCCATCTGTTCATGTTGTGTTTCCTGGGAACTCATTCTCGACCATTTGTCAGCTGGTTGCTATTTTTTTAGAGAATGATACTTGACGTAAATCCACTAAAAGTTAATGGGTTCTGACTTCCTGGATAAGCTTGTAGGTCTCTGTGCACTGTCTCTGCCTTAACTCTGTGTGCTATGATGAGCATGCAGACCCTCCTGCCTCCAACACTCTTTAAGAAGATTTTGCAGTAATGATTTTTGGGAACCCACTGAGTCAGACTTGCAGGTTTAAAGAGGGGGCTGCACACACCTCTCAAGGGCTCTGTGTGAAACCTCTGTTGCTGCTACAGAGCTAAAGGACGCGGCTTCTCCTCCTGAAAATATTCTGGATGTTAGCACCACAGTGTATATAAATCTGATAGCACATAACAGAATCCTTGCTACTGGAATAGACCTAGAGAGAATTCAACCCAGGGTATCCAAGCATTTGCAGGAAGAGGATGCTGGGGTAAGAACTGTTCTACTCTCTCTCACAGTAATGTGAAATCAATCCTTTTGTTCTCAGCCATAATCTTGAATGTAAGAAAGTCTAATGGGAACACTGTATGTACCCTCAGTCCCCCAGAAACTCAAAGTAAGTACTGCTTTTCTGTTCTTGCCTTTCAGAACCTGCTTGATAGTTACCAGATGCAAAGACAGTGGTAGCAGAGGCTTGCTGAGTTATATGGTATTCAGAAAAAAACTTGTAATTGTAGCAGTTTAAAAGCTTTGACTGTTACAATAAGCACCACTTCTGGATTAAATTTGGTACCACTTTTTCAAAATAAATATTTTCAGCAGGCCCTGCAGTTAAGTGCATCATTATGATTAATTTATGCAGAATGAAGCAGCCTTTTAATTGGAAATGATTAGCGAACTTTCTAAATCTGTAAAACTTCAGTAGGCTTAGGCTTTCAATATATAGCACTGTCTATTTTTATACCACTGGCTTCCATTTAACAGGACAGGAAACATCTCATCCTGAAACTGCTGATGCTGCAAGCTCCAAAAAAAAAAATAGGTTTTTACTTCACCTACTGTGCAGCAGGAGTGTCAGCCCATATTTTTATCTGACCAGAAAGCAAAACCTATGAATTTTTATCACAACATTATCTAGAAATAAACAAAAATCCTCTTGCTACAATCTTGACCCAAACTTACCTTGAGATCAGAGATTAAACAGAGAAGAAATTAGGGCGAGTAGAAGTAAGTTTGGCTTTACCTTTTTGTTTTCTATCATCTAATTATGACCACTGCCTGTTTTGTACTTAAATTTGATAAAATACTTCTTGTATAAGGTCCCCATTAATTTGACCAATTTCTGAGCCCAAGTTTTGGAAATTTGGAAGGTAAATACATAATTATTTAATGCATAATATCAATATGTGGCACCACTATGGATCAGCTGGAGCTCTTGTCTAGGCCAAGTGTAAATGCACTGTAATGCCCAGGGGAAACTGGTGGGGCACCAGTGTAAAAGGCGGGAGAATTAAAGCTTTTTGGTAAAGTGCTTTCATATTCTCACCACAGCCTTGTCTCCTCATACCTGTTCTGCATAATCTCTTTTTCTGAGCACACTTGGGTCAGCTTGGAAGGAAAGCTGTCACCTGAAGTTTACATGCATATTGAAAGAGTAAAATAACACCCTTCTAAAATGCTGTGAGACTTCAAAGCCACAGTCCCCTGTGCTGTATTTTTTGAGATGCAGCACCTTTATGTGTTATGACAGGACCAGCTGAAATCAAAAACTGTTTTCTTATCCACTGCTCAGAACCAATTGGTGCTGTTGCACTCCTTTTCAGGTTTCTCATGGCAGCAGGGAGGCTGCATGGGGAGGTTGGTGCCTCAGCTCCTTCACGAGGCAGCTGTCAAAGTGTCTGAAGTACCTGTTCCTGTCCTAAAGCACATTATGCTTGGTTTGATACAACTTCACTTTCACATACAATGTTAATCTCATAACCATCTAAAAATGTAGCTCACTGTGCCCAATATATGCATAATTTTCTTCTTTTTGGTCTGTGAGAAAGGAACAAACTTATATCCCACACAAAACATCAGCCAAGTCCATTTAGGAGAAGATACTGTGGGTACTAATTCAGCTCTGTGTTGTTCCTAGACCTTGTAATACAATCAATCACAAAGTCAGAAAAATGAACACATATTTAAGTTACTTCTATGCTTTTTGCCCTTTAGTGCCTAGGATAAGTAAAAACCCACAAACCTGTGAGGTTCTTCATGAGCTGATTGCTTACATCTGAAGCATAAATGTCTCCAGAATAGCTGCTTAAAAAATCATATTACTGAATTGTGATTTGCACATGACTTACTATAATTAGAAGGGAAAGCTTCTATGGGGGAAAAAGACTGTAGAAGAAGCAAGCAATAAGGCCAGTGTTTCCATTTAATTTTGTTTAGTGCAAAAGATGCAAAATGACAACAACATTCAAACTCTATTTCTGCAGATGGCCCAATCAAGGGTACTTTATCTCTCACAGGTTAACTCCTTTAGTCTGTTTTGGAAAGATGCTACATGGAAACATTTATGTTTGTCTTTCTCTAACAATGTATTTTCTCACAAGGTCAGATTTACCAGCAGGACACCAATATCCACAAAAGTGCACTAAGGAGGCAAACATGGCCTTGGTGTCATTGAGTTCCTCCCCTGGTGTTTCAAATGGCAATTTCATGTGGGTGAATACAATGAGAAGTGACAATTACATCATGAATTGCTGTATTCTGAAGTGAAAGTGAGGCAGACCTTATGCAGTCTATCTGTGATATGATTCCTGGTTGTGCGAGTGCAGGTGCAAAAGAAGCTATTTGATCAAAGTGGTCCTGCTGTGTAAGATGCCTGCAAGTAAAAGGAGAGAAGACAGGATTGTATTTTTATCAATTATTAAGCATTAATAGAAAGTCTATTTGATTAGAAGTGGGTCTGTTTCATTAAACATGATCATTACAGTTTATAAGATTTTCAGTTGCTTTCTTCAGGGTGATTTCTCTGACTGCTCCATGAGACTTACCTTCTTTCCAGTCATTTCTCTTGTCCAGCCTTGACCCACAAACAGTCCTTGGCATTTCATGATACTGTGGTTTGTGGTAGCAGAAACTGCAGAACAAAATATTCCCAAGCCAAAGTGTTAGTTGTTGCCTAATGTTTAGAATGGAATGCTGACAGCCATGGGTGGAAGAAACCTGACATTTTGCATTTCTGTAAGCCTGAAATCAGAACAAAAAAATACACTGAAAAGTCCACATCCTTGCCAAAATTTTTTCGATTCTTCAAAGAATCAAATGCCTTTACAAGATTGCAGTAAATTTTAGTCCAAATATTCTTGTTCTCACATCACATCCATTCTCAGTTGTTTAAATAAGGAAATCATGCTTTGTAGGGAAAAAAACCCCACAACCTAATAATAAGCTCAGATTTTTAGGCAAGGCAGGGAGTCAACATTTGCCATAGATGCAGTCATCCATTGAAGTAGATAGTAATAAAAGGAAAAATTAAGGGCAAGCTTTGACCTGTAAGTAAAACAGCTTTTCTTCTAGCAAGCCAATAAAGTGAAATATATAGTCAGCTAATGTCAAACTACACCTTTCACTCTGCTTAACACATTGCATAATTTCTCAGGCTAGAAAAGACACCAGGCTCTGCTACTCAAAATTTTGACCATGCAAACTTTAATTGTTGGTATAATGATGCAACTTGATACTTTCATTAAGCTTTTGGTGCTTGACTGTATTAGCCTCACTTTCCACATTGAAATTTATGGTCTGCTCCACATTTTCCAGTCAAAAATTCTCATTACTTACATAGCTAGCATACAGGTGATTCCAGTCTTGGGCCTTTGTTGTTAGAATGAAATCCATCACTGTTTCAACACACTGAAAATAATGATGATAAGAGAGGTGTGGTAAAGCATGAGTCTGCGTGGAAGGAGTGGTGAGCACCATTTCCCATTCTCAGCCAGGGCAGTGCTCCTGCCTTTGGGCTTGAAGGCTCTGACCTGCCCTGAGGCTGCTTTCTGGGCTCAGGTCTTTTGTGAATACACAAAATTTCACCGGCAATCTGTTAGTGCTGCACAAGGCTGTAGGTCCTTTCTAAGAGGAAATGTTTGCTAGCTGAGAAAGACAAGAAATTTTGTGGGAGGAGGACATCTAGTGATCTGATAAGTATTTACATGAGCCGTGTCCTTGCACAGCTGAGTCAGCCAGCTAACCAGCTACAGGATTTCTTGCAGAATAGTGAAGAAGGGGGCAGGTATGCCTTGCTATAAATCTTGGGCTTTTGCTGAGATGACACCCAAAACAACAGCAGCCTTTTAACGGCCTGATTTTCAAATCAAGGCTCTTGAAATTAAATGTTGCACAGAAGTAGTGATTATGGCTACACCTCTCCTCTACAGCCGTGCCATCTCCCAGACTGTGTTTCGCTGACATTAATGACTACTTACACATTTCTGGCAGAATGGCCATTAAGATCCTGCTATATTTACTCCTAAAGCTTCCCCTTGGACTACACATCTGGTCAACATAGCAGCATCTCTGAAACACACTGACAGCTCTTTTATAAAGACTTAATTACAAATTATTCTGAAAGCTTGGTTTATTACATCCCAGAGTGGTGAAAATCAGTTCTTCAGCATTGTAACTGCAATGGGAGAATATCTCTGTAGTTCATGCTATTAGCACCTGACAGATTGGATTTCTTCTTCCAGATTTCAACTTTGAAAAACCCTGCTAATAACATGCAGCTTTTTGTGCTGTTTTTGTGCCAAACTAGTAACTGCTGGGGTTTAATGTCTGTGTGTGTGTATGTTGCAGGCAAACACCAACATGAGTGGGTCTCAAAGGGAATATCCAGAAGGGGTAGGAAAATCTCTTCAAACCATGTTAAGAAATCACATCCCTGATTCAGGACTGAAACCCACCCATTCATATCAGAACAAAACCTAATCACAGAATCAATTTTTTAAAAAATAGCTTATACTCATAAATCTATTACAGTATGAAAATTCTAAATCTGCTTTGAATTTGAGGGGGGTCAGTCCTGCCCTACATAGCCTTAGACTTGTTATGCTGTATGATGCTTGTGGGTAGCATTCTTCCAGCTTCCTAATACAAATATTCCTCTGAATATCTGATTTTTCTGGGAAGGCAACAGCAGATTATAAATGATAGCACTAATACTGGTTTACAAGTTATATAACCATTTTATATAGAGAGACAATTACTTAATATTTTTCTCATTTTAGCCAACACGGAAGCCCATGGAGGCTGGCAGCAGCAAGAACTTTTTAAGGAACAATAATCCTGGGTGTCTTATCATAACTTTTTCTTAAACTCCTTTGGCTATTGAACAAGGAATTCAAATTTCCCTGCACATGGGCAATTTCTCTCACAGTTAGGCAAGGCTTGTTTGTCATGCAGAACATTTTCATTCCCAAGTTTGATAAACAAAGTCAGCATTGACCTTGCTGTGACTATTATTCTGGTTTTTAATATTTTCAATTGATGACTGATACTTTGTGTTCTTAAATAAAGAAAAATCCTTCTCAGAACAAAAGATATAAAAATATATTGCTTCCTTCTATTTTCTGATTCTGAAAATTACCAGGTGCCAAGCTCTGAACATAATAAAATTGAAGAGCCATGAGGATGACCTAAAGAATCACAATGGTGAAGAATTGTGATATAGTGGTTTAGCTAATTTTGTAGCAGCTGCTCAACACTAGAAAAATGAGAAATGAGTTTTCTGTTGCTAAATTTAATGAATTCCTTTTCTGTCCTGACATAAGTTGCCAAACTTGGTAAATGAAAACAAAGATGAGGTGCATGCAAATATAAAGATTAATATGAAAATACATAATTTAAATGGAGAAATGCTGCATATTGCCACAGGAGGATTTTCTTGCATCAGATATTGCATAATTCTTCCAAATAAGGTATTTTAAAATTAGCAGACTGACGTAGCACAACTTCCATATCTTCAGAGCAATTTTATATTATTTGCAAAACTGGCTACATATTCAAGAGGATAAATACAGCTGAGTGACTTCATTTCAGGGTAATTTTAAAGCCTCATTTACTTCTATTTTACTACAATCTGTAAGTTCGCAATAGAACAAGGCAGCCGCTTTTAGTTAGAATTAGATTTAAATACCTTTCTGAATCAGACCATGGAGTGCCTGATCATTTAGTACTAACATGACTTACTCTTTTAGTTGTGTTTGCAGTTGTATTCAATTCAATGTGGCTCCGCTTGATTTTGAAGGCAGCAATAGGTGTCATTTATTGGTTTATGCCATATATGAATAAATGTACTGTCAATAAGCAGTGGTCAGATTTCTCTTGATGATCACTCTACAATGCTCATAATTACTATTTCATACACTTATAACAATATTAAAACTAGAAATTTGCCAACTGGGGAAAATTTCAATGTATCCCCACCCTCTAGGCAAGGCTTTTACTAGTCAGACTGTTCTGGGTGTACAGTGGCAGTCACTAGAGTTCCCCAGGACCTAATATTCCCATATTCCATGAAGCTCTTTCAGCCCAGCAGATGTCCCAAGGGACCTTATGAGTTCATGCTCCTCGGGTTTCTGTGTTTGAGATGACCCTGGGGTATTAGAATGTTTTTTTTCCCAGCCCCATGACTGAAGAAGAAGTTGAAGATTTGTCGGTTCTGCTTTTGAAGGTTGTTTATTTTCTCTTATTTTTTCATTCTTTCTCTGACCTGCAGGGATCTGTCTGGCAGGTTGGGTTGTGTCACAGTGCCTGCCCCTGGGGTGGTGTTAGCTTTTTATACTAAGAACTACATGCACTTTTTTTACAATAATTTCCCAATACCTAGACATATGTTAGACA
Organism: Zonotrichia albicollis; assembly: GCF_047830755.1. NCBI lineage: Eukaryota > Metazoa > Chordata > Aves > Passeriformes > Passerellidae > Zonotrichia > Zonotrichia albicollis. The sequence continues at coordinate 94,896,759 of NC_133819.1, forward strand.
GTCTGTCTCTACTCTAAACCAACCCAAAAGTGCCACCATCACAGCAGAAGATCAAGGACAAGAAGAAGGACAGGACATGCCCAGATTCCTCCATCTTGCTTCTTGAACTCCCATTCTAAAACCCCAAAATTCTACTTTTTCACCCTGTGACAAGTTAACTATTATTCTACTCAAACTCTTGTGGCTTGTAAATCTTCAAACAAAGTTGGTAATTTTTTCCATGGGCCAAAATCGAAGGCACAAGTGACTTTTTGACTCCATGCCAAAGTCTCTGAGCCCCTTGCCAGGATTTCAAGTCATCCAGGGCAGTCAGAGGAATGTCCTGGGTCCCAACACATGCACAGAATGAGTTTCCCTGTGAGCCAAAAGCCTTTCTGGCACAAGACTCAAGCTGCATTTCCCAACTCTTGTGATATCACTCTTGTGTTATCAGTCTTTGTGATAACAAATTATTCTTAACTTTCCAGGATATTTAAGTAATATTTATACATTTATATAATATTTATACATTTATAAAATTTATACATTATAAAATTTATATAATATTTATACATTTAGTAAAGCTTCAACAGCTCCAGAAATTATATGTCATTTTCTGTTATGGTCTTTGCAGGCAAGTGAAAGACAATGGATTTCTTCTCTACAAAACTGGAAGGATTGATGAGTAGAAGTCACCAAGCAAGTCACACAGGTGCATGCAGTTGCACAGGTCAAGAAAGGGAGATGTCCCAGTAAATCCTGTTTGGGTCAGTCACCAATAACTTCACTGAAATGAGCAGGATACAAAAGGAGTGCAACCAGGATCTGTTAATAATAAAGAATATGTTCTTGGGGTGAGAGGCCTCCTGGTACTTGCTGAGGAACTCTGAAGAAAGAGCAGCATGGCTTCATTCAATGTCTTTGGAAGACACAAAACTGAGTTTAATTTATTAAATCAATCTGGTAAACAATATGTGCTCTAAACAAATCACACAAAATGTTTTCAAGAGAGTCTCTGCAAAGGGCCTGGGACCAGCCAGGGCAAGTTATTATTCAGGCTCCTCCTGCTGCTGCTGTTGTTTTTCCATGCTCCTTTGTGGATGTGCACTTTAGCTTTTGCCACCTTATCTAATAGGCAGTGCATTTATATTTTGATCATTTTTACAGTGGCTTATGAATATGAACTCTCATTAAAGTTTTTCCCCCAGAAGTATGAAATTAGAGGTTGTCAAAATTTCCTTCACTTAAAAAAATATACTACATTGAAGTTAAATTAGGGTTTATTTTGAATTTGTCAAAATTTACAAAGAACTTCTTTAAGTAATATTTAGTTAAAATATTCCGCATTTAATAAATAAATACCTTGCATTTAAGCTTAACAGGTATGCAAATCTGAAAAAATGCCATTACATTCATTACCCACTACACTCCACTTATATTTGGTTTAGTTTTTTTTTTTTTTTTTTTTGGGTTTTTTTTCTTAGTTTTGTTTTTGGTTTTTTGTTTCATTTTTTATTTTTATTTTTAATTTTTGGTTTTGTATTCAGGTTTTTTTTTTTTGTCTTTTTTTTTCTTGTTTTGGTTTGGTTTTTGGTTTTGGTTTGGTTTTCTTTTTGTTTTTGTTTTTTTTTCAAGCAGGTCGACCAAGCAGGAGTTGTTTACAGAACACTGCCTTCAATATTTGTGGGTGAAGATCTTAAAGTGCTTCCTGAGCATGACCCATCTTTGATGCACAGTAGTGACAAGGAGGTTCTCTCTTGGGAAACACTCCTGCAAGAGCAGCCCAGGCTTCATCCCATGGATCATCCCTGTTGAGTAAAGCTGCTTTTGTAGGGCAGTAGACAACCAAAGGGAGGCATCCTGAGGGTTTGCTGCTTCTGGGCTACTGCTAGTTATTCAGTAAATTTTAATTAAATAACTTACCAGTTCCAGTATCTTTTTCCAGTTACACAAAAGTGAATAAAAGGAAGACCACACACATTTCTCTCTTGTGCATTAAATGTGCATATCAGAATTTTTTGAAACACAGGAGGCTTTCCAGGACCGGGCATATTTTCATGCATACATGTGCTGAGCACTGCACGCCTACGAAGAGCTCAAAGGTCACGTCTGCATGGTCTGACAGACTGCACAGCTTCGTTTGAAAACAGAGGCACAGTGAGAAATAACTTTGCTTTGCAAAGGCAAGAGAAGCCTGAAGCTATAAATCCTCCACCTCCCTGCAAGCAGCATTGGTGCCAACATCGTAGTAGCTGTTCAAAACATTAATACTAGAATGTAGAGAACTGTCTTGCATAAGATCCAAGGGTAAGGAGTCAATCACTAATTTACACTGTCATGCTTATTTAAGCACTATTTTGTGTTTCCTAGGGACACAACATAACTTGGATAACACTTACTGACAGATGACAGATTGTCTCCGTAGCTTTATGCAACCTATGCTCTGCAAAATACTGTTCACTACTAGCAAAATCGGTACTTATGATAAAAACTGATGAAAACATTTCTTTCCTCTTTTGCCAAGGTTCTCATGTTAAAACACTCCAACTCAACACAGTTAAAAATGGAGCAAGTAATATAAATTCAGCATTATAATATTATACAAATTTATACTCAATCAGGTGTCAGCCAAAAGATGGAACACAGATCTCATTTTCTTCTGGATTTCCTTAGTAAATAAATGTTTACATTCTTATCATAAAGAATAGTGCAACCCCAGAACATTAAAAATATGAGTTTCACATTATAAAACCAGCATTAGGTAACTAACAAACTCACTCAGAATTTCCTAGTTGTATCTCATTTTGATTAACATGATAAAATGAAGAAACCTATCAGGATTTTTCGCAAAATGGGATCTTAATAACAGTTAAATGTTGCACAAGTCTTGTCCAAGATTTTAATTTTAATTGTTATTTAAGAGTGGCATATTGCACTTGCCATTTTTCCTGAACTCATACCCAGATTACCTGAAGACTCTGCAGAATCCTTCCTCCACTGTCTCACCTGAGCCTGAAGGACTTTTTCATGGCATGAACTTTTTTTGCTGAGCCAAGAATCTGGTACTCTTAGCTGTGCCAAGAGCAGAAAATTGTCTTTTATGAGTGGGTGGCAATGAGTGGGAAGAGGTAAAGCAGTTTCCTTCCTGAGCAGCCAGCCTTGGGAGGAACAAGATTGATGGCTGGAATTAACAGCCAAGATAAAGCCAGGGCAGGGTGCCCAGGGATGCAGAACTGACATGGCGGCGTTTGGCAGCCCTGTCCCAAAGGCCACCTGAGATTTCTCATGTCTCCCTGGGCAGAGAGCTGCAGTTTTGCTCCTGCCACACATCCCCAGTGGGCAGTGGTCTCCATCAGGTAATGTTTTGTGTTTGTTTGTTTAAGTTTTTCTGTGGAAAACCAGCCAGCAGTCAATTGTAATTCTGGGCTGGAAGACATCCGACACGAAATAAGATAGATGTTGAGAGAAACTGGTAAAAGAAATGAAAACATTCTAAGATTAGTTATGCCACAGGCAGAGGTTAGAGAGAGGATTTGCATTCCTTTTAATCAGATGTATGCATTCAAAAGTCTCTACCAGTAGGTGGCTATTCAAGACTTTAAGGTTGAGTGGGAGTCGCTGTTTTTTGGAAAGGGAGCATTATACCAGTCAGGGACAATAAAGAGTCTTATTTATTTATTTACACTTTAATGTATTTTTTATTTATCATTAATTATTTCTTTTCAGTGATCCTGAAGTCTTACCTGTCTCTGGGAAGTCTGATGCTATGTGATGACTTCAGCTCTCCCAGTGATTCGTGTCACTGCCAATGCAGAAAAAGCCTGAAATGTGCAAGAAGGTTACCACAAAATGCATCGCACAAACATAGATGTTCTGAGTTATAGGTTAGCATAAAACAGCTTTAGTAAGCTCTAATAGTAAACCATGTCAAGACATATCAATCAGTATGATATAAATGAAAAAAATTACACTATTCCACCATGATCATTCTGTGAGACTTCTTGGAAGTAGAATAAAACTAATGTTTATAGCTCTCTTCCTCACAACTTGCATTAAAGGAGTATTATATTGCTGTGCTTATAAAATGATATTGACCTGCTTTTTAGAAGTCAGATATGTAAGTGTTGAAGAACTGGAATATGATATGTAAAAAACCAAAAGGCAAAGGATTCATCCCTGAAGAATTTTTGTTTATTCTGTATCTCAAGCTCTAAACCTCACTGGTTCACAGAAGTATTTCATTTAGTGTTCCCATGCCTTTGTTTCATGTTCCAGAAGATGGCAGTAGTCCCACAGTATCTTATGGATATATAACAGCTGTTTTGTCTCCAGATTGTAATTTTTCCAACTGAGTTTCTCTATTTTACTACTTAAGGAGTAAATATTCATTAGCATTACTTCAGTTCCAACATGCAGTTAGTACCTGCAGTACATGCAGTACCCTAATTCTCTTAGCACCCATTCAGAACTTGCTTTTAAAAAATAATTTCTAAATAAAACTAAATTTAAAAAATACGTTTGTATTAAAATGCCTTATTTAAGGCCATGTAAAAATACATGTAATACTATGCATCTACTACTCCATTCCAGGGAGATATTAATGCCTGCTCTGTCTTGGGCTAGAGAGCAGAAAGGCATTATTAAGCTAATGATAGTTAAAACAGGTTTAATTGCAGCCCTGAGCAATCAGAAAACTTAAACATTTGAGCAAATATGATCTGTGCCTGCTGATGCACAAACTGAAGTACAAAGAAAAGCTTTTTTATTGTCATATTTGTGTTGGTAATCCTCCATTTAATCAGATATCTTGTATTTGGCATTCTCTTAGACTCCACAAAGTCAAACCATGACACAACAAAATCCTTAGGTCCTCTTTTTGAAAAAAAGAAGTGTATTACTCTGTAGCTGCAGCTGAAACTGAAGGTATAAATCTTCAGAAGCTGATGCCAAGTGGTAACTGCAAAAGATGGTATCTGTAAATGTCTGTAGACCTTTACAATCATGTTTTGGAAATCACTGCTATGGCATGAGCCTTAGAGTGACTACAAATGCCATCAGAGAGAGCACAAGAACATGGGATGGGTTGGGAACAGGGATGGGTTGTTTCCAATGACACTGCCTGCTGCATTCATGGTCTCTTGCTTACTGCAGAGGTTCCTGAGTTCCAGGTGCATTACTTGGCTCACAACACTGCCTCTGGTGCATCAGAGCCCCAGGGAGAGCTGCCTCTGTGTGTTCCACTGAGACCATGCCCTGTCTTTGTCTGCATTTTCTCAGCTCTTTGCACTTGAGTTTGATTGGAACATTTGGATCTTACTTGATAAAAAGTAGTATATTACTTTAATGCCATCTCCAGCATTTCTGAAGGTCACTTCCTTCCTGAGTGTGTTTCAGAGTCTGTAGTTTCTTTTTCTTTTAATCTAGGAGCCAGCAATTCATTCCATTGTGATTAATGGAAGTAATCACAATGGAATTATATTTTTGCCCCGCTTGCTGAGTGAACTGCAAAATACATGGAAGTTATTTTGGGGACAATAGATGAATTGTAAAGCAGCAATTGTGAAATTACCATGGTGAAATCTTAGCAAGTTTTTCTCCTTTCTACTTGTTTCTCTTCCTCTTTCTCTGTTCTCTGAACTCAGTTGAGTTCCTGTCATGATGACCTGAGACTACTTCAAGGATGAGTAAAGAATGATTTATTCAATCAATAATCTCTCTTGACCTTGTTTCTGAAAGAAAAAGGAAAATGTGTTCAGAATAATTTAAAATACTTCCCCTGTAACTTCAGCTGCCTGGAGCTGAATACTGGAGCTGAATACTTCTTCATTATTTTTGGAAAAATACTGAAAGGCCCAATTTCCCTCTCCAAATGCTCTTGAATGCCTACCACAACACTGAACTGCAAGAAGGAGGATACAAGGCATTAGGAACTTGTGCAAAGTCATGAGGAGAAAGATGAGCCCAGTTTCAAAAGTCCAAGAGCTTCAGGTCCCTAAACTATTTCCAAAAGATGAGGATTATCTGGTGAGAGATGGCTTTACACCCCGTGCCTATGACAAGCCATAATTTACTTCATTAATCACAATTTTTAAAGAAAGGACAAATTTAAGTGCTTCAGGGTCAGAAGCTGATGGTGACTGGTTTAAGTTGGATTTGAAACCACCTCTGATGCAACTGAGAGTGGCCCTGTGGCTCTGGCAGGAGGAGCTGCTGCATGTGTAAGGTGGAGTTTCAGAGACAGGCAAGGCATTGTGTTCTGTGACAAAGCTGCTACAGAAAAAAATGAGAACAACAAGACAGCAGCAAGGGAGCACAATTGAGCAGTCACCCATACATTTAGAGCAACCAATCAAGGCTCTACAGAAGCACAGGACCTTACAGATCATCCAGTTCCAAAGGGACACCTTTACTAGAGCAGGCTGCTCAGAGCCCCGTTCCTGATGCGTTTGTTGGTGGGGTAGTGGGTGAATAACTGCTGAAGTTTCCTTTGTTCCTTATGAGCAGGAAAAGGACTCTATCCTTTTGTGATGCTGCAGGGAGCTACAGAGGGGTTCTGGTCACAAGGAAGGCTATAGAGAAAATCTTCTTGGAAGTCATGCACAAGTACAAGAAGATTGGGAACACCCTAATTTCCTTAACTAAAGGCAAGTTTGATCTGACCAACCTGATGACCTGTGAGGCAGGGACAGGCTCTGGTGACTAGAGGACAGGAGTGGCTGTTTTCTCACCTTGACCCTATGAATATTTTTACAGTTTCACACAATTACCTTACAACCCACTCGCCAATATGAGCACAGAACAAGGATAAGAGGACAAAGAGGCACACCATGAGAGTGAGGTGCTTCCAGCAGCAGCAGCCTGGAGGGGATGCTGTGGCTGATACCTAGAGTCCAAAAATACCACATCACTTTCTGAGGAGTAATGCCATGCCACAGTCATAACTAAAACCAAAGTGGTTTTGATACATGTTTGGAGAGAAATTACAGATATTCATGGTGTTTACTATAATTAACTGGGTTAGGTCACATGAATTCAAAGTCTTCAAGTGTGTCTACAAGAACTCAGAGTTGTGTTAGGTAAATGAGGCAGTTTGGTTGAATGGTGGCACTTGTAGAACCTTGGCTCATTAAACTAGGGGAGGACAGATGTAGGCTTTGTGAAACTCCCATGGCAAATGAATTTCACATGCACATTGGTTCATGTTGGTTGTTGCTCCTCTTACACTTATGTTCTCTTCTTCTTATAATACATCTTAGGGCTTTTCTGAGATAAATGAATCCTAAAATTCATACTGGGGATGAGGAACAGTAAATACTAATGTTATTTCCTTCCTAGCACTCTGTTCGTTCCCCTAAATGAGCTGGCATTGGTGATGAGTGACAAAACATAATCAATGTAAAGCACATTGATTATGTTACAAAAAAGTTAGATTAACTCTTTTCCTCTTTCATTTTTGGCAATCTGTAGTTAATTTAGAGGTGAAAAAGCCTAATATGAAACTCCATATTGTCCCATGCTGTCTTGGATGCTTTCTTTTGTCTTGTAGAGAGGCCTTCATAAAGCAGCACAACTAAGATAAAGAAGTGATAATAGTTGAATTTACACTTATTTTCCAATATATGAACACATGCAACTTTTTGAAATTTCGTACTTACTTGCTTAAACATTGCAATATTTGGCTTTGTCATAAAAAAGAATGAGCCAAGGGAGTGCTTCTTTCTTCTTGTCATGCTGTCTTTTTGTACATATTTATAGCAATAAACCAAAAATTTTGTGGGAAGCCATGCCATGTATCTGAAATTTTCTGCTCAACAGCTTCTCCAAGCAACTGCAGCATGGATGTTTTTACCAGAAGATTTTTATTAAATGAGGTACACACAAGTGTGTCTGAAACTCTTTCATGTATGTCCCTCAAAATTGTTTCAATTTTCCCCATCTGAAAGACATCTTCCCAGTGCATGCCAAATTGTTGCAGATAAATATTTCTCTTGAGCCACTTAACTTTTATCTTTGCTTTCATTCCTTTCAAGAAAATAAAGTAGGGCCGACTCATAGAATTCTCCCTACATTCTCCCTACAAAATTAAAGCAGCAAAGGAGATTTAGAGGTGAGGAAAAAGGGAGATTATCTGGGACTTCAGTCAAGGCAAGTTATCAAATTTTAACTAGGACAAGGGGAAAGGATAATTAATAACATTAGGCAGCTGTTCCCTTTTTGCCAGTTTAATGACACCTATGCCATTCAATTTTCCTAGCATTGCATCTGTGGTTCAAGGAAAACACAGGACAGGACTTCATCCAGCACAACATACCTTGCAATACTTTTTTCCTGTGAAGTGACATCAGAGCTCACTGGTGTTATCAGAAAGCCATGAGGTTATATTATCAGTATGCTCAAAACAAAAACTAAAGTATTAATAGTCAACTAATACTTGGAATTTTCCAGTCTAGGAAACAAAATGTCCTCTAAAAAATACATCACAAAGGGAGCCATGTGAGACTGCTGCAGGATGGTGCTGTTGCGAAAGGAAAGCCAACACATCATTGCACAGGACCTCAAACTTGGATTGCCACGTCCTTCTAATCCTGACCTGACTACATGTGTCTTCACAAATCATTTCGCCTCCATTCCTGACACTCTGCTCACATTGCCTACAGAGGCTGTAAATTTTCTTTTAAGTGAAGGAGCTTATTAGACTGAAGATGTACATTTTCTGTAAATTCTTGTAGAAAGACAAGTCGCTGATGAAGCTGTCACCACTGATGGGCAATAACTATTTTATGGTGACAAACAGCAGAAAGGTGAAGTGAGAACAGAGCCAGGGGAAGACCTGAAAGGAACGACAAGTGCTTTATATTTGACACTGTGCCTTTGATTTAATGAGTCTGCTTACAAGCTTCTGTTTCAAAGTGTACTTGTGCGAATTACGGGAGTGAAGATGCATTTTCAGGTTGGATCAGTTACAGAGCAGTGTTGAACAAAACACAGGAAAATGGTGGGAGCTGGGTATTCTGTGAGCCTGGTATTCATAAAAGCTCACAGCTGTTTTTCTTGCTTATCATCAGCTCTGTTTCTTCTGAGTATCTTCTAGCTTGCAAGTTACACAAATGGGAATCCTGGACTTGTAACCAGAATTCTCAGACACACCCATTTTTGTTATCTTTTATTTTCCTTTTTTTACGCCCCAGTTGTTTTTTATCAAGCAACAATTTTTGCCTGCAGTTACAATTATGGATTCAAACCTTTGAGGAATTTCTCTGTATTTGGCTGTTTCAACAAAGTGTGCTATGCTAATATCCTCCTCTTAATTGATGCAAGCTAAGTCATTAGAGAGACAGACTTATAATTGTATAACATACAACAAGCTTCTGGTACAACAGATTTCAAAAGAGCTCAACAAACGAATAGTTGTTTAAATGCATGTACCAGTATGAACATAAGTTCCTTGTTGACTTTCTTCTTCCTAGTCAGATGTAAGCACTGTGGAATGTCATGGATGCACTAAGGGCTATAAGTGCACTCTGAGGGAACACTAAGATGAGTAAAGGAGGGGATCACAGGGTGGTATTCTTCAGTATTTTTACTAATAACTTGGCTGACAATTCAAAGGTCACTCTTACTCAGATAGTAAGCAATATTTTGTTTTTTTCATGGTAAGCAACAAGCAACATCAAACTGGGAAAAAAAACCAACCTGGAATTGAAAACATCCCTGACTAAGTGGAGCTGAAATAAAATTCAGTCCTTCACAACTAAAAAGAATGACCCATAGTCAAAAGACAATCAAAATGTAAATACATATGTGAAAGCTGTTATGCTATATGCAAAAGACTTTATTTATATGACTGTCTTTACAGCCCTTAAATTACTACTATGCGAAGAATTACCACTAAGTCAGCGATGGTTCTGTGTTTCTATATCATACTTTTGCATGCAACATCAATAGGGTGGCAATAATTTACTAAGGGTGCTGACATGAATCTAAATTCCAGGAGGTAAAACTAACCACTGGCTTCTCAGACATATTTAGGGTGCAGGTCCTTAAAGTTATCTGTCCCTGGGGCTTTCCTGTTCTCTCATCAGTATTGACAATGCTAGCTACCAAGAAATTGTGACTACAAGCTCATCCAGTTGCAGATGTTTAGATGTAAAAATATGCAGTACACTAATTCTAATTGCCATCCTTTTATTCATAAATAAATGGGTTTTCATTTCAAAGAAGTTAGAAAGAGAAAGCTATAGAGTTTGTATAATTATGACAGCCAAGCAGCTGTTGATTTGCTTGGTACAACTCCAGCAATATTCCTAAACTTCAAATAAAACCTGCTAAATACTATTTTTAGTGCTCATGGACTTCAAATTCTGAGAAATTCTAGCAAGACATGTAATATTTCAAGTCTTTCTCACTCCTTACTAATGAGGCAATGTGGGGTCCAAAAATCTACTCATAGCAACATGTCCTGTAGCCTACCTGAAAACATGATTTCTGCTTCAAATACTGTGTAAGATTTAACCTACATCAGCAGATTTGTGGTTATAAATCCATATTTCTAGAAGGTTGCAGATCTAAATGACGGGCATGAGGGGGGAGCAGCACCTGCTCCTGTGGTGGCATTAATATTAACATGCCTGCTTTTGCTATTTCTTGTACCACTTTGTAAAGCATGCATCTTCCTTGTAAAATGACTTGAAAGCTTACAATTTCTCCCTAAATTTTATCATTCTTTTTCTACAAGAAATGTTCAGTCTTCCATGTTTGAGTGACTCTATACTCAATGATTCTTTTGGGTTCCTTCCCATTCAGGATATTTTATATTTAGATGGCCTCTCTCAGAAAGCTACAAAGAAGAGCTGGGTGTCCTTATACATTTACTCAACATGTGATCTGTATTATCTTTCAGTTACTCAGGTGGGAAAAGTTTGTAGGGAGTGGTGGTAACTTGAATTAATTTTAGTCATACAGGTTGGAAGAAACACAGGAGCTTTCAGCACAACAACCTTTCTCCTAGCCTAAGAAGAAATGCTTCCTCATCCCCAAACCTCATAAATGATTGGGGTTTTTTCCTAAGCTACAATACTTTAATATAAGAAATGCTTTTCCTATATCCTTGGACCACTGTAGTAACCACAGCATTGTTACCACTGCTGTATGAGCAGTAGAAAGAGGTTCTGACTCCAAAATAACTGCAGAGGGCAGCATTAATTCATTATTTAAACCCTCCAGTGACAGGGAAGATCAATGTCCCTTGAAAATCCCAAATAATATTTTATATGTAAATAACCCAGGGCTTTCATAAGCAACTCCAGCTGTATTGCCAAAAGCAAATATGAGAAGATTTTGTGATACACCATTTCTTGAAAAAGTATGTAGCTACATTACATTAAAATTTTCAGATTCTAAATAGACTGAATAGAGTGTTCTGAAAGAACCTATTTTGTTTATGCTTTATTATGATATGTTATAATACAGTGGCATTTGCCAACAGCTTTTTACAATATGACTAAAACCACAAAAGAAAGATTGGCAGGACAACAAATTTGACACTGTTCTAGTTTGTCCTTGGTGAAAGTTAATAACACTTACACCAACTAGAAATTAATGCTTTTTAACATTATGCTTATTTACACAGATATCCAAGCTTTAGTGCTAGTGAAGTTATTGTTCTCTTTGCAATCCCTGGGACTATACAATACTTTTTCAGGGCACAGGGCAAACTTGAAACTTTGGTTAGGGGTAGGTAGTCTTGTGAGTACATAATTCATGGGAAAGACTTCAAAATATGCTATCTTGGTTTGGAAAGATAGCATATCTTTCACCTTAGCAGGTGTCTGCTAAGGAAGGCAGGAGCCTCCCCTGTAACGGAAAATGTACACCCCCTCCCTCCGAATTGCTAAAAACTTTAAATTAAGGGGCTCTCAGGCAAAAATATTGCAGCAGGAATAACAGTTCTTTACTAGGGAAGAAAATAAAAAAATATAAAAAAACAATGCAGTGAACTAAACAACACTGACAGAGTCAGAACAGAACCTGACACCCTGTTGGTCAGGGTGTTGGTAGCAGTCCCATTGGAATTGTGGCTGCAGTCATCCTGGAGTGTCAGGTGTGGTTCTGTTGGAGCAGGGATCCTGTAGAAAGGTGTAGTCTTCCTCTGAAGATCCAGTGGAAGAGGCAGCTGTTCCTCTGGGAAAACCAGTGGAGAAATCCATGCTGGTATTCCAGAATCTCAAGATTATATCTGGGTAGGAATGCTTGGCTCCTCCCTCTGGGCGGAGCATCTCACAATGGGATGCTCTAGTTCTTATCAGTCATGCAGTGACATCCAATAGCCTGTTATCAGCAGATATCTCCAGGGAGGGAGAGTGGTTGTGGAAGAGATAAAGAAAACTGCCCACTTGACAGAAGACAACTGCCATACCAATGGCAAATAGAATACAATTTGCTTGGCAATCCAGGACATATGCTTACCCCTTGTGCATGAAACAAACTACAGACTTATTTCTCATCTTCTAGAGCTCATCCCAGATCTCACTTATTTCCTCACTTGCAAGTATCTGGTTTTATAGATCTGAAAATATTGTGGGAGCTCAATAGCAAACTTTCAGTGCAGAAGAGCAGAAAAAATGCTTCCTCTGTTCAACAGGCATCTGATGGATTTCTCAGTCTTACTTAGTAAATCATTACTTTTCTAGGAGCCAGAGTCCTGTTATTAGTTTGGAGAACTCATCCAACAAATCTTCCTTTCTGTTCTTATGGTACTGCTCATTCCATTTAATCTGACCTTGACTTCTCCCTTTCATTACTGCCTGCAGACTAGGTATTTTCTAGTTATTAGCATTAGAATATGTAGTTACACATTTTCTGTGGCCATGCCTATGTTAATCTGCTCTTCCATTTCAGTAAAACAAAATGTCTCTGTTTCTGAATGTACATTGCTTGGTGTGTGTGTGTGTACACACACTGTGGTCCATCTGAAAATGCTCTGAAGCTCACTCCTCTGAATGTTCATCTCTGTGGGTTCAGATTATAAAAGTCTGATGGGAAACCACCCTTTCTTCTGAGAACACTTCAAAACAGGTACTTGCAGCTGCCATATCTGCTCCACTTTTAAGTCTCTCACTGAGAAATTTCAATTTTAGTTTATGTCTTTCATTTGAAAAATCAGAAAGCAGACACTGAATCTTGCCTCTAAACTGCAATTTAAAAAGCATGAACTGCACGAAGATAAGTCCTTCCCATCATAAGGAAGGACTCCAGCTCTCTGTCACATTTGCAGCACAAAATCGGCTGTCTTTAGCCTCTGAAAATATTTGTTTAAAATTAATGGCCCTCACCCATCTGTGTTTCCTAGTTCATGGTATATATGTATAGAGAGAGAAAAAAAGATGGAGAGAGATTCCTCCTAACATTCATTTTAATATAAAAGTTTCCTGTTTAAAATAGTTGTTGATGCAGAGTTTTACTTAGAATTTATTTATAAAAAGACTCCACAGATGCAAATAGATGCTAGCTTCCTGCTGCTACAGTAATATGTCCTGCAGCCTAAATAATACGTCTAACTATGCCAGAACAGCCAGCAGCGTGTGGACTAAAACTGCTTCATCGTGCACGCTGTGTAGAGACTGATTGCATTGGGGCACGATGATAAGAGTGGGAATGGATTTAAATGGCAGCCAGAAACTTCATACCACTGGGAAAGAAGAGAGAGGTTTTCTACTTTCTAACTTTTTCACATGTCAACTCCTGAAATGTGGCCAACATGGAAGTTAAAATAATAAATAACAGTGCTATGATATTTGTTGCAGTTTTCCAAGCATTTAGTCTTAATGCATATGGAAATGGATTTTAGGACTTGAGAGGATTAACTTCTTGTTTTCTAACAACATGTAAGACTATTTGGAGTCTTGGATGTATGAGGTAGGGAAGTCCTTATCAATGTATGTAGGCAATATATATGCTATTACCATGGCTTCATGGGAATAGCATCACACTGCTGGGTATTTGTGTTAGGCCTGAAACACATGCAAACCAGGTAATTATTTTACTTCAACACCAAGAGTTCTGATAGACATAAAAGGTGCCTACACAGTTACTATTTGATGACAATAGTGATCCAGATGTCAATACATGGAAGATTTATGTGAAACATTCTTTCAAGAAAAAGATTTATTTTGTATTTCATTAGGTAAACCCCAGTATTTGCAGATAAGTGATTCAATGGATTATGGATTTAAAACTGCAACATTGGGATTTTTATTCTGATGAAGGAATGGCTCTTTTGATAAGGACAGGCAACTGCTCCTCATTTTTTCTCTTCTCCATGAAGCTAGATAGACCCTAAGCATAACAACACACAATTAGGATAATGTTATCACCATATGTTGTAACAAAATGAGAGTTGCAATGTGATAAGAAAAAATAGTAAACTATGTCTTGTTATTTTTACCCTACAGTAATTTCTGAAATTGTTTTGCCCAGTTTCATGTGACTGCTTCAAAAGATGAACCTAATTTAAGACTAGCTGATTAAAAAGCTGACATAACTTGTAGCCAGAAGGAATAGCCCTCCACAGCTTCCCTGGCAATCAGCTCTGTGAAGGGTTGACCCTGGCTGGACTCCAGACTCCCAGCAAAGCCACTCTATCACTTGTCTTATCTCAAAAGGACAGGGGAAGGAAAATATAATGCTCATGGATCAAGATAAGGACAGGGAGAGATCACTCACTGGTTACTGTCAAAGCAGGCAAAACAGACTTCATTTGGAAAAATTAGTTTCATTTATTATCAGTCAAATGAGAGTAGGGTAATGGGATAAAAACCCAAATCTTAAACCCTCTTAATCCTACACTTCCCTTCTTTCCATTGCTGCTGAGTTCTATCCGTCCTTCCTGTCAGTGGCACAGGGGCACAGGGAATGGGGGCTGCAGTCAATTCATCACACATTTTATCTGCTGTATCTTCCTCTTCAGAGAAAGTACTCCTCACACTCCTCACCTGCTCCAATGTGTGGTTTCTCTCACTGGATATAGACCTCCACAGCTCCTCCAGTGTGTGTCTTTCCCAAGGGCTGCAGTTCTTCACAAACTGCTCCAGTTTGTGTTACAGTCAACAGGAACAGGCTGCCCTAATGCAGCTCCTCATTCCAAGGGGCCACAGGAAGCCTGCTACTTGTGGGCTTCCAAGAGAGTCACAGCCTCCTTCATGCATCCACCTGCTCCAGAATGGGGTCCTCCACGTCCCTCTCCCTTCAGGGGTGCAGCTGCCTCAGCATGGTCTTCACCACAGGTTTCAGGGGAATCTCTGCTCCAGCACCTGGAGAACGTCCTGCCCCTCCCTCTTTGTCTGCAGAGAAGATTTTCTCAATTATTCTCACTTCTATCTCTGGTTGTACTGCTGTTTTTCAGCAACTATTCTCCTTTCTTAAATCTGTTATCCTAAAGATGCCACCATTGTCACTGATGGGTTCAGCCTTGGACAATGGTGGGTCTGTCTTGGAGCTGACTGGCACTGGCCTTGTTGGACATGGGAAACCTTCTGGTATCTTCTCACAGAAGCCACTCCTGTAGCTGCCCTGCTGCCAAAACCTTCCCATGCAAACCCAATGCATTCTTGTACTTCTGAAATTCCCCAACACCTTCTCTGAGAATGCCCTCTCCACTGCTCACCTGACCTGACCAGGCTGAGGCCACTGAGGCTGTGGGACCACCATAGTGACATATCTTTGGGCAAGACCCATTGTCCTTCAATGATTTTAGCAATGTTTAAACCATTAACTATTTCAGTCTTGCACACCTCTCTGGGGGATATAACATACAGAGCTATCCAGGATCTTATTATATGAGATGTATTGTTACAGTAATCCAGCTGCAAGGGAAGGTGTGAAAGACTCCATTGTGTGCATCAAAAAGGAGGCAGAATTTAAAGCAGTAAATTCAGTACATTAATTTGTATCCATGTGTGTGGTATTCACTTATTCTTTGAGCAGAGAGAGACATAACTCTCTCTCCCAGGATTTTCCTGGGAAGCTAAAAGTCTGTGAGAAACCTCAGGCAAAGAAGAAAACCAATTCTTATCTTCACATGCTGCATCTGTTGTTTGGCACATGTGGAATGAGTTATGGAGATTGTTAACCGAAAGGGATTTGTTAATTGGACACTGGTGATGGTGTTTTGGATTGATTTTTTACCAATTAGGTCAAAGCTGTGTGGTGACTGTCTGTAAGGACAGTCACGGGTTTTTCTGTAGTAGAGCATGGTATGGTATTATTGTAGTATATAGTATAATATAGTATAGCTTAATAAAGCATTTTGTTCAGCCTTCTGCAATCATGGAGTCAAGGCTCATTATTCCCCATTTAGGGGGCTCACTGTTACAATATCCATGGTATTAACAGAGTGTGTGCCACACTGACAAGCAGTGGTGAAGCCGGGTTGAGGGATGATGGTCATGGTTAGTGAGTCAGTGTCAGAGGCAGAGCCAGGGTGGCTGGGGGGACTCTGACTTCTCCTTTGCTAGAAGAGGAAAACACATGTTCATATCAGATAACAAATATGAGCCTTGTTCTGCTCCAAAACTTATTCTGTGAGATAACAGAGTGAAGCCTGTAAGTAATTTTCCTCATGGCATCACTGGATGCCTTGCTATTATCATTGCAATGAGACAAACCTTTGGTCCATGGGCATGCAGTCACACATGGCCCATTTTTCTGTGGTTGAATTCACCTCCCTCAGATATACTGACAAGACAAACTCAAAGGCTTTCAGGAGTGCTGAAAGGTCTGCATACACCTTGGAGAGGAAATACAATCATAGAATCATTCAGGTTGGAAAAAGTCTTTTAGATAACTAAATCTAATCATTAACTTAAGACAACAGTGTTCACCACTTAACCATGTCCCTAAGTGCTACATCTGCACATTTTTCAAATATCACCAGGAATGATGACTCTGCCTTAGGCAGCCTGTCCCAACACTTGACAACCCTTTCTATGAAGAAATTTTTCCTGATGTCCAACCTAAACCTCCCTGATGCAATTGAGGCTGTTTCTTCTTGTCCCATCTCTTGTTATTGGAAGGAGAGACTGACCTCCACCTGGCCACACCCTTCTTTCAAACAGCTGTAGAGTGTGATGAAGTCCTCCCTGACCCTCCTTTTCTCCAGGCTGGACACCCCCAGCTCCCTCATAAGATCCCCACTCTCATAAGATTTTGCAGATATCTATAACTCCCAAATATTTTGCATACCTTACTTAATTGCTATGAAGAAATTATTTTCCATATGTTTCAGCCAATTTTTTCTGAGGTACAGTTGATCTATTCAAGGATGTCAAAAAGATCCTCTCCTTACAATGGGTATTTTAGCTATCAGGCTATTTTTTTGTGGATAGAGTAGTTCCAGTTATTTAAAGTGAGTGTCAATGACACCAGTAAAACATCAGGACGACATTTAAACCAGGAGTTTTTGAAAAATAAATATATATCAGAAAGTCAATTTAATAATTAGTCATCAGGAATCTTCTGCAATGGATCCTCATAATTTGCCATTTCACGTAGAAATTAGTGCTTTTTGAAATGAAAACCAGGTAACTTTCATCTGTTGTGTAGCCTCATAATTACTATGCAGAAAATAGAGAAATTCATATATTTGTAGCAAAGAGCGTTAGTACCTAATATTTCAAACAACAAGCATTTACCATGACTGTATTACTGCTGTTTAAATGCCATTGGTGTGTAGGGATAGTTGGAAAAATGTATGCAGCTACAATATTGTTATGGAGAAATGGAATGGAAATATTTCATAATTGGAAAGGTGAGCTAAGAATGCTACCACCTAGGAGTGCCAGGTAGCCCTACAGGCATTGGTTTAAATGTTGGACCCGTGTAGGGAAGGAAAACTTGCCTTGGCAGAAATGAATGAAAAACAAGCACCATTTAGAGAGGGGAGGAAACAATGACAATGACAACAGACTCAAATAAGCACAGGCAGCATATTGAACCAACCCTAATGCAAGTGTTCAGCTTCTCGTGGTTGCGGAGAGCGTGTAACAGCAACACATGAACAGAGAAGTGCCCTCCAAAATGACTCTGAATTTTGGGTGTTTCCTGATCCTTCCTTTGAGCTCATGAACCATGAGGGAAGGAGGAGAAAAAATATCATAGCTGTAGCTATCTCCTACTAACACTAAATAATGCGTTTGCTACCAAAGGAGGAACTTCTGAAGGGTCAAAAGGCTCATCTGCAGGACTGGACAGCAGCACAGATGGGAAACTCAGAGCACTCTGACAGAGTTTAGTTCTGTAGAGCCAAGCAAAAAAGACCCAAAATAAATTACCTCCTCCAAGTTTTTATTTCCTGGTTCCAGGAAATTAACTTTGGATTTTTTAAAAATAGACACTGAAGAAGATTTTGTTGCATATAAGCATATAATTGATAACAGGGAGAATTTCCAGATTTTATAGCCCTTGAGCGGCCCAATTGGCTATCTTCAGTATCCTTACTGGAGGTTGATAGTTTTATCTCTGTCATCCTCCAGCTATCTGATAAACAGCCTACATTTGCTTGATCAGCTGGTATGGCAACAAAACACGGCATTTATGTTCATTTTCTGTAGCAGGTGCTTCTATGAAATATCCATACTACTGCAGTTGTCAGTGGTTGGTTGTTGTCATCCAGGCATAAAAATGTCCAGGGACACAAAGAACAAGCCAAATAATCTTCTTATTTTCATAATTTTCATTGCTAAAACAAGCAGTAGCATTCAATGAATCAGTTGTATTTATTGAAAGAAAATAAAAATACACTAAAATGTAAAATAGGAAAAGTAAGCTAGTTAGTCTGTCCCCATTACCACAAATTAGGATTCTTGTTCTGGATTTTCCTGATGATACTAAGACTTTAGGCATTAGGAAAGCACCACATTGTAATTTTTTATATTCCCCATGATGTGGATAGTTCCCTTCATTAATGCATGCTTGATAACATTTTTTTTAGCTAAGCTGCAGATGAATATAAGAACAAAGGACCACCCTTAATTAGGACTATTAATTGAATTTGACAGTAGAGGTAATCAGGGTAGGAGGAAGCACTGCAAGAGCAGAAGCAGGTCCAGTTGGCTAGTCAAGAGAGACAGGCATGTGTGACATATGGCAGTGCCTGAGAGCTCTGCAAACTCTGCAGTAGATGTCACCCTCAGCAGGAATTTACAGCCCCATAGCAGCCCAAAGTCAACACAAACTGTTAAGGAAAAAAGACCATCATTTCTCCACTCAGCATGCAGTGTCCTGAGCATTTCTTGGGAAACAGCAAAGTGCAGATCATGGATCTGATTGATTACTCTGGACCACATCATCAGTGGCAGTGGTCACTGTGGGAACATGATTTTCAAATTTGCGGCTTTGCTGGCTGTGAGTGTGCCAGTGCAAGGGGAAAGGAAAAGCTACAATAGCTCTAATGCACAGACACAAAAGCCCACCATGGCTTGTCAAGGTGATAGCAGCAGGCTCCACAGCAGCAGCAGGAGGTTGCCATTCCCCCATGTGGGCTCTCCAGGTTGTCAGCCCTCCTGTCCATGTCAAGCATTCCCCAGGAAGGATGGGGTACAGGGCAGCAGGGGCATTGGTACTGCTGCAGCTGCTGCTGCCACCCTGCTGTCCTTGCACTGGCATCTGCTGCAGAATCACAGGGAAATATCCTTGGCAGGCTAGCCTTGCCTTTGGATGCTCTCCACTCTTCAGCAAATAACGGATTATTCTCTCCAGAGTAATTTCACATGTGGTTGATTGCCAGCTGCCTCAGGACTATGAGCTCTGACTGGAGAGAGAGCTGCTGACTGGACACAGCTGACATGGGACAGAAACCTCAGAATGCCTTCACTGCTGTCCTCAACACACTGCAGCACTCCAGAGAAGCTCAGCACAGCTCTCAGGGTGGTGGCTGCTGCTGCTGGTCATCTCAGGCTCCTCTTGATGAGTGTGCTAAGAAATACAGATGGTTGTTGTTCGCTCTTCCCGGGACTCTTTTGTAGATGACCTTGAGATCAAGCAACAACAGCCCCAGCTGCTTGGAGTTTATGATTTTTGAAGGAAAAAAAAACAAGCAGGAAAGTATTGACTATTATTTGTGACAAACATAAAATTTGGATCTTTCTTAGCCAATAAATTATGATGAGTCACAAAATTTCAGTGCCAGTAGCTCTCCTAAATTGGCTGTTAATCCAGAGTTGAATCAAAACACAGATGAGTTCGTTTTACAAATCTGCTACTGGTAGGTCTCTGAGCCAAGAAACTCACATCTCATGCAACGGCCACAGGTGATAGGTAAGGTATTTATAAATACCTATGTTTGCAGAGCCTTGAGTCATTTCCAGCTCACTTCTTTTAACTCCATTTGTCATTTCAAACCTTTGAGTCCCCCAGCAGAAAAAAGCTGGCAATGGTGGGGCCAGAAGCCAGGATGTTTTTTATTCAATTTCATGGATGACAACAATCCAACAATCCAAACAGAGTTACTGCTGAGATTTGGCTTAAAATAATCTCCTTAATCTAATCTACACCCTTGTTCTTTAGAGACTGAGGTTGCTTTACTCAAATTCAAAGACAATAATACCATGAACAGAGTAGAGTGGAGTGGGACAGTAAGCTTAAGACAAACTGGTACAATAGAGATCTCTTTTTTGGAAGACAAACAAAAAATGTCTTAAGGCTGCGTTCTTTTCAGCACTCAACACTTAAAAATAACTAGCAGGTTTTCTGAAAATCCCTTCTCTGTCTCAGTGCCTCTGAAATTTTATTGCTTTCGCTAGAAATCTAAACTTATTTGAAAATGATCACTTAGATGTTTAAAGTCAGGCACCAAGCAATGGGATCGACCTCTTGAAGAGGTCTCATTTCATCCAACAGAGAAGAATGAGCTCTCACCATCTACTCCTACAAACTAGTTTTAAACCAAACTATACTTCAACTGTGTTAGCTGCTCCTTTGAAGTTACCCCGTTTTTTGTGCTAGTGACTGGAAAATGGAGCACAAAATTCATGAAAGTTAACCTGAGGTGCTACTAGCCCTAGAAAAACATTTTTGTACAAATAAAATATACAGAAAATGTTAAGGATCTCTCAAAGGTAAGTTAAGTAACAAACCCACAAAAGTTACAGGGAGGAAAATAATTTCTAGAGACTTTGGTCTCTTTCTAAATAAAACAGAAATGAAAAGAAAAACAGAATCAGAGCATACTCAAACTCAAAACACATAAAAACTAATAGCAGTGACTAACAAGAATGAAATTAAAGATTATTCAAAAAGTTAATTAATGAGATACATAAGGCAAACTGAGTTAATTGTTGCAATACATTTGGTTTAATAAAAATAAAGACATTGAATTGGGGCTTTCCCCATGTTCGGTTTTTTGTGTTCCAGATAATAATTTATTTTTGATAAACTTGGAGACACATGTCTGGGAATAGGAATTGTTAACCTGCCACATGGCTGAAATTGCTTTTGCTGTTGCAATTTTATGGTGAATACAAATGGGACAATAAGATTCTGTATATGTAATTGCTGAATTTATTATTCATAGTACTGTTCTTTTAAATACACAGAGGAGATGATAAATTTGCACTCATTTATCTATTATCTGAGAGACCCAGATCCATTCACTTTGAAGACAGTTACAGAAACAAATAAGGAACACCTATTTGCACAAAGATTTGAATAAATAAATAGATTCAATTAATTTATTTGCCAGGGATTTGGGTCTTACGCTGCTATCTATTCCTGTTATCTCATGGAAATGCAGACTGCTGGTTGCCTGCCCCACTTTTCACTTCCAAGAAGTTTTGCTTGTTCTGGTGCACCCAGTGAAGTTCTGGACTAGGAAGCTCATCCTCCCAGGCTCTCTGACCAAACCAACTGTCCCAGATTACAGCTCACAAGAAGGCTGCGCTAATGGTCAGTGACCTGGTGAAGACAGTGCCCCACAGCAGATTACTCATATGCTTTGGAAATCAATGTAATTAATACTTGTTTTCAGATGAAAATACTCCTTGCTGTGAAATTTACATTTCGTTCTGTGTCACCTGTGCATTACATTCTGGGTATGAACATGAAAGGCATATTTTTCATACAGTCTGAGCTGGTCTAAAACCATGCTGCTACCAATGATTTTACACTTTCCCTGGCTGTGACTCTATATTCACATGTGATGGCTGAGCCTTATGAGTTTGACTATTTAATTACTCTGATTGAACATAAATCCTTCTTTTGAGCATAAAATTTACTTCCAGTCCTTGCACAGCTAAATCAAAATCTTTAATTGAAATAAGAGCAAGTGAGGGGACACAAGACCAAAGTGTGCGTGGGAGCACCAGCATCTCCTTCCCCCAATTTGGTGGTATCATGTCTTTAGATTGGCTGGAAGGGAACAAACCTCCTATCTCCAATTAGGGTTTTTTTAGTAAAAGTAAAAATTTTGTATAGTATCTGATGTTTTGCAACTGCAGCTAACATTTAAACTATGTAAAATGAGGCTGAAAGTTTGATGTTCAGTTAAAACATTTTGCTTTCACAAATTTACCCTTCCTCACAGCTGTTTGATACATCAAATATTATTCCTTTCATTCTCATCATGTGAGACTGTCTTTTCATCTCTTCCATCCCCCAGATTCCTTCCATTCTGGAATACATCAATGAAATCACATTAAGTTTACTCTAAAATAATTTAGTAACATTTAACAGACTGTGGATTGAAATTCATGTCTCACAGGGTTCTGGTTTTGCAGTGCAAATTATCCTGGAAAATATGGCAGAAAACTGCAGGAATTGAAACACAAAGGCAGTTGTTACAAGAACCTGTGGTCAGTAATATCACAATAGTATATGGAGGTAGAACACAACCAAGCTGAAAATATGGAACTAATCTGTCCCATGGGCCATTACTCAGCTGCAGTGCTTGTGCCACATGTCAGAGCAAATGTCCCTTGTAAGAGTGTTATTTGACAGGACTTTGGGGAGCACACATGTTACTGCTGCTGCAATGCCAGTAAATCCTCCCCAGACTATTCCTGACAAGTATTTTGTTCATTCCCACCCACTCCACCTGAGAAACAGCCTTCTGGACAGGGTCACGACTGACTTGCTTGAACCAGAGGGCCAAGAGCTGAACATTCTCTGCATGTCTGTGCTCAGACCCACTGAACCCCTTTTGTCTTAGTGGAGACAAAAAAGAACTGAACTGGGAAAGGGGGTCACCTGTGTGCTGTCTCTCATGGGATATCAAAAAGAACTTGGGAAAGTCTGACTAAGCCATTTGTGGACATGGCAGGTGGTTGCTTCTGGATGAATGCTTACAAAATGAGAAGAATGTTGCTGTGCAGAGGCAGGAGGGCATCAAGGAAGGTTGATGTAGTTTAAGTGCAGGAGGTTGTTTGAGGGGAGTAGTGTGAGTCATGAGTGTGGCAACAGGATTTCTGGCTGACCTCTCCAGTATTTCCTCTCGTTATGGGTAGATCATATAATTGATGTTAATGACTGAGCTGGCCCCATCCATCTCCTATTGCCTCTTTTTGCCAACAGATGTGAACAAAATTAGCAGCTGGTATTATTCTCTGCTGTTGCCCCATTGCTCTCATTAATGAGGCATCCTGAGTGCAGTCCTTTATTTCTGCTTCCCTGCCAGTCAGCCCCTGGGCCAGGATAACAGCCCTTACCTTTCTCTTGGCCTCATGCTGTAGTCCTCAGTAATTTTGTTTCAAGGTGTTTAGAGGTTAGGACTGTTTAATCTGTTCCCTTCACCATTTTAGTTTGATTCCTGCTATGGCCTTTTTGTTCATGTGTCAAGCTCCAGGAGAACACTATTTAAAATGTGAAGTGTGAAAGCACCAGAGAGCTGCAATGGTTCAATGTGTTATTCTCCTCCATGTAATCTGAATAATTCGTTAGTTGAAAAGTCCAGGAGTGATTTTTGAATTTGCCATCCTCCTCTTTTTTTGCAGAAACCACCTTTTTGAGCCCAGGCCAGTTAGAGGTTCAATGGCATTGAAGGTTGCTTTTGCAGCTGAGGACTGAAGAGGAACTCCAGCTGTGCTGGGCTGTGGTTTAAATGACCAGATACCTGTTTAGATACAGGAAGCTTGGTGAAAAACTTGAATATTCACTTGATCCATCCAAACACATCCAAACTGTGCATTACCCCAGAGCTGTGGTATATTTCAGTGATATATTGCACATGTTGATTTCTCCAGCATGTTCTGTTATTGCCAGAAAAGGAAACGAGTGGGACAGTAGATTTGTGATCACTGGTGAGTGGGAAAAACAGATGTTTTGTTTTACATAATTTTTAGTAAGTGATATTTTTTATTTGCAGAGGTTAAGAACTAAAGAGATGATGTTGTGGCCAAAAAAGTAAAAAAGACATCTCTTACATAGAAGCTCCATAAGAATTGTGTGGCTACTATATAGAAAGAGGAAGTAGGTTTACCTAAAAGGTTCTAATAGTTACTTGTGGAATATTAGGAAATCAGCCATTCTTTCAATTGCATGGCAGACAAGAAACAAAGATTTTTTTTTTTGCAGCATCAAAGGAAACTATCCCTGAATTTATGTCTCTCTGAAACCCCCGGATACAGAGCCAGGAGAGTCCTGTCTTCTGTGTAGCCATTTTTATAGCTTTGAAGACAAGTGGCTGTAATCTGCAAACACACAGATAAAAGAAGAAGGCAAGGCAAGATCAGGCTCAGCATTTCCTCTTTCAGGGATAATGCATTGTTATCTCTTGAATTAAACCACCTTTCTCTTTTCTGAAGTGTAATTGTAGGAGTAAGAAGTTATATTAGTTGCTATGTTAGTATGGAACAAATACCAGGCTACCATTAAGAACTTCGACTGTTCCAGTGACAAAGAAAAA
Organism: Zonotrichia albicollis; assembly: GCF_047830755.1. Lineage (NCBI taxonomy): Eukaryota > Metazoa > Chordata > Aves > Passeriformes > Passerellidae > Zonotrichia > Zonotrichia albicollis. The sequence continues at coordinate 94,921,627 of NC_133819.1, forward strand.
AAATCAATTCATACTTTGAGACTTTTTTCTATAATAATGTTGATCAATACCTTTGATAAAAATGCAATTTCTCGCTCATTTTTATATAAATATATTATTTTTTTACATTTGGAATTGGAAACACTACTTCATTATTTCTGTTATAGTGACATTATAGTCATTACAAAATATTGCTTTTTGAAATCAAATTCTAAAGCTTTTGCTCCCTTTTTGTCACCACAAAAGCTCAAGCTGGTTGTAGCAGGCATTTGTAATCCCAGTGGGGCATGTTTATTGCTTGTACAACCAGCATGGTCCTGCTTTAAGTTTTCTGCTTTCATTTTTATATCAAAGAATCACAGACTCTATCTGGTACAGATTTACAGTCACAGACTTCTGCAAACATTCCTCTGGCAATAAGCCAGAATCTGCTTTGTCCTTTTGCTTTCTTTCAAATTAGCTCAATGAACATCAGAGGATTATTCACACCAGACAAAAAAGCACTGTAAAGCACAGCTGAACACTTACCATCTTGCCCTGGCTACACCTCAAATGTAAAATGTGAGCACGAACCTTTGGGCTTAGCTCCAGAAAGCCAGAAAATAAGCACATGTGCCAGGATGGGAAGTGAGACCTGCTCCATGTCCATCAGGAACCTTCTGGGGATGGGGAGGAGAGGAGAGGAGAGGAGAGGAGAGGAGAGGAGAGGAGAGGAGAGGAGAGGAGAGGAGAGGAGAGGAGAGGAGAGGAGAGGATAAAGCTGGAATTTTGGACCAGACCATCTCATAGCTGACCTGTGGGAACACAGTGCAGGACTTCAGACAATGAGCCTTTCAGTTAATATTTTCTGCTTTAAATAAGACCATTCCATACCACTTAGGATTAGTTATGAGTAAAGAAATATTTTCATTTGTCAATGTATTTTGCCCAAGTGAAATAAAACATGAAAGCAAAATTAACAAAACAATGTATCAAAAAGTAGATACTATGAGAATCTTGCCCCAGAAATACAAAATTATTTCTAACCTACGGCTTCCACCTGCATGCCTGTAATTTAATAAAAATATCATCAGAAACAATTAAATGCCATTTTTATTTATGTTTCAATTAAAAAAAAATGCTTGTATTTGTCCAGGTTGTTATAAGTACCTTTAACAGTTTCTAAGCATGATCTAATTCTTTTTTTAAAACATAAATGATGGAACAATCTTATTGTGGTGATTTCTGAATAAAAATTTTTAGGAGTCTATATAAAGAAGCAGAGAAAACTTAGGCACTATGATATGCTCTGAGGTAACTCATTGCTGTGTTACAAAACTTTTAACTTTTTGAACACATTAAATATTAATTCTAACAATTCTCCCTTAGCTCCCCAGTCACCATGGAGTTATCAAGGCAAGTCCAAAGTACAAGGGACAAAAAAACCCCTCCAAAACAAAAATTATCATCTCCTATTATTTGCTGAGATAGGTTCAACTTCATTAAAAAAAGTTATTTATCAGAAGAAGATACATATACATGCCCTTTTACTTCAGTGTCTCTCATTCAGAAAGCATAAATATTTTGCCATTTCCTTCACAGCTGGCAAAGTTTCCACACTGCTTTTTGAAGACATATAGATATGTTTTGAAAACATATTAGATATGTTTTCCAACACTTTCTTCATCACATAGAAATATTTTCCAGTTAGCAATCTCACTTCTCACCTTACTCTCTACATCTATCTTAGTATCACTTAGGTTGAAGTTTTGCTTCACTAACTGGTATAATTAAAATATCACATTGAGAGTGCTTAATTTGAAATGCCTCTGTGAGCTAAATTAATTGTGTATTCTCAGACTGAAAGTCACACAGAAGGATTTATTCTGTATAAATCTAGTCTGGTACAATATTTTGTGGAATGCTTTGTCATTGGGGCATTCTCCTTTAAAAGAATCCTTCCTCAAAAGGCAAACTCTTATATTCATGTGGGCTTTCCACCAACCTTCTCTCCACTAAGAGACAGAACTAGAACCACATTTCACACAATCTCTTTCCAAAGGGAATAGCTCCAATGGAACCGACGGAGTTGAAATTATATGAAAATTTAAAAAAATTAAAAACAATGGGTGCTCTTGGTTTCTAAATAGACTCAAAATTAAGGTCCTTTAGCTTAATTATCTGAGCTGTATGTTCAGCTGTAGTCCTGCACTAGGCCCAATGTCATGTCAGCAGGTTGTGTTGCAAACAGGGCAACAAATGCAGCCTTGCTGCAGAAATTTCCAAGCCCTGAAGACACAGCTTGGAACTTTGCTGTCATCTTCTAACAAACCAGTGTGTCTTAGGCTGCAAATGCAAGATGTGGCCAGGGGTGTGCATTCTATTGCCACCTGCTAGAGGTGGGGCAGTTATCTGCTGTTATTTGAGCCTCCTGTTAAAACCGGGTGGGGCAGTTTTCTTTGTCTCTTCCACAACCAATCCTCCCTCCGAGGAGATACCTTCTGTTAATGGGCTACCAAGTGTCACTGCATGACTGATAAAATTGCATCATCCCATTGGGAGATGCTCTCCCCTGGGGAGGAGCCAAGCATTCCTACCTGGATATAATCTGAGATTTGGAACACCACAATCAGCCTTTTCCCACTAGATTCCCAAGGGAAGATCAGGTCCAATCTACACCACAACTGGACCTTCAGAAGAAAACTACATCCTTTCCATGAGCTCCTTATTTCAACAGAACCACACCTGTCACTCCAGGAGGACTGCAGCCACCATTTAATGGGATTGCTGCCAACAGGGTGTTAAATCATATGCTGACTGTCAGTGTTGTTTTGTACTGCGGCATTCTTATTTTAATTTTATTTTTTCCTAATAAATAACTATTATTCTTACTCCCATATCTTTGCCTAAAAGCCCTTTAATTTCAAAATTATAATAATTCAGAGGGTGAAGGTCTACGTGTTCCATTTCAGGAGAGGCTCCTGCCTTCCTTAGCAGACACCTATCTTTTCAAACCAAGACACTGTGTTGTAGGACATTTGTACTTAGTTGTGTTGGCACTCCAGACTGAAGCCATGCTCTCCAGTTTGCTTTCAAGTGAGAGCTAGGCTTGTTCTGCATGCATTTATTGCTTGCATTTATCCCCATGAGTAAATAAAATAGAATTATGAGATTATATAGTTCACATTTGAGGACCTTTCTGTGACAAGACAGTTTCACAGGAGATTATGTAATTTTTGGTCATCATGGTCCTGCCCTCCCCTGTACCCTTTCCTCTGCTGGGTTTTCACCTTGCCCTCTTCATGCTGGACACAGCAATCATCAGCCTGCAGTGAGCTATTTCAGATAATTTACCATGCAAAAAACAATTTGTTATTCTTAGTAGCTGGATTTAAAGGGCTCAAAAAGAATGTAAATGAGCTTCACAGCTTCAAGCACAATCCTCACTGTTTTGTCTAAATCATACCAGAAATCTGATTTTGAACCATCCTTTAAAAATCTGCAGAGAGCAACCCACTCTTCTGATTTTAGCTATTGATAGACTGCATTCCATAGCACGGGCAGAAACAGAGTTGTTGTGAATGCATATTACCTTCATAATCAAACACCCTATAATTCAACACTTAATTTTCCATCTTAACTGAGAACTTCATCACCAATACTTGATTTTGTTTCAGCACACAGATAAAATCATTACACATTAGAGGCCAAAAATCTCTGCAGGGTATCACAAGAAGCACAAGCACTCAGTAATAATTTCTTATTTATAATTACTCTGGGGACTTGTAATTTAATCTGTCCTAAATTCATTAGTGCCATGTTGATACAGTACCACCTTGGATAATTAATCAAGATATCATCAACACTAAGTCAAATGCCTTGCAGGAGCAAGTCTGCTACATCAATAATCTTATTTTCATCAACCAAACTTGCAATCTCATCAAACAGTAACTGTGCTAGCAGCAGAGAGAAGAACATCTTTAAAGCTGTGAAAGCCCATACAGGTTGTTCTTTTATTGTGTTTACTTTGCTAGCAAAGTCAGCTTATGAAGTTGATATTGAAGAGGGGTTCAGATGGTCTGTAAAGTGAATGAAACTTGCAGGAATAACTGGAGCTTATGTAATATTTCTTCCTATGTCTTTTGCTATTTTGATGATGAGCTGTTGGTTTTTTAAACCTTTCAAATCTTGTCTAGGTAACAACCTGATTTGGCTTTGGGATTTTGCCTGAGAAATGGCTGTCACTGGCCCCAATTACAGGTATTATAATTTAATATTTTTTACTGTACATGGCCTTTGTGGAATCCAAAACTGGTGCATTAGCTTTCCAATGTCCAATTCATATTAGAAAGAACTTGGACAGATAAAAATTTTTTTGCAAGATTATCACTGGATAAGATCCCCGGAGGAAGCTTTATTGAGTCTGTAGATCTAAGACTTGCCTTCAGATACTTTACTCCTCAATCTCTCAGCCCCATCTTTCCTAAAAATTGCAGCAGTCATTTTTACACTTTTCCCAAGATTGATGCCATGGCTGATGGACTAAACAACTTTTACATATGTTTTTCAATTTTATTGACTAGAGGTGCAATGCCGGTCTTCTGTCAGCTCAAGGATCTTCCTGGACAGCTGCTGGCTTAGAAACCTGTGTCTTTATTGATCACCCTGTTCTGAGTGACAGTTTAATAGGCACATATTTATTAATCAGTCTTCCTCAACAGAAATTATTTGTGTACTCCTAAATTCAGAATATAAGCTTCTCTGAATTATTAGTGATGTTGCTACAATGTCTACCTAATGACATGCTGATGTTACTAGTTCTTTTTTTTTTTGATCACTGAAAATTTCTTTTTCTGACTGCCCTTAATCCTTCCTACTTTTTTTTTGCTTCATTTATATATTTTACATCATTCTCTACATAAAACTCACAGCTTTTGGTATCACTGTGCAAATTTTTTCCATTTGAGCAGTGTTGGATGTCTTGTGGTTAAGATTATGATAGCTTCTAGTTAACATCTCTCTTACTTGAAAGTAGGCCAGCCAAAGCATTTTTAATTAGTGGGCAGACAGAGATGATTAAACACTAGATCGTGGTTTTAGAGCATCTCATTTTTCTTGAAGAAGTATTGTTTTCTTTTTTATGAATCATAGAATCATAGAATGTCCTGTGTTGGAAGGAACAAGTAAGATCATCTAGTTCCCTCTGCCACAGACAGGGACACCTTCCACTAGCGCAGGTCACTCAGAGCCCCATCCAGCCTGGCCTTGGGCACTTCAGGGGTCAGGCATCCACAACTCCTCTGGGCAACCTGTTCTGACACCTCGCCAGTCTCACAGGAAAGAATTTCTCTTTAATATCTAATCTAACCCTGCCCTTTCAGTTGTTCCTCCTTGCCCTGTCACCAACCGATCTCATAGTGTCCCTCTCCATCTTTCTTAAAAGCTCCTTTCAGGTACCTGAAGGCCACAATTAGGCCATCCTGAAACCTTTTCTTTTCCAGGCTGAGTAAATCCAGTTCTCTCAGCCTTTCCTTTAGGAGAGGTGCTCCACTCCTCTAAGCGTGAGCTGTTACAAAAAGAAGGTTTCTGTGATGATGACAAGCATTCATTTGTGTCTGTGTTTGTGTGTGTATGTGTACTTTTCCTTCTTCCATAGCCCCATTAATATCTGAACCCATATCTCAGCTTTTCATTTTGCCAGAGTAAGATAACTCCAAATGGACAACAAATTAATAAAAATGCAGCAGGAAATCTACCTGCAGAGGTGACTGCCATGATAATCCCCTGTTCCAGAAGATCCATGGGGATCCATCATACCTATCCCATATGTGAGAAGAGCTGCAGCCAGCATTCATGCATTGTTGGCAGAGACCTGTGAGAAACCAGGCTTCCTCATTTCATGTCATCACACGTGCAATCCGCAGAGTTTGTTCAAAAATTACTTCTCCTATTTGATCGTAATTGCTTTCAGTGTTGTGAATTGGCTCTGACCAGCACTGACAATTTGTATGACCCCCTGCCACATTCACTGGCAAGTTGTTTATTTAAACTCCAACAACTCAGTTAACTAAGCTGGACCAACACATGTGCAATAAGCACTTCTGCAAAATAAACCAGATGAATCACACTGCAGAAGTGCCTTTATCTCTGCTGAATAAAGGACACTTGGATAGCTAGCTTAGATTACACATCTAAATTTTTGACAGCTAAAATTAGTGAGGAGAATCTGGGCAAAAGGCCTGGACTGGGTCACTGCAACATCCATTGTGTATGTCTTCTTATTTTAGCTTCATGACAAAACTGTCAGAGTCCTAAGACAGGCCATTATCTTATCTACAGTTCTTTTCCCACTACCCTAACATTAGGTTTAGAGGTTTAGTTAATGTCAGACTTAGGCTGGAACATAATAGCCTGATTTATGAAGTGGTAGCATCTTTTGTACCTGTATACCCTTATACAGATCTCCCTCTCTCTCTCTCTACATATAATAATATTTATGATATATTAGTATATATATTTACATGTATTTAAATAAGCAAATAATAAATGTATATACGCACATACACACACACACACACACACATATATACATATATACACACACACACATATATTTATATATATATATGTGTGTGTGTGTGTGTGTGTAGGGGAGCAGCCATCCAGACCTGGATATGTAGGGATACAGACACATCTGTCCAAAATAAAAAGGTATTTCTTTTTGTAAACCTAGGAGACCAAATATTGGAGTTCTCAATTGGGAACATAAATGGGCTGTTTGCCTTCTAGGGTTACTTCTGGTTTTCCTGTTGAAAAATATAGCATCTTAGAGCATCACTGGATGCCTGAGGAAATATTGTTTCTACTGTCATGTATTTTGCTGTGATTTGTTCATCTCTACCACCCAAGGATTATCATTGTTTGAAACAGCACATTGATCTTTTTTATGCAAGCAATTAGTTCTGGAAAGTTTTAAATCTTATAATAATTAGATACAACTCATAAATAAATATAGCTCATAAATAAAATGTCTAATTAATATTTTTCCTAACTGATGGAATATTTTTACAGGAAAGAAGAAAGCAAAATTTCAGAAAAAACAATCTGAAGCAATTCCTGCTCATAATTCCTGAAAAGAATTTGCTAACATGAGCAAGACAGGATTCTGTGAAAGGCCCCCTAAAGTGGAAAAATTAGTTAATGACCTTCTCCAAAATGTAAAAATACTGCTCTACTTAATGTTTCTTCACCAAAATCTGCCTCACAGTACTTGCACCTAGTCCAGTATCCCAGAAGCAGCTAACAAGATTTTATCTAGAAATGTAACAAAAAATAGAAATTAGAAGAAATATATGCAAAGCTAACATTCAGTTGTTCAAACCATTTTTTTTCCTGCCTCCTTTATTACTCATTGGCTTATTCCATAATGTCTGAGAGTTCTTGTCCATTTAATGTGCTGCTGACTAGTATAATTGAATACACTTACTAGCCATAGCTGAAAACAGTATTTCATTTACACTGAAGGCACTTGACATTATCCCAACCTTACCTTAATGTGTGTGCCAATGTAATTTACATCTGCTCTACAATCTCTTTTATGCAGCCATAGTGGCATCAAATGATCAAGCAGATATGAAAATCTGATTCTGCCTACTCTCAACTGTGTTGTAGGAAAGAATACTAAAGGTAAGTAGTGTTATTCTAAAATTTCGTATGTTTTTATCAGTCTTAAATACCTCCATGAAAATTAAGAAGGATGTCTAATTTATTCTTTAAATTCCACGTAGACAATTATTGATTGTTTTAAAAGAATGAGCCTTCAGCCCCTTCCCTCCCACGTGGCTCAATGACATTCCATTTTGCTGGGCTGTTTCTCCTCTGGGTTGGCAGGTTGAGTGGCTGTCTCAGCAAACAGACAAGTGTAAGCAGGTTATTTAGTTGGCTTTCTTTGCTACTCTCTCACTTCTTCTGCACCGACAAGAGGATCAGAATTGTACCTTGAGGAGCTGGGCAAAGCATGCATCCAAACAATGTCATCATGCCCTTTCTTTTGTTTCCTGTTCTCTGCCTGAGAATTACTAGCACTTGATTTGCCTCTCAAAGGTCAGTTGATTCATGCAAAGACGTCTTGCAAACTACACTCTTAATACTGATGAATGTGAGAGTGCTTCTGACTTTACAGACTCATGCAGAACTCCCTCTTATATTCTAATCATTTAAGGGGAAAAAGTAAAAAGTAAAAATGCCTGAGATGCACGCTCCAGTCTGATTCATACCTTGGAGAAGAGTCAGTCACACAGCAGCCCTCCTACTATTTGCTCTCCATGGTATGGAGACATGAACATACAGGCTGTATGTGAAATGCAGATCACTCAAACACAAAATCCCTATAAAATAAGGGAAAGAAAAAGATGAATTTTCAAATTACTGTACAGTTATGACTGAGATTTTCTTGCCTCTGTGTGTGTCATGTATTTCTCAAAATCAGCTGTATATCAGCTGTATAACAGCTACCTTTTATTTTGGTTAATTTTTGGACTATTTTTCCATATGAGATTTGACAGACATTTGGTAAGTATGATTGTATAAATGAAAAATTTAAAAATCTGTCTGCTGTAACAGAAACAGTGTTTTGATGACTTTTTATTTAACATCAGTCAAAAAAAATTGTATCCAATAAATAGGTCTATTTCCCCCCCACATGCACACTATCATTAATGGTAATTATCTTGATTAATGGAGGGCAAGAAAGAGGAGTAAGAACTGAAATGAGAATTTAAATTGAAGAACCCTCAGGCTTTCACAGAAGAAAGGCAGAACTTAATTAGCTAGCAGAAAAGATTTGTGGTGAAACCTAAAGAATCAAATTAATAATATAATATTTTTTCTCTTAGGTAGTTGGATGCCTATAACTTAAAAAGAAATAACGTGGAATTCCCAGATTCTTGAATTATGCAAGCTAGAATTTCCCAAAGTTATCCTTTCATTCTTAATGCCTTTGTATACGTCCTGTTGATCTGAAGCAAAGAAATACAGGAAAATAAACAAATTGGTATATTTTTCTGACTGTCTACAAATAAAAAGAAGCAAAAGTACAGATATTATTTTTATTTCAAATGCAGCCAAAAATGTAACATTATTGGAGTTTTTTACAAGGCAACAAGTTAAGTAAGGTGACTCAATAAGCTATGTGAAAAATACTACTTTAAAGCACTGACTATTGGAAGATGAAGATAAATCAGAAGATTAACAGCAGGACTCCACAAGTAAAAATTAAATGACATATTTAGTACCAAGAGTAGTAAAAGTTATATTGTTGCCTCAAGGTGTTTTTTATTTTAACTTCCAGATGTTGACTAGAGCTGTGCTCTGTGTTGCCATAGTACAAATCCATCTCTAGTAGTCTAGAAAAAAAAAGGAAAACACTTAAAATTTGATTTTCTTTTATTCTTTTTCCCAGTGTTTCATAGCTGGGCAACTTATCACATCCAGAGGAAAAAAAATGAGGTAAAGATATACCTTGTAAAGCTTTAAAAAGTTCTCATCCTCCCAGCTCTGAATGCTCTTGATTCTGGTCACACACAGAAAATGAGGGGTTCAGATCCAATGGGAGTTGCCTCTCCATTGCCCCTGGCTTGCACTGCTCACCTGTTGTTTGCTTGCTGGTCTGTTGGTGAATACAAGCCTGGGGATCATTGTCAATTATTTCCTATACCTAGGAGACAAAAATTGGAGACAAGATAATTCCTCTTTGCCATAAACCAGTGTCTGAGAGAGAGTTCGGTTAAAGAAAAGAGAAACAAAACCAAAAAAAAGAGACAACCTGACAGCATTCCTGAAGCATAGGTGTTTCTGTAACACTGCCACAAACAGCCAAAACAGGCTCCAAAAAGGGAAGTATGGATTCACTTCTTGTCCCAATGGTTTCTTATGAGACAAACAGAACAAACAAAATAAAATAATTGAGATGTTATGCCTTGAATTCACCCTATTGACTCAATCACCAATTCTTTTTGTGCTCTCCCTTTTATATGAAAGAGAATAAATTATTGCATTTTCAGGTGTTTTATGAACCTGTTCCAAGATATTAGTCTTTTAATTTCAGATCAGATTGCACACATGCACACACACACATGCACAACATTAAGCTGAATCAAGTTCCAAAGTGATTTTTTAGGGTTTAGAAATTTTAGACTTCTAGTGACCTTGCTGGGTAGCTCTTAACTGGGTGTACTACACTTAACAGAGAGAACCAGGGAGCAAATGTGAGGATTATATCCTCTTGCTCCTGGGTCTGCTTTGTAATGTTCCTATAGCATTTCTCTGCAGAAAAGCCTGCAAACAGTTTTGAAGATAGAGTTTGTTCCATTAAGCTCTCACCTCGAGCATAGTGGATGTGACTGTATCCTCCACAGCTCTTCCAGCAGCCTGTGCACCTCCAAGTGCCCTTTAGCAGCAGCACATGCAGAGCACAACCTGCTATAAAATTTCTACCAGTGAGATCCAAGAAAATCCTCTGATACTCTGAAACACTTTGTACTGTAGGGAAAAATAAGTGAGAAAGTAAGAGAAAAAGAAAGATGTTGAGAAGGAGCATCCTGAAGATTATAATACACATTTTCAAGGAACTTTTTGTGCATTCTAAATATGCACTCTAGAGTTGAGTGTAGTTGTATTAGAGCTTTCTTGCTTTCTATTTACTAAGATTAACTGAGCCTGTTCCACTGCTATTAATTGTAGCATGAACACAGCCACTTTTTCCCATAAGATGTTAGGATACTATCCAAAAGGCAGATGTATTTATTTCAAGTGAAAATGAAAAATTAAGTGGTAGAACTGATAAGCAGTGGTTGGAGTTTCCACACTCCTTTTAACTCAAGTGGCAGAAATGTTTTAAATTTTAACAAGCAGCTACTGCAGGCTTTAAGTGCCAGGTTTCTTTGCTTGCACACACTAATGATCAGATCCATTTCAAGGCACCTGGTTCTGCTTTCTGCTGTGTGCTTTTGGCTGGGCAGGCTCTGCATTTCAGGTGATGTGGTCTTCACTCTTGTCCTGCCAGCAAAGAAGTCTGTAACCAAGTCAAATCAAAGACAGGTTAATATGAGAGGGAGACAGCAGTCCTTGTGAGCTGCACTGAGAAGAATTTAGGCTGTGAAATCAGTACTGTGACTAACATAGAAATTTTCATCTAAAAGTGTGTTTTCTAATCTAAATTTAAATCTAAAATAGACTCTATTTCCTCCAAGAATGAGTTTCAGACAACTGAGATTAAAGAATCACTTCAAAGTATCGGACTTAGGAACAAAAAAAACCAAAAGAAAATAAAAGGAAATCAAAACCACAAAAGGAGACCATGCAGTTGAAATGTTTTTAATAATCCCAAACACCAAGGAAAAACAGCCTCAAGCAAGAGAAAATAAGTCTCAGTTTGATCTCATTTTGGAGAGTGAGGTTGCACAGTTCAAGGCTTACAGACACCAGACTGGGCACAAGAAATTCTGACACGTCCCCGTGGACTGGACATGTCTTGCATTCTCCTCTGGAAGTCATAGGGTGTCCTGGAAAGTCTGAAGCAGGATGCATGTCAGGCTCTGATTCTGGGCACAGCTTTGCTTAGTCAAGGCTGATTTCTTTCTGTTTTCTTAGACTGACAATGTAAATGAGGCAGAGCAATTGTCTTGGCACCATATCATTAACCTTGAATGCTTTATTGTCTCACAGTCTTCTTGGTGCCATTCTACCACAGTTACATATTAGTAGAAGGTTCATTGTTGTTTTCTTCTTGACAAGCTCATCAGATACGTCTCTGCTAGATTTTGTAATTTCAGATTTGCAATCTTTCATGCTTAACTTTGGCTGCCATAATTATTCACTACAAAGTAGCCATTAAGAGTTTAGACTCTCAAAATAACTTCATGTAAATTCAGTAACTTAGCATTGAACCTAGTAAATATAAATTTATTTCTGAGTGTGTTTAGCAAAAAATTTTAGGGGAGTTTCTCTTCCCTCTCAGATTCATTACTCTCTCAGTGTGCTCTGAAAAGGTTTCAACAAGAGCAAGAGCACACTCTTACTGACATAAAATGGAAAACATTTTCTCAGGTGCTACTGTCATTTCTAGCAATGAGGTCGATTCCCAAAAGATTTTATCAGGATTATAAAATATATGCCAGTGGCACAGATGGCAGAAAAGGATATGATCATCATAAGAAGCTCAAAGAATTGCTAAAGTTTGCATCCGATTTTTGCTTGTGTATAAGTATCTAATAATTTTTCTCATTTAAATAACACAAGGTTTTCTTTAGTGCAAAGCCACTTAACTTCTTCCCTTAAAGGAACTGAAATGTTTCATTTCAGTTCCTTTAAGGGAAGAGAAAACGAGTTGTCCATTTGTCAAAAGACAAAATGAGTTGTCCATTTGTTCCATAAGTTACCTGAAGACAGCAAATCCAATTCAGCTTTAACATCTAAGACATTTTACATGCACTGAGGACAATGTGTGTGCCTGACCGTATGCTAAGAAATGTACAAAGAAAGGCCATCCCTCTGTCAGGAAATTACTGTCTTCCAACACCAGTGGGATAGGAGATGTGTAGTATTAATGATTTGGAAAAATGTTGTGTCAAAACCACATCCACATCTGTCTTCTTCCTTTTGCGAGGCTCTGAAAACCACATTGCATGCATTATTTTTCAGCATTGTGTGAAAACTCAAACATAAGATTTTGTGTAACTATCAGCAGCCATCAGATAAATTTTCTTATTTTTTTTTGTCCAGAATTAATTTCATCTGGGAAAGTTTGATGGAAGTAGAGACAAAGATGTTGTGACAAGTTCTTTGTGGAAATTAAAACTTGTTTTTCTTTGAACACATCCTTTTTAAGGAGCTGGCAGGCTTCTGCAAAGCTTAATAACGTCAATCCATCTACAATGGAGCATTATTCAGCCAGAAGCTCTGGGTTCTCTGGATGAATTTAATCTTAGGAAATCCCAAGCTTATCTGACTTTGCTACTGCAAATGCTTTGGGGTACAATCCTCCATTTTGTAATATGTTCGGTCTTTGAAAAGTGGTAGAAAAAAATATGCAGTGCAATAGCCAGAAATGAAGCTGGTGTAATAAGCATTTTCATCATGTTTCTAATTTGAAAGCCTATTGTTCCTTCCTGTTGAGGTCCACTGGCATTTCCACTGATTTTTGTTTGCCGCCTGATCCTCATCCCTGCAAAAGCAGTGAGTCTTCTCTGCATCACACAAAACTGCAGCAAAAAATCTTTTGCCTTTCATTATCCTTTAGCAGTATTTCTGTCTGTCAGGTTCCTAAATGTAATGACCAAATCTTTGGGAACAAAGACACAAAATAAATTTCCTGTTATCTGTCTAATGCAGGGCTTATTCCTAAAAGTAGTGTTTTTGAAGTGCAGGAACTTGATGTGTATGCTAATTTTCATACCCTTTTATCTTCTGGCTTTTAAGAGAAATTCACATAATTGAACTCTGAAAATCTAGACAGCTTTTTGCTGTGTCATAAAAGATATCTATCATAAAAACTTGATTTTTTGGCATGCTTACAAGATTTCAAAAGATACAAAGCCATAAAATGAAGAGATTATGGAAATCTGTATTATAAAAGCTGCTAAGGTCATAATTAATTTTTTTAACATTAAATCTGCTAAGGAGTGTAGTTCAGAAAATTTCGTTCACATAAAATGTTTTAAAAATGTACAGTTTAATTTTCATTAAAAAAAAAAACAAACCAAAAAACAAAAAGAGAGACACACGTGAAGAGAGTCTCCTTTGGATTCTTAGGCCAGATCTGAAGCACTTGCAATGTAAAGCTTTGGACTGGATCTCCAGACAGAAGTCTTACTTCAAGGACTGTGTAAAAATGTGGTCTTTCTCATGTGGGTTGATTGTCTGTGTAGTCCCACACTGCTGATTGTAATAAAGGAGCAAAGTCCCTTATTTTTCTTACAGGCGGAGTGACCCTGCACATGTTTCAGCATAGTCATCTTTAACTGAGAGAGTAATGGAGTTTCCAAAGCTCTAAAACTGATAAATCAAAAAGAGAGGGTTTAGAATTTATTGATATAAAACATAGGTACAAAATTTCAGTGAATTCAGATGACATGGAATTAATGGAAGATGACAGAGAGACAGATCTAATGTCTTTTCCTCATATTAAATCTAAGAAATGAACTTCATATAAAACTGTATTTCACTTTAATGAAAAGTGGCCATGCACTTCAGCATTTCATTTTCTAAGCTAGAGAATTAGTGGAAAATTTATAGTGCACCATTAGAAAAATAAAGTATACTGTTATGAAAATAGATACTTCTAATTCTTCACTGTCTGAAAACCCTACAGAAGAATAAAGGTGAAGGGTCCCCTGTGTTAAATATGCTCCAGCAAAGCTAAGTGACACTAAAGATTCTGTTACTTTATTCCAAAGAAAAGTAAGTTTGGATATGTCAGAGATTTAAAGAGACTCTTCTATTGCAAGTGTAGTTCTTATCTGAGACACTCTGGTGTCCAGCCTCTCAAGGAAATGGGATTTAGTAGAGTTTGTGTATCTACAGATGAAGGTAGGTCCAGCCTGAGTTATCCAAGTCCACATTTCACTATTCTCTTCAAACAGGTTATTTGTTTTCCTGAATAAAAAAACAGATGACCTTAAAACCAACAAACCAACAAAACCACCAAAAATCAAACAAACAAAAATCAAACAAAACAAAAACCAAGACTAAAAACCAAAACCACACAAACAAACAAAATAAAATTGAAACAAAAACAACAGATAACCCCAAAACACTTTAAGGTTGCATGTTAGTTTTGGGTTTTTTCTTTCTCAATTGTAATGCATTATTTTTCCTTTAATAGTTTCTCTGGCACAACTGGATGATAACATATAACCTGTTATAAAGCTAGAGATGTCACAAAAAAGAGGCAGATTAATGTTTTTGAGGATACCATTATAGTTGGAAACACTTGAATAGCATTTGAACACAACAGGAATTGGCATGATTTCCTGAAATAAGAGAAATAACCAGCAGCACAGACATAAATTGGGGAATAATCAGGCAGACAGTATTTCTACAGAAATGAACCTGAAGGACATATTCATCACTCTCTGATGTAGAAAGCTTCAGTAATAAAAAAGGATTAGGGCTTTACCTGCAGGTTAGAATGCATTGAGAAATGACGGGACTATTAGATGAGGTTGGGTAAAGTAGCTGATCTCTCAGACTCCCACTTCACTCTATTATTGTGCTTTCTGCAGAAGAGTGCGCTGTCTAGGTAATTTACGAATTTTAATGTCCATTCTTGCAGAGACCTTTCCAGTGAGTTATTTCTGCCCTGTGCATCCTGGATCTCTGCAGTTGTGGTGCCATGAGCACCATTCCAAGGAAGCACCACCCTCCTGCTGCACTCCTCCAGAAAGGCAGAGCACTGGAGTAACAGGAGATTCAATCAAACAATGAAATAGTTGTGGAGAATACTGAGGTTTATATTCTTGGCCTATTTAAAATATTGTTTTTTAATAAAGATGAGAAAACATTTGAAATATACAATAAAACATTAAAAAAATTGAAGATCTTCTTGGCTGTAGCAAAACATTTTAAGAACCAAAAATTATCTGAGAAATTTGCATGTCTGAACAACTTCTTTTAATTAAGGAATGTATTTACAAACAGAGTTTCACTTCCTCTCCACACATCTTGGATGTACTTTCAAGATTATATTTAAATGTGTAGTGTTTAGCTCTTGTGTTTGCTATCCCTACTCCTTTTCATGTAGTTCTGAGTTCTACCTCTTCTGTTCATATTTCTACAATTTGACAGGTTGTTTCCAGCTTTTTATCATTGTTTTTTCTGAATTTTTTCAACTTTAGGAAAAATAGCCATTTTTCCTAGATTCTTTAGTAAATTGTTTCTCAAATGAAAACTTCTTTGATTAGACTTAAATAGTTGATAGGGAAAGTTATCACAGGTAAAATACACATTTTTTTCAAATAATCTGTGCCTGCATTAAAAAGGGGATGCTCATATAATATAGCAGAAAAAGTTACCCCTGGGATTAAAATTAGTAATTAAGATACACAATAGAGCTGGCAAAGCCATTTTTAAAGAATGAAAACTATGCATGATATAAAAATGTCATGAGGAGTACTGCAAGTTCATTTATTCCAGGACATGATTTTTCCCTCTCTATTTTGTTTTTATTTGCCTTTATGATAAATGCATCACATGATGTAAAACCAACTTTGCATAGGCATTATTACTTTGTAATAGGAAGTTTTGCATTTTATGATGCTGAGAAGGAGATTTCTAAAATCATGGGACTTGCTTCTACTCACATTTTGAAAATTTATATCGTAATTGTTTATGAAGGCAATAAATTACCCTAAAATACCCCACAGAGTGAAGTAGTTTTTGAATTTGTGTGGAATTTGTTGAAAGTCTCTATTAGGATGTGACCCATGACAGTCTCATGTAAAGAGACTGTAAAGCATTAAAAAAGTTAATATATTCTTCCTTCCTGTCTTCTGATGTATTTCTACACAAAGTGCAAATTTTTCGAATTTAGTAGAATTCCAACAAACCAGACTTAAAGGAGACTTACATACGTTCACTAACTAATCTGGATACGCGTACGTTCACTGACAACCCATTTCAATTATGTTATTCTATGTGAAAATTTATTTATAGAATAAATAGAACCCAGCATAAAGAGTACTAAGAGCTGTTATAAAAATATTATTTTTATTTTTCATTTCTCCTTGTGAAATGTTATGAATAATATTCTGATAAGTCTGAGTTTTACAGCATGTGGATTCTTCTGGAAAATGAAAAATTCAGAAAAGCATTTAAATTCTTGCTTCAGCTCTACTTATGGAATCAACCTTGGGATACACAAGAAATTTTTGAGTGGAAAATAAGATTGAAGAAAGTAGATGAGATGAACAATAATATCATCCAAAAAGCAGGGAAGATGAGAAATGGAGGAAGTAGGTTATGGTTTATGAATTTACTGATGGTCTGAGTAGTGAAGCACTAAGTCGTATCTCTTTGAAGTGAGATTTTTTTTTCATCCTTCATTAGGTCTAATAAGAACAACAAAACCATGCATAAGTTCCAAGGGGGGAAAAGAAAGCTTATCTTTGAAGCAATAATTTTGTCAGAAAATAAATTTGCGCTTGTCGGAGAGAAGTTTGCCTTCCAGAAAACAGCTGAGTAAACAAGGGGAAGGAAAGCATTAGAAGTATTTTGTTTCTACATACTCTTACATCGTCTAAAAAGATGCCATTTTCTCACTCTGTGCCATTTTATGGCCATTGCCACACAAATGTTTTTCCCACAACAAAAACTCCAAACTCCCTGGTTCTCATCGCTTAGAGGTCAGTGAATGTTAATTTGTCTGTGGAACAAGAGGCTCCTTGGCACCTGTGCTCTGCCCTGCTTCTTTCACATTCTGTGCCATATTTTTGTAATTCAGGGTGTTTTTACTACATAAGTTGCAGTGTGAATTGCATTCATACTCTACTGCAGTGATCTGAGTTTGGGTTTTTTTTTTGCTTAGTAGTTTGTTGAATTTGTTTTGCTTAAATATGTGTTATTGCTTAGATCAATTAGCAATCTGGTTTTTTTCATTCTTTGAAAAGTAGGTTTTGTCAGTTCCACCCTTTAGAAGAGCAAATAATCACTTTAGTAGTGATTGTAATCTTTCTCATTTTGAGAAGATTTTTGTTTAGCTTCCACATGATGGAATTTCAAAAATGCCTAATATCAAAAAAGGGAAGTTTTTTTCTTTGCAACACTGTTGGTTAGCATTGTTAGGTAGCAATGTTTCTTGATGAGACAGCAATAAAATGTCTATAATGTCGATAGTAAAATTTTTATCATGGGAAGTTTTCCAGTTGTCCAGATACTGCTGATTCATGGCCTGTTCCTCTCAACAAACATGAGGAGGGACAATTTTCTATCTTTGCATATTGGGATAGGGAAAATATCAAGGAAGGTCTTACTCTAATGACTTTGTAAGAAGAAAATCTGCTAGCAATGACCTGAGAAGGGACAGAAATGAGTGACTGAGAAGTCATGACTGTGAAAAAGAATGACTGTGAAAATATCAGCATGTCTGTCTTGTTCTTCAATAAAAGTAATAAACAGAGAACTAACAGAATTAAAACCACTGAGATTTGTTAGAGAAAGGGAAAATGGTGGGAAATAAAATAATAAAGTAGATAAAACTAATGCTAGTAAGCTTAAAGAATTGAATAAAGGGATATCAGAAAACTGAGAAGTATAACATTGCAGAGGATCAAATAATGGCGGTTTTAAAAAGGGAATAAAGAAAAACTAGAAAGTGCTATATATTGTGCTACACTGTCTGCAAAAATAATCCAGTGAACAGTAAAGTTATGGAAGGAAAAAATGAAGGATGCTATCAAAATGTATGCACTTAACAGAACTCTCCTGATAACACTGAATCAATCAAGTCGCCTCTTGTGACAGGAGGGCAGAAGGCCTGAGGAAGCTGAAGATATACATATTCAGAATCAAGCCTTTAAAATCATATCTGAATCAAGCCTTTAAAATATAATCAGGTCTTCCCTAACAGTGTCTTATAAGCAAGTTTTCAGACATCAAAAAGGTAGAAATACCAGCGAGTGCAAAACTCAGAACTGGGAAGTGCTGCAGTTCCACTGATAGGCAGGATCAGGTGAATTCATATGAACCAAAGGAATTATTATCTACAGGCTTCTGCCTTAAAGCAGGAGCTGTCAACTGCACAAAGACACAGCTGGTGAACAACTGTTTTGTGGAAGAGGAGTGGGACATACTAGAATCTTGCAAGCTGAAGATGCATCAGCATCATTCTCTCCTTCCAATATCATACTGTCAGGAAGAAGAAGACTTCTCCTCTAAAGCAAGTTACACCAAGAGGATGATGTGTTATATCCAGCTGTATCACACTGTATGTAATGGGTACCAAAGAGATTTCAAAGTGCCAGCAAAAAGAATAATTACAACTCTGTAAGAAGGTTCCACAAAACAAGGCTTAAACACAACTGCAATTCTAGTTCAGAGCTGTAAAACTGAAGGACAATCCATGTATGCTTAAATGTCTCCCCATGTTCAAATGGAAAAGGGAAGATGCAAAGGACTTAAATTCAGAGAAGGGATAAGTAGCTGAGACACTGAGAAAGGGTTCATAACTTAAAATGTCCTACTTTCACATATATATATATGAGGTGGACATATTTAATAGTTTAGGGAAAAAGTAGTTCAACACTACAGATTATTTTCATAATCCTCTTTTCCAATGCAAAACCAATTTAGGCTGCACAGCCTAAACTTGCAGATAATATGAATACAGTGAGCTAAACACTTGTGAGGTGATTTTGAAACAAAAGACAAAGCCCTCTTTTCTCCCATCAGCTATAAAGAGTTTTGGAGCAGTGGGTACAAGGCTCAGCTGCTTGACAGTGCAGACTGCTCAGGCTAACGAGTTTAAGTTAAGACATTTTTCAGTCTGATTGCCTCATCTGGAGAATTTGTACAGAAGGGACTCATTAATTCCACTTTGTTTGAACCAAGTTCTTTATAACTTTCTAGAAGCCGTACCTCACTCTGGCAAACTCTGGGAACATCCTGACCAGCTTTTGGTCTAATGAGCAATCCTGAAAGTCATTATCTGTGCATGAGTGGAGAGAAGAGGTGTGCTGTGCTGAGCATTGGGTACAGACATGAGAAAAAGCAGAGCAGAAGGAAACCTCTGCACGGAGCTGTTGATGCAGGTGCACTGCTGGAGCTGACTGTTCCCAGAGGACAACTACCCCCTCCCACACCCATGTGTCAGCTAATCACTGCTGGCTAATTGGAGCCTCTCCAGAATCCCACGAGCACTTTCTGCTGCCTGATGGCAAACATCTTATCCAGCTTTTCAGCCTCACTGTTAGGACTTAAAGTGTCTTATATTTAACTGAATTCTATACCAACATCGAAATGCTTGAATTTGCTGGCATAGTAAATAAAAAGCAAAAACTTTCTTTCCTGCTTCCAAACTTGCACAATGCTGATGTCATGTACAGCAGAATATTTGGTCAGAAGTGCTCTGCCTACAACTCAATAGGTTTATAGCAACTGAGAAGCTTTTTCCTAAGGAAGATTAACCAGATACAGCAAATTCCTATCCCAGCAAAATGAGATATTAAAGCACCTTAGTGCTCAGTCACTTCAATATTCATTTCCTTTCAAAACTGCATTTTCATAACGGGGATTTTAGGAGCTTTCTCCTCTCACAAGTTAGAGGTCACCAATGTTGATTTTCGTAATGCCCTCCCAAAACCAGGGGAAAGTTTTGCTTTTTTATTTTGCTGGAGATTTTGATCATTACATTTTCCAAAAAGGTAGGAAAGGGATGTTTAAATTAAAAGATGATGCCAGCAGCAGAACAATGGGCAGAAACTGACTGTGACTGAATTTAGGCTGGAGATTGGAAAGTACTTTCCAATCACCACACAGTGAGATCCTGAAACACTTTCCCAGTAGGAGCAAACACATTTCCTCCTTGTTCTTAAAAAGTGTCAGTAAGTTGGTGACTCTTATTATGCAACAAAATAACACTGCCAGTAGGATTTTTTTGTATGATTTATTCTGATTTTTCCAAAATGTGTACTCAGGAGGGATCAGAAACAGGATTAAGCAAGGTGTGAGATACACAGGAGTCTGCAGATAAAAATGTCACTATGCACTCTCTGTCATCATTTTCACTCCAACTCCTGTGGCTCAATGATTTTTAGGATACCACTCACAAACAAATCTTTTTCAAAGAACTTCTGTGTGTGCCCCAGAGGGACTGATGCTCTCTGCTGATCAAGAACATTATTTTGGAGTATGTAACTTTCAGGTTTTTGAAATATGTTTATTTCAAAATCCCACTCATGGCCTTCACTCTTAGTTTATTAACAGTATCATATCATTCTAAGCCATGAACATGGGTTTTATAATTAATGGTCTGAACTATCTGGGTTTCAGATAGTTTTTAAAATATATTTATACTGCATGATGAAGTGAACACAGATATACTAAACCTGAATCACGGGATAAATAAGCTCCAACAAGCCAATGGCTCTCCTCCAGATGTATTTAGAAATGCATTCTCTCAAGCTCAGTTACTTGATTTAAGAGTAATAATGACACAGAGGAAAATGATCATTATTTAAATTTTTTCACCAGCTTAATACATTTTCATACATTCAAACTATATGAGTGCTTATCTTTACAGCAAAAACCTCAGGCAATTCGTACATTATTTTTAAGAGTAATAATATTGTACATATGAGTGCTTCAAATCAGCTATTTACTTAATTTGTACTGCTGTTTTAATTTCTTTTATGCCTTACTTTGTCATATTACTAAGATGTAGGTTTCCATGCTGCGCAAAATTTATGCATTTGAAGACAAATGCCTATATTAGGAAAAGAGAAACAAACTCTGGTTTTGATTCTTAGGGTCCTTCAAATAATGAAAGCTAGGCAGGGATGGTTAATGTTACAGAGATACTTAAAAACATTTCATTTTCAGAACCAAAATGAAGAATTTCAGTGGACTGTTAAAATTTTCCTTTAAATAAAAATTCAAGAAAGATGACATTAGTAGAATAAGATAAATAAAGATCATATACTTCTAACTATAAAAGAAAAACCACTAAATACAGAGTTTTATATGAAATATCACAAAGTAAACCACAATTTTAAGAGTGAAGCAAACTAAGTCAGTAAACTACAAGTCTGCTTTAGTTCTGACCCTTTAAATCTCTGGGTTATTCTATGCTGGCATGGCATGGTGATGAGAAAGAGGAAAGAAATTGCAAGTTATTTTAATTCAGAGCAAGTGATTCAGAGAGTGACTGTGTACTGATTGTGCAGATTGTTTAATTTGAAACTCTTATTTTCTTGGTGAAGAGGCAAGACATGGACACTGCTTGAAATTTATGTTACTGAATAAATAAAGCTTCAGAATAAAAACTTGTTTTTCTATGAACCTGGTATTATCCTCAGGTGGTTGGAAGAGTTGCCAAGACAATTACAGGTAGTTTTGTCATCAGATCAAGAGAAAATAGAAGAAATGAAATGAAGCATATTGCCTTACACACTCTGAAATTTTGATAGAGTTGGATTATAGAAAGAACAAAAATATCCACTTCTCAGAAGCATCAGAAGTACTTAGCACAACAATGTTTTAAGTTCCAGATTTGTCTTCAAAAAATAAAAACAAAACCATAACTTAATAGCATCTCAGCATCTCTATCCTGGTACTGTGTACATAGCTTATGTCACAATGAAATAGGAATGTTTACACATCTATCTAGAATATATTTTTGACTGGTTTTTCCACAATAAATACTAGCCAGATCTTGCTAGATAAATCAGCAAGATAAATCAGGTGGGAATTGTACCAACAGAACACATTGCAGATATGTTTTCTAAAATATATTCTGTCCATTTTATATTCAGACTGGTTTTTATCTATTTCCAATCAGAGCACGAATCCCATGAGAGAGAGTATAAATGGCGTAAAAAATAAGTCAATGATATATAAAAAGCAATGAAATAGGCTGGGCTAAAATCTGAAAAGCCACCAAAGGACCATGCAGATAGAGGGAAATTCACGCTCTGCAATGCAAAAGAAGCAAATATGAAAATGTCAATAACTTACAACCTAAGCATATTTTGTTGCAGGTAGATTTATCTGCCAGTTTAATGTTTTGAGGCTTTGAGGAAGGAGGGCATGTTGAAGATCTTTCTAGAAATCTCACAGAGTTGGTTTTTTTGAGGGATTTAAGCTTTTTCTTCCTTAAGGAAAATCAAAAGCCAGTGGCTTTCAGATACTGTTACCTCATGCATCCATCTTGCCTCACACTCTGATGCTGCCTCTAGTATTTCCTTTCACAGACTGCAAGGCCATTTTTCTATTGGAACTATAACTGTCACCTCATTTTTTAGCTCATTGAAACTATCTGTAGTCTTATTTCTTCTCAAAAATAAAGAGTTCTTCTTTCTAATTTCATGGCAGGAAAAAAGTGCACTTTTAGAAGAAATTAATATTTGCAAATTTGTAAAATGCATCAGTTGCTATTATTCACAATTTCAAAATCTCAAGATTGTTGCTCAAGAGTAATTCCCTGAAAATTCTTTATGTTATTTAACATTTTTAAAATAATGTTCAAGTCTTTACCTGAAATTATATTCATCAGACATTTGAGAACACTGAGTACATGAAATCACCATGCATTCAGATGGATTCATAAGGAATTCTACATCACCGCAATGGTATTTAGAGGACATTAATTTGTTATAAACCACCCTATGGGGATATTGGCAAATAAAACCCAAAAGAGCTGAATGAATCCAGCTTTTAAAAATATTTTTGAGTCTTTTTTGCTTCCCAAATGTTATAACAAGTGTGTATCAGTTCCCCAAGCTGTATGCTCCTACTCTTTGTGCAACATAAAATACGTAAAGAAGGGCTTCAAGAAGTAATTAAACTCTCCCCTGGTAATCTTGCTGGATTATTATCTGGAGATCTTCATCTGGGAAAATTTCTGATTTTAGATGGTCCTGTTTGCTTTTACAGAATTGAGCCAAATCAAGAATGTTTCTTTTCAGTAATTTAAAATTAAGTATGGAGCATTTAAATTGGTTTTGGATGAAAAGATATTGAACAAATTGTGTTTCCCTACTAGTGATTTTAGAATTAATGTTGCTTGAAATAGTTTTTTGGCAGCTACAGTGCTGAGAAACAAAGTATTGCAGATCACCACTGATAATGATCTTTCTTAGGAATTAGTTCTATTGTTTTCTAATGAATCTTCATATGTAAATATAGAATAAAAAAAAGAAGAAAAGCTATGGAGATAGAGGCACTTTCCACTTAAAAATGTATAGTATTAATTACTTGCTTCTGATTACTTTTATATATTCTTTTAATTTTCATGCTAAAGTAAACATAGAAATAGATTTTAAATTTGAGGAATTTAAAACATTGCTTTTGGAAAGGATAAATAAAGAGGTGGAAGAATCCATATGAATTAGAGAACAATTTTCTTTTTAAATTAAAGATAAATAGATAGATAGATAGATAGACAGACAGACAGATAGATAGATAGATAGATAGATAGATATCTCTGAAAGAGAAGTACTGTCTTCTCAGCTTTTTTTTTTAAAGAGCATGTTGGTTTGACCAGGAAGGAGTGGGAATTCTGGGATGCTGTGGTCAAACCAATGGATGTTCTGAGTTCCATACTGACACCTGGTGTAGCCAGTGGGGTTTGGACACACCTCCGAGAATACACAGGGGTTAAAAAGCAGAGCTTCGGCCCTGGGAAGCTCTCTTGGGACGTCGCAGCGAAGAGGTCAGATCTCTTCCCCCGTCCAGTCGCTGCTGCTGGGCGGGGGAGGGGCAGCCATGCGGTAGGCCCGGGGCCTGGACAGAGATGGGGGTGAGAAGGCCCTCAAGGATGGAAGGGTGGAGGAGCCCCAAGAGACATCGGGCAGCCATTCCCCCCCCAGGAGGGAGAGAGAGGGAGAGTCGGCGAGACGGAATGTGATAGCAGCCGGCCCAGGAGGAGAAAGGGGGGAGAAGGGTGCAGCCCGGCCGGCCGCAGCAGCAGCACGTGTGGGAGTATCATCGTTCTGAGATAGACAGAGACTGAAAGTTTTAACCCCTTTCTTTCATGATTGGGGCCTTGCAAAAATGCTAATCCTCCTCGAAGCTGAATAAGAAGGGAGATAAGAGATGAGATGAGACAAGGACCTGGCCCGAAGAACGTGGAGATGATTGGATGGGGAGAGATGATTTGGAGTGGCCTTTTGGCTGGACTTTTCTTGTGGCCATGGACTCAGTTGTTCCTGTGACACAGAGACTGCATTTAGGGGGAGGCAGTGCCTCAGAATCAGGAGGGTTCATTCGTGAGGACCCCCCGGCCCCAGGGGGTTGGAAAAATATGGGGGGGACAGATGTCCCAAAGCAGAGACTGTGCCTTTTTGGAGTGAGACAAGGCATCCTTGAAAGACAACCCTAAAAGCAGCTCTGGTCCATGCGTCAGTGGTGAGAGCACTGGGCATGGAAGGAAGATGTCACAAGCGGCAAAAGGACTTTTTCCGGGCGGTGCCGAAGTGACAGGGAAGCACACGAGGTTTCAGTGTGTTTCCAGGGGAAGCCTATGGAACAAGAAGGACTCCTTTCCTCTTCATGAACTGCAGTTTGAGTATACTAAAGTGTGGTGCCAGGCTGAGCAGTTGGGTGTTTTGGGAGAATGTATCGGATTGGGAAAGTCAGGTAGTGGGGAGGAGGAAAGTGGTTTTTGTAAGGTTTTCAATTTTTTTCTTTTCCTTATGGTCTTTCCCTATTTTCCTGTAGTTTAGGTAATAAAGTGTTCTTTATGTTTAAGCTAAAGCCTGTTTTGCTTATTCCTGGTCACATCTCACAGCAGACACCAGGGTGAGGGCATTTTCATGGGGGGCACTGGCTCTGTGCCAGGCTCAAACCATGACAACTTAAAAAAGTTATTGAGAGATGTCTCTTTCCTAGTCCTGATGAAATGAACATTGAAATCTACTTTTATGAGATTTTTATTTCCAATCAATGTGACAGGATCACTAACCCTTGTCAAGCACTGCCGTTTCTGCATGTAATCTTTAAATATCTGCCTGGATATGATAGCAGCACAAATCTAAACTACACCATTTGTTCAGATTTAAACCAGTTCAAATTTGAAGGGAAAGACAATATTGAAGCAACACTTAATCCAGAACTGCACATCTTTTTGTTTGTTTGCCATCTGCACTTCTCCAAAATAAATTTTTTTTTCCTCCCAGGAGCTGCCAAGCGGATATGTGTGTCACAGGTGCATAGATATCACACTGCCATCTTATCCACCCTGCTGGATTGCCTTTCCCCCTCTTGCATATCTAAACAAAATACCTGCAAGTTGGGACAATTGGATAGTAGTCTCCAGGTTGGTGATTGTAGAACTCTTTTATAGATGTTCTTAAAATTTTAACCTGACCAATGTTGTGGCCAATCAAAGCCTAAAAAAAAGTTGAAATAAAACTTCAGTGCTTTAGCATTATTTTTAATTTACTTTCTCTCCCTCTTTCTCTATTTTCTCTTTTATGGTTGGATTCAATATCTTTCCCCATTGAAATTAATGATAAAATTAAATTGATTTAATCTGTGCCACCTTGAATTCACAGTGAACATAAATAAAAATTTGGATTTCACATCTTCTCATCACAGTTTTCAAACATATTGTCCAGAGATGTTGTGGAGCCTCCCTCACTGGAGATACTCAAGAACCATCTGGACACAATCCTGTGCCATGTACTGTAGGATGACCCTCCTGGAGCAGGGAGGTTGGACCAGATGACCCCACTGTGGTCCCTTCCAAGATTACCCAGTCTGTGATTCTGTATTTCTGTGAAATGTACAGAGCACTCTACTTAGAACTCAGATTTACATCAAATCAAAGGAGTGCAAATCTGACATGCATTAAAGCATCAATGTGTACTTTTCTACAGAAGTAGAAGAGAGAAGGCACAAGGTTTTTCTTTCTGTGGCCCTGTTCCAGGACAATCCAACAACATTTACACTGTGCATACAGCCCCCAGTTCATCAGGCCTCTTGGAAGGAAGAATTCTGATTTAATAAATAAACTTGCCAAAATCTGTGAAATAAAAAGGTTTTAAATGGACAGAAACTTTACTATTGATCCTAAAATACGTAAAGAACACCGAACACACAAAACACAGACTATCTCTATAAAATTCCAGCGTATAGATATAAAGTTACTGCATATTTCAGCAAAGCCTCTGCATCAATGAAATTTGCAGATAATTAATAATGGCAGGAGAAAGTATTGCAAGGCTCTAACAAAATGTATAAAGTAAGAAAAAAAGGAAGAAGGAAAAAGCATACTAGCTTAAATGGAAAAAACCAAACGATCTTATCAAATCCCCCAAAATACTGACACAAACTGTTAAATGTCAAGGTCTTTCTACTCAGCTACCTGCTTTTCATTGTGATGCTTGATGACTCCATTAAATTCCAGCTCCCTGCTGTTGGAAAACTGCAATCCAGACAACAAATCAGTCAACTCTTGAAAGCCAAGATATGAGCCTTGTAGAAGACTAAGCACGTACCAGTGAACAGAACAGAGAAACTGCCAGAATGAAGATGCTATGCCCTCCTATAAAGAAACTAACTTCTACTTTCCAACATAATGTGAAAACACATTTTGGGCATCCATGTTTTTAGCTTAGAATGATATCTGCTGTCATTGCTTCTATGATCATTTGGATACCCTAAGTGTATTAACTAATAAGATACACAGTATTACCATTAAAATAAAATAGATACATAACTTCATTTTTTCAACCTTTATTAAAGCAGTTCTGTTCTATGTAGATTTCAAATTTGTGTGTAATTAACTTGTTGTCTAACCATTGCAAAACTCTGTAGTTTTGTAGAGTTTCTTGTCCTAGGCTTCCCTTGCAGACAATTTCCATGCAGTTTTCTTATATGCCACCACAATGCCAGATTACAAAGTTGGATTCCTTTTCTGAAAATATATTTCTGCCACTTTAGTTTCTCTTGCCTTTGGTTACCTTGTGTTTTGATTTTGCTATTTTATTGGCACAGATATTATCTTAGTCCCTGCTGCAGCTGGGAGGGATGTGGCATAACCACTCTACTGTTACACAAGTCAAGAGAATTTCTTAACTGAATAGGCTCTGGTTTAGTAAGGTTTTTTTTTTTTATACTGGAAATGTTTACTATATATTGAGAAGAGAAAATGTAATATCAAGACACAAAATGAAGGGATTCAACCCTAGTAAGAGAAATGAAAATCTCCTCTTCTTGCCCTAAAATGAAAAGATTAATTCCAGCAACAATAAAATAATTTTTATTTACACTATGCTGTTTTCCTATGAGTCATCAAGAAAGGGGAAATCTTTTCTTCTGAATTTTCTGAGAAAGTCCTTATCCTTATCTAAGGAATATTTTTCTATTATGAAAACACCAAAATGTTTGCAAGTGTTGCAAACTGTTGTACAGCCATGGCTATTAATTAGCAAGTAGCTCCTCTGACAGCTTAATACATTAAATTTTTAATTACCACAGAAATTGCTCATCAAATTGCTGTCTGATGGTTAAAAAGACTTTGTGATTGCTCAGTAGTCTCATTTGTCATAGGTGGACTTTGTAAACTTGGCAAATTTCAATTAATTAAGTTGCTATTATTTGCATTTAAGTTGTCAGTGAGTGCTGTTACTGCACAGTACTTCTGCTTAGGACAAAATACATTTGGTTAGATCCTTTATTTCCAGTCAATTTTAATGAATACTAAAAAGCATGATAACATAAATATCAAGCCTGATCAAAAATCAGTCTTGCAAATTTGACTTATGTGGCTTCAGTCCACCAGGGCAATAGCTTTGTACAGAGATCAGCTTCTGTGAGTCTAAGTTTTAGGGAAAACAAAGTGAAAGTTTTCTAACTCTTCTTGTAGGAAATTTGAATACCATTTATCCTAACAGTGCTGTCACAACCTGCAAGTGTAGATTAACAATTAAGGACATGAAGCTAATTTACAGCATTTATTACTAATGGGTATGTATGGCCTTTGATCATTGAGTGCCAAGGAAGATAAGAGGATACTTTAACTATGGAGACTATATTTTAGCTATGATGAGAAGCTGATGAAGGGAAAAGATTTTGAAAGCATTTCTCATGTTAATGTCAAATATTTCTAATATATTTTTGTATCTGAGGGAAACATGCATAGCATATTGCTGATTCTGAAACAAGTTCCCTCAATACATGTGCTCATACAGCTCAGCTGGGGATGCATCAGGTCAGCTTTGTGATTCATTGAAAAGCTATCTATCCCACTTTGCAGACAAAAAATTACATTTGATTGTTGAAAAATAGTTTAAATGAACACAATTACTAATGTTTTTTGGTATTGTTTGGTATCATTTAACAAAACAACACTTGTCCAACTTTACTAAGAGAGAAGTATGAGGCAATCAGCTGAAAAACTGTTTTTATGTTATTTTCTGAATATTGAGAAAAAGTTTACAAGTCAGTTAAATTTCCTAAAACACCATACAAATAAAAGCTTACAAACAGCAGAAAAAAATGGTAGAATTGTTCTTTCTATTGCAGCATGCTTCAAAAAGCAAGTGAACATGAATATGCAAAAAGTTTCATAACATGAAGTCTCTTGGTAGGCAAAGCCTTTGCCACCCAAAATACGCATTGCCTACTCTTGAGTGGTTCAACCAAACCACAGAAGGCATTTAACCAAACCACAGCCAGTATTTCCTGTTTGCTTTCAATGCCATCTTAGAGAAGAAAAAGCAAAAGGTTCTTTTGGGATGACCATACAGAAATTTTCACTTTAAATTGCTATCTTCTTATGAGTTGTATCCAAGAAACATAGAGTGATATACATCTAAAGCCATAATTTGCTCTTGAAGCAAATATAGGCAGTATAAAGGGATCTTTTACTATTACTAAAAATTTTTAATAATCACTTCAGTGAGTAAATGCTATGGCATAAAAATAAATCATTAATTTTTTTTGGTGAATCACAATCCAGAAAAGCAATAAGCCGCTGAAACAATATACTTCTTGAACAAAAGAAAAAAAATCAATGTCATTATTTATGTAGCTGTTCTTAGTATAAGTCAATGATATAAAATTGACTTGCTAGAATATAAGTCAAAGATAGCAAATCATCCTAAAGGTCACTGTTCTCGTGTCTCCTATGTGCTACAAACTATTTATGAAGAAGAGTTGTTGTACACATGTACATTGTGATGTCACACTTTCTTAATTAACTTCTGACTTTAGCTGTGGAACAAAATTCCAGCACTTTCAGAAGGAAGGATTATTGTGTCATCCAAGTCTGACACATAAAACCACTATTACATTTCATGTTAAGCTTCAATTTGCTTAGAGCTTTTCACTGGGAAATGGAAAAAGAATAAATCCTCAGTATCTATATCACTATGATATAGATACTCCTGTATTATCCATCCCTAACTTTCTAGAGTTACCTTTCTCTGTGTTAAAAGCATTGCTATTTCTTTAATAACACAAATTTATAGTCTTTCTTTCATCTACACTGAGCTACAATTTTAGAAAAGCAAGGGTTACTGGAGTTGGGTGGTTGCCCAGTGTTTTGTCAAGGGATGTCCCGTTAGATCACATTCTCTAGGAAGCATTCAAGGAGGAGTTACTGATGGTTAAAACGGCTTAATATACTGACGGTTAAAATGGTTAAACGGTATAAATATAATATTAAAAAAAAATTTTGTAGGTACAGGATTAATTCTTATGAAGAAAATAAATATTGCCTATAAGAAAAAGGTAAGCAAGGTGTTTGCACACTAAATGCAAAACAAATTTGTTTGAGATGTTCAAATACACAGAGATTCATAGAAATAGCCTGAAGAAAGTATTGGGAAAATTCAAATCCTTGATAACAATCACTACTGAAGGGAAGAATTGCTTCTGCTGTAAAACATATTAAACTTCCAAATAATCATTGCCATGGTGCCTAAAAAATAATTGTCCACAAGTTTGCACTCATTTGGATGTGATTTTCTAGGTAAACTTTGTAATTAATAAGAAAGTAAATCCAGCATATCTAATCTAAAGAAACAAAATCAATATTCCCTTCTTAAATAATATGAAAGCTTATTATGTTTTAGCTATTATAAAAGCCTTTTAAAACTTTTAACATGATTGGTCAGGGTGGTTTGGAAGATGCACAAAAGGTAAAATTTGCATACTGCTACATGTCCTCTACTGTTCCAACAACTTTAAAATTTCTGCTAATTAATTTTTATCATAATTGCAGCCAAAGTAATCAAATGTAATTTTGTGAAAAGAAAGATAGATCAAAACCAAACCAGTGCTGAGGGCTTGAAAAGACACAACTAATTTGAAACCAGAAGTAACTTCCTAGAAGAATGGCATCCACTGGAAGGACCAGAAGAGAGATGCCTTTCATTTGAAAGCAGTATGAAAGTTCTGACATTAGCCATATGGTTTCATCCACAGAAGTGAGGATCCTATTAGTCTGGGGTAAGAAGGACTGAATAGTCATATGTGCAAATGATTTACTGGCATACTTAGAGACATAGAAACTTCAAAACGTCAATGGCCTTCTTGATGAAAGTCACTGAGAGATTCAGCAGAATGTCTCCACAGTGGATTAACTGGAATAAATTAGAGATAATACATTGTGGGTTTGTAATATCTCTGGAGTGTCCTCATGTTACATTATTAAGTTAACTTCAAAATGAGAAACAGAATAATGATATGAAATGTCCTGGGGCACTGAGGAAGATTATGGGATACACCTGGATTCAATCTAGACTCTTCTCAAAAAGCCTAAGTCAACTTTTCTCCATAACCAACTGCCTCATTTTTATAAAATGTCCCTCAAAAAAGGTTATAAAAAAGTCTTAAAATTGATACTCAGCAGTAATTCCAGAGGAAGACAAATGTCAGAATAAAATACCTTAATTTGCTGCTGGGAAGATTAATTCAGAAGATCAGACAATTGTAAAACTATATTAATTTTAAGTTATTTTTAAAAAGGAGTGTTTTGATTGAAAACATTATATGGTGTTTTGATAACTATCAAAATTCTTTTGTCATTATATTAAGTATATCAAGTAGGTTTTTTCCTACCTTCTCTGTCTTCAGTTACACATTTTAGTAAACAAACAGGTCTGGAGGGCATTAAAATTTCTCTTGAAGATCTTGTTTAGAAATCTATCACGGTTTAAGCCCAGACGATAACTCGGCTCCATGCAGCCTCAGGCTTGCTGCCCTCCTGTTGGGGTGAAAGAGAGGGTTGGAAGACTAAGAATGTGAGAACTTGTGCAGAGCAAAACAAGGAATTTATTCATCACTTCCCATGTCCAGGTAGGTGTTCAGCTGTGCCCAGGAAATCAGGGCTCCATCAGGGGTCACAGTGACTTGGGAAGTCAAATGCCACCACTCCAAATATCCTGCTCTTCCTACTGTTTTCCCCAGCTCTATCTGCTGAGCAGGGCACCATATGGTATGGAATGTCCCTGGGCTCAGTTGGGGTCAGTTGTTCCAGATGTGTGCCCTCCCAGCTCCTTGTGAACCCCAAGTTTCCTTGGTGGGGTGGGATGAGGAGCAGGAGAGGCCTCGACTCTGCTCTAGCACTGCTCAGCATTAACGAAAACATCTCCATCTTACCTACACTGCATCCAGCACACGTCCAAAACACAGCCCATACAAGCTGCTGTGAATAAAACTAACTCTATTCTGTGAATAAAATTAACTCCATGCTGGTCAAAACCAGCACAGTGGCTCACAGGAGTGTGCAACCCAAGTTCTGCCTGCATGCTTGGGACCTTAATGAGGCTGTTGTTCCATGCTGAGCTCAGCCAGCACCAAGGTCTGCTGAGTCTCCTTTTCTTTCTCAGTTCTCCTGTGAAGTCTTTTAGTACTAGTTCAGATCAGCTTGCTGAGACCTTGCTGGATGACAATATTTCTGTTTTGGGCAAGGTGTGCAGAAAGTCTGCTCTGTTGGATTTCAGCAACAACCTTCTCAAGGACTGGAAGAGATGGAAAGAAAAGGTTATGACAGAAGGATGGGTTTTGACCATTTTGGTAACAGCTCATCTTAAACTACACCCTCTTTTGTGTGAAAGTTACAGACTTTATAGCAAATCAAAGGAGAAATTGAATAGAGCAAACTTCATTAGCAAATTAAAGGAGAAACCAAATAGAGCAAAAATGCTTAGGAAGTGGAAGTTAGAGTGATGTTAGAAAGTAGAAGGGGAAAAGAACATAAGGGACAAAAAGCCCCCTCACCTACATGAAACATACAACACAATGAAAAGGTTATTTATAAATATATAACTTGAAATAATTTTACTTATTTCATTTCCTATGTAGCACAGTTAATGGATAACAGGTTATCAGGGTAATGAGTTACTTTTGCACACCCACACATCATTAAGTTTCAAATAATTGCAAAAAATTCAATTTCCTTCCACTTACAGTACATGGCATAATTTCTTCAGTGTTGTAGCATGCTTAGAGTCCATGAGTCACACAGACTAAAACATGATAAGAAGCGAGTCTAAAAGATTAAATTTGAGTAATTAAATTATTGCTGTGCAATTACAAGTCTGACCTTTAAAGTCTAAGAAATTGTTCATACTCTTCAACGTTTATGTTAAGACAGCATACTTGGATCAAATGTTACAAGTTTTATACATATTATTTTATATATATGTATAAAACTCATATGTTAACCTGCATTTTAAGCATAGTGAATTGCAATGATGTTGCTAAAGATTAAGCTGACAGGAAAATGATGCAAAATTGCCTGCATCTACTGAGCAACAATTGCCTCTGAAGATATTGTTGAGAGATATTAGTGCTTTACTCCAATAAGAAATCTTTAAAGAAGAAAAAGTCATTTGCAGTTATAACACTGTGTGCTTCAGTACCCTGTTTGCTTAGCTGTGCTTAGCATGGGTAGCCAAGTTTGCTGAAGCCTGAGGCTGCAAGCTGTGAACTTTCCCCTAGATATGATTTTCTCTGGAATGGAGTTCATTTTCTTAGTAATTTTCCTACTAGCTGCTATAGCGCTATGTTCTGAATTTAGTGCAAGAATAATGTTGACAACACACTGATGTTTTAGTTGTTGCTATGTAGTCTTCACTCTAAATCAAGGAATTCTTAGTTTCCCATGCTCTGCACTGAGCTGGTGCACAAGAAATACCCACCAGAAGTCAAGGAGGCTACAGCCATCAGAATTGGCAACTTGGCAAGGTAAGAACAGCAAACCCACCTGAGCTGATACCTGGAGAAAAAATCCAATAAGGATTTATAAGACACAAGACCAGAAATCAACATTGGGCCAAAAAGTAAATGTAAGGCACATGAAGAGCACCTGAAGAACAGGTGAATAGACTGTGAGGGTACAAAAATCTGGGGAATACTTTGTTCTGGGTTCCCCTCCAAAGGCATCCAGCTCAAGCTGCCCTGCTGCTGGACCTCCCTACTAAATTATTTCCTTATTTATTTTTTATATATCCATCACCTAAGACTCTACTGTGGGAAACCTGAGCACCTCTGCAGTTACACCCCCAGCATACAGAGACATTCTCTGGGTGCCCCAGCCAGATATACACCCATTCTCCAGGCAGCAGCACCTGGAGTGCCTGGGATGGTTTGGGTAGCCCACCATCCTACCTGTCCTACACATCCAGCCTGGGATCCTTGCTCCACAACCTCCTAGTGTACTCTTTTGGCCACAGTCTTTAAGCAACCAGGCTGCTCAACACCAGTTTGTCACAGTTTCTTAGCTTTAGCTGTGAACCGCATTCAGAGGTGATGACTGCAAAAACTGAGATGCCAAAGCTCTAGATGCTTCCTCTGTGAGGTGATTAGGCCAACTATACCATGCACTTCCTTGATCCCTGCTGGAGTCCTGTAACACCAAAAAATCTCAAACCAAACCCACAAATAAATTAAAATAAATCTTATTCCTAGTCACACTTTAGCAGCCAGGTTCTGATATGAGACCCTATTCCATTTGTTCTCAAATGAAGTTCTTATTCTATCACAGCCCCCAAAGAGCTGATCTTCATGATTCTGGCTAGGAAATGTGTCTTGTGTCAGATAATCTGCCAACTGCAATTTCAAGAGGCAGGGAGGCTGCACAGAGAGCTGCTCCCATGTGCTGTGCTCGGGCTGCACCAGTCCAGACTGGAATGCGCTTTGCTGTCCTGCTGAGTTTCTAGCCTGACATACCTGGTTGTTGCTGTGCCTACACAGCACATCTGGCCACATCTGTGACAGGATGAGGTTCCCACATCTCTCTGGGAGAGGGACAGAGCAGGAGGAGGGAAGGAGGGTGTGCCTAGGACTTTCCATATATCTCTACCCTTCCCCATGTGCCTCTCAAGTAGAGCTTGTGTGGTCCTGACCACTAAACCATGACTCCCATGTTCCCAGCAGGCTTCTGTTCCTACAATTGCTGTTTGTTGAAGAGGTACAGAAAGTCCCTCTGATGAACCTTGATATGCTGGCAGCTGTGCAGCAGCTTTGGGTGGATCCTTCACTGCACCAGTAGGTGGTGTGACCCGAGAAAAATCCTTGCCTTATTTCCCAGCTTCCCCTGACTGAGGCTGTGGATGATGAGGCTAGACATAACAATATCAAAGATTGAAGACAGGCTGCTAATTCTGACAAGAAACTATAATGGATCAACAGACAATGGGTAAGAGCCTCTAAAAATATCACTGTAATCTTTACATTACATTAATCTTTACGCTGTAATCTTTGCAAACTTCACATTAGCCAAGCATACAATTCTAGTGGGCCACCACTAAGTTTTTTGGCTATATATTGAATTTATTTCCCGGTGAAACCACTATCCAGCCATCCCTGGTGGAAAAAACACACCTTACCACAAAATTATCCCTAAACTACCCTTTAAATACCCTTTAAGATTTCCTTTGCAAAGGCCCTCCTGGACCACTGGCGTACAGAGCTGTGGAGTATTTATACAACTAATAGGTGGAA
Source organism: Zonotrichia albicollis (assembly GCF_047830755.1). NCBI lineage: Eukaryota > Metazoa > Chordata > Aves > Passeriformes > Passerellidae > Zonotrichia > Zonotrichia albicollis. The sequence continues at coordinate 94,957,252 of NC_133819.1, forward strand.
TGTCTTGTAGATGGCAAAAGCTTGATTTTGATTTCAGAGGAAGCTGCAAAATGATTAGTTTGATGGGATACTTCAAGGGAACTGTGAGAGTGGCTGCTGTAGATAAGCAGCTATCAAACAGCAGATTACAGCTTAGCAGCCATTTCTCTGCGTTTGAGGCTTCTTCACAAAGAGAGGCAGAGCACACCTCTGAGCTGCCACTGGGCAGCTGGAGAAGTGCACAGGATTAATTGCAGACACAGTTTTAAAGTTGCTTCCTTATACTTTCATTTGTGTAGAACAATTTGTAGAATATAATTATCATTGTGGTTTTATCACAGTGTAGAAGTAAGCGAGGTCCATGTAACCATTATTTGTGCATAACCATTATTTGTGTTAATTGCTGACCTTATTTTTGAGATACATTCTCAATTTGAATCTAATAAATCATAAGTTGCATTTAGAAGAGCTTTCTACAGCAGAATTGCTGTATCCTTTGTTCATATTTCACGTATCTAAAGAGCATTATATACGTGATGTTGAATTTCCCTTGCAGTAGAATTGTTTCATTTCTACTGATAAAATGAACTGAATTACTTTTTGCTTTTACCTAAAGTAGCCTAATAATTTGTCTGACAATAATAATTACCATGTTATTAATTGCTATTTGCTGGTATATGCAACATAATTATGCCATTATTATCTAATTATGCTATTATTAAATATGACTTATGTGAAACCATTTTGTTTGAACAGAAAGAATAATAGACCACAGAACATTTTTCATTTGCTAAGGAGTTAGGTACATCTCAATCATAAGGTGTATTTTTAAAATAAGCCTTAAACTTAAAAAATCTTTTTTAATTTACTGGCATGGACTTCTGAAAGAAGATTAGAAAAAGTGAATTCTGAGAAGATTATTGTCAGAGAAGTCTGTGAGAATTTGTGAATCTCCTTTCCAAGGAGATATCCTTGTGATATCTTACCATTTCCACCTCACTCTTTAACACTCTGCATTTAATAGAAAACACTCCAGGGAAAAATAGATACAGAAGGAAATCTCTTTAATCTTGAAAGTAAGCCTATTTAAATATAATTCTTGCATTTAGTATCACCTGTTCAATATTATATAAATATCTGAAGTGCTTATAATCTAATATGAATTTAAAGTTAAAAAATTGGAAATTTCAAAGTATTCCAATGAGATAATAATAAGTCCTCAGCTTTCCACTTCATGTATAAATATATCTCAAGATTTACCAGATCTACATATTCCTCAGGAGAGAGAAAAGAAAAGCTTCTCAGCTTTGTCATATAAGAAAGAACTTTTGGCCAAATTTCAAAATTGACTCTACTTACATTTCTGTTTAAATTTTAAAATCACTGTCATAGATGAAAGCCTTAATAAATATAATATTTGAGAAGACAAAATATCCAGCAGTCTATCCATTTAATAACTTTTAGTTTTTGTAGAAGGAATGTGAATCCAGAGCTAGAAGCAGATTTTTGGCACAGCCACCCACATATTCATACCTCTGACTAGTTTGAGTGCAGTACCTATTTCAGCATTCCTCATGTGCTTCTCATGTTAAATAAATATTTTTCTTTTCAGACTCTGAGGATCAAAATGCTTATGAAACACATCAATTAAGTGTTAGACATTGGAAGACATCCACTTGATTCTGACTACCAAGGTGGTCATTAGCCACTCCTTGTGAGGGGTGACTACTGCTAGAAGTGAATTTTGGTTCTCAGCTGGACCCCAAAAGTATTGTGTTAAATGTCTTCATTTAACACAATACTTTTATTTATAGATATACCTTATTTATATATATGTGTATATATATGTAAGTACATGTATAATGTATATGCACGTGCATATATGTAAATATATGCACATACATACACTTTAATGAAGAAATTGAATGCAAGATTTAAAAAAAAAAAAAAAATGTGCCAGAATTATTTAGTTAGACTACAGGATATATGAAATAATTTGTAGCCATCACAGTGATCACTGATTAAACACCCAAAGGCTAAATGATATTTATCTTTCTGGATTTGTAAATTCTTCTCAAAAACTTTGGACCCTACATCCCACTGAGGAAAAAAATATGCTGCCTAAATCCTACTGAATGAAACATATTTAGTGACTTTAGGACACACTTATTGTATGATTGTCATGCTTAAATATCAGAGGCACCTATGGAAATGTGGACCTCAAAACATTGCAGGAGTTAATGTGTGTGCATGGCTGACAAGAGTAGGAAACACAGATTTGACACGATGAAGGTTACAAAACCAAATAAGCACAATGTAAGGAGTCACTGTTCCAACATCTTTTACTGCTTGAAGGAGCACATTCAGGAGTGAGGCAGCAGGACTACTCCTCAATGCAGCTGATGATTTTCATCAAAGAATCCAGCTTGTTCCCACTGCCTAAGAAATAAAACAGTCTGTGTAGCATCAGAAGGGAAATTGAGGATTTTTTAAAAAGGCAGGAAAATCTGATAGTAAAGATGTTATTGAAAATCTGTCAGCAGTAAAAAGATTATCTCATGTGAGAGGTACTGAACTTCATTAATCTCTGTCATGACTTCAATCAATAAATTACCCTTGGATGAGTTTAGGCTGCCTGTAAAGAAAGATACAAACCACCAGAGTCAGGGTTAATCAGGTTAATCTTACTTAAAAACTAAAAAACACAAGTAATAATTACAAATATAGACAATTTCCATTAATGAGCAGAGATTTTGTAATAGCTGTTATATTTCTGGTTGGATTAAAAAGTAAAATCTGAACAGGAATTCTGGGATTTTTTTTGGTTTTAAAATAAAAATTTCTTAGCATGAAGACTCAGTTCACAGCAACAAGTGAAAACAAGGAATTCCGAAAAACCAGAATTAATTATTGAACTACTTACTTGCTATTTATATTAATTAGAAGAAAACACTTTAGAGGAATTGTACTTCAGTCAATAAAATTGTTCAATTTGCAATACGAAATAGAACAAATGAAAACACTAAATTAAGAGAAACCTGAACTGCTTGCAGCCATCCTGAATCTTGTGATTTAACAGGAGGTGAACTGGACTTTGGGTATAAGAAAAACAGAGAGTATGACTGCCCTCAAATTAAGAATAATTAAACAATGAAAAACACATCGTGGTAAATACTGCATTGTTGAAAATGTTTACAAGATTTGAAGCCATTCAGGGAATAAAATATTTTTAAGTTGTAGCCTTTAAGCTTCCTGAAAAAGTAAGACAAAAGAAGCAAGGATTTTTAGTGTGTCTGTATATAATCACATTCAAAGGCTTATTTGGCAGACAAAGCCAAATGTTCTGCAATGTTTGGATGGATGGTCAAGGGTAAACACATCTGGAGACAGGATCACGAAGACCTGATGTGAAGTTCTCATTCAGACAAGGCAGAACAAATATGGGCTTAACAACGTTAAGGTGGAGAGGCAGGAGGATGAAGTGAAGAATTTCTTTCTTAAGCCACAGTCTGAAAGCTGCTACTGCCTCCCTCTGCACCACCAGGGCTACCTGAGTAGATCTTGCCTTAGAAACCAAAGCCAAGTCTTAGGAAAGGCCAGTGACACGAAGGACACTAATCCCTGAGAATTTATGACTCTTTTTCATCCCTTTCAGCTCTGACAGCAGTTACCATATAATTTTCTTTTTTTCTGCTTCATAACTTTACTCCTACAGTGCAAATGGGAAATGATTATTTTCCTCAGTTGAAAGCAGCAGAAGCCCTTTCCTGTTACTCTGGAGGGAGGGGGGGTTAGTGGCTATTCACATAATGCCACATTATTGAGATAATTTTAAGAGTCCTGGGAGTCACTAGATCTAGTTTCCTGAAGAATAAAGCAAATTTGTAATTTTTCCAAAGAAAATGGAAGTAGAACCAGCTTGCTAATTCATCAGGCTGACTTGGTGCAGAAAGCAGCCCATATACCCCTCAATTTCAGCATTCCAGGAATCCATTACACATGACTGTGCAGAGGTAGGAGCTTGTCCCTGAAAAATGTTCCTTGCCATGGTGCTTACTACGTGCTTGCTATTACCAGCAGCACTGATGCCTTCTCTAAAGTACTTGATATCACTCTGCAGGAAAATAATTACAGGATTTTATTTGTACTGCATCTGGTCCTCAGGAGAGACTGATGGTGTTGCATGTGCACTTCTAGGCAGAATTTCCTAGCTCTGTTTTCCTGCTCTAGTAGTTTAGAGAGTATTGTATTGATAGTCACCTTCCAGTTTTATTGTTCTCATTTGTGTATACAAAATGAATTTCTAAGGGCATGGGAAAATATTGAAATATTTAGATTGATGTGCATATTACTGCTTTTTCTAATCTACATATTTTTAGCTACAGAAAATAATATAAAAGGAAAATAGAATTTATAAATTTAAAGGGTTCTGCTTGCAACTCTTATAACTCAAGCCATGGTTTATTATTCAAGGTAAATAAAAAATTGACATATTGGGATCTGAACAGAATCACAAAATAGACAGAGAGAGTATGGATACACACACACATAGAGATTTACTCTTTTTGTGACACGGAACTGAAATCCTTGGGGTGTATGTACTGTCACTCCCCATTAATTTAAGGATTTTTATTTATTCTGCCAGAAAGTTTGTTATTGTTCCACAGAGATATAGAGTGGCATTTAATAAATAAGAATATACCATCAAAAAGGTGGTTAGTGTTCACTCAGCAAAAAAATGAAGGAAATAAGCATGAAGGAAATAAGCACTTCATTTCTCTCTGAATAATCACTTGAATGTTTAATAGAATATATGTATCCCATTGTATGTGTCTCTATTCCAATCAAATGCCCTTTACAATGAAAGCATCATGGGTGGTATCTAGCAAAAAAGTTCTGGTTAATTGACTGTGCTCATACAATTCTTTGAAAAACCTATTTTTAAGGAATACATGTAAAGAAGTTACTGATCATGCATTTTATGTATATTATTAATTTTTACTTTCAAGACATTAAATGTCTGTTTTACAGTGTACAAAATACATTTGACACTTACAGGTTATCACTGTTGGCTTGGCAGGATAAAAAAACGAACAGCCAAGATAATGAGTAAAAATTTTAGGCAGAAATTTACAGAATTTATTGCTCCTTGTTAATATACTTTCAATATATCATGGATCATAAGATGGACACAATAACTTCAGAATGACACAATTTTATGCCATGACACTGCATGTGTTTTGCTTTTGACTATATGAAATGGCCTAATACAGTCAATTTAATAAATATTGTCACGGGGAGAGTAACAAGCAGCAAGGTCTGAGAATATTTTGTTATCTGGTAAAAGTCCTCCCACTCTACCAGGCTATTATGAAGTTAGGCTAAATTTAGGGAATGACAGTACCTCACCCTACAGTGGGCAAACCAGTAGGCAAGCTGCAAAGTTTCCCCTCATTCTTGCTTTCCTTCTGTAGATGCTGAAGTACCATGGCCGCTCTTTTATAACTGAGTTGGTGTGACAACAATCAGCTTTTAAGTTTTTGAACATCCTTCACTTGTGGACTTCCTGTAAACAAAACAGAATAATAGGTTTGGTTTGTGAAAAGGTAACTTGAGTTACAGAGTTACTAAGTGCAGGAAAGACCAGCTTACACTCATTTAAAAAAAAAAAGTAAAAATGGTGAATTCTGATCCTTCTGTCAAAGTGTTTTCTGAAAAGATGTTTTGCTTTTTCTATGGAACACAGTGAAAATTCAGGAAGCAATCCAATAGTGGGAATATAGTTTGATTATGCTATGTGCTGCCCTATTAATCTCAGGCAGGTTATCTCTTGCCAAAACACATGATCTGAATCACAGTGCTCACCCTGCTTCCCACCCGTAGGTCATTTTGTCCAAGAAGTGATTTGAGCATAACTTTCAGATTTATGGTACAGAACCCTATTATACATAATCTTATAAAAGGAAATAATTCATTTTTTAGCAGAAGTAACCACCAAATGAATGAGCAATGAACATCTTAAGAGGGACAAATAAAGTCAGTAAAACTGACTTTAAAGACATTGGTTTATGTAGAATCCCAGAAGATAAGGGGCTAAAATGTGTGTCTCAAAGCACAGATAGCTCTGGAGAGAACCAAGATTTATTTTTCCAGAGCAAGCTGTGGAAAAGTGAAGGATGTGGCTGGAGAAGGGGGCCTTACAGAGATAGGGCAGCGCTGTCCTGGGACAAAGGTCCTGTTCTGGCTCCTGGAGATAACCACAGCACACTGCAGCACAAGCACAAGGATACAGCTTAGAGAAGTAGGCAGGGACTGACAGCTAAAGGCCACCACAGTAGGGACAGGGGAAGGAAATCAAGGCCACCAAAGACCCTTGAAGACCTCTGACCCATTTCCAGAAAGGTTTAGAAGAATAAACCACACATGATAATTAATTTATATAGAAGTCGAGAAATTCAGCTCCAGGGTGGAGAAAACTCATCTATAAAAAGGTAACTCCACACAGAGCCAGGGTAGTGCCCACAGGACTCTGGACAGCTCTTCAGCTGGAAAAATACTGGAGCCAGGACTGGGGATCCTTCCTCTCTCCTTTTCTCTCTCCCTCTCCCTCTCCCTCTCCCAGACTACCCCTTACTCAAAATCCACCACTGTGTGTTTAGGCTGTAAGTTTACGCTATATTGATATTTACATACTAATTTTCATGCCATGTGTACAATCTGCTAATAAAAATTGCTAGGTTTTTGTGAACCCTCTGACTTTTGTCATTCCATTTCAACCACAAGCATCGGGTTTATTCTCACAGGAGAGAAACCCTACTATATGAGAATTTCACCAGGAAAAACAATTTCAAATTACTGTGGAGGCATACAGACTTTCTCTGATTAAATTTTCTCTCTCTTTCTTTTGTGTTTTGCTAATGAGTAGCAAGGGAATGTGTGTCTGTATATTTGGACTTTTTTAATTTCCACTTAGGGTAAATAGTGATCTTTAATCAGTTTGATTCAACAAGAAGCATTCAACAAAATATTTTCTGAGTGTTTCCATCTGGCCCTAAGATATTATCAATGCAGCTCATGAGTATAGGAGTACATAGATAATATAGATCCTGAAATTCTGAGAATTATATCTTTAGTTTTCCCAGATCAGGTGCAATACCCACATATACACCACTGAATTTCCTTGATTTCCTCCCCCCCATCCCCTACACTCTTTTTTACTCTTATGCCTCATTCAGAGTTTGTACTCTTCTCTCACTTTCTACATTTTGTCTCTTGTGAGCTAACCTTTCAGTCTCCATGTTATCATGCCTGTCACTGTCTAGATTTTGTTGTGACCAAATCTTTTCCCACATCAATACCTCTGACTTTTTCATTCCTAAGAATCCCTGTTCTGGGCTTTTAAAATCTCCAGATCTCTAGACTCTGATACATGCTGAAAAGTGCAGTCCTTCCTTCCATTTCTCCAGAATCAATACATAAGCACTGTCCTACCCTGTTGTAATGTCTGCTAGCTATCATAATTAGATTGGTTCTGTGATGAACATCCTCAGAATTCTAGGGATTTGTGTGCTTGGCATAAACCTGAAAAATGAGTGCTCTGATTTTACTACAAGTCCCATAGATCACAGAGAGCAATTCAAATGCTGGTGTATCCTTTAAAAGGCATGCAGGCAGACTGCTTAGACTTGGAAATTCTTAAGTCTTCATTGTGGTAAGGTTACCAGCAAGTTGGCATCTTCCAAAATAATTTCTAACCCATTATTTAACTATTAAGGTGTTCAGAGCCCAACCAATGTCAAAGCTGAAATAACCCAGTGAGAGATTTTGAGACTGAGTAGATATCAGGAGTAGATATGCAGCTAGGTACAGTACACACCAAATATATGTGCTTGGTCTGTAGTTTTTTTACTCTTGCAAAGGACTATTCGAATCTGCAGAAATGATTTTGTGAAAAGAGGATTTGAAGGCAGAGAGGAATCTGGCCAAGCATCAAACAGATACAGAGACAAGTGACAGCTTTCACAGAGGGTACAAGTAGAGCAATCTGGCAAGACTGGTTTATGGATTCCCAGGAAAAAAGTACTGTTTTTTTGGTTTTAATTGCTTGGGAGTTGTTCTTCCCCCCAGAGGAAAGCCTCTCAGAGGCTCTTAAATCACCAAAGAGGAACAGTGGGATTGCCATAGCTGCACATAGGAGCAGACAGCTGCACACTGAGCCTCACTCCACTCCTGCCTCTGTCAGCTGCCTGATCTCACACAGCAATGCCAGGTCCTGTCCTTCATCATCCTTTCTTTTTTTCCAAGCTAATTTAAAGATTTTTCCTCAGACTTACCAATTGCTTACTGATTTCTCCATCATGCTGTCACTGCATGTACTTCCTTTACCTTTGAAACAGCTCTTGCACTATGTGAGAAAACACGTTGCAGTCCTGACACCCTGCCTATCTGAATAAATCTGTTGATTGGCATGTAGTCAACTTTGTTTTTTGCCAAAAATTCATCTGTGTGAATTCCATGTGTTGCTTATAGATTGTAAGAGAAAGAGCATGTGAAACAAAAGTACATGACACCATGGTTTGGGTACCTTTGTCATGGTATCTGTTTTATGTGGAATCCTTCATTCAGGGTGGTGTCTGGTATCCCTCCTAATTCACAAGGTCTGTCAACAGAAGTCCATTGGTCAGGCTTTTTTTTTCTATGTAACTGTGTTGAATAAATCATGGTAATTTTTCAGGAACTTTTTTTGGTATTATTAGTATGAAAGCTGCCAAATTTATTAATAGAAAAGGCTTGCTGAAAGCTGATTTATGAAATAGAGATAGGGATCTCTATTTAACTGCAATATCTTACTACATGTAGATGGCACCATTTTTTCTCCAGAGGGAAGGTTATAAGGGTAACTCTGGAAAAAATGGCCATGCTTAGTGAGCCTGGGCTTTATGTTTTGCTCTGAATGATTCCTCCATTAAATAAAGCAAGAGCATGAATATGTATTTCTCTTAAGAGCAGAGGAAATGAGTTATGAATGGCTTAGCTTACTTGTTTCTTTGCTCTTGACTCAACAAGAGTTCAAACTTCCTCTCACAGATATTTATGGGAGAAGGAGAAACCTCCAGATGGTCTACAATACTGAAAAGGAGCAGGTGATTTTGTAGAAGAAGGAGAATTAGTTGGCTTAAGAAGTTTCAGGAGCTTTCTGACAAATACCCCGATTTAGCCCATAGTATTTCCTAAAGACTAAAACTTACAGTTTCAGAAAAAGGCTTTTAATTCAAGCTAGTGTGGATGACATGGAGCAGTGTGAGGGAAATGGTGTGACAATTGCATGGGGCACAATGTGCAAGCAGGCACCTGGGCAGTTAAGTCTGATGTTTATTTAGAACTTTGTTATAGTGTCCTTACCTCCAAGATGTGTTCATCATCAGACAGAAGGGAACAAAGCTCGTGTTTGGATAGCTGTGTGTTTCCTACATTACAGATCCAGCCCTGACTCTTATCAGAGGACTCAGGGGAACCTTAATCCGCTCTAATTTATGTTCCTTTGCAACATAGCCCTTGTTAACCTTTCCCTAATAGGGAATAACTGGAAAACAGCAGGACTGGGCTCTACTCCAAACTTTTCCCAGCATTTGCCCCAACTTGAGACTATGTTTTGAGGCATGTTTAAAATTCTGGAATGGCTGGTTCTTATCAGCATGGTCTTCAAATTAAACTATCCTCTCCTCCGTATACTCCAATCACGCAGCACAATACCCAGGAGAAAAAGAATGTTTTCCTGTTGATGTAGGGAAAGAAATGCAGTTGGCACTAAGTGGTGTTCTGCAAGCTTTGTCTCATCCCAGAGCAAATTAGAATGGTTAATTTTATGTCACAGCAACAACAATCCCTTAAACTGATGCAATAAAACTTCAAGGATGTGAACTGTACTCACAGTAATAGTATTAAGAATTACATCCTCAATTAGCTAATCTTACTTTGCTGCCAATTTGGTTTAATTGTATTTTTCTTGGCTTTTTGGATAAAATTTATTTATGTGTTTGAACAGAAACTCTTTATGTTCTCAGTGTTCAGTGCTTCTTCTGTTCTCAGAGCAGGTTGGAATGGGATATGCTCTAAGAAAACTGCGGTACTGTGTGTCTTCTGAATATAAAAATATTTTTAAACTACTAAAAATACAGAAAATCAGGACAAATAAAAATGTTTCCTTTAGAGATAACAACATGACTCTACATCATGAACAGATTGTGTCATCATAAGCAAAAAAGTGTGGATTGAACAGTGCTAGGTTTATCAACTATGTCAACACGGCCAAAAACCTTGCTGAGGAGAAAATTGTAAAATCTAGGAGTGTGTTCCACATGAGATTTCTCTACCCCTTCCCCATAACAAAAGCCCAACCAAAATGCCTGAAAAACTTTTTCTGGCATGCAAAGAAATTTTCTTGAGGGTACAAAAGCTGCTTACTTTTCACAGTGTTACTAGAGCCCCGTCTGTGCTAATGTGTGATGGAACTGGTCATTTACTGTGATGCTGCTGGTCCGTTCCCACAAAGATGAGTATTCTGCTTGAAGTGAGCCCTTTCTAAGCTCAATTTGTCTGAATCAAGTGAGCTTTCTGACTGATAAATATTTTATTAAGTTCTCCTTTGCTAAAGTCTCCCCCACAGGCTGTGTTGACAGAGATATAAGTTGCCATCTGGTTACATACCTTGCTGTAAAGGACCATGACTGGCATTTGATACATAGGTTTGTTTTTCTTTTGTTTTCCAACCAAAACAAATCTCCAGACAACCCTTTGAAGCCTTTCTGAAGTTATTAGACCTAAAAACAGTTGGGTGATGCTGTAAGGGCTTATCAGATGTGCCTCACTGTGTTCCCATAGCAACCTTTCAGAGGATAAAGCAAAGGCTATCAGGGGGAAAACTCTCCATGGGTCCAGATGCTGCAAAATGTTGCTGAATGTACCCAGAGGGCTTAGAGGGACAGAACAGGGCAAGGTACATTCTCAGCATATCCTGGATTGAAGAGCTCTAGGGAAAATGTGATAGACTTCCCGGGAAAGCCTACAAAAATATCAGAAATATGTCTTTTTTACTGGGCAAATAGCAGGAATTTGGACAAAGAAACTAAGATATGTGTATCTCAACATATATATCACTCATTATATTCTCTATAATTAATGTATTTTCAGCATTGCCATCTAGATTGCACTTTGCATTCCCTTCATGTGTATGAGAGAATTTACATCAGATAAAAACAAAAAGACATTTTATGTGGTGAACCTGAAGGGAAGGGGCACAAAAGGAGCTTCACTCGGAAAATATTTTCTGTTTCTCTGGTTCAGCTATTGCTGATTCAGCTGGTAGCTCTTAGGTAAAAGATACTGAACTTTGGCTTCAGCATTCAAAGTAGCCAACCCTCCATCTCCTTCCCAAAATAATAATAAAAAACCAAAACAACAAAAAACTTCAAACAAACCAATAAACAAAAACAAACAAAAAAAAAAACCACAAAAAAAAAGAACAGAAAAGACCTTGCAATTTCACTTATAAGAAAGGGAGCTTAGAATGAAAATTCAGAAAAGAATAATTTTGTAAAATATGTTACCTCGCTGGGTATATGTCTGGGTGACACTCTTTAGACTATGAGGGCTTCTCAACTGCCAACTTTACATTACAGCTTGGACTTGAGGAGAAGGAAAACTCAACATGAGCTTTTTTCAATTTTTTTTTTTTTGATGGTGCTGTCCTGGTAAGGGGGAAAGCTCTGTGTTTTTTTTTTAATAAATATCCTAACAGATAAAACACATCAATTTATTTAGGCCAACAGCCTTGGAGGATTGTGCAAGGTGACACTTAAGCCACATCCGTAGGTGATGGTGTCTCATCAGCTGCATTCTTTGTGAAGAGGTTTAAGAGCCCTTCTGCTGTTCATTACTGATGGAGAGGCTGCTGCCTTTCTGCTGTCAGGAACTGCCTTTCATACAAAATATGGTTCCATTTACAATATATTTCCTGTCTTGTGCCTGAGTCTTTCTCACATGTCAAGTATAGGTGTGAATTTGGCCTCAGGGGAGAGTGTAGATATTGCCAAGATGAAAAAACAAGACTACTTCTGGGAAAATACCTCCCCCTCAGTCCCCACCCCGTTTGTAATCCTGATCTGCACTGCCCCTGCTTGTGCTCCTCATTGCCTCATCACAGCTTTGCTTTCACAGGTGTGTGCACGGCTCATCATCCTGCCCCATTCTTCCCCTTTTATCCACAGCTGCCAGTATATTTAGGTCCTTCCTTCTTTCTGTAAGACAAACAACCCCCTCTCCATTTTCCTCTTTTCTCAGCTTTCTCTTCTGTATAAGTTTTAACCATCCAGCTTTGTTACAATTTCCTCCTCCTTGCTTCCTGCCTCATCATGAGCCACTGTGATAAAAGCAAAATAAAGTCAGGCTGACAAGATACATTCAAAACTGAAAAGCCACACTCGTGGTTGCTGTGGGCTGCATTACATTAATTTAACTGGAGAGGTTTGGTTTTAAAGGTACATAGGTGATTTCAGGCCAGTCCTCCATCACCTTCTTTCCTAGTGGGATGTTTTTGAAAACTGTCATCAAGTTATTGCTATGGCAATGAATATTCCTCCTTCAAAATTGGCACATTACTAATAGGAGATAATGATATGTACAAGGAGCTGCTTCCCTGCCTGTTCAAAGTGCTCTGTAAAACATCATTCATGACTTGCCCAAAATGTCACTGTTATTTCAGTACTTAATGACATTGTGATATTTTCTTGGCACCAGCATAACAAGACTCAAATGGAAATGTTCATAAGTAATTTGAGCAAATCATAGACCTTTATTTCATGTTTTTTATTTAATTTTGCCATCTGTATCTGTTGCATTAAAATTCAATATTAAATGTTACAAAATGGTAACTGTGCAAAAGTCTTTGCAGATGTACTGCACCTGTTTATATATTTTCCCAGTAAATACAAGCTTGTTGCTACATAAAGGTTGTTTTATGTTGGTCATGGCCGGGTGGTGAGTGTGCTCCCTCTCTGTCCTTTGTGGATCAGAGGTTTCACCACCACACACACAAACTCTCCTCCTCCCCTTCAGCTGGGGTGTGCAACCCTGGCCTAAGCAGAGCGCCTGCTGCTTTTGCAAATGGCTGAGTTTTGGAGTCACTAACATTTAACATTTCAGTCTCTCACATATGGTTGGAAGAATGAAGGGCCATCATCCTCAACATCTTCCAATAATTACTACCATCAGTTCAAGAACACCAGAAGGAGTTATCTCAATGCGTCAATATCCTTTTATGTTAATTTTTTTCCCTGTGATGCAGCAGGGACCTGTCCCCAAAATTGTAGCCTAGTGCTATTTTAAACACGTTACAAGGAAAATGAAAATTTTACAATGAGAAAGTTACCATGAACCCTCTACATTTGCTGAAATATTTAGCTCTTGGGGATTGCACTTCAGGATTGTGATTACAGTCAGTAGTGAGCCTCCATGATATTTTATTCTTCTTTGTTGATTTCAGTCTACAAATATCCACTAAGACCTAGGAAAGAATTCTGTCAGTGTTAAGAGTCTTGCTGTGAAACTGTTTTATTGGAAACAGTTAAACTGCACAACGTTCATACTGTATTAATGAAAAAAATGATGATGTTATTAATGCTCTTAACTCTGTTTCAGCACAAATATGATCCAGTAATAAAAAGTATTGTATTGTAAATGGTGCAATGTTCTTTCTCATGTGCATCATCAATCCCTTGGAAATAATTACGGTTCCGAAAATAATAGGGTAGGGTTTGTTCTAGTCTCTTCTCTTTGTCAGTTCTGTAGCTGTTTCCTGTATTTTTCCTTCACATTCAAGCTCAGTTTAGATGCAAAGCAACCCTTTTAATTTCATAGGGGAAAGATTACAAAGTCTTGAACAGGATCTTGATTTTTTTTTTTTTTTTTGCTGCTTCTGCTGCTGCATATAAATGCTATAGGGATTTCTGGCATTAGTGTTTTAACACATTTTGATAGATGCTGTCATATGAAAAAGAGTTTCAGATAACAAGACTATTACTAGCATCGGTTTAGTTGTTTATTTGATTTATCTTTCCAGTGGTATATGTCAAATAAGTTTTGCTTCAACCAATTTATGTCTACTACTGAACTGAGAAATAAGTTTTGAAAGATATTATGAAGCCAAATTGGAAGATGGCCAGATGTTAATGGTATATTCTTATCTTACACTGAAGTGCTTAGAGAGTTTCAGTAAAAAAGGGAATTTCATTTTCCCCCAATAACTGGTGTGTGAAGATCTGCAACTAGTGACTGATGAAAAAATAGAAGACAAAATAAAGAAATGATAACCCAAAATAACATATAATAGCCACTATTAGATAAGAATCAATAAGCTAATTTGAATCATTGCAGCACAGCTGAGCTACTGAGAGCTTTGGGAAAAAAATCAGTAATCTGTTTTCACCACCATTTTGATGGAGACAGAAAATAATGCTCTAGCACTGCTTAAAAGCAACTTTCTATTTAGGCCTACCATGCAGACCTGTCTTTGTAATCTAGATGAAGGAGCAAGAAATCTAACAAAATAAAATAAAAGATCAACAGATATTTATTTTCAGTTCAGAAAGATAACCTTATTCTAAAAGCACTGTAAATCGGAGAACTCTGCTTATGCTGGTTATGTCTGAAGTCACCCAGATTCCTTTGACTGTAGAAGAAAGCTTTGCCAACTTTGTTACAACTTATAATGAACTCCTAGACAACATTAAACCTTTGTGTCCAAATCACTTTAAAATTCAGTGCCTGCAGGCAGCTGTGAGTGGATTCTGGCGTATCAGTTCAGCCTGTAAGAGGGCTGAGTCAGAGAGAAGAGGGCCCTGGTGACACATCCAACAAGACAGAAGTTCACTGATGGCAGGAACATCAGCCATGCAGGAACATCCTGTCCAGACACCTTATGATCTTTCAGATTTTTAGAATTAGGTCATGTGACGCTTTCTACTATTTTCAGATCTCCGTGCCTAAAATTCCTCTGTCATGATGTTTCGAATTGCAGCACATAATTATTTTGTCTAAATAGCCCCTTGTTAAGTAAAGTTGTGAGATGTGGCCCAGTGCTTTTAGCAATCAGGTTTTATATTAAATTACTGTTACATGAACTGTTTAGTGTTTGCCTGTACATTAACTCTTGTGGTGAATGGCCTGAGACCACTAAAAAGAGAGGACACGTCTGTACCGTCAGAGAGAGTGCATGAAGGGGCTGTTGGTTCAGAAGTCATTAACCAGGCACTGTTCAGAGCTGCAGACTGCACCTAGTTAAGAACATCCCTAAAATAGGGCATTATTTAGGTTTTTGAGAAAACAGAACCTCCTGAAGGGATTCTTCTAGGCCGCAAAGGCAATCCAGAGCCCTGGATACAGTCACTGTTGTGCTAATTAAAAAAACCCAACCAAATAACTACCCTTGATATAAATCTTAGTTATTTAAAGAAACAATCACCAACTGAACTCCTAGCTTTGTGCTGCACATTTCCCAAAAGGCTCCTCAGGTATTAGCAGATCTTCAGCTGGGATGGATTATCTTGGAGGCATGTATTTTTGGGTCAGGATTTTCCTTGCTTTCTGGGAAATGAGAAAGATACTGTTATACTTTTGTAAATAAACAATGCTGAAACAGTGATAATTCTTGCCACCTGTGAGGGAAGGAATTGCAGAGGTGAAGTTTGAGCAAAGAGGCTTTGTTTCTTTGCAGCAAAATTAGATGAGAATGGAAAACCTTGCTGGTTTGTTAGGAGAGAGAAGGTAGAGCAAAACCAGCTTCAGTCCAAGCACTGATTTAATATGGATGGGCTTTGGAAAGCTTTGGTCTGAATATTTGCTCATAGCATCTTCCTCATAACCTCTTCCTCATTTCTTCCTCACTATATTTTGTTTTAACAAATAATAAAACTTGCAAGTGACAATATATTGGAATAGGAATCCCAATATAACCAATTAGATGGTGCCTGGGCCAGTTCTGACCCTCGCTGCTGGGCCAAAGGCAGCACTGTGGTGTTTTACCCCAGAGATACCTTGGCTGCTGGAGAGTGCAGCGGGGCACAGACGCAAGTCCAGGCTTGTCAGGACTCTGTTTACCTCAGGAGAGAGAGCTTCTGGCGATGGTGAAGAGAAGGAAGGAGTGGATTCTGCTGGAGGGTTATATCCAGATGTTTATTCCACGGGTAGAGAGGTCTGAGCCGGGGCAATTCCTCCAACAGAATGGAGGCCGCATGGTCTCATTAACCTTTTAAGCTTCGGGCAGGGGAAGGGGAGGGGACAGGTGAGCCACCAACCAGGTGAAGGGGCAGGGTCTCAAGGGACTAGGGACACCTATACGGGCCAATGTCCCCCAGGCCTGAGGGACCAATCACACGACGCCTTGCTGGTATGTTAGCCTGATTGACAGGGCACACTCAGCGAGGGGCGAGGGGGAAGGGAGAAGGGATAGGCACACCTGGGAAGGGACTGGAAGTTTAAAACAGGACATTGCAACACACCGCAACAACAATACAGTATTTTCCCACTGATATCAGAAACATCTGCTCTGGAATCTCTGAAATCCCTGATGAGAATCCCATGTGCCAACAAGCAATATGCAAACCAGGAGGCAATTGCTAAGCCTAGTGACATTTTGCCTGATTGGCTGATCCCTGCATAAACCCATGCAAATGTAACATCACAGCTGGCCCAAATCCTTCTGACAAAACTATGAAAGGATCAATTAAATGAAAATCACAGGCACTTGCCTATCCAGACTGAGCAACTCTAAGCCAACCACTCTCAACATTCACTCTTTGACAAGCAATGAACACTGCCTGTATGTAAAAATTAGATTGAACAAAATGACACGTTTTATTTTTTATAGCTGTGAATTACCTAACATAATCCTGCAAGTTAAAAAATCTTACAGAAATAGAAATAGGAATAGTTACAGCAAAATCAGTTCAGATAAGAAATTACTATCCCAAACTTAAGTCCCTTCTGTTCATTTCCCACAAGACCGTTTGCAGTTTATAGGGTTGGGGTTTTGTTTCCTTCAGAGGCATCCCTCTCCTCTTGGTTTTGACTTGGACAGATGCCTCAAAATATTCTTCTGGGTGCAACCAATCCCTCAGAGTCTTCCCACTCTACACAGGTTTTATACAATGGGAAGAATCAAACTTGTAGGCAAAAATAGAATCATAGAATCACAGAGTGGTTTGGGTTGGAAAAGGACATTTAAGGGTCATTCAGTCCAACCCTCCCACAATGGTAAGAATATTTTCAACTAGATCGCGTTGCTCAGAGCCATATCACATGTGACCTTGGATGTTTCCAGTGGAATACACACAAGGAAAGGGATTTTTACCTTTTCTTCACAGACCTTCTATTTAAGTGTGTCAGAATGATTTCCTTCTGTGCAATGTCCAGTCTTTGGGAAAACTAATAGTAGGCATAATGATAAATGCTGTAAGAAATTTTATTGTCAAAACAAAATTTAAAGAATAGTTCTAAAGAATTATGTAATGCATTTATACAAATATTCTGAGGACAGGTTATCAGCAAACCTACCCCATTCATCAGCACACACAGAATCCTGTGGGTATTTCTACAAATATATGTACATATGTGCATGTACAGAGTGTGTCTGCTCAGTTTAGAGTGTCACATTAAGCTGCACTAAGAGCATGTGAATCTCTCCTGTTCTTTTCACCTTATCTTTATGGTCTAGATGTTTCACAGCTTTCTGATTTGACTTGACTCCAAGTCATCAAACCGTTCAGCGCTCCTGAATCTTAAATTTATATTTCACACACACCTTCTTTCTGCCTTGGCAGGACCAATGGAGTCTGTAAATCAGAATCTGTATTGGAGACTGATTACAACTGAAGTTATTAAATCAAGATCATGACTTTATGATACCAGTAATGGTTTAAAGCTGATTTATAGTTCATTATTATTGTTCCTGTTAGTAAAGCACTGTGAAGAAAAGAAGCATTAGATCAATGTGTATTTGCCAGAATATTGAGAAAATAAAAACTAATTTAAAAAATCATATGTAACTATATATAAAATTATATTGAATAAATCCACATGCATTCAAGACATTTGTTATTTTGTGATTTCTTTTGCAGGGTTTGACTGGTTATCCCTTTATATTTCAATTAATGTCACTTTGAATAATAAAATACTCCAAACATAATCATATTTTTCTGCATTTCCAATTAGATAAATAAAGTCAGTGATGAAATGTTTCTCTGAAAAGCATAAAATCTATTCTGTAGGTGGTGCTTGGTAACAGCAAAGTAGTGTAATTTATGTTGCATGTTAAATTGCATGAAAGCACATCACATTCCACATTATAAGGCCAATTTGGAGTTGGTTGGTGCCTGTTTCGTGACTCCATTTGATTGG
The DNA here is from genome assembly GCF_047830755.1 of Zonotrichia albicollis. Taxonomy (NCBI): domain Eukaryota; kingdom Metazoa; phylum Chordata; class Aves; order Passeriformes; family Passerellidae; genus Zonotrichia; species Zonotrichia albicollis. The sequence continues at coordinate 94,975,681 of NC_133819.1, forward strand.
AGTAGATGATCAGTTAACACTAAGAGCATTAAAAGTTATTGACCTCTTTTATTCTAATAAGGCATGACCAAATACCCATAGTTTGAAGCCCAAATTTTCCTGCCTGATTTGTCTTTACATTTCTAAAGATGCAGGACTGATGAGGGATAAATACAGCTCATCTGACCAGAAATTCTGTTTAGAAATCCCAGCTCTATGTTTCTCCTTGTATCCTAATTCCCCAAATGATTCTCAAGTGCATTCAGACTTCCAGTCTTTATCTTCAATATCTTCACAGAATTTTCCCACATTTATTCTGTGAACTGTTTTCTCACCTCCCAATAAGTACATGCCACTGGAAAAGTCATTACCCTCAAGGGCACATCTTGGATCAAAGATAATTTTTTTTGTAAATGAATGAATGTAGGAATTCTCGTCCTATCTCCGGGTGATGCCCCATTCTTTTCACCTATAGTGACTCCAGTACAATGTGAAAATATAGCTAGACCTTGCCTTCCTATGAAATTCCAGCTGAATCTCTCAAATGATAAAGGCCTGTCATTTAAGGCCAAAAAAAAAAAAAAAGATAAATACACCCTAAAATGACCTAAAATGAGGCTTCTTATTTTCCAGAGAGTCTTCTTAATGGAGAAAAATATATAAGAGGTGATAAAACTAAGTGGTATAACTTTGATTGTCACATCTTCTAGGCCACTGTGTTTCCTATGAAAGGCAATGCTCATTTTGCTACATCTGGTGTATTACTTTTGGAAAAAAAATGATTGATGTAATAAAAATATTTAAAAATATTATATAGGACATGCCATTGTAAAAATCAATATTTAACTTCAGAAAAGATTACCTCAGTTTAGCATAAATGATTACATTTCAAAAAATCAATAAGGCTCATTTAGTTATTAGATTTAAAGATGCACACAGCTATGATGCTGGATTGAAATATAATGGTGTTACAGTGTTCATTTCACCTCTTTGTGAAAATAAAAAGCATCATAAATCAAATCCCATGTCTCAGTGAATTCATTTTTAGTGATGTCAGAATGGGAAAAGATGGAAGCACTAAAGTGCAATAGAATGATTTACAGAAGGCTGGTATGGATTAATTTTATCACTGCTTCCTTTAGTTCCTGCCTTTATGTGTCCCCTAGCCTGTGAAGCTGTGCTTCACAGCAAGCCTCATCTGCTCAGGTTAACAGAAATCAAGAGAATACAATCATCCCTTCTTCATTTTTCTATTGGCACTCTGGTTTCAGATGCAGCACAAAGAAAAATTTGAATGCCTTCCAGTTGTGATCTTTCTTCCAGGAGAAATGAATGTTAGGAAAATTTAAACTCCTTTCTTGTAATCAGTGCTGGGGTTTTGCTTTTCTCTTTTCTGTTGGCAGACTGTGGTTGGTGACACACCAGACCTCACTATCTTTTTTGAGCAGGATTAAAGCCAGGCAGAGCAGCATGCAAATCCATCTGAGCTGCTGCCACCCTGGTCCCATCCCTTATCTCTTGTGGGTGCAGATAAAGCAGCATGGCTCTTTCCAGTGACCTCGTGGGGGTCTGCCCCAAGAGCCCAGGCCTGGGAGGGGACTGTGGGTCGTGAATGTCACAGGGCAACACTGAGGGGTTATTGGCTCCATGGCTGGGTCCTCTCCCACACCTTGAGAGGGTCCCTGACAGCTCCTGCCCCACCACAGCTCCCATTCGAGGCCAGCTGTGACAACGCACCTGCCACCACACTCAGCTAACACCTGCATGGAGAACAGCCCACAGGCTGAGACTACAGGCTGCTTTAGATAGGTGACAGCTCTCTGTTAAAAGGCAAAATATTGGGAAATGTTTCTACATCTCATCTGGTTTGGACAATACTTTATTATATGATACATGAGCTTATAGGGACAGACATTATTAATTTTAATGCTTGAAGGTGCAGGTGGATTTATAGCAAAGTTTTCTCAACTGCTCTAATAGATTGTACTGCTTCTATGAAATGGAAAATCTGCTTCAGCACTTGGGAAATACTAGTAAGGGTTTGCCTGCTTTTAGGTACATAAACCATGCTAGGCACAAGGAATACTGTGGGGAAATAGAAAATGCTTATAAAAGCCTGACAGATACACAAATAACTTTTTGAGTGGATAAAAGAGAGTGATGAAAGAAGATCACTCAATTATTTCGTACCAATTCACAGTCCATCAGTGTCAGATTGGATCATCTCTTGATGATAATCCTCATAAGTGTTTTTTTTCTTTATTTTGAAGAACAATATTGAATGGTGTTAATGTGCATTTCATTTTACACTAAGTTACTATTTAATCTTTTTGTTGTTATTGTTGTTAAATGCCCACAAATTTCTGCAGGGATTCATGGTCCACAATATACATACCATAGTTCTCATAAACATAGTTGCTAGTTTGTATTTTTGTACACCTAACAATGAATGCACAAGAATAGAAATCTGATGGTGAATATATAACACAAGAAAGCAGGAAATAGAATGTTTTCTTTTTAACAATCTACTTCTTAAAAGTTTTAGTAAGGAAATTAATTTTTATCTTGTGTTCAGCACAACATTTTCCCAGGAAAACTTATGAGTTGTAGGGAGCATTACTTCTGTGTATAATCAATATCTTTGCCTTACAAGAAGTCAATATATTCTTTATTTACTATGACATAGTGAGAAGTAAGAGACATGTTAGTTTTAAAACATTAGAGAAAAAACTCAATGGGCAGCAAACATTCATTGGTTCCAAAGGCAAGGACTGGCATGGAAATTAATTTTCTTCTTCCAAGTTTTCTTTTTCAGCTACAAGGAAAAAAATTAATTATGTTGACATTTTTATTGCTTCTCTTAAAAAAATCAAGAAATATAAACAAACAATCAGCTCAAAAATCCTTCAGCTTGTTTTCTCTTATATATAACACCACTAGCTATATAAATCATTAGAGTGCTGCTGTGGCACTTATGTCCCAAGGTGTGTATATATGCTAAATGTAGTAGAATACTTCTCAAATTTTCTTTGAGGTGAATGGGGGAGGGAGAGATAAAAAGTCATCTAATTTTCTATGGCAGGACATGAATTTGCATAAAATTCATTTTGTGAGCTGGAATTTCATCATTCCTTTTTACTACTTAAGGCCACTGAGAAGAATTAACTTGCATACATAGATTTAATTAGGTTGGTTTCACTCTGCTTAAAAATTCAGAACTGAAAGTTCTGAAACTTTCCATTTATAGTTTGCAAAATTTCTCCACTGTATGCATGTAGAGAAAAAATAAAAGCGATGAACTAAGTGTTTAACACTAAGAGTGAATTTTGCAATGTAGTAACAGTACAGAAATGGTTAAAGAAGTAAAAAAACACCAGGGGGTACAGAAGGAAAAAATTGCACTTCCAAATACAAAATTCCTTTTATCTAGATTAATATACCTTAATTTAGAGTACCCTTTATAGAGTAAAGAAAAGTATTTTAGACACTGAAATATCTACGGGGTAAGTCTGGCCTGCACAGAGAGAAGAGCCAAATTCTGTTGGAACTCTGAGCAACTGCCCTTTCCATGGATGTCACATTGTTACCAATACCAGACCATTACAAAGGGAAAGAAAAAACTCATTATCTTTTCTGTCACTACACAAGCTCCTAGTGACTTGACAAGTTAAACATAAAATATAAACTATTTTTATTTAACTCCTAGTTGTGCTTAAAAATATAGTTTTGCTGTTAAACTCATAAAAAATGTCATATTCTAATGAATTGCACGTAGAGGATTGTTGCTTTGATAGTTCTGCACAAAATTATTTTTATTGTATTTCACTGAAAGAGTTCTCTTGCCAAATGATCATTACTCATGATTCCAGACCAAAAAGCATTTCCAGACTACATGAGTTCAATCATGTTGTTAGGAGGGAAAAAAACTTAAGCACCAGATTAGCATGTGCACAATGTTTTTCTCAGAACCTGCTATAACATAATCCTTGATGACTAGAGATAATAAATTAGTTCTATAGCAAAGAGCTTGGCTTATACTTCCAGCAAGGCATAAAGAGCAATACAGTGCCAGCTAAACATGAATACACATTCTTTGAAAAGAACCACCCTGCTCTAACACTCTCATGTAAGTTTCAAAAAGGTTGAATTTGAAGAAAAATCTTCATATTAAGTTCTTGGCTTTTAACCAAGGATCTTTAAAACAAAACATAGGAATCTCTACAAATGGACCCAAAGGGACTGTGCTGAAAGAAATGTGTGGAACTGGATGTCAAGTGGGTTGTGCACACATATCCACATAAATCTAAGAGTGACTGAGGATATTTAAAAACTCAAAAAAGATAGCTTTTAAAACATTTTGTACACTGCTTATAGCCAGATGCTGTTGTGGTTCAACCCCTGCCAGCAACTACAGACCACACAACTCACTGCTCCACTAGTGGGATCAGGGAGAGAATCAGAGTGTAAGAGCTGGAAAAATGCTCAAGGATTGAGACAATGACAATTTAACAGGAAAAGCAAAAACCACACACACAAAATGAAACAAGGAATTAATTTGCTGCTTCAGGTAGGTAGGCAGGTATTCAGACACCTGCAGGAGAAGAAAATTAATCATTCTCCAGCCCAAACCAGAACTGATGCTTGGCTTTGTCAACAGTATTTATTGTTGCTAAATTGTCTCCCTTATCATGTTTATAATTTCCTTGTCCTTCACCTTCTGGCCTTTGTAGACAGAGGTATGGGACACCAGATTTGGTATCTGCACTCAGAAAAGGTCTCTGACAAGCCTTAACACCATCATTTTAGGCATTTTAGTGAGAGAGGACCTAGCAACTAAATATTATTGTCATTATAAGAAATGATAGTAATTACTGAAGTGCTCAAATATCCTGAAGAAAAGAGTCAGAAATATTAAATCTGAAAGAGAATTAGTTCTCTTCTGGGGAAAATGCCAGTCAGTATTCCATAAGGCAATAAGTAGTCAGAAGCCTTCTGAAAAATCCTCTGTTCTACCTGGAACACCAATGGTATGATTGCCAAATTTTTAAACATCGATTAAAAGGTAAAGGAGAAAAACATCCCTGCTGGAACAATGTACCACAAGAGGAAGGACAGAAATTAAGTGCAGTGCTGCTGGGTGTTCTGTGTAAGCTGTCAGGATCCATGCACAGGAGAAGGATCATCTGCTTTTGGCATGGCATCTGTCTGTACCTTTGACACAAGATTCTGGAGACTCAAACTCCTCTGGACATTGTCAGGTGGACAAGGAACAGCAAGGAAGAAAAACAATGTTCCAACAAATGAAATCACATACAAAGCAAGTCCTTTAAGAGAATGTGAGAAATGTAAACTGAAGCATTTTCTTTTCCATCAATGGGATAAGGCAAGGACAAAATTTGACAGATTTTTTTAATTTTTTTTTCTGTGTCCACTGATTCCTGTTTTAGTCCATACTTTCAAACATTGCAGTTACAAATTAGATACTGGATGTTACTGTGAGGGCATGTATCTCCCTCAAAGGATCTCCACTCTGGTTTAATCCAAGATAATTTATGTACTGCGGAAGACAGAAGTTTATTTAAATTTTACCATTTGGGGTTTCCAGAACATATTTCAATTTACTTCCTGATTTTATCTTTGGACAAGAGAAGTCAAACTTTCAAAACAACATTTATTCTGTAACACAGTAAAAAAAAAAAAAAAAGAAGATGTGATCTTCCATATTTACATATGGAATTAGGAAAATAATGAGTTAGGTAAAAGTTGGTACTTAGAGGACTCTTCAGATATCACCATTGGTTTGGTTTAAAAGAAAGACTTCCCTCTGTTGAAGTTCACATTTACACACTCTTTAAAGTAGGATTTCCTTTGCACAGATTTTGCTTGCTCTTGTTTAGAACAGCATTTTATTCCTTATAATTGTGTAGTATTTTCCAAATGTTCATGTTAGATATAATGTTTGGAAATTGCATATTTCAGTAAGGTACTCACATAATTACAATGTGCAATACTACAGCACCACTTGTCCTGCAAAATTATTGACAATACTGTTTGCCACATCTAAATGTGTTTAACCGAAATACCAAGCTGATTATTTACACTGATTGCTTTCTGGGAAACATCAGGTTGCTTCTTCCATCCTGTACCTGACTGCAAGGACAGGATTTATTTTTGATCCTGGGCTGCATCTACAGGGACACTGTTAGCAGAGAGGTAGAAATCTGATTATCCAGTTCTACATATTTCTTTTCAGGCCACATCTGTAGTACTGCACCCAGCTCTGGTCCCAAAATTAAAAAAAAAGACATGGACTGATGGGAGGGGGTCCAAAGAAGGGCCATGAAGATAAAAGAAAAGGCTGTAGAACCTGCCCTGTGAGGAAAGATGGGAGGAGTTAAGTCTTTTAATCCGAGAAAAGATGGCTCAGTACAGTGTTCCCGTAATTTAAGTGTGACTATAAAGAGGATAAAGATCCACATGGAAAAGTCAGGGAGCAACATGTAAAGTTGTACCAGGAGTGGTTTCACCTTGACATAAGAAATAATGTTTTTATGGTGAGTAAAACCGTTCACTGGAACAACCTCAGTCGCAGACATCTTTTTATGAAAATCCTTTCATAGGAATTTTTTCTTCCTGAGAAGCTGAGAGGCACCAGGAACAAAATGTAAACAATGGTTATCTGCTGCTGTGGAATGTAACAGGTGCATCTGTTATTGGTCTCATGTGGACATTTGGATTTAGTGACCAGTCATGGCAGTGCTGGCTCTCTCTCTCTGTCGGAGCCAGCTGCCTTTGTTATCATTCTTTTTCTTTCTTAGCTTAGCTAGCCTTCTGAGATGAATCTTTTCCTTCTATTCTTTTTACTATAGTTATAATGTAATATATATCATAAAATAATAAATCAAGCCTTCTGAAATATGGAGTCAACATTCTCGTCTCTTCCCTCATCCAAAGACCCCTGTGACCACTGGCACAAACCTCCTCTCATCCTCATTGCCAGGGGTTTTCCAGATGCAACGGGGCAGGGTGCTAGATGATCTTCCAGAGGCTCCCATTCCTGTGCAAGTTTGGACCGGATCTCTTTCAACCTGTGCTGTCCTGTAACTGTATAACCATAACTTACACAGATTCACCTGATGGAATTGGTACCGGCTATGCTAGAAGACTTCCCCAGATAGAAAATCATAAGAAAAGTCACAGTTGACAGGTTTCAGATCTTTTCTATGTAATAGAAAACAGAAAATTGGGAAAATTCCTAGAGTAAGTGGATTTACACCTGAGGTGCAGAATTGCAAAAACACCAGAGAGCAAAAACAAGGTAAAATCCTTTAATCTTGCAAACAAACAGCTTGAGGACTTAATTAGCAAAACACCCTTGAACATTTTGTTTTAGGTAAAAGTGTCATCCCACAAAATATGAACTCTGTTTTGACACAATATGAGTGCTTCAGGGTAGAAGAGCAGAGATCTGAGTTGTTAGTTAAGCTGGGAAATCACAAATTCTCAGAAAAAAAAATTAAAATTAGTGTTGGCCTATATATGCAGTACAAAAATGAACTCTGAATGTGAAAACCAGGAAAATAGACCAAACAAATATACTGCATGCAGGTGTTGAAGTCTGATTCCAGCTGGCTCCAAGGAACCCAGTGCAGGAGCTGAGGGGAGCTGGTGCTGTCTCTGAAGATGATCTTCTCAAGTACTTCAATATTTGTAATCTTTCTTTCTCAGTACCCAAACCAGTAATTAAATTTATAGACAAGGAATTAAGTTAAATTTCCCAAGTTCGGTCTGTTTTGACCCCAACAGTAGATAAAGTGTAATTTTGTTTAAAGATCAGTTATTTGAATTATGTTGGCATGAAAAATAGAGTAGATTTGAAACTCATTTTTGCCTTCAATGGGAATTTGTCCTTAAATATGAGCAGTCTAGGACTGTCAAGTTTATTAATGATATCTTGCATTTTTGTAGAGCTTTTCATACTGAAATATCCCAAAATATTTTATAAATTACAGCCTACTGGTCATCCAGCTTTCTGCCATTTACAGCATCTCCAGCAAAAAAAGGATAATGAATAACTTTGGCTATGGAAATGACAACCATATTTCATTTAATACAATTTTTTCAACTTGTTTTGGAATCAAAAGCCCCACATTGTCTGCCTTCCAGGACTAAGAATTCATCAGTGGAAAATTACCCCTAATATACTGCAAAAAAAAGGACATTTTGTGGGCTCCATCTAAAGCTGGTAGCAGCAGTATTTAGCCTCATGAGTTTCTGCCATGAGGAAGGAGCTTGTGTGGCAGCTCAGGCTTGGACTCTGGGTAAGGAAAATCTCTGCTAGATGCTGCAATGTTGAGAAAGAACTGAGGAGTCGAGGAGCTCAAATAAGTTCTCCACCAGTGAGAAGCCACCTCAGATGATCCATGTGCGCTGTGAGCATTGGCCAGGGAAGAACAGATTTCCATGTGAACAGCTGGGATAATTTCCCATGTAAACAAGACAACAAATTTATTTTTGCCTTGCAATAGATTAACACATCAATTTCTAATAGCTTTCTGAACAAATAGTTACATGAACACACAGCTTTTCTAACCTTTGACAGAATGCTTTCTTCATCCTCAAGGCAGCAGCAAGCCTTTTTTCCCTTTTTTTAACTTCAGGCCAATAGAAAAAAAAGAACAAGATTTGCTGCTTCTGGGAGAAACATAGCTCAGCCTAACATATTTAGGATTAGATATACCTTTCTGAGAAAGTATCAGTATTTGCATTTTTGATCTCCATTCAGAAATGTATGACACAGTTTCTAGTCACACTCTGTCATGCAAGGCAGAGCTTTCTATGGTAACTGGTTAATATAAATAAGCACATACAATTTATTGTCTTTCACTGAAGCCACATATGAAAGGAAATGTTTTAAAGTTTGCACTGTGTCCTTCAGCATTTTGGGAATGCTTATATATCTTATATAATTACCTGCAGAGAAAAATAATATTTAAAAAATTTCCAGTATGTCAGAATGAAGGGTAAACAGTTAACTCTTAATTAGGAAGTAAAAACCTTATAGTACACAAATTTCTTTTCCTGGTTGGTGTTAAAAAGATCTGGTTTTCTATATTGTTTAGCCTGTGTCAAACAAAACAATATATTCTGTTTCTTCTTCACATTCTTGACAAGTAAAGACCTAAGAGTAAAACTTTTAGGCAATAGCACATGCAAATTTCAACCTTTGCCTATAGACAATGAAATAAAAGAGAGGATTTTAGACAGAACATATTTTTCCTTTTGGCACTCCCTGTCTATTTAAAAGTAGCAAAAAAAAAAGCAAAACCATTGCATGAATAATTCATATCAAAGCAGATTTTTTTGTTCTCTTCATGCTCTGAATTGAAGCATAAATGCCCTGTGTCTGTGTACACCAGCTAAGCATCTACTTGCTTCCAGAATCTTCCCTGTCTACTTAAAATTTCAGAATCTAATGGTTAAAAACAGAGTGATGTACAGCTCTAAGCTAAAAGGTAATAACCATGTGAATAATAGAGAAGATATTCGGGGGAATAAAGGAAAAAACTTGTTCCCATTCTGTGCTTTGAACATGTAAGTGCAGTGAGATCTCCTAGTTGTAATCACATGTAATTATTATCTCTTTCTCCTCTGCAGCAGTTCGTCCCCAGTTTTCAGGATATTTCTAAAAAAGTTATTTTTGTGAGCTTAGAATCATAAGCTGGGAATTTGCAGGAAAGGAATTCTTCCCACCCCTATTTGATTTCCCAGAGCATTTGCTACAGATGACTGATAGAGCTTACTGATTTGGGCTACATTATTTTTCTCATATCTGCTGCTGATCTATCCTGATATTGGAATAAATTATTAGCTAGTGCATGGTACTGTAAATGCACTTCAAACACTTAATGCATTCCATCTACTGTTTTAAAATTATTTGTTTCCATTATCTGTTGATACACAATTGTAGGAGGTAGGGGAGCTCTTTCTTTGTCAAATACAACACTGAATATTTTCTTTGATGATGTAATGGAGTGGGGGAATAATGACTTTTGCTGAAGGAATAGTGAAATTCTTTCAGCCCTGTAGACAACCCCTCTTTTGTTTTTTTTTTAGCAGTTCAGGTATTTTTACTACTGTTTTAGAGTATTCTGCTTGATTAATTGTAATTTTCACCACATAACCTCAGCAGACCACAGCTACCATACTTCTATACACCTTTCTAATCATTTGGCTGGCTTTCCCTGCTCACTCTTCCAAAAGATCCTCACTCCACAGGAGCTGATGCTATTTCCACTGCTGTTAATTTTTAGTTGTTACACAGTGCCAGATTTTAAAATCTCACTGCAAACACAAATGGATTCAGAAGCTCTTTACACAGATAGCACCCAACAAAGGCCAGTGGTTATGCCTGGGATTTATTTATGCCAAGTTTCCTAATCTTTTTCTAAGTCCCTCTTTTCTCTCTCTTGAGTTGGCTGGTAGTCTGCACCAGAATGAGAGCAGAGGACACAACTGACTTGCTCAACATGAGCCAGCAATGTTCACTCACATCCCAGAAAACCACCTGTATCCTGGGCTGCATGGAAAGAAAGGTGACCAGAAGGTTGAGGGAGGTGATTCTGCTCCTCTGCTCTGCTCCTGTCAGACCCCACCTGGAACACTGGGCACAGTTCAGGTGCTTCCAGAACAGGAAGGACATGGAACTGTTGGAGCAAGTCCAGAGGAGGGCCACAAAGTTGATAAGATGATAAAGTCCCTCCCCATGAAGAGAGGCTGAGAAAGTTGGGTCTGTTCAGCCTGGAGAGGAGAAGGTTGCCTGAATACCTCACAGCAGCCTTACAGTACCCAAAGGGGACCTACAGGGGAGATGGAGAGAGACTCTCCATCAGGAGCTGTAGTGACAGGGCAAGGAGTAATGGGTTCAAACTGAAAGAGGGGAAATTTAGATACATGAAACAAATTCTTTAGTGTGATGGTGGTGAGACACTGCAGAGAAGTTGTGAATATCCCATTCCTGGCAGTGTTCAAGGCCAGGTTAGATGGTGCATTGGACAGCCCGGTCTGGTGGAAGGTGTCCCTGTCCATTGTAGGGAGTTGGACATAAAATATTTTAAGGTTCCTTCCAACCCAAACCCTTCTATGATTCTAATTAAAGCAAAATTATTCTCAAAAAAAGTATTTAATGTAGAACAGCCTGCATAATTTAAAGGATGCCATTGAGAAGACAGTGGAAAAGTCCATGTAAGTACACAGAACTAACTCACCAGAGAAGATGAAGCCATAAGCCATTCAAGTTTTTTCAAAGGTTTACAGCTAGCAGTATGTGAGAGGGGTAATTGGAGTAGGTAAAGTTAGTTTAGTTACATTTATCTTCCAAATTTCATTAAATTAAATGAAAACAAGATAAGACCAGAGGGTCTTAGCAACAATTGACCTATCTTAAAATTTGTTTTGCAAAGTAATTTAGCTTGGAAAGAGCTCAGGAAAGAAAATCAACTCAAATGTTCAAAGTCTGCCAAAATCACAAATCTCTTACAGGGGAGAGTTATTGCCAGCCTTAAAAATAAGTGTTTCCATTCGCCAGTAACGATACAAAAGCTACAGAAGGGAAAATACTCCACAAATCCATTGCTGCTTCTTCAATGTATTTAAAAATGTTTTTAGGTTCTTTGATACTAAAAGTGAAATCTAGCAGTTGTTTTAGGTTTTTACTTTTCACTCTTCCTGAAAGACAATATTTAGCATTCTGCAGGGTTTTTTATGTAATTCAAGATCTCTTTATTCACCTGAAGTGTTATATTAGAAAATCTCTCATATCATCACTAGTGAAATAGCAGTTGAATATTTCACAAGATAACTTTTGGTGCAATTTATCATTTAACTAAATTAAAGAAGGCTGCAAAAAAGGACAGGTGGTGTACCTTATGTTTTCCTCAATTTACAAGATTGCGCATAAAACCTTATGGTACAGCAGCTGCTTACTGTCATACTTTTCTATTAGTAATCAGTTTATGTACCACAGTTTTGCTCACATCAGCTTCAGATAACATCTTCTAAATAGCTCAGCAGGTCAGATTTCAATCTTCTGTGATGTGATAATTCCATTAGATCATCATCCTTGCATTATTTCCTCTGTTCCTTTTGCTACTGACATATTTTGTTTATCCTACCAATCAATTCCTTTTTCAAGAGTCATCCTTCCACATGACTAAGCTTTTCCAGTTTTCAAATGTTTTCTCTGATGTATTCCCTAATGTTCCTACATTTATTTTCTGAAACATCCTATAAAACTCACCTGCATCCGAAGGGGATAATTAAACTGTTCTTTGTCTCCTGTGAGTTATAACTCAGACGAACTATATTGTTCTCTTATCTTTCACTCTCCAGACATTTCTTTCAGCCTGATAATGATGTTTGTATAGGGTTTGCATGACAAGGATTTGGCAGAGGGGAGGCTGCCAGGGTGACTTTTGTGAGAAGCTGCCAGAAGGTTCCCCATGTCCAACAGAGCCAATGTCAGCCCGTTCCAAGCTGGACCTACTGCTGCCCAAGGCTGAGCCCTGCAGTTACACTGGTAGGGCCTGTGGGATTACGTAGTTAAAAAGAAGGAAATCTACTGCACACCAAAACTGCAGATGGAGAGAGGTGCAAGAATATGTGAGAGAAATGTCTCTGCAGACAGCAGTGTCAGTGGAGAAGGAGGGGCAGGAGGTGCTGCAGGTGTTGGAGCAGAGATTCCCCTGCAGCCCATGTGCAGAGCATGGAGAGGCAGCTGTGCCCTTGCAGCCCATGGATATCCTCAGTGGAGCAGAAATCCACCTGCAGCCCGGGGAGGAGACCCATGCCAGAGCAGGTGGATGTCCAGAGGGAAGGAGGCTGTGATCCCATGGGTGTCCAACACTGGAACAGATTCCTGGCAGGACCTGTGGACCCATGGAGAGAGGGGCCCACACTGGAACAGGATTGCTCACTGGACCTCTGGGCCCGTGGACAACCCATGCTGGAGCAGCCTATTCCTGATGGACTGCGCCCTGTGGGAGGGACCTGCACCGGGGCAGTGCATGGAGCACTGTCTCCAACAGGACAGATCCTACGCTGTAGCAGGGGAAGAGTGTGAGGAGTCCTCCTACTGGGAAGGAAGTGGGACAGAGATAACATATGCTGAACTGACCTACTCTGATTTCTTTTGCAATAAATTGTACTAATTTCCCCAAATCCAGTCTGGTTTTCGGTGACAGGAACTGGTGAGGGATCTCTCCTTGCTCTTTTCTCTAACCAGGAGCCCTTCATTATATTTTCCCTGTCCAGCAGAAGAAGGGAGTGATAGAACAGCTTTGGTGGTCACCTGACCCCCAGCCCACATCAACTCACTGGACACTTTCCCTTCTGCTTTCTGCCATGTCTTTCATGTCAACAAACATTTTCATTTAGGGGTTAATTGGACTTCAGGTATTTGACTTTTTGCTGTAAAATCCCTGTCTGTAATAATCTTTCTATCCTTTTTCTTAAAGCTATGTTACAGATATGTTTGTACCCTAAATCTCTACTGGTGATTTTTCCTGCAGTAAGCTTGATGACATTATGTATAGTTGACATTTATTCCAACATCTCCTTTCCTTGCAACTGCATTCAAGCATCTCCTCTGTGAATGTCTGCCATCAGTGATCTTTTCATTGCCCTGATTAAAGACAAATTTTTCATCAGATACCCTCTGTGGACTGCTTGATAACATCCCAGGCTCACGCAAATGAGCAATGCGCTTCCTGTTTGGCTGCAGAAGCTCTGGCCACATAAAGCAAAGGCAGTTCTCTTTATAGAAAGCTTCATTTGCAGGTTTAATTATCTCCCTGAGGTAATGCTAGTCCCCTCTGCTTTGCCTTTGACATGTTCTCTCACCAGGGTCAGCAGGAAGGACCTTAGATCCAGGACATCAGATGAAGAAACAAAGGATCAGCCACCCACACGAAGTTTTTGATCTCCTCTCTTCTAAAACATATTTGTCCCTAAACAATGGTGTTTTGTTCCCATTTTACTTCATTTTTACAGGGTACTTTTATCTGGTCTGCTTTAATGAGACCTCCCTCTGTTTTTGCCTGCAGCAGTTCCCACAGTGCAGTTGAAATTTTCTTTACATTTTATTATTTAATATTTTATCATAGCCTTTGAACATGATTTGCTTATATGATACAATGTAACTTGAATTTAATGAACTGTAAATAAATTTTGTTTAATATTTGACATGGTTTTTCAAGATCTAATAAAGCCTTTTCATATGACAGGAGACAAGGAAGGAGAGACTGATATTTGCAGCCTCTCTTAGATACAATTCACAGGTGTAACAGTAAAAAAAGTAAATTAGAGCTGCAAAAGGAGAAAAATGCTGATGGCATGGACAAGAGCTCTACTTGTTTCAGACTTTGCAGTATATACTGAAACAAAAAACTGCATCAGTTTTTCTAAAATATTGCCTGTTTTCATAAATTATTTACCATTGCTAGTGTATTAAATTACATCCCCAAATTGGCCTTCCCTGTCTGTGTACAGAACCTCCCCAGGCAGACAAGCAGCATGCCCAGACTCCAGAGGGAGGAACATATGAGCCCTGGGTGAGTTATGGAGGATTGAGGAGATGCACAGTGTCTCACTGCCCAACAAAGGAAAGATATTTTCTGCACAGTGTAGAAATAAATATTATTAAATATGTTTGGTTTTGTCTTCCTTCTTTCTGCAGGAAGACAAAACCAAACATATTTAATGACTGTCTCTCAGCACTCTGAAGAAGGATTTATTAAGCCTGAGACAATTCTCAGCTTTGTGATCTTTTGGGACAGTGCTGAAATGGAGCAATGAAGAAGTTGGTTTCTCAAAACCATAACTGATTTTGGAAGTACTTTATGTGATTTGATAACTCTAGCTCCTTCAGGAATGTTTTCCTTGGATGACATAGGATAGAACAGCTTTTTTCAAAGACAAAAAATAGTCAATTACTAAGTCAGAGAAATAACACATTGAAATTCAGTAAATCTTTCAAATGTTTAATAAGGAATTTTACAGAAGCATTACATCACTTAGAATGAGAAGAAAGGAAAGTGGGACTTTTTGGTTATTGAGTGTGCAGGCCCAATGGTCTAATATTAAATGCTGAGATTGTGAGGGGCTTAATTTAAAGCAGAGCACCCTACTTTCAGTTCCAGCTGCTGAATATTATGACCAAATACGGATATCACAAAATATGAAGAATAATTCAGTTCACCGTATTACTCAAATGAAGTATCTCTGGCTGTCAATAATAAGTATAAAAATACCCCCAAAATAATGCTAATAAAAATCCCATTAAATTTGTTTATTACAGAGAAGACAGATATTATTATTTGTTTTATTCCTTCTACATAGCTTTTTGCTTCATGCTTTATAGAGATAAGACATCATGACAGTATTAAATATGAAGCATATGCCATGTAGGTAGTTCAGTTTATCCAATAACCCATAAACATTGTTTGGTTTTCCATGGTTACTCAGGGGATGCTAGCACTTTCCTTCAACACCATTGGTTGCCAAGAATACAACAAATCCTTAAAAAACATAGGAGCTAGAAATCCAGATTGCAAAGGTGTAGTCCTGCATTCAGAAATTGCATGTAGTAAATCTCGTTTGATGCAGCATTTGAATCCAGAATGTATCCTCAGCAGCATTCCTCTTTGGATTAATCAAGCTACTAAGATTGAAATAGGTGAAAATAGTAGAATCACTTACTCATAGAATGGTTTGGGTTGAAGAGACCTTAGAAATCATCCAGTTCCAACCTCTCTGCCATGAGCAGGGACAAATTTCAATTAGAGGCTGCTCAAAGCCCCATCCAGCCTAGCCTTGAACACTTGCAGGGGAGGGGCACCCACAGCTTCTCTGGGCTACTTGTTCCAGTGCCTGACCATCATCAACCAAAAAAAAAAAAAAAAAACTTTCTCCCTAATATCTAATCTAAACCCATCCTCTTTCAGGTTAAAGCTATTCCCCCTCCTCCTATCACTGCATGCTCCTGTGAAAAGTCCCTCTCCAGATCTCTCACCCCTTTAGATGTTGGCAGGCCACTATAACTGGACTGTGCTATGAAATAGAAACCCTTAAGGATCTGTATCAGATTATATGCAAAAATATACACCAATTACTTCTGATTTTTCACTTCAATGAATTAAAAAATAAAATCCTGTCTTTTCATTAGAACAAATGATGCCTAAAATCTAATTTTTAAACTAATTTAGAAGTGAATTAAGATACTAGCTTTATTTTTTAGACACATGTAATGTAATAGAACTTGCCAAACAAACAGCTTGCTGAAATAATTTCATATTATGTAAAGACTGAACAATTTCTGCAATGTGCTATAATACATAATACAGACCTAGTACCTAAAATATTTATTTTTTAAAAACAAAGGAAAATATTAGATTACACACTTAATGAGCAGGAACATAAATGCCATTGCTGCCCAAAACAACCGATCACATTTCTCAGGCATAATAAAACTTAGGTTACCTCCCATGAAAGAAAATCTTTTCTTTTAATGAAATGTCACTCTTTTGCCTTCATAAAGAGTTCTAGAAAAGCTGAATATCAAGTATCTAATGTAAAATCCTGAGCTGCTTTTGTTCTGGCTGGAGATTTTTTTGGACTGTGCTTGTCAGTGGATATCTCTTTATCGCCTTTATAAGACAGCTTATTTAAATCTCAGTTCACATTTTCAGTTCATTAATCAGTTAAAAATGCCAGTAGCCAGCTGATTAAAAAACTGCATGAAAAGATTTGCAAATTTCTAGTCACAGTACTTCAGCTAGGACTGAGTTTATTTTCAGTTGAAATATAGGCATTAGCAATATTCCATTAACACTGTAGTTGAGGACTGGCTTTTTAAGCTACCAGTGCAGCCTTTAGCCTAAGGCATTAAAACATCTGGAATTCATTAGACAATTGCAATATTTATGCAGGACTTGGTCCCCAGCAGAGCATGAGCCAAGAAGAAAATGTTCTGGTAACCCTATGGTGTTAATATAGAGGACAGAGGTAAATCTTTGCTGTCTCTAAGGCTCTCCAGGACCTGAAAAACAAATCTGGATGTTTAACTGTGTTAGGACTACACTAAGCTGCTGTAAAGATTTTGTTGTGATCCATTATTCAAGAGCTGCCTGGAACCAGCTTTGTAGAGGAGCTGCTCTCCATTTCATGACACATGCTTTGATGCACAGAAAATAGCTGTATAAATAACACAGCAAGTATCACATAGTGCAAAAATTCAGCAACATGGTGGAAAATTGTACAAAACAGGAAAATTCTCCACAGTTAATGGTGTGATATTTAAAAAATCTGGCTTTTTAAAGGCTTTTTCTATTTTTCATGTTGTGATATTTAAGAGATTGGACTTAAGCCTTTTCTGAGCTATTTCTCTGAAAGTTCACCCTCCCTGTGCTCTCTATCAGCTATCAGTTTATGTGAGTTTGCTGCTCTCAGGCTTTGTACCTTCTTCCCAATGGACGGTGTGGAAACAAAGAGCCAACACTGCTATAAATACACAGACACCAATCAGCTCACAAACCCTGGCCCAAACATGGCTCAGAGCCAGGTGAATATTAAGGCTATAACACAGACATTTCCTGGCCATCTGCTTTTGGCAACTATATGGGACAAGATATTCTATCAGCCAAACTTTTGTTTGGACTGCACTTACCTAAGAAATATTTGAAGTTCTGTTTTAATAAGAAGCTCTGCAACACAACAAAAGGGCAAGAATGAGTTTGACATGAATTATTCTGCTGAAGATGAATTTGTACTGTGAGATACAAAAACACCTGAAACTCTGCAACTCTGCCTGGTTAATTGCAAATAGCTTGTGCACAGTTTTTTGGGTTTTTTTTCCTTTTTTTTTTTTTTTTTCTGAGCCCTCCATCACTCCCTATAACTATAAACAGTATAAAATTTTGTCAGAGTGAAGCAACTCTTGCTCTTAGATTAGGCACCTTTCTTCCTTCCTGGCCTCAACAAACAGCTCAGGCATAAAGAAAAAATATATTTAAACACAGCTCTTCATTATTGCAGTCTGTTTGAAGGGCCAGCATGATATGACACCATCTTAAAATATTGCCATAAAGGAACTATTCTCAGCATGCCCAGAAAGCTTCTCAGCAGTAACACTGGGCCTAGGAACATCAGCATGAACTCTCATGAACGCTAAGCCAGAAGATTTACCACTTGATTTATTCAGTCATGTTCCCAAAGAACTGAAAGCTCATAAAATCCTAACATACATATTGCTTTTTATGGAAAACTATCAAACATACCAGCAGAAGGGAGGGTATCTGGGGTGGTTGTTGGCTTGGTTTTTTGCGGGTTTTTTTTGGTTTGGTTTTTTTGGGGGGGGGAAGTTTTTTTAAATTTTGAAGTGGTTTTATGTTTTCTTAGACTAATAAGGCAAAGGCTGATGAAAAGAAAAAAAAAGAAGTGGGCTTAATCTCTCTTGTAGCTTGTCACTTTGCCGTACTGTATCAAATTTTTTTGTTGTTTTTTAAATGTGTTTTTTCACACAGTGGACCACACAGAGTATTAGCAGGAAGAGTACTCCCTTGACTGCATGTCTTTACAGGAAGAACCTAATGTTCCATTCAAATATTTCCCCTTACAACCCCCCACCCCTTAAAGTGATTTGGAATATTTAAGTGCTAAGTCGATTGGACTGAACCCTGTGGAAAAACCACAGTTTCCTTTTTTAATTTCAGCTTGTAACAAACATTAACTCCATAAAAAACTTCTTAAAAATAAACTAGATATGCCAATAATGACCCTATTTTCCTCAGTTTAGGAATGTTGACATTCAGAATTTCAATTTGTTGCAAGATTAAGTACCAATCTTCCTGAAACTGGAAAATCACACTTGCATCAACAGAACTCAGGAAAAGATGTAAGTTTACAACCTGGAGACAGTGTCCTTTCTCTGTTTCTTCCCAAAGTGAAGAAATGTCAAAAATGAGAATTCTTGCTTTAGTGTTATCCATACAAAAAGTATCTATTGGCAGTGTGCAAACTCAGGATCCATTTAAAGTCATGGTAAGGGGTTGAGTTCTTATCTCCATCTAAACAAAGCTCAACAGTTTTTTTTTTTAAAGGTTTCTCTTTGCCTCTTAATAAAACTATGCTGCAAGGATCTGACTTTTTTCCATTGTTATGATCTCAGTACACTTGCAATGATTAAATATTTGAGCAAATGTTTGTAATGTCTCAATCCGGTAATGTTTGCAAAGTGCTGCTGCCCCAATAGATGGACAAACAACAATTTAATTGCAAAAATTGCCGCAATGACATGTCAAACATATATTTCATGGAAAGCAAACAATTCAAACCTCAGCTTGAGTCATCAAAGCCATGTTGTTTGTTTAGTCCATTAACATTAGTCCATTTTTATAATGAACAGCAGAATAAAATGGGTATCATTACAGCAGTTAAAACCACCAGGTCTTACCTACATAATAGCACTGCCTTAGCCTTGGTCAGCAAAAAAATGTCCCTGCACACACAGCCCAAGGTGGGGACACTGCCAGGACAACACAATTTTTGCTCCTAAAGCTGCCTGAGTACTTGTGCAGTACTTTTTTTACTTGATAAAGATAAAAATTCATATGCTACACATATGAAAGCTACAAGTTTTCAGGATAAGGGTACTTAATTCTTGGATTACAACTCATGCAATGTTCAACAGTTTTTAAAGTATATAATACAATTTTTGGCTTTTTCTTTCAATAATTTAACGCTTATTTAAGGTATTCTACTACTTTGAGCCTTGAGTTGTGATTATCTCAGGGAGAGAGGATTTCCTATAGTCATATCAGAGGGATAACAAATTTTGCTGGACACTGCTTGATGGGTTTCTCTCTTCAAGACACAAGCTTTTGAAAAGCCAAAACCCTCCTACTTTTTTTTTCTTTGGCTTCCCCAGACAGAGGGGTATCACTTTTTTTGAGATGCATGAGCATTACATTAAGCAAAAATAATATTCTTGCCTCAACACAAACTTGAAATTATTTTTCCATTGCTGTGGGCGCACTGAAGTAGATTGCAAATTGGAATTACTGGGACTATAGAGAAAAATAACATATTTTATTAGATTTTGTTATCGACTGCTTATGTGTTACTTTCTCTGCCAAATATGTCCCGAACAATTCCAACTATAAATAGATTATTTGAAATGTTATTTTGAAATTCTGTAGAGACGATTGTATTACTGCTTTGTTAAGCAAACCTGCATTGCTGGATATTTTACATACCTTCTCCTGATGTTTATAACAAGACAAGCTGTCCAAGAATAGATTATTTCATTGTATTATACAGAGCTGAACACAAGAAGTGGAGAACATATTTACTCATCAAAATACCTTTGTAATTTGCAAGTTAATTATTTTGGAGTAATAGCTTTTGTCATAGACTAGTTTGAAAGAAATCACTTGCTTCATAGTTACTTTCTTGCTCTGCATGTTTCTTAATTTTTTTCCTGCCAGAACAGTTTCACACCTGACTTTGCATAACACAGTAAAGCTACAAGAAAAAAAAACTACATCCTTTTAGACTTTTATTATCACCCATTAACCCTGCATATATGAGTATGTGCACATGGTTAGAAAACACTGAACAATCCAAAATATCTCAAAGAATTTGTAGTTTCATTTTCCTTTTCTTTCCAATAAAAATTATCATAATAATACATAATACCAACGGCTGGGTCTGATACAGTGATTTCATTTGTCAGTAATTTACCAGTGGCCACCAATGATTAAAAAGTGTTAATTTTGCTGTCTCATATACTGGGAGAGACAAATGCTGATCCATTTCAGCATTCCATTAGTGGCTAGATTTTGTGGTTAAATGCAAAGAATTCCTCTTTACCTCTGGCTGTGGCCATGGTCAGAAACACTATGGCAATTTTCTGTGCTCAAAGCTGTTACATAACAAAAGTCAGTATTATGGAACATAACTACCTGCTTGAGGGGTAAACTAAACTCTGCCTTTTTCATGCTTAATTTCTCAATAAGTGTGCAATTTGTCTGTCTAAAAAGAAGCCCCAATCTACCCTCCTTTAAGTGTCCACACTCATTTGGATGGGGGTAAGACTGCATGGTGAACTTTAAAAATTTATTTGTGCTGATGGCAAACACAGTAAATTAACCACAAATACTGTGTTTACCTACAAAAATTATTAATATTCTGTATATGCAAAGGACATTTGCTGAATTCATTTTGGCAGTATGCATTGATTGCCCTGTAGGAAAAGGCAAGAACTTTCCAGTGCCCATTAAGCTAACATTTGTAGTCTAATGTTATTAAAGCAAATAAATTACATACTGTTGTCCAGGAAGGCAGAGGGAGGGAGTGCTGAATTTAATAAAACCTCCCAATACTTTACTGCTGTGTGCTGTGTGGCATTTTTGCATGAATGCATCTGGTGTTAAAGAAATCTAGTACTGTAGTACCATTTCAGAGACAGATCCCTTTATGCTCGAGGCTCTGATAATGTTGAATACCCATTCAGTGGACAAAGAATTTCAGAATCGATGTGGAACCCTAGTTTTCCTCTTTATCTCCTATTTCCATTTACATTTCGATGACCTGCCACACCATCAATATTACCTTTCTAAGTGTTAATGTACTTCTGGTTAGGCACGGTATTTGCTTGTGACAGCAGCCAAGAAGTTTAGGTATTTACATGTATACAAGAATCACTGTAGAGAAAATTTTACAGTATATAACTGGAAGAGGACCATGGATGATTCAAAAGTACATATTGCAGCACATTTAGTCATATTCTTTGGCTGAAGTTTAGTTGCCTCAAATCTTACCAAGTACCTTCCAAACTGTAGTTATATCATATCTTGAATGTGAAAAACAAAATTCTGATGCTTTACCGGGGCAGAATGGAAAGTGTGAAGATAAATGTTTGCCTAGATTGAAAAAGACCATGGAAAGATTAACTGTATTGAACCCCACATGCAAGGAGATTGTTTCTAGATGAACAGTCGCAAATTTATGATTCAAGGTAATAAGAAAAGGTCTTTTGGAGGTTCTGCTTCTGCTGTTATCTATACCCAGTTCACCCTGTAATTAAAAAAAATCAACATTTCTTCATCTGCCAGCCCCAGACAACAATATTAGGATTATTATTGGTCATTTGCTGAATATGGAAAGGAAAACCAAATTTCATTAATCCACTTTTTTCTGAACCACTGACCAAAGAGTTTCAATGTCAATAGACGGAAACATGCAATGCTACTTTTTAAGAGATGTTAACAGGGGAAATCCATAATGAACTAATAAAGGAAGTATTCAGCAAGGCTAATCATTCAAAATATGCTTTCAGTAACTATAGAAGTTTAGAATTTCCCCATATTTAACCCAGCAACAGAGAGAAAATATTTCAGTAGAAAGACCTTTTCATAATTAAATCAATAAGGACAAAATGTTTATTGTAATCAGACTTCATTTTAAGAGCGGTTTATTTCCTTCCGTGGGTAATCACTTAAGAAATATGATGGCAAAACAGACATGAACAAAAATTTAGAAGGTAAGACAAAGTGAAGGACAGTTTCTGGTGAATTAATCATATCATGTCTAAACCTGCTTTTAAAACACTGCTCCATTCTAGGTCAAATGCCAAATCTCCTGGTGGTGGTTAACCAGCCACCTATACCTCCTCTGGTAGAAGCCACTTAAAACTACATTAAATCTCACACTAAGTCCTGCTGCAACTTTCTCCATGACAACCACCATCACCTTGCTTGTTTATCATTGTGTAGAGCTTGTGTGACTTAATATTTCATGACATTTTTCTTGTGAATGGTAACCAGATAGTCAGTTAGCAACCTCATTTGTTTTCATGTGGCTTCTGAAGAAAACCACCACCTTGAAATCTTAAGTATTATCTTGCATTCTAGGTATTTTTAAATTTTGAGGTGAATTTTAAAATAATAATGAATCTAATAAATCAAATGTATTCATTAATCAGGTGAATAGTCAGTTTCACAGTCTTACTCCCAGAAACTGAGAGAGAAAAGCAGGTTTCACTAGGCTTCTTTTATTTGCTCTCCCATAAAGAGTCCAAGACTCTGCTGACATTTTGTAAATATCTGGCAGAATTTGATGCAGTAGCACAAAGTACACAAAACAATGAGCAGACTTCCAGTGATGTGGAAGATAAATATGATTTGCAAAGTCAATTATTCAAGTGATCCTGAGGCTTCAACTTATCTCTGCTGCAGTCTTTGATGTATATAGTAGTAAAATTCAACTTACCATTCCAAAAGGTTTCTAATAGCTATTTTCATAGTAATTTTTCAAAAATAATTCTATGTATCACATTGGCACTTGAATGCTCCCCAGATTAGCTTTGCTGATGTAAAAGTACTGATAACACTCCCTTATGTTGGCACAGAGGTGCAAAAATATTTCAGTGACGTGTCTTCAGGAAAGAGTTTGGGTGCAACGCTTCATTGAAATGTCTCAGCTGGAGCAAATAAAAATGGAGAAATCAAAATGGTGTTAATTTGACAAAAATTTATACTATATTTAAGCCAATGTAGACAGACTCCCCAGGCTTTTTTACATGGATTTTATTCTGTTCCACTCAAGCAGGAATAACATTGAAATGAGAAAGATTTTACCATTTGTATTCAAAAGAAAGCTCTCTTTGAAGTGAGTGAATTCAATCTCATTGATATAGCCTGTGGTCTTCAGGTCTGACATTTTAATCTATGCATAAAATAGTTTAGGGAAACTACTCTGCAGGGTATTTAAAACTGATTTTCAAAAAACTGTGGTTGAATGCAAGACTTCTTTTACTAAACAGTCAAAGCATGAAAGATACATCAACAGTATGGTGCCAATATTATAAGCAAGTATAAGCAGGAATTTTTCCTAAGGTAAAAGTTTATCAGTCAATTTGTCAAAAGATAAAGTTTTGAAAATACTTCAGAAACTTTTAGAGCAGATTGTGCTGTAATGGTGACATCTGAAATACATACATTCCTTATACTTTGCAAATATTTAAGTAGTTCCCACATGTTCCTACCAGATTATTAAATTTCTTCTATCTATTGAAATGAGTCATGGTGGACTATGAAAAAAAAAAAGTCTTTCTTAGAAAATTGTGTGAGTACCTACCACTTTGTCATTTCAATTTATTGGGGAAACAATGTGAATGGTGCTTTTGTAGCAATTACAGCAAAGAAAGTTGAATTGCTTTGCACAGGACTGGTACTTGCAGGACTTTAGGTTTCTATGTAAATTAGAGAAGGAAAATTTAAACCACAACTTAGACTGTTTTTCAGAACAAAAGCTAATTTACTTTTTCAGCCTGAAGAAATTATTTTTAGTAAATACTTAACAGCATTGTCTAGAAAACACAAAATCAAATTAAAACCAAAAAAAATTGAAATTAATAAACTGTCTCGAATAGTGTGATATTTTTTGAGAGTGAAATAAATGCATAAATCTGAGTAGCCTCATTCTGAAATACGCAATTATTCTAAAAGAGTTGCATTTTTTTAATGTTTGAAAATTTTAATCTCATTGATTCAATTACTATTTAACAAGTATAACATCAGTGACATTAAAACTTTTCACTTCTATTGGATACAAATAGATTTGGTCCAGATTCTTCTTGTTCCTTAGCTTGTAGTAATTTTCCCCATGTCCAATGGAAGATGAAATATATCAGAAAAAAAAGAAGTATTTGTCCCAGTTGAATCCAATTTCCATCAATTACTTGAAATTTCACAATAGAATGAAACGCTATAGAAAGGATAGTAATTAACAAATAGATATTCTACTGTTGCTTTATGCATACTGACACGGTCCTACAAATAATGGAGCTACAGCTAAGAAGAATTTGTCTATAGCTAAACCCTTTTAAATTAAGAAGGTTCTTTTTAAGAAAAACATACTCAGCATGTTAGATTCAAAAGAGCTCTGTCAGGGCTGGTTTCAGGACATTATAGATAAAACAATAAAGCAATTGTTCTGCCAAAGGCTAACCTATCAAAGTTTGGAATACATCAGAGGCAGAGTGGTGCACCTCCTGTTCTGAAAAGTCTTTGATGTGCTAGAAATTTGTCTTTTCTAGGTGTGAAAGATTAATCATACCAAGGCAAACTTATCTCCACTTGATGTGAATTGCAGATAGCTTTCAGTAAATTGTTTCTTCCAATTATTTGAACATTCATGTTGAAGGTAATGAAATAATAATGAAATAAAAATCTGCCTAAGTCTTGAAATTATGAAAGTTTAAATGATCCTAATACTCCTATGTACAAAGTGTCCTTAGAAATAACACTATAAATATATGGTTTTGTAAGATTTATAAATAATTCCAGAAATTGTTCAATGGAATATTGAATGAAGTACTTGTTTTATAAAGGATTCCCTTCTGTAAAAATTTTTTACAGTTGCAGTAGTTACTTGTGGCCAGATTCTACTTCCAGTGTTAAGAATGACTACTACCAATCTTTAGTGGGAAAAAAATTTGGCCTCATAAAGTGTGTTTCTTCTTTTACACAGAATGGAACCCACTGAAGAATATAATGTTTTAAAAAGAAGTAGATGTGAAAGGAAATTTTGTCTAAAGCCTTAAAAATCAGATGGAAAGAACAATTCTATCTCAGTAATTTGAAAGATTTGTGTTTTGTACTAAGCATATTGAATCAAAGTAGGAAGTAAGGTGAAAAATTGTATAGAAAACTGTAATTAATTCAATTTTAACAGAATGTGGGAAATCAAACTAATGTGAAGACAAAAGATTAAAATAGAATAATAGAGAAAGTGGGATAAGATAATCAGATAGTAGAATAAAGTGCTTTAATGCATTTTCATATTGCAAAGGTTACATTCAAATTAGTTTCCCAAAATACTTGATAAGGGAATATATATTAATGAATGAGTTATTCACACTGTACACTGAACATAATACATCTAATTAATAACTTGGACTTTTAATACTTTGAAATTTAAATTTGCAAATGCTTTCATATTTATGACGTCAGAGCATAATCTATATGCATGTAAGCACCGTGCTTGCTGACAAGAATACCCTTTTTATCAGCACAGACAACATCCTCCTACTAAGTCACTCCAATAATCCAGCTTTTAACATTGTTCATGAAAATCAGAACACAAATTAGTCTTAGTTGTGCCCACAATTAAATTTTGTTAAGAACAAGATTAGCTAATCAGTTAATTAAAACAATGTTTTACAGATTTATAACGATATTAATACGGGGACTGCAGAGCTTATATACTTACAAAAATGGAATTTAAGGTAGCCACTAGTTCTTGAGGTATTGATCCTTGTGATAATGTTCACCTAGGCTAAGATGTAATTCAGTATATTCAGTGTCCAAAATCCATAACAACACTTGCACTTGAAAGATGATACAGAATAAAAAAAGGGTGTTAGCTTGACTGTGAAGAAAAACAAAATGTTAGAAGCTCAGTTTTTCAGCTTGTGTAGGAAGTTTCATTAGAAAATCCATTTGCCTACCTACAGCAAACTGAAATAAATGCACAAGTTCAAACAGAAATGTTAAGAAAAACTAATAGAAAACCAAACTTTGAAATAAAATCCCATTAAAAAACACCTCTGGCTGGATAAATGGAAATATTTGAAAGTAAATGTCATGTTTCCAATGAGATTTTTGTGTTCTTGTCATTCAAACAGTATTGCAAAGGTCAGTTTATTGAAATGTCATGCCTGAAAAATCTACAAGTATTCTTTCTCCCTACACTTTAGAGAAGCTTTTTTCAGTGACCATCATCACATTGTCTTGAGCAATCCAATGAATCAAACTAAGGGGAAATATGTTTTGTGCTATTGTAAAATACAATAAATATGAAATAAGTAGTTACAGCTGACACAAAATTCAAGCCCTTTGAGTGACTTTACCAAAAGAGATCAGTATTTATGGACAGACAGAGTGCTCATCAAATACATTCTCCTTTTAAAGAGAAATGTATCCATAAGTAAGGCCAAGATTACAAAGGCAGTGCTTAAATCTTATTCCAGAACTTGAATTCATATGTAGAGGGCATGATCTCAATTCTGTTCCTCTTTCAGAGCAAGGTTGAGCATCCTTGCTCCTTCTGTACCTACTTTAACTGTACAGTAGAAAAGAAGGGCTAACAGGCATCCCAGACAGTTAAAATGCTCTTAATGATAAAAATTCACTTTTAATCTCTTCAGGAGATGCAGCTCAGATTAAAAAAGAAAGAAAATCTTAAAGATTATGCAGAAATCCTTTGTTTGCTGAACAGTAATTTTCAGCCTGAGAGAAAAAATCAAGTAATTGCAAGAGCCACGATGAATAGAAGAGTGAATATTCACCGAGCATTGTCTTATTTGTGTGATGCTGTATCCTGGACATTGAACTGGAGAATGGGGTGTTGAAATGTGGTACTTGCTGCAAGACACTTATTGGTGTAGAGCAGGGCTTTCATAAGCCTCCAAACCTTGTAGTTTGTGATGGATGCCAGGCAGCTCCCCTGCAGGAGCACCAACGAATGGGTCAGTGCCTGACACACATGCTCCCAAAGAGGCTCACTGAATAACTCTAATGGAAGCTGAATGCTTGCTGACTGCAACAGCAGTGTTAAAGGAGAGGAGGAAATTACCTCAATTATAATACCTTGCCTTACTTAGGAGCAAGGGGCCATTTGTATCACTTCTGATGATAGATTCCTGCCTTCTACAGGAGTCATTTTGACAGACTCTGGAGAGAGTCACAGCTATTCATCTTCTGCAATGCCACCTGTCCCAGTTCTGTATTTTTTTCCTCTGTGAAACTACCTTTTGTGTAGAAGGAGGCAAGGGCAAATATTTCAGTGTAACTATGCTTTTAAAAAAGTAGTTAGAGACATAAGCCCTCCTTGTTGCTAAATAAACCATTAGTTTATTAGTCTTCTGAGAAAGCCTGAGTATATCTCAGTTCTCTGAAATGAGTTCAGCTTGCAAGTTAAGTATATGTATTCAGTCCTTGGCAGAAAAGGTCTCCTCTTCGGAGACTTTTATGCCTGTCACAATAAGGTTTCATTTTTTGGGATCATCTGGTGCTCCCACAGCAGAAGTTCAGTCTCTGCCAAATGGCTCATACAGCACAATGGAAGGAGATTCTCTAAAAGCCAAGAAAGAGCAAAGCATGACTTTCATGAGTTCCAGATCTGAAGTCCACTTTCTGTTTTGCAGTGATTCACTCCTATGTTAGCAGGTTTTTTTATTACATTTCAAAATGTAGTTTCCTTCATTATCTCAAGCTCCACAAGCTTCCCAAAGATACATTTTCAGCAGTCCTAGGGTGCAGTGTACCCTGCCTGCCTTCACACTGGCTGTACCATCCTCCTGTATGACTAGAAGAACAGGGGGTGACATTCTTTCTGTGCAGCTACCTCTGACTTTGATCCATGAGGTTCTTTTACATTACTGCTGAAGCAAGAAAGAAGGTTTTAAAGCAAATGTTGAAATAGGCAGGAAAGGAAAGGATATTAATCACAAACTTGTAGATTTGTTGTTACCACAAAGAATATTCCAACATTCAATCATATAGACATTACTGATCAATAAAAATCAAATATATAGAGAGACACAGATATTATATAGAAGTAAAAATACAAATGATGACATTTATATGGACAACATTTCTAGGGAGAGTTAGGAAAGCCAGGGTTTAGTTGAGGGGTTAGGGCATTGATGATCTTTAAGGTTTTTTTCCACCCTAATTGTTCTTTGAATTCTGAAGAAAGTATCTGAACAAAACCTAAAAAATATTTAGAAGTTTATGACTGAGAATGGTCTTTGGTCCTGATCAACTTCAAAAAAAGAAACTGATAAAAAAGATGTATCAGGTTCTAGAAAGTCAGAAGTGTTAGACAGATGGAATTTTTTACAAAACAGAGGTGGCTGGTGGAAGTGTTTCTGTGGTTTATTGGTAGGGGAATTGCTTTTCTTGTGCACTGCAGGGAATCATGCCTATGTTTACAGAGCAGAAGGGAATTGCTTGACATGTACTGCACATTCTCCAGTGGTGTTGATGAGCATGCTGAGCTGGAAATGTAACAAATTCTTCCTTTTGGAACTAATTATAGCAATTTCTTCAACCCCACCCTTATTCTTCTTCTGTCCTTGTTCCCTTTCTTCCTTTAATGCTTCCAGTTCATCTCTGTAAAAAGTAACTGAAAGAATTTGTGACCAGCTATTTCAGAAGAAATTGTGGTACCATGCCAAAAAAATGAGCTTTTTTATTCCAACATATGTGAATCAGAAATTAATTGTGCCAATATAAGAAAATCCCAGCACTTCTGCTGTGGTAGAAATGTGATGTCTCAGGAACAGCATCAGGAAACAACACCTATAACTCACTGCTGTGTGCCCTTTGATAACAGCCTCATAGCTTCTCTCCACTGATCTACTGCTGCTGCTGTTGTTGTTTGGTTTTTTATTATCATTATTATTTTATCATTGAGTACTTCCTGGTTTTTATTCAAGTGGAAGAATACATGTGCAGCTCTAAACGTTGAATAAGGCCAAAGCTCTAAACATTGAATTCAAATGCAAAAATGAATGGCAAAAGAGTATTCTACCTCTTAAAAATGGGTGAGTTTTACTGTAATTTACACCTAGAGCTAGAAGGAATCAGATATATCTGTTCATTATTCACCTGTACATTCATAGCCCCTTCAAATAATCATAAGTTTGTACATGATGAAATCCATTCTTACAGACAGTGAGGGTTAATTTCCAAGTTGAAAGCCAATGGAAAAAACCCTATAATCTGCCTTATGACTACTCTGAGCAGAGGAAGAGTTTGAATTGCTTCATTCACTTAGCTTTGAATATATATCCATGTTTTATTAAAACAAAAGGGAAGGGGAAGGGAAGGGGAAGGGCCACGAGATCAGTTCTGAAATGCATTGAAGAGACTTTGAATATTCAAATAATCCTCAGGTTACGGAGATGCCAAACTGAAGTGTCTCAAAATTGTCCCTATTTTAATTTTGTAACCTCCTATTAAAGATCAATGACAACATACACACAAAATCAAACAAATACTAAATAAGCAGTAACACCCTCTGTGAAGTAAAGCAGTACATTCTTTCTTTTCAGGCTTTATGTAACCACCCTAAGAAATAAAATGCAATGCCAGTATGAGCAGCAATATTGAAACTCTGATAAAGTACCTTATTGTCTAACTTATAAGGAAATGTATTTCAGCTGAGGAAATACATCCATAAATACTCAAGGTAATAGTATCCTTTGTTCATTTGCTGTGGCAAAGATCAGTTTCATAAAAGCAAGCATTCCATTGAATTAATAGCTGTGATTTCCTTTTCAAAATCTGATTAAAAAAAAAAAAAAAAAAAGAGAAAAAAAATGTGGCTGTCCATCCTTTGAAATACTGCTTTTAAATACATCCTGAAAAATGCTTGTGTTTCTTGGTGAAAAACAAATGCTGAAAAATCTGACTTTCTCCACAGCGAAATTTCCCAAAGAGACAGAGGCAGACAAATTACCGAGACAAGCAGAGAGACTGTTCCCAAAGGCAGAAGAGATTGATGAACACCTGACAACCTGCCGTGTGGAGAGCACATGACTGCTTTGGAATACTTTTGGTTTTACCTTATCTCCACTACATGCACTACTACAGATCTCCCTGTTTTCAGTGCTCCTGCATAGGTCAGATGTAAGGATCCAATCCAGACTCCTCTTAAAACCAGCAGCAGAAAGGGGTAGGGAAAAGGGAGGTTGCCTCAGAGTTACTTGGAAAACCCCACCTTTGCCTTCAGACAGCTGCAATCTGGTGGTCCTGTGATTGCCCGAGGGGATGATGATGTATGCAAAGTTTGACAGACTAACAGCTGATGGATTTAACACCGACCACAAGGGTTTCTTCTTTTATTCCCATTTGCAGTCTCAGCATGATCACTCTCCAAAGCAATCTAGCTAGGCCATCAGCTTTTCAAAGTAACTAACTTCCATTACTTTACCATGTCCAAGACTCAAATAAAACTTCCTGATTGTAGTAATACATATCAACTAAATTATCTGTCTCAGAGTCTGAAAAAGTCTTAATTGTACTAATCACACACTACCTAACTCTCTGAAGTAGATTCATTACTGAATGTATATTCTGCATTTAATAACTGAATGAAAAAAAATTACAAATAATTCAATTTAGCGGTTATTTCCCATCAAAAGCTAGTAGAAGTTCAGCAGTTAATAGAATATTTTGGATAGACAGTGCAGTGCAGATAGGCAGTAAGGTGTGGGAGAGAGAGGGCTATGCAGCCTATGTGAAACACACAGTAGCTGTACCTTGGCAGGAGATGTAAAATAATTCATGTCTAATAGAGCTGTCTTGGTCCATCTGGCACGGGCACCAATATACTCAGTAAAGCTAAAGGGAGACACTTTTTAAAGAATGACATAAATTATTACTTTGCAGCACTCTTATCAGCATTCTTAACCAAGTGCTCACTTCCAGGTCAGCTTGTTCAAAGGCAAAAAAATCTCAGAGTAATTACCTGCCTGTCTTAAGCTCTGCATCTTCCTGTCATTCATACAGCCAGAGTTTCTCTGAGACCACTTCTGTGGTACAAAGAAGAGTGACAGACTACCAGACCCTTATGTCTAGCAACCCTACTATCCATGTATTTCCTGCTTAATAAGCAGCCGATATCACAAAAGC
Organism: Zonotrichia albicollis; assembly: GCF_047830755.1. NCBI lineage: Eukaryota > Metazoa > Chordata > Aves > Passeriformes > Passerellidae > Zonotrichia > Zonotrichia albicollis. Next base: position 95,007,420 of record NC_133819.1, read on the forward strand.
ATTCAGCATAAAACCCACTTGTGATCTCTATGTCTCTCAGTACAAAGACAGCTTGTCAAAACATGAGAGAATTCTGAATTCTTCAGTGCCATGGAAACAGAAGTATTAATAAATGTACATTTTTTTATTTTATTTTTTTTTACTTCAGCTGGAACTGCACTTGATAGAAAACTGTTAAACTGTCCCTGTGATTTCAGTGGTGGTGGAGTGGGTTAAAAAATACAGAAAATAGGATTTTTTTTTTTTTTGAACAGAGAAGAAGTCAGAAGAAACAGGGTATATGACTCAGAAAAAGAGATAGGCCAGAAAGATTACAAGCTGACACTTTGGGGACTGTCAGTAACAGTAACATTTTTATGATTCAGGAGTTTATAGAAAAGGCAGCGATACAGGGAAAGATGCTGTGAACCACCCACAACCTTTTCCTCAAAAGTCATTGTCTTTTCCTTTTCACAGCACAGTACATTCACACAGCTCCTGCTTCACAGACCTCTGAAACAAGAACAGGGCAGCTTCTTCCCATCAACACTCCTCAGACTCACTGAGAACAGCTTCTGGGATTGTGTCTTTGGCAGAAACTAAAGTAAGGGCTTCCTGCTTTATTTGTAATCTCCAGTCATGCACGGTATTATTTCCAGTTGGAGAAAGCCTGCAGCACACAGCTCTGTGACACAGGACCACCCCCTCTGCTTCTGAGCACCTTTTGAACTTTACCAAGTATGCACTGCTACAGCACACTGAGCTTTGTACTTACCCTGCTGTCTAGGAGAATAAGACAGCAATGCACCCCTGGTTTATTGTCCCTGTTTCTGGCGACCTGAAATTTGGAGATCTCCAGAGGGCCAAAGATTGGACTGGAGATTCAGTGGCCTTTGCAATCCAATGAATTTGCTGGAGGAAAAGTCATTGTGCATTACAAAGCGTTTGGAAATCCCATCAAACTCTTGAGTCCCCAAACTAAAAACAGGACAAAGATACAAAGCTATCAGAAGGAACTACCATATAACCTGTCCTGATGGTTTTATTATTTGTTAAGCCTTCACTTTTCACACTGTTGAAAATGGGATACCAGGCTAAAGTTGCCTTTGGTGTCACAAAGGAGAGTCAGTTTTCCATCCCCACCCTAGCTGCTGGTGCTACTGGGGCATTTGTTTGTTAGGCCAGCCCAAGGAGCAAACACTTCTCCAAACCCAGTACATTTGTACTGATCAAGGTCCTATTGAGGAAATCTTGCAACTATTCTGACAGGCAACAGTTTGATAGTTGCTCTGGCTAATTAAAAAGCTTACAGATGGTCAGGTAGCTTCTCTCCAGCTCCCACAGTTGCTACTGATTCAGCTGCTTTTCACAGGGCACTTAAGGGAAAAAACTATGCAATCAGGAATTCAACTAACTATTTGCTTTTAGAGTCTCAGATTTTTCACGTATAAAACTTACCATTGTCTAGATCTTTGGCTTTATTTAATCAATAGTGGAAATCTAAGTAGTTACATTTCTAAAAAGTAGGTTTGATCCTTAGCTGTGAATAGGACAGAACTGACAGTATATATTCTTGTTCCTTCTTCTATTTCCTAGGTTCTCATTACCATGGATGTCAGACAAATTGATAAACTCAATACCTTTTCCACTCCCTCAGCTATCACAAAGGCAACATTTATCTCTGTGGACAACATCTTCTTCAAATGCATCTTATATAACTATTTTATAGGAAGACAGGAAGCTGACAGGCTCCAATTTATCTCTGCACAACACCATTTATTGCTGTTCAGGAACTCTAGATCTATTTGTATGTTCACAATAATAGGCAATACATACTACTACAGAAGTATTTTCCCCCCTTTCAGGAAACATTGAGCCTACAAACAATGTTTACTAGGTCTTCAGTATTTCCTTTAGCCTCACTGAGTTAATGGAAACATTCAGTGGGCAGTGGTAAAGATAAAAAGCAGTGTTTGTACCTGTACTAGAACAATTAATTTAAATTCCCAGCTTTATACTTTATGCCTACATAGGACAGCACATTCTTCAGCCTTGTTCAAGCCATATAAACAGTCCAGATGTTTATGCTTCCTCTGTTTTGTAGGACTATCTCATTTGAAATTCATTTTGATGTAATTACAGAGCTTTGCAATTTATATTGTAGATTGTTCTGTCACTATGCAACAAACTGTTCAAACACAGATCTAAGTTTTAATAAATATGTTATGAGTAAGCATTTGGTAACAGTAAATTTACAGGATTAAACTTCAGATTTATGTTTTTATTGCATTCTGCAGGAGCAAGTTAAAATTGCTGCCTGTACACATATAATTACTGGTGGAACTTGGCAAGATTATGTTATCCTTGCGGCTGTCTTATACGAGTTGCAGTTGCTTGTGAGTTGCTGACATTTTATTGTCTCATACTAGTAAAATAGCAATGACATCTATATTTTTCATAGCCAAGCTTAATCATAAGTACATCTGTCAAGATCTCAAAATACACTAAAGGCTTTTCTGCTTCATGGATGTCTTTTCTTAGTTTTTCCTTCCCATTCTCCCCTTCCCCAAGTGGCATTTAAAGATCCATTTTCCTTTCCCCAGATCTATATCTGAAAAGCAATCAACTGGTCCTCCAAGCATCTGACACATGCTTTTTTGTACTAGCTGCTAATTTTGAAGATTCTCCAGTTTACAATTTCTTTGACACTTACTCTAGATTTGTGCTCCTGAATACATTTATGTGATTTATTTATCCCCAGTTGTTTCTGAAATCCCAATAAAGGCAGAGCCTGATCATTACAATATACTTGCCATGAGTGTTTGTTAACTGCTTTGAGTATCCCTTTGCTTCTTGCACCACTTCTGCAATTACTGCGGCACTTCAGCCATCCCTGAATGCTTAATAATCTTTAATATGCCTTCAGTGAGCTGAAATAAAGAGACTGATGGATTAAAAAAGATATCACCTATATGTATAAAATACATTAAGAATGTACATGTCTTTCCATTAGTCCATCTCTAATATGTTCCAAGATGATTGCAGTGTGATATAATTAAGTGAAACATGAGATTATAAAATATCTAACTACCCAAACACAGTGTCACTCACAAAAAATATTTCAGTTGTAAATATTACAGTGGATGAGAAAAAACCCCTTTCAGATTATGCAAACAAAAGGAGTGTGAGAGTGACCTGGGGAAGGGAAAAGAGGAACAGAGTCCCTGAGTGAGTGACTGAGTGACTGCCTGCCTGCCTGCCTGAGTGAAAAATCTGAACTGTGAAAAAAGATTTCAGGCTAAAAGCCTGCAGTCTATAAGTAGGTAAAAAGGCACTGCATGTTTCCTTTCTAGCAGAAAGAGGCAGACTCAAGCTGCCCAGAACAGTGTGATGGTATTAACCCATTTCCTCTCTGGAAATCAGAAAACCACAGCAACCTCAGAATTCAGCAGTGGGATGATTATATCTTAACTTCTGGAAGCAAAGGATGGAAACCAATAAAAGACACAAAATATGCCTGAAAAGGCAGATAAATTCAGATGGTTATTTGAATCTGTAAACAGCAAAAACCACAAATATTCTTTTGCAATCTGAAATTTCTATATTAAGCTCCCTAAAAAAAACCCTCCAATTTTGAATTATATAGCTCCAGAGAAAGGCCCAGGTTGGAAAGGACATCTTAATATCTGTAGTCCAACCCTCCTGCCATGATCAGAGACACCTCCCACTAGCCCAGGTTTCCTGAACCTCCATTGAATGTGACTTTGAACAGGGGCAGGACCTTGTGCTTGTTGTCCCTGTCAAAAATCATAGGATTATATAAGATTATGCTTGAACAACCTAAGGATCATGCTAAACTTCTAGTAAAATATCAACTAACAACATAAAGGCATGAATTCATAATGCAAATTTAAATAAGTGACATATTGTTCTAGTTTGAAAGCAAAACCAGTGCAAGACTCTAAGTCAGAAATACAATTTATTAGGGAAAGGGTAAAGGAAACCAAAATACATGCAATAATACAAACGAAAAACCACTGACAAAGTCAGAGTACAACCTGACACCCTGTTGGTCAGGATGTTGGTAGCAGTCCAGTTGGATTGGTGGCTGCAGGCCTCCTGGAGTGGCAGATGTGGTTCTGTCCTGTCCTATAGAAAGGGTGTAGTCTTCCACTGAAAATCCAGTGGAAAAGACAGCTGTTCTGGGAATCCAGTGAAAGACTTACTGCTCTGTCCCCAACCCCAGATTATATCCAGGTGGGGATGCTTAGCTCCTCCCCCCCGGGCAGAGCATCTCCCAATGGGCTGATATCATTCTGTGAGTCCTGTGGTGGGTCCATTACACAGAAATGGCTCCTGGAGGGAGTTATCTCTGAGTCATGTGGAAAGGCATTGATGAGCCCATTAACAGAAGATAAGGAAAAAAAACAATGCCCCTCCTGGTTTCAACAGCTATTGAGGATGGGAATAGAATATATCTTTATATATTGTAACCTAGGACACATATTAAAACATTTTCTTTACAGAGTTGATACCATTCTTTAATATTTATAAAAGGTTGAAGGTGCATAGAAACTAAAAGTCACATTAAGTCATATTAATAATTTAAAGTTCTTCATTAGTAATATAAAACTACCTAATATATAACACATAAAGAAAAATATGAATTATCAGTAGTATGTATTTTAACATAAACTGATTTATTGAATTAGATGCAATTAATACATGTTTAGGATTTTTAAATCTAGTTGTAGTTGCTACTCAAAAATACTGTAAAACTTTAATAAAGTTTTATTTCAGCAGTCTAAACAGAGGCAGGCTTTAGTTCAGAGTTTTCTTTAAAAGTTTAGTGTTGATCATCTATCATGAAGAAATGCCTTTAAAATTATCAGGAATTTTAATTTATTTTGACTTAACTGAAAACCACTTAATAAATCATCATTTCCCTTTTAACTTTCAATAAACTCTAAAAACAGTTAAATTTCAGTGTAAATGCATATATTTTCTTTATTTCATTGTAGGTATATTGCTCAAAATTAAGACTGACTGGCAAGAGTTGGAGTGGTGAAATGGCCCAGTGATGTGTCTTTGGAAGTATGGGCAAGTAAAGTCCCATTTGAGTGCCAGATTTTGTAATATGCTCTAGAAGGTGTCTGAAGTTGGAAGACTATTTAGTACATTAATTGTACCTACATTTTGGTTTGGTTTTAAAATCTTGATTGTGACAGGATCTGAACAGGATTTGGGAGTAACATGAAATTATTTTAGCAAATTTTCTATGGTAAGCAGAAAGATGTTTAAACAGTTGTGGTGCACTTAAGACATGGCAGCCAGCAAATTGCATTCTCACCATATATCAACCAGCTATCCCTGGCAAGTCTCTACAATAACTCCAAGTTGTGTAATCCATCTTTACACTTGCCCACATTTTCAGTGTTTTTCATGTTTCAGACTTGCCCCTTTGAAGATAGTATTTAAAACATTGTTTACCACAGGCTGTTCCAGGTTTGTCAAAATTAGCACTTCCACTAACCAAACAGCTCAATAGTTAGGCTACTTTGTTTTTCTAAGGTCAAATAAAAAGCAGGCAGAAAGAAGAAATGAATTAAGGCCTTTTCCAACAGAATATGAAATAATGGAAAAATACTACATGCTCATCAGAAAATACATCTGCATGAAGCACTTTCTATCAGCTGTGATTAGCTTCAAATATCCACAAAAGCAGCCCACTAGTTATTGGATTTGCAGTACACTTGATGCCAGCACTTTCTTCCCATCTGATCTAGGAGCAAGGTGTGAGCACAGTCTGTCAGAGAAACGTGACAAACCAAACTCTGCACTGAGCTCATCGCTATATTGACAGCTTGCCCCCAGGTAAGAAGAAAAGTTTGATTAGACCCTTTCATCCTTTTGCAGAGGTATATAAATGCAAAAGAAAGGCCAGAAATGCTCTTGCTGAAGGCTAAGAAATGCTTGGTCTGAATACAGAGAAATGTCAGTAGGGAAATGGATTTAGAAATGGATGGAAATTGCTCTTTCCAGGGCACAGAGGAGAGAGTAATGAGATGGCATAGAACTGATTGGTGCTGCAGAGGAATGCCACTGAGATGGACAATTTTCCTTTAGAATTTTAAGGTCTGAGGATATAAGGAAAGCAGCCTCTTGGGTTACACAAGGGATGTACATACTTTTTGCCTAATGCAGAGAAGGAATGTAAGAAAAAATCATGAGCTAGGGAGATTTAGTGTTAATCATTATTGTCTTTACTAGTGGACGTTTCTAAGATATCTCTGAAATCTAATGACAAGCTGTAATTTCACAACTGCCTTACAATGACAAAAAGCAGGCACAGCTGTCAAAAAAACCCCAGTTCATCTCCTGTTTGCAAGTGCTCACCCTCTGCCTCTATCACCTCATATTTCTACTGGCACAAGTTGCATTCAGGAAGCTATATCCTGAAGCTCACAGAGAATCAGATGAAGGATATGCTGGTTTAGGGTGGCCATGAAACTCTCCTGATAGTTTTGGCTGGGAGAAAACCTGGAAAGCAAATACTAAAATGAAATGTATATGTGCCTGCAGTAAGTTCCTGCCCTTTCCATGAGAAACCTGTAGCTGAGGAGGATGAAATTTTATGAGTGGTTTAATTTGGGAGATCCATCGAAATAAAATGATAGTTCACCTCTTAGGTCAAAATGTATCCAACTATAATTAGCATTGGCTTTTTAAACTGTACACAATAGGAAATATTCTATTCAATCAAAACCATATTATCTAATAATGCTGTATCTAATAACAAATGCACAATTTCAGTAATTATGAAAATGCTGGTATCTTCCTTCTTCCTATAAATGAGTGTAAATTGATATTAACAGTTTAGTAGTAAATAAAGCTGCTCATTTCCTTTCAGGAACCTGTCATTCTCACACAATAGAACAATGAAGAACGTTTGGTTGTAATAGCATCCTGGCAAGGAAAGAGAGAAAAAAAGGAGCTCTGTCAAAACAAAAAAAGTTTCAAATACCAAAACTTCAATATCAACATCTTGGGAATGTACCAGATTCTCATGTTATTTCACTAAGTTGATTTAAAAACTCGACATATCTAGCTATAGCTTTCTGTATTTATTTTTAAAATTACATCTGTAATGGTGCTTTTTTTCTTTTTCTACATGTTAATTGTAATGTTGTGAGGTAGTTGCTGTAATCCTGGAGACAGACATGCAAACAGGCAATGCAAAAAAAGCATGGTATGCAAGCCACTTATTTAATTGAGGATGTAACAATTTGTCCCTTCATAGGCTGCCCACACAGCTTTTGAACTCACTAGGATTAGCATTAACATTAATTAATTATAATTATAATAATTAATAAAATAACACAAGCTTAGGTCATCACAGGCATTACTTGTGTAATTTATGAAAGATTTAACTCTCACATAATTTAGATTTTTTTTAATTGCCATGTCCATCAGCTACTACAGCAAAGCTTCGATAGTTTTAGTGTGCAAACCATAAGAGCTTTAGCCACTGTTTTGCTTTGTTTTCCTTATTAGTAAAGTTACCATTGTTTACCATCAGTAGAATTTGCAAAGAATTTTATTGGTGTGAGTTTTTCTGCTTTGAAAAGGCAATATTTCCAGTTTTTGCTTTCTATTAAGGCACTCCCTGGATGTGTGACTCATCCTTTACCTCTGGGCACCACTCAATCACTCAGCACCAGTGTTTGGCCCCTGTTAGATGTGAATATACTACTGCAAATGTGTTGGAATACACAATATGGAGCTAGTGTCAGCTTGTATTTTTGTGTGTTGTTCACATAGTTTGCAGAATGCTATCCAGCACAAACCTTTCTGGCAACAAGTTAACAGTCAGCTTTTTCTGAAGCAGAGATGAAAAATGTCTTCATTACTGTGGTGGTTTGACCAGGAAGAAGTGGGAATTCTGGGAAGCTGTGGTCAAACCAATGAAGGTTTTGGGTTTGAGACTGACACCTGGTGTAGCCAGTGGGGTTTGGACACACCTCCGAGAATACACAGGGGTTAAAAAGCAGGGCACTGCCCTTGGATCTCTCTCTTGGGACGTCGCTTCGAAGAGGTCAGATCTCTTCCCCCGTCCAGCCTCTACTGCTGGGCGGGGGGAGGGGCAGCCATGCGGTAGGCCCGGGGCCTGGACAGAGATGGGGGTGAGAAAGCCTTCAAGGATGGAAGGGTGGAGGAGCCCCAAGAGACATCGGGCAGCCATTCCCCCCCCCAGGAGGGAGAGAGAGGGAGAGTCGGCGGTGATAGCAGCCGGCCCAGGAGAAGAAAAGGGGGGAAGGGTGCAGCCCGGCCGGCCGCAGCAGCAGCAGCACGTGTGGGAGTATTATCGTTCTGAGATAGACAGAGACTGAAAACTTTTAACCCTTTCTTTCATGATTGGGGCCTTGCAAAAATGCTAATCCTCCTCGAAGCTGAATAAGAAGGGAGATAAGAGATGAGATGAGACAAGGACCTGGCCCGAAGAACGTGGAGATGATTGGATGGGGAGAGATGATTTGGAGTGGCCTTTTGGCTGGACTTTTCTTGTGGCCATGGACTCAGTTGTTCCTGTGACACAGAGACTGCATTTAGGGGGAGGCAGTGCCTCAAAACCAGGAGGGTTCTTCGTGAGGACCCCCCGGCCCCAGGGGGTTGGAAAAATATGGGGGGGACAGATGTCCCAAAAGCAGAGACGGTGCCTTTTTGGAGTGAGACAAGGCATCCTTGAAAGACAACCCTAAAAGCAGCTCTGGCCTTGCGCAGTGGTGAGAGCACTGGGCATGGAAGGAAGATGTCACAAGCGGCAAAAGGACTTTTTCCGGGCGGTGCCGAAGTGACAAGGAAGCACACGAGGTTTCAATGTGTTTCCAGGAGAAGCCTATGGAACAAGAAGGACTCCTTTCCTCTTCATGAACTGCAGTTTGAGTATACTAAAGTGTGGGGCCAAGGCTGGGCAGTTGATGATTTGGGAGAATGTATCGGATTGGGAAAGTCAGGTAGTGGGGAGGAGGAAAATGGTTTTTGTAAGGTTTTCAATTTTTTTTTTTTTCTTTCCTTATAGTCTTTCCCTATTTTCCTGTAGTTTAAGTAATAAAGTGTTCTTTATGTTTAAGCTGGAGCCTGTTTTGCTTATTCCTGGTCACATCTCACAGCAGACACCAGGGTGAAGGCATTTTCATGGGGGGCACTGGCTCTGTGCCAGGCTCAAACCATGACAATTACATATCGTGATTTGTACTCTATGGACTTTCTGATTTTGGGACTATGAGCCTAGGGACAGATTTGGTCATTGGAACCCACAGCTATCTCATCAGCTGGCCTTATTCTTATTTATAAGTTTGCTTACAATAACATGCAACATTCCAAACAGCTCGTTCCAACTGCAACCAAAGCCCCAAGACAAAATATATATATGGAGATCAATAGAAACTCAAATCACTGCTGTTAAACGCGCACATTTGTAAATGTGTTTTCACATGATGTGTAAGTCATCATTGCAGATAAATATAACATATTATGAAACCCAAATTCTTATTATTATCTGCATCAGAGTAGAAAAAGTAGATACTTAGCAATCTATTGGCTCTTTAGAGCTCTAGCTCTATTAATAATCTTATTATTTTCCACCCAGATTGATAAAATATGAATGATTCATAATGCTCTCACCTTAACCTTATTTAACGTTTATTGCTTCCTATACAAAACAAAAAGCTTGGAAAGGTGATTAGGCAAACACTTTCTTCAGAACCATGCCCTTAGGCTGATCTAGTGGATAATTATTAGTCTGGTACATTGTGCAAAAACAGGCATAATTTTACACTGTCCCTATATTTATGTGCCCCATGGAAAATACTACCTTGTATGATATAGCATATTTTATTTGTCTATTACATGCTACAGCTGTGAAATATTTTTGTCTTATGCATTCAAATCCCTAAAAAATATTTCTCAGCTCCTAGTGAACAATGAATATTTGGAAATTTTACATGGAATTAATGCACAATAATATCTGTCTGAATACACTGGACTTACCTGCTCTGTTACCAGCGCATGGTGTTTATGGCATTCCTCCAGTTTTCCAGTCAGCTCTGTGTCATTAGCACAAGTTAATTTCAGGCTCCATCTTCTGGTTAAAGCATTGATGAGTTTGTGAATGAAAAAGCTCATTATTTATCTCAGATTTCCAAGAGCATCCGCAGTCCTGCCTCTCCTGCCCAAGCCTGGGGCTGCCCTCACCCGCCCATGGCCCAGGACCCCATCTCACCCCCAAGGCTGTCAGGCCCTGCCCCAGGGATGCTGCACCAATCTCCACCTCCCCATGGACTCATCCTGCCTGGCCATGGACCCTGAGCCAGGATCAGCCAGACTCAGCTTGGCCCCGTCCCTACAGTCCTGCCTGGCCATGGCTGAGGGCCAGAGCTGCTGCTCAGGAGGGGTCTGCTCCTGGCAGGTGACACCAAACAGGTTTCCTTGGGTCTCCCACACTTCTATCGTGGTTCCGCTAACCCAAGGACCTTTGAGAAGCAGCAATTTCCTCCATGGGAGAAATAAGTTGACCCAGGGAATGGCTTCAGCAGAGGTCTTGTTTAAAGGAAAAAGTGAAAAAAGAGAGACATTTTGAGATACATCTGACCCCAGTATTGTTTGGGACTGCTCTAATATTTATTTTCCATTATTAAGAAGCTATTATTTCAATTGTCTTCTCTGATTTTAGAGCTACAACAATTTGGGTCATAAGAGCCTTTGAATGCTTGTATTTGGCAGAGGAAAGGAAGAGTTAATTAAAATTAAACATAAGCTTTTTGGAAAAGCAAAAGATACAAGTCAATTAGATTCAGGAAGGAATGGGTCTATTTAATTTAACTGCTAAGGGTTTCACAGAAATTATCAGAAAGTAAATTTTGGCCTACAGGATTGTTAGAAAGCCATGGATATATTTTCCTCACTCAGCTGATATTTTCACCACAGAGACACTGTATTCTTCAAGCATTCTCCTCTCTACCCTAACTTAATCAATCCTAATCTCATTTTGTGTTTTCTCTTTACAAATATTTCCCCAGAATATTTCCCTCCAAAACATATTTTTAGTCATCTGACCCTGTAACTTTGTTGCTAAGCTCATAAATATTAGCAGCTAGCCTAGCAAGCTAATAAATAACTTTGCATTTGTTGAAAATACCAAATGACTTGCTGATGTATGAAATAACAGTTGTACTGCTAATCCTTTCCATTATTTCTTACCCAACATTCTTGAGTTTGATGGCCCTGATTTAAGTGTATGGGGAGAACACGTTGTTTCCCTCTGCAAGGACAGCATTAAGGACTGTGGAATCCTCCTGGGATTTCAGGAGCACCATACAGTAAAATTAACAAAATGTATTAGGCACACTGTTTAGGATGTGCTATGAGCTAAACTTGTACAGAAAGTACAAGTTTGGGAGAAAAAATCAAGGTATGTCAAAAGTAATGGGACTGGCCTGCATCAGGTAATTGTGATCAGTCACTCACAAAATCAGTCCCCCAAAGCTGCTGCATCAGAAGACACCATTCCAGCACCAGGCAGGACCTCAGTGACAGCTGGTATTGTCAGAGCTCCATCCCCAGGAGCCTGGGATAAAGGTGAGACACTCCTCATGAGTCTCTCAGAGGACAGCAGCCCCATGTCTCAGCTACAATTGTTGGATGACGTCAGGGAATGTCATATTCAAGGGCAGGCAGGTCTGGTCCAGTGGTGCTGGTCCATTACATTACTTCCCCACCATTTTCTTGCTGTTATGAATCCTACTGAAAGCAATCCAGAATGGTTTTAATCCTACTGAAAGCAATCACAGAATGGTTTGGGATGGAAGGGAGCTTTAGAGGTTTTCTAGGTGGGACATCCCTGCAATGAGCATCTTGAACTTGATCAGGTTGCAGTAAAAACCTGCCCAGCCCAACCTTGAATTTTTCTAGGAGCACCCATCATTAGAAAGAATACTGTCTTTAACATCAATAAAAGGAGATTTTGACAAACAATAAAGAGTTAAAATACAAAACAATAATAAAAGAAAAACCTCTGAAGAAATCTATATCAAAATAAGCTTTCAGAATGCAGCAGGCACCTACTTTCAGTGATTTAACCAAAGCAGACATGCAACTGCAGTCACAGAGCTCTTAGAGACAAAACCTTGTAATACAATTAACTTCACGAAAAACCTCATTAAAAGCAGTGAGGCTTAGGCATGACCAAGCACAGTAAACAGATGCACAGAGCTACATCATGTTTTAGACACCTAGTCCAGCCTGCCTGCTCCTGCTTTAATGGAACAGAGTATTTCAGAGCTCCTAATGGGATGATAATGCTTGCACAATGAGATGTTCTGGCAACATCTGTTTGATGTCTCTGTGGAAACTCTATTTGCCTTGGCTGGTCACTTAAATTTGGGTAAACCGATATTTTCTCTTGCTTACACAGTGCTAGACCACAGAGCTCATGACCACTTCAACAGAATTTAGGAGCAGATGCAAGAAATTGTGACTATTGCTAATAATGTTACTTCTAATACAAAACAATTGTATCAGGCCTGTAAATGACTAGTTCTGTAGAATTGTGATTTTGATTTTTTAAATAAATGATTCACACAGGGAAAGCAAAGTCAGAAGAAGATACAAAGTAAATCTCAAGCAATACTAAGATGAAATGCAGAAAACAGGAAGATGAGAACATATGTGCTCTACTTTCTGCAGCTAGACCAAAAGTCTGATTAATATGTGTTGGCTGCCACTCTAAGAGACTTTTTTATAATTCCTTAACTGAATGGCTTATGGCAACATCAAAGGGTGGGTTTTTGTGAAGAATCCTTTTATCTGGATTTTTGGAATTCACTATTTTATGTGCAGTGTACATTAAACAATGATATAGAATGTTTATGAATCATCTAGATATTTCTGAATTGTTCCACAAACCAGTGGTATATTAAAAAAGAGATTTTTATTTTCATTTTTCTTTTTGCAGCAGTAGGGGTTCCGTGGAGTTTCCAGGGATGAACTTAAGCCCTTGATTTTGTATTGTTTAAGAAATAGCAAATGGGGTCAAGTCACCCTGATAGACATTGCAGCTTTCCTGACATAAAGGTCAGATTTCATGACATTAAAGGCTTATCAGGAGATTTTCTTCTTACTTAGAGAATACTTCATTTTCTATCTTCACAAGAACACTGTCCTGTAGCATGGAAAAAGGCTGCAGAAACACCAATTTGAACGCTATTTTGTAGTGAGAGAAAGTCAGATCTGCTTTCCACCAAAATAATTAGAAAGACTCTGTAACTTCCTGGGAAGTTAAACCAGATTACAAAATAAAAACAAAATTGGAAAGTTAAACCAGATTAAAAAATAAAAACAAAATCAATTACATATCATAACAGAACTATGGCTGGTGGGAAGGCTAACTGACCTGCTAAATGATGTAGTGATCCATCCCCAAAAATTGCATGCTGGAGACCTTTCCAAACGCCCAATGGCAGCTGGCATCCCCCGTCTCCCAATTATTTCTTTCAAGATCTTTTACTGTTACATATTCATGGTTTTATCTTTTGCTCTCCTTCAGTGAAGTCCAGCAGATTAATTTAGCAGTCACTTTGTTTTTGCTCAGGTGCAGTACATGGAAAGTTGCAATACAAGGAGAATGATAACAGAATGGGCTTTGGGCTACAGGAACAGTTTCAATTGTTTCCCCTAATGGATGCACAAAGGATGTCCTCGACTCCATCTACATAAAAATGGAGCAGTAATATATCAGTTTCACACTTACTTGCACTTCCCTAACTTACCCTTTTACCTCTTAAAATAATGTGTAATACAGTTCTTGGCTTTAGAAATACAGGCTTACAAATATTCCTCCTCTTCTTTCTCTCTCAAGCACTAATTGTTGGAAGGATAAAAGTAATTTAAAAGCAGTATATTTTTCAGTAACAGTGAAGGGTTTTTACAGAAAAGAAATGCAGGACATGAACAGGCATTCAGTGCCATGAGCTTTAATTTGATTAGTACATATACTTTTTTAGAAATTTGAGTCATCAAGCAGATAATATGATCTGTTTCAATCATTTTATTTAGACAGAATGAAATACAGCTAATAACATTCATACATAGGAAAAGGATTCCAATCACAAGGTCTAAGGAAAATTTTATAAACAAATTAAAGTGCACAACATATTTCCTCCTATAATAATTTCTTTTTTGTCAGTCATGAAGCAGCCATTTTATTACCAAGTTATTTTGCACTGATGGAAGAGATTTCAAATTACAAGAAATGAGTATTCACCAATGAAAAGTAAGAAAATTCTCCAAATAATATATTTAGGAGTGGGAAATATGACAAGACACAAAGTAGAAAAAACTGTTTACTTCCATTTGTACTCAACTAAACCATTGATAATAGTCTGTCTTATAGAAAGAGGAAAAAACTCTTGCCCATATAAATTAACTAAATCGACTGGAAAAATAATTTAAATATAAGGTTCTAGTTCAATTAACACAATAGAAAGTTTCTGGATGTGGCAAAATTAGCAAAACACCAGAACCTCTGCATTTTAATGAGGTGTCTGTGATTCAAAAGATCCTAAATATTCACCTATCATTTCATCCATAGCAAAATGATCATGAGCCCTTTTTATGAATAGTATTTTAAGCCTTGCTCATGGTGCAGTTCTGCATTACTTTTACACAGTTTTTCCAGCATGGGATCATAATATAAATATTCTTTGCAATCATGTTTCACACATTATTATCAGCTGTAATACTGCAGTGAAAATTAAGTCCATATTTGAACATCCTTGCTGTATCTCATTTTGCCCTGAGAATGATTTCAGCTGCCACTAGGTTATTTCTCTGGATATTTAGTAGTGATTCATACATAAATTGTGTCTTTTGGCTAGGTGTCTGCAGAACTAGAGGTAAAATAAACCCCTTTATTATCATAGGAGTTAAAAAGAATATTTAAATCTTCATCCATATGAATGCAAGGAAATCTGAAAACACATCTCAGGGTAACACTGTAGAGCAACCAGGGGCAACATAATAGAAATATGATCCTGCAAGGTTTATTACAGGCATGCAAAGATAAATACATGAAAAAAAATTACATTACTCAAGTCCAGAGGGTTCTGTGTTCCTTATAGTAACACACTGCCTATAAACTACTAAGCATTGCCTAGGTAGATGTTGAAAGTTGGGACCATGAATAATTCCATTCGCACACATGACTGTCTTCAACATTTTTTGCCTCTCCTCCTCCCCTTTCTTCTCCCCCACTGGTGTTAATAGTTAGATACCAGTTTTCAATTAGTGTATCAGGCCATCCTTAAATCAGGATATCCTTAAATCCATAGCAATTCATTTTGTCTTCACAGATACAGAGCTGTGGGAGCAGTTTATTTGTATAACTAGAACAAGATTAATTTCACTTAAGGTGGCAAATGACAGAAGATAAGGAGAAGGAAGGTATTTCCTGTGGCCACTGTGATATTGCACCACCACAGATGTCAGGGTTGAAAGTGCAGAAGAAGTTTTCTTCAACCTGTACAAATCTGCCCAAAATGTTGATGGCTTTATCAGAAACACCATGGCAGATTATATTTGTTCAATGAAGTATTAGTTTTTATAATGTTTCACAGAAGAAAGGGAGAATTGAAGACTTTACTATCAGAGGCTTTAGCTTGTAAAGATTTTACAATACTTTCACAACAGGTTGGTAAAAGACCTTGACATCAATTTATAGAGGGAAATGCAGGTGTTTGTACTGGGCTGGCAACCATCAGCTCATAGTTCCCATGGCAACAATAAATTGCTATGCATGAGTAATGGGGAGTGATTACATTTAGAGTAATTATGGCAAAAAGTAATTAAGCAAGATGAGAAAAACATACAGCATCATTTGCCTTTTTCCTCTACCAATGGCAATCCACATGCCAGTTTTCAATCACATTTCTTAAACACCATAAGACCTTTCAAGGCTTTATCCCACTTGTGGAGTCATTCTTTATGCATCTTTAGATGATCACTAATTGACTGAATAAAAGCTGAGTTTTGTTGTGTTTTTGTCCTTCATATCTGCATAGCTCTCATACTGTTAATTACAGAAATATGAGTGCAAACTGACTAAGGCCAGAAGAGCCATTGTGATCATAAGGTCTACATAAGACGCATTTTCTTCCTCACAGCAATGCTGTCACGTAGTCCGTATTTTGAAACTGAAATACATAAAATCTTTCAAGAAATAGCCAGATGTAATTTGAAGCAAGATGAATATATTACACTTGCTCATTAAGTATTCTAAGGTTATTTGCACCCATGGCTTACTGTTAAGCCTTTCTCTTAATTAAGATTCAACTGCTATAGCCTAATCTCACTGTATGTGACCTTGTGAACTCACTCACTGGTTTCAGAGATGCAGAGCATCAGGTGTTTCTCTCTATACAGAGCAATGTGAAGTTATCAGGGCACTTGCTAACAAAAGCCCCCTGGACTGAGTTTACGTCACTTGGCTGTTGCCCTGATTTTTTAAGTTTCTCTAAGCCTTCTGATGTTTACAGAATGATTCGTTATTCCTGTAATGAACTTTCTCACACACTTCATGTAAATAACTTTTTGATTTGCATTCTTTTATGGAGGAGGAGAAATTTGATGGACTGTTGGTTTGTCCAGTGTCATTGGAGAGGCGGCACTGCCACCCTCTAACCCACTGTCACTTTTGGAAATCTATAAATGTTGGAGTCAGAATTTAAATATTCTTTTTTTTTTGCCTTGAGAGAGCTGCGTGTCCCATAGTGACACTTGACTTTGGTAAGGGGGCAGCCACAGTGGTAGCTGAAGGAGAAGGTGCCAGAAGATGTCTGTGTGACAGAGCCAATGCCAGCTCCATGGTGGTTCCACTGCTGGCCGAGGCCGAGCGCACCGGTGATGGAGGGATTGCCTCTGGCACAGCACAGCCAAGGGGGCATGGGGTATGGAAACTGCAGTGGGAGAAGGAAGTGAGGACATGTGAGAGAAACAGCCCTGCAGATACCAAGGTCAGAGCAGAATAAGGGGGAGCGGGTGCTCCAGGAGCTGGAGCAGAGATTCCCCTGCAGCCTGCGGTGCAGCCCGTGGAGAGGCACCTGTGCCCCTGCAGCCCGTGGAAATCCATGGTGGAGCTGAGATCCACCTGCAGCCCCAGACGACCCCAAGCTGCAGCAGGTGGGTGCCTGAAGGAGGCTGGGAACCCAAGGGAAGCCCATGCTGGAGCAGGCACCTGGCAGGACCTGTGGCCTTGTGGAGAGAGGAGCCCACACTGGAGCAGGTTTGCTGGCAGGACTTGTGATCCCATGCTGGAGCAGCCTGTTCCTGAGGGACTGCACCCCATGGGAGTGACTCACACTGGAGCAGTTTGTGAAGGACTACAGCCCGTGGGAAGGACTCATATTGGAGAGGATCATGCAGGACTGTCACTGGTGGGAGGGACTCCACAGTGGAATAAGGGAAGAGTGCGAAGAGTCTTCCCCTGAGGAGGAAGGAGTGGCAGAGACAGAGTGTGATGAACTGGCTGCAGCCCCCATTCCCTGTGCCCCTGTGCTGGTCGGGGAGCAGAGGTAAAGAGAATAGGAGTAAAGTTGAGCTCAGGATGAAGGGAAGGGTGGGGAGAGGATATTTTTGAAAATTGGGGTTATTTCTCATTATCCTATTCTGATTCGATTGGTAATGAATTAAACTAATTTCCCCAAGCTGAATCTCTTTTGCCATGACAGTAAATGATGAGGGATCTCTCCCTGTCCTTACCTTCATCAATGAGCCTTTCCTTATGTTTTAGTCTACTGTGTCTAGTTAGGAGGGCGTGCCGAACTGCCAGCAGAGTTCAGCTGGGGTATTTTGGTATTTTTAAGAAGTTCTAGGAAATATGTTTGTGAAAGCCCCTCCCTTGCAGTGGTGCTTCCCATGGCTCAAGTCCAGTGCCAATATCCTCTGAATTCAGGATTCCAGGGGCTATGCAGGTCATTTCAGTTACACAGAGTTGACAGTCATGTTTAGCTTACTGGCAATATCAGACTCATCATTTTCCAGTACAATAAGAAGTTCTTAAAGTTTGCCTCATGTTCTTAATTCCCAAATGTACAACTTTTCATTTTACTCTCTTAAAGCTATCTGTTTGCTTGTGCTAAATTGTGAAATTCGGTGTAAAGGAACTGTCCCACCATCACCTCTACTGAAAATGTCACAACTACAAGACATTAGCAGTAATTTTTGTATTTTCTTTCAAAATCTTAATATTAAACTTCAACTAGTTAATAAATTCTTGACAGGTGTTGCTAGAAATGTCTATGTATCTCAGATGATATATTACTAGAGGTTTTATTTTTCTCAGCAATTTTTAGATGTGGCTAGATGTTCATAGAGGAATGGAATGACCATGCAATGGAAATTGTACAAAGTTTTCCAAGAAGAGAATGTTGCCATTAGGGAAATACTTCTATAAAATGAGAACTCAGTCTTCATCCAGTAAAGTATCTGCCCAAGGTGCACCAAGATTTCTACAAATGTCATACACAAAGGGTTCTTGAGTACTGCACAGTTAAATTGATTAAGTGTACATAATTTTAAATCCATGCTGTAGCATTTACTTTTGGCTTAAATGGTTTTTGTTAGGTATAAAACTGATTGTATTCTGGTTTCATGCTTAACCATATATTTTTACTGTATTGAAATAGCCTTTGATCAATGTTAAAGCAAGTATACAGAAAAATATGCACATACTTGACTGCTTTCTTCTTCCAAAAGTGAGCCACATACAGGCTTTCATAAAATAGTTTTGGACTTCACATCATTGAAGAACTCATAGTTTTTTCTCATATTCAAATATATGAATCTGACTCTATTTATCTGTCTCTTAAACTATACATAAATTACAGAGATTTAAACAACACTTGATTAAGAAATAGCAATATATTCCATAAATATCAATAGACTTCTTACCAGCCGGAATGGAGGACCATGCCTCCTCCATGTAGGTTCTTGAAAATCAGAGTAATTGTTATATCAGTTAAATTTTCAGCACCTAGTGACATCTAGCCATCATACTGTATTCAGTTTTATGTTTACACTGTTTTTTCTGGAAGTTTTCCTGAAGATGCTTCTTGTTTTAATTATTATGTAAACATTTTTTAAGGAAAGCGGTTTCTATCTCATATGACAGAGTCAAGAAGAGATGGTACAGACCTATTGGAACTATCCCTTGAAAATCCATGCAAAGAACAATTTATCTCAGAACAAATGCACGCTACTTTACATGCACTACACATTGAAACAAACACAATTTTTTAATTTTTTAGTCTTTGACATTTGCCCATGTACTGAAAACAACACTAACACAAGCTCTGTAAAATACAAGCTGTTCTTTTCTCTGCTGTTCTTTTCTCTGCTGTTCTTTTCTCTGCTGTCCTTGTTTCTCAAAATACCACAAATATCATTAGGTTCAATGTGTCACATCACACTGTGAAGCAACCTTGAAGATAACGTAATAAAATAATGTATTCACAGAATAAATTTCTTTCACTGCAACATTAAATATATAAAGCTTAATGTTTACCTCTTGGAGATAGTGACATTATTTTTTGAAAATGGAAATCTAATCAATTATGAAAATAATAAAATTAAGGCTTGAAGGAAGAGATGCATGCACTCAAAGTAAAAGGCAATACAAAGTTCAAAAGACCATAACTTAAAAATGGTCAACTACAAAATTTAAGTTTGCTCCTTATACAGTCATAATATTTTTTACATATATTTTCAGCCAATTTGGGCATATCTTTGTAATTTATTACAGCATAAAATTTTGTTACCAACCATAGACATTCAAAAATTTTGAAGAAATTGTACATTTTTTGATACAAGAATTTAAGGCAATTATGAATGATTACATTACTACATATGTTTAGTACATATTGTGACTGAGAACAGTGTAGCTTAATTACTCAGAAGCAGCAATTAAGTGTCAGCTTCACTTGCAACTAGTAAGATTCCTTTCTTGAAAATGTTGTAAGTGGACAACACAATTACCTGTGAAGTAGTACAGCTGAGCATAAAAGTTACACAAGTTCCTTCATTTTACTGTATGTTTGCACATACTCAAGAGTATGTTAGCCAAGTGCCATTTAATTGGGTTTTTTTTGGCTAAAGGAAATCTTTGGCTAAAGGATGGATCCTAAATCTGATTTATATATAACAGTGCACAGTGTGCATCTGGGTCCACACATATCTTGGAACTGTATTTTGGTTTTTATTAGAGGAAGAAAAGCACTGCTGTAATCTTTTGTATAATACCTCAAACACACTACTCACAATCTGGCAGGGCAAACTTGGCACTAAGAGCCCTGGTAGAATAATTTCTTTAGCTCTTTTAAGGAGATTTCTGTATCTTTTTTAGGCAAAAGTGATGCAAAGCAGAAAATGTAATGTATAAAATGCAAACCTTGTTAGAAACCTGCTGCAGTGTCTTAGTTTGAGAGGAATCTGAGTAAACACTCCTGTTACCCATTTTGTTTAGTGTGGCGTTACATTTTCAAATTCACACAATGGATGGAATTCCGTGGGATTATTTCCTCAGGCCTAGCCAGAGAAATATATATCTTTTCCTTTCCTTCATGTACATTGAAATCAACCTTTCTGGTTAGAAAAAGACGTAAAATAGCATACTAAGCCAGTCAATGAGGTGAAACTTTTGCTTTGCTTTTCACCAGAAACCACAATCCCTGCCAACAAGCTCAGAACTGGAAGCAAACACTCAGTTGCAGGGGATCTTGGCATACATTCCCTGATTTTCTACCCAAATTGGCAGGACACCTTGCTGACCAAGGGTATAGGGTTGGACACAGTTCAGAGCACACATTAACATTGCTGCTGTATTCAGAACCTTCGTGTCACAGCTGAGTGTGACAAAGTCACACTAGAGACACAGACCAACAAAGGCATCTTCCAGGAAGGAAACTGAGCCTTAGAGTGTCAGCTGCCTCTTAAGGTTTGTCTGAAAAGTCAGGTAGAAGTTTTACTAACATTTACCAGGAACAAGGTGGGACCTTTCTAAATAGTTGTTACAGAAATCCCTTCCCTCCCACTTGCTCATCCTAAAACTTTCAGACAGACGTAGCTCCATTACTATCAAGCACCAAGGTTTAAAATTATGTACAATTAAGGAAAAAAATCTTCTCCAGATGAAACAGTAAAATCAGCTTGTCATTATAATTTTTTAATACAATTATATGTTTACATTTCAATTTTTATTCAAAATAATATAATAGCAATTTTTAAAAATTAAAAATATGATTTTCAAAATCATGGAATTTCCTAAAATGTTGTAATTTCAGCTGAAGTTTGAAAATGTTTTAATAATTTGAGTGCTTGAGGTGATGAGTATCTCAAAACTCAAGGGAACTTCTTTCTAGACTGTCTCCAAACCTCAGTCCCAGCCCAGGAAATGGTTTCCTGCATAGATAAACTCTTCTTTACCAATTGAGAGGTTTTTAAAATATATATTTGTATATACTTATAATTTTGTTCCTAGAAATACCATCAAATAATCTCTTCACATGAAAGAATGGACACAAACACCATGCATGCAATAGCATGTCTTTGATATTATTTTACTGATTCCAAGCAGACAATACTGATACATAAACATAGCTATTTTTATATGAGCTAAGTCTCCATAGTTGAAGTTCCACCACTCTGAATTTTTTTTTTTTAAAGCAAGTCTGTAGAGAAAAAAGAATCTGAAAGAGCATCTGGCCAACACCACTTGGCATCTTTAAAGACCAGGAGAAGGTTTCAGGACTCTCTCAGCAATTTTACACACAATACCAAACCTAGGGGAGTGGTGGGCATTCTGGAGAGCAGGCACACCCTTCAAAGGCCCTTGGTAAACTGGAAACGTGGAAGAAACAGCTACCAAATGCATGAAGATCCAGAAAGCCAAAAGCCAAGTCCTGACACTTGGACTGGGACTCAATGCAAATCTGCAGAAAAGGATTTGAAGGCTTGTAATCAAATATAAGTCAGCAGTGTACCCTTACAGCCATAAATGATGATAACATTAGGCTGTATTAGCAATGGCCAGCCAATGGGTCAAGAGAAGCAATTACCCTGCTCAGTGCTTGTGAGGCCACATCTGGAACACACTGCTCATTTTTGAACACCTCAGGTCATGAGAGGGATGGAGATGCTGGAGGAAGGGCAGTGGAAGGCCACTGACCCAGCCAGGCACCTGAGGAGAGGCTCAGGGCAGCGCATGGTTCCAGAAGGGAAGGCTGAGGGGAAATTCAATGGCCATCCTAAAATTGCACATTAGTCAGTTAGAGAAAAGAGTTCAGTACACAGTGAAAGGGAAGAAAGCAGTGGTCACAAGATACCTTAAGGGAAATCCCAGCTGTGGATAAGGAGAAATATTTTAGTGAGGGTGATTAGGCACTAGCGCAGGTTGCTCCAAATTTATTGTTGAATTGCCATCCTTAGAAATTTTCAGATTTTGCCTAGTCAAGGAAGTGACACAACTGAGGGTGTCCCTGACTTGAGGGATATCCCTGTCCAGAGGTTCCTTTAATTTGATTTGTTCTATGAGTCTATGGGTCATTAATAAAAATAGGTAAAATCATGTCTTACTCCAGCTAAAGGAATGTTTTTAAAGGAGTGTTTTTCCATTATTTCTTTAGCAATTTACCACCTAAAGACATTTTAAGTAAAGTTATAAAATTGTGGAAATGACTAATTTTATCTAAGAATTTGCAGAATTGTACCATTTACCTTTTGTACTTTGCAGTAATTTAAACGCAACCTTCTTTTTATTTCCAGTTTAAAACTACATGATATCAAGCTCCACCTATGACTTTTAAGGGAATGCTACCTTTAAATCCTTAAACATTGCCTAGAGCTTCCTTATGAAACATAATAATTTAAAACAGATGCACTTTTAAAACTGCATCTCCATCTCAACGCCTATGAAATTAAGAAAACACACATACATGCACATGCAGCACATGAAGAGAAACTTCCCTCAGTTAGACACAAATCCTCATTTTGGTACAATTACACACAGGCCATTAAAAATCCCTATATAGTGCTCACAAAAGTTTTGTGCATACAGTAAGGCAGCCAAATTAAGTGGAAAACCAATCCATCTTTGCTCAGTAAGACATACTGAAACCAGCTAAACAGATAGAAATAGCATTTCCACTCTAAAGCAATTGCCTCAAGGTGTACACAACTTATTCCAACTCCAAATCAGAGCCCAGGTTTACTTTAAAAAAAAAAAAAAGCATTGTTGAAACAATCTGAAGAGAGAACAAAAGCTTTCCTCTTTGAAATCACAGTAGTCCAGTATTTATTATCTGTAGGACAGGAAATGTATCCATTTTTCACTTTCATGGAGTAAGATGTCACAAGTTACCACATCAACATCTTCTTCTTGTACCTTTGTATGATTACTGAGTAAGAATACAGACATGTCATCTCAACATTTTTTTTTCTCAAATATCTATGAAAGTCCAAGAGCTTTATTTGACAAAGTTATCTAAGATGCAAAGGATCAGCCCAGGTTGTTTTCATACGAGTTTCACAAACTTTGGTTACAAATGAAACTTCAGTACATTAAATACCAATTAGCATTATCAAGATAAACCCAGGATAAAGCTCATTGTGCTTTTTCTTTTTCTTGGTGTTTAGTTTACATAAAGGAAGAGCCAACACACAGGGCTTCTCAACATTCACACGTGGGTACAATTGGTAGAGGGTGGTGTATCTATCCGACTTTTATTTTCCTTAGCATCATTCAGAAGTGACTCATTACCAATCTGGCATTTGAAGACTTGTTTGTAGGCCTTCCTAAAATTTTCAGACAGAAATGCATATATGATTGGGTTCACAGAAGAATTGCTGTAAGCCAGGCAGTGTGCAGTTACCCTGAAGAGAAAGGAGGCTTGAGTCAGTGGGAAAACTCCAAATTCAGCCCAGAGATGGATCACGTGATGAGGCAGCCAGGAGATGCCAAAAACCACTACCACCACCAACACAGTCTGTGCTGTCTGAGACAAGGAAAGGAAAACACATATGTCTGATGAGCACTCAAGAAATCAGCTTTAAACCTACTTCAAAACTCCTGTTAGGATGAAAAAAAAACAAAAACCACAACAAAAAGTACACTGAGGGGGAATAAACTGCAATATTTGTTACTGATTTCACCCCATTACTTATATGGGCTTTATTTTGCATAATGAATGACTGCAAGGAGAACCCCAGCCTTGGAAAATGTCATAGTAAACGGCAAATGCACAACTTTCTTCAAAGGTGAAGAGTGATGTTCCTAACTCCCTACACAAAAGCTTAGCCTTTTCTGAAGTGCACCTAAGCCTGCTGTAAAATAATGACAACAGGGGTCTGTGGGAAATCTCATCCAGATCCAATGAATTTTAGTACCGTGCACAATAATTTCTGATCAAAATTTCAAGGGAGATCTATTATGCATGGAGGCAGCTGGTGGAAAAGCTTAGAGCTTGCTCAAGTGCTTACTAAAGCAAGCTTTTTGGAAGTGACTCCTTTAAACACAGAATTTCCACAGAATCATGCAAAACATTCTGGGATACAACTAGTGGGGGGAAAAAAAAGTAAGGGCTTGAAATTTCTGATGATTGCACATTATCAAAACCAATCTGGAAGTTAAAGTTCACCACCCAACACTAAATATAAAAATGGAACATAAAATATCCTCAGTGCTGCCTCCACACTCCACTTCTACTATCTATGAGAGGACCATCAATTTCACTAGATCCATTCTAAGCTCCAGAATCAGTCGGTAGGGACCCTGCAGGTGCTGCAGGTGTTCTCTCAGGGCACAATGGAATTTGACTGTCAATATTTTCTTTAGCTTTCACTGACTTCAGAAACAGCAGTTAGTGCTTTGCAGTGGCCTAAGTAATCAATATCTATTCCTCTACCAAGTACCTCTTTCAACTAAATAAGTCTTCAAATAAAAGTCTAATAATAATTCCAAAGCATATTATGTCACAAGCCATTATAGTTGCTATATTAGCACTTTATAATATAATTTTTCTGATAACTTCTTCACATCCAAAACTAACCCAGGGGTCACAGAGTGATAAATATTGCAGCATAGAAAATATGTAGATTTTTTGCTAGTTTATTGAACTTGGTCTATACTTCTTGAACTGATCAACGCTCAGTAATAATTAAGACTGACCTAACTAATCAGAACAGGAGTTAGCTTAGAAAAACTTATGCAAAAGACATTTTGATTTCTGTAGCAACAGGTCAAAGTAACTTATGACAGATGCTGTGGTTGGTCAGTATAATCTCACAACAGAAACCAAAGGACATTAGATCTGCAGTTAATATAACATGGTTAGTCTAAAGCAAGCATCTTTTTTTCATAAGACATTCCTCAACTTAGCCCTATGGAGTTTAAATCAGTTGCCACTTGAACAGCCACAGAGATATTTTCTTTTTCAGGTCTTATCAGGAGATTGTGTTCTAACAAGACTGCATAAATTAAGAGCAGTTTATTCTCTCATTGATGTGTTCAATGGCTTAATATTCCAAGTAAAAACAAGTGTTCGGGATACCACATGTACAATTACTTCAAAAGAGGCATTTACTTCAGTTTGTTCAGAATTCTGAAAAAAATTAACCAGGAAAATCATTGACATTCAACAGGCTGTTGATGCACCTGAAAGCAGAGGGTGACAATGTGTCTCTTGTAACTGTTACTAAAGGTATTTCATATCTGCAGAAAAAGCAATTTTGTGTTAGGAAATCTCACAACATCTGCTTTATCCCAATGTTCCTCCTTAGCCTAACTTCAGAGCTCACTTTTCCAAAATCATCCCTTTGTCTTGCAAGCAAGGTATCACTAAAGAGCAGCTCTTTTTCACTTACTGGGAGCTTGCTTAGGGTTTCTCATTAGCAAATAAAACCCACCTGAAATATATGACATTAATATCGATGCTTTGTGACCAAAAACCATGAAAAATAGAATTTAGGCAAATTAATATTTTTCATTATTTTGTTCCACACATGCAGAAAATTTATTTTAAGATTCTGCTACTAGAATGTTCATAAAGTTTTGAATAAAGCTAAAAATGTATCATTACACCTGAAATGCACTCTTTACAAGAGAGTAAAAGGAAAAGAAGAAAGACATGGTAGCCAGAGAGCACTAACAGACTAATGAGGACAGAGTCACTTTGAAAAACATGAGTTATGCCTTAGATTTAGAAACTCATCTTCTAAGCCAAAAAAAAAAATCTGGATTGCTTTTTGGGTTTTTTCTCTCTTTGGCTACTGAGCTCTGATACATTCAAGAAGTCTCGGTGATATCTGTAATGCTTTATCTTGAAGCTATGAAAGGTAATTCCTAGTCAGATCTGCAATTTTTGAGTGTTAGTGGTTAGAGGAAATGCAGAGATATTTCCAGTTTGAGAAGAGTTTAGATGAGAGATGGCAACGTACAAAATGTCTTGAAAACTATACCTTTGGCCCTGACAATATTAAATGCAAAAGCATATATGTTAAGTATTTTACTAAGTCGGGGCCATAATGCTTTTAATTCTAGGAATCAAAATCTATTGAGTAGGATATTTTTCAGAAAAATGAGAATGCATAAATGAGAAAGTAGTTATTCCCTGTTGAGTACATGTATATCTCATTTACATTGCAGGCACTCTCCATGCCCATATGAAAATAGTGATCAGATCAAATGAAGAGCTATAGCTTAAGGGGTTTTTCCTCCACATCCATAAAATGAGAAGTTAGTCAAATGATGACTGTGGTCAAATCTGCTCAAAAATCACTATCACATTATAACTGACAAATTCTGTGTTTTAATGCATCTTTCAAATATTGTTCCAAATCATGAAGTTTGTATTCTTCTTTAAAGACCTTTCATGATTCTATTTGTATCCAGTACATAACTCATGTCTTGAATGTAAGAGAAGAAAACATTGTGTGGAAAATCAATAGAAGAATTGGTGAATCACTGAAAGTCTCTTATTAGACTCCTATAGGGAAGCACAATAAATTTAATTTTAAAGGTCCCTCATGCAACCTAGGAATTATTCAGTAAAACATTACAAAATCAGACAGTTAAAAAAAGAAAATTAAAAGTCTCATAATTTGCAAGTCAGGAGAAAATGTCAGTGAGAAAAAAAAAGAAAAAATTTAACAAAAAAGACAGGTTGTCTCCCTGTGCCCAAGTTTCAGATGCTCTGAAGTTCCAAATATGAGGATCTCAGGTAATGGCTTGATGCAATGTCATGGAAAACCTGGATCAGAAAAGATTCTGATCTGCTAAGTTCAGAGGGACACTGAACATTTAATTAAATACTTCATTCTAATTTCTTCTCTCTGTTACATCTTTAGCAACAAGTACCAAATTATCTTAGTCAAACTAAAACACACACAAATGAGAATTTGCAGTGAATGCAACATACCTTTTTCTTGGATGCTTCTGACTTCTTTGACATGTTTTTTAACTTCTTATGCAGATGATTAAGAACCTGAAAAGATTAATTTGCATCTCTTTATCATATTTGCCCAATTTCTATTCAAAGTTCAAATCTGTGTATCTTGGAGTACTCTTGTGCTCTCCACAATTGCATGATTCACTAAGAGACATCACTGAACCAGCTTACACATTTAAAACATGCACAGTAGGAAAATGAAAATAATTACATATGTGAGTCCATGTGAACCAACAAAAACAAAGCAGACTACAACTGAATTCTTACTAAAATATTCAAATGTATTACATAACAAATACATATCACAAATTAACAAGGAAATGGATGGAAATCTATCTTGTACATAGAATTAGCAATCTCTCTTCTTCCATGAAAAGTCAAAAGACTTGGTTTAGAATGACCTTTAGTGTGTGTAACATAAGAAAAGTGTACGTTTTGAGTCAGAGCTTTTCTGAGTCACCTGTATAATTTGTTTCCTTCAGAGGAATGCTTGATTAGTATAATCAAGATCCTGGCACTATTTGATCTTTGAAAGAAGCTTAGGTTTTCAAGAATAATTTATACTAAAATGAGGGATGACACATGAGGCATGACACATGAGGCATGACTTTTCACAACAATGTGATGATACTCACCATGCATCTTTCAGAACCCAGTTTTAAAAATACATCACTAAAAGGCTCATTGTCCAAGAGCAGGGTTCAAATCTTAACATCATTATTTGCACATAAGGTTTTGGATAGAGGATGCAGAGATCTTGGGTTGGGGAAAAGGGTCCAAATTCAGATTCTTTCATATCATCTGGTGACATTTTCTCTGTGTGCTTTGGGTTGCACAGCTAACCACTATTAGGACAGACATCAGTCAAGATGATCTAGAGACTTTGGCATTTAAGTTTTATAGACACACATATTGATTTAAAACAAGTAAGATGGTATTTATGAATATCCAGAGATCATCAGCAGACTTAATTTTTTAGGTATCTACTCTTAGCTACCAGAGAAACACCAACAACAATGAAAAAAAGAAATTACCATTTAATATTGTAAGTGCAGCTCATTTGTGCCTGTCTGTGTACTACACTGAGACTCACCCTGCATGCATTTCCTACTTGGAAACACTATCCAGGCCACTTCAGGGGGTAACCTGAGCTAAGAAAAAGCAGGAGAAAAATAAATGGGCTTTCCCCAAGAAAGTCACATTTTGATTTAGTTTTTTTCCTCTTCAATATGAAGCAGGCCCAAAGGAAAGAACAGAATCCCAGAAGAAAACAGAAGCAGAACAGGGAGATTACTGACTGGCTCACAGACTTTTTATTCAGCTCCAGTCACCCTGTAGAGACCAGCTGAATTGCTGAGTCTATCAGTGAAAAACATAAAACTTAAAAAAAGGCATGGGAGGAATGCAATTAAGTTCATGTCCCATCACTGCTGCTTCATCTCTCATACCCCCTTCACATAATTTACAGTGATGGGCTGTTTCTACTGGACCTTTGCAAATCCCATCACGTGCCTCCCAGGGATTCTCCTTCACAGCCCAAAACTAAAGTCAGATAAACTTTTTGCAGAAATCAGGACTGCAAAATAGTTTTTAAAGTTACATACATTTTTTTCTTCTGTTCTGAAATTTTTTACCCAAAGTTTTGCATTGTATCTCTCTCCAGTTCAAAGAAAGATGCAGGAGACAAAACAGATAAATTGCATATTTGAGGGGTTTGGGAGGTGGTGGAGGAGGGTTTTGTTGTCAGTTTACATTATAACCTTCAAATGAACCTTATCAGTTTCCCCTCTTTCAGGTTACATACATATTTCATAAAATAAGTATTTGCAGTGAAAACATATTGGCATAGTATTGTACCAGACGGCATGAAAAGTAGCAGCAAGACAAATAGGCAAAATGCAATTACTTATCAACAGCAGTGGAACAGCTCTCAAAGACCTACAGAGACTGCCATGGTGTGTTAAAAAAGAGCCATGTTTATGCACAAACACTACATGGCAAATCTAACACACTCTCCACTATCCTGTTAAAATTGCCTCTTCTCTGGGCCAATGAATAATCAATTGTTCCTCTAATAACCAACCTTCCTTCCTTCCTTCCTTCCTTCCGCCACTTCCTTCCGCCACTTCCTTCCGCCACTTCCTTCCGCCACTTCCTTCCTTCCGCCACTTCCTTCCTTCCGCCACTTCCTTCCGCCACTTCCTTCCGCCACTTCCTTCCGCCACTTCCTTCCGCCACTTCCTTCCGCCACTTCCTTCCTTCCTTCCTTCCTTCCTTCCTTCCTTCCTTCCTTCCGCCACTTCCTTCCTTCCTTCCTTCCGCCACTTCCTTCCGCCACTTCCTTCCGCCACTTCCTTCCGCCACTTCCTTCCGCCACTTCCTTCCTTCCTTCCGCCACTTCCTTCCTTCCGCCACTTCCTTCCGCCACTTCCTTCCGCCACTTCCTTCCTTCCGCCACTTCCTTCCGCCATTTCCTTCCTCTTTCTCTTTTTCTCTTTCTTCTCTTTTTGAAGTCTTTTTTAAATTATTCTTTTCCCCCATTGTTTCAGAAACTACATTCAAGATGGCTTGAGAGCCCTGACTGAGGACTTTGACCAAATGAAGTTGAGAAAGAGATTTTTTTCAACACAGGAGTGAAGAAAATAACTTCAACTACCTGTGCCTATTCACACAAGTCTACCAAACATTATGGAAGTTTGAAGTCTACAGTGTTAAAAGCCATGTTTGCTGTCTGGCATTTCACTGACCACATCCTCATTATCAGCCACTGAAAATCATGCAGAAGGAAAGCCTGCACAAGGTCACTGTCAAGTAAGAATGAACTTCTTGTTTTACAGATAATGTAAGCATTACATTCTGAACCACCTTTGTAGTATGAACCTGATTGAAATTCAAGTGCTATTGCCTGCAATCCATGTTTTAAAGTCACTACTTCTATTGTCATCTATTCTTCATCCTCTTTCAATTAAGACTGTGCTACTAACATGTCATAGCTTTTATTTTTCCCTTTCAGTGAAGTTTAATAAACTTCACCCTTGCTGCTCAGCAAAATTTAGGATTTAATATCCAAAGCCAGATAAGCTTGTATTTTATGTTGAGGTTGTTACTTTTTATAGTTCAGTTTTAACCAAATCTGTAAATCATACATGACATGAATTCAGAATGTTCAGAATGATAGATAACAATGGACACATTCTTAAGGCAAGACATATTTGTTTTAAAGAAAGCTTTTAACATTATGCATCTATAAAAGGAAATGTTTGCTAATAACTATAGGTGTCAAACTTAAAGGTTTGATTGAAAGAGGCCTGACTTACAAGAAGTGAATCCTTGAAAAATGGAGGGATCCAAAATTAGTTGTAAGATTGCACAACCCTGGCAGATGTCAACTGTTGGAAGCTACCTGGGAATCATTTATCACTTTACCCTTTAAGGACACATTAGTGAGCAAATGTTGTAGCACTGTTATGAACACATACAAAAAGTCAGCATTACAAAAATACAGCAGGTAAAAAGATAAGCAATAAAAGAGTCAGAACACAAGGTAAGTACACAGTGCTGAGACTCAGCTGATCACTACATAACCACTGCTCCTCCCTCTGACGTAGTAACCTTCTTTCAAGAGTACTTCTCTGAGGAAACAGAGAACATAGAATTAGCAATCTCTCTTCTTCCATAAAAAGTCAAAGACTTAGTTTAGAATGACCTTTAGTGTGTGTAACATAAGAAAAGTGAATGTTTTCTATTGATTTGTGACTTTTTACGGTGTTCCCAAAAAGATGTGTCTTCCCTGTACATCGCTAAGACCTCTCCCTTTTATGGCTTGTTTGGTGTTTAACAGCTGAATGCAAGCCGACTCCTTAAAAGAGAGAGGATAATGGAGACTCTCCACCTTCTTCCTTGTCTGCTGTTCTCAAAAAACTAGGGAAGTAGTCTTCATTCTGATATTTTCACTCCTCTATCAAAAATTTGCATTGAAACTGAACTAATGTTACTTGTGGAAGAGAGAAAAGAGGTAGCTGTACACACAAGACAGAGCATGATCTCATAAATCTCTGCCTGAGGAGCATGTATCACCATGAGATATTTTGGGAGGACACTGCTTCCAAATACCCGGCACTACTTCAGCACTTCTGTACATTCTAATAGCATTGTTATCAATGGGAAAAATACAAATCTCTGCTAATACTATATAAATGTGAAATGAGAGAGAAAAAGAACTTGGCTCCCTATTAGAGTTCCTAAAAAATGAGACTTTCAAAACTGAAAGTTCAATTGCAATTTGTTTATGAAAGAGGCAGAACTGCCTTAAAGGAGTCTGGAAAAGGCAATCTATTCAAATAGAGAAATAAGGGTCATTTGTCTTAATTTACCGCAGCAGAAGATTGCATTATCTCGCTGATCCACAGTTCATGAAAATCAGTGAAGTCCATAAGAAACTAATGCAGAGATTAATGTCTCCTAATGTCTACGGGCTGAGGGAGTTGAGGCTGCTCAGCCTGAGAAGTCTCTCCCTGTCCCACAATATTGCAGTTGGAGGTTTGTCAGCGGCTTGAGGAGGGCAGGAGTGAGTCTTTAGCTGCAGGGCACAAATACCTTCGATAGCTCTGTACAAATCACGGCACTTTTCAGCCTGTAAACTGACAGGAATACCAGCTATCTCCTAGCTATCTTCAAAAACTCACCCGTTGGGGTCAGCTCCTCCAGCCTGACACCGAGGCAAGCAGGATCACACACACAGGCTCAAAACACATCACAAAGCCAGTGAGACCCTAGCCTGGCAATAGTTTAAGCACACAATTTTATTGCAATTTCAAGTGGCCTTGATTTTATTAATTTGTTCTTGGGCATATTTTTCACATAGAGTTGCTTTTGTTGGCTTGGAGGGGTTTTTGTTGTTTTTATTTTTTAGCTACCTATTAATACTAATATTAAGAGATTTACTTCTGTAGAGGTGCTTTGTAATGACAGAGTGTGTTTTATTTACTATTCTGGTTAAGCCTATTTGCTTTTTTCATGCATACACTGTACAGAACTATGCTAATTTT
Source organism: Zonotrichia albicollis (assembly GCF_047830755.1). Taxonomy (NCBI): domain Eukaryota; kingdom Metazoa; phylum Chordata; class Aves; order Passeriformes; family Passerellidae; genus Zonotrichia; species Zonotrichia albicollis. The sequence goes on from NC_133819.1 coordinate 95,039,995, forward strand.
GAAAGATTTCTTTTTAATCTTCTCTCATATAATTAGACTTCAAAGGCCAGTACTTTATCCTGAAACGGAAGATGCTTTGGCTCTGAAAAAGAGAAGAATTAGTACCTGAAAGCCCACCATTCACACATTCTGTAGTGTTCTCCCTGCAATGTGTTATACTTTCCTCAAACTGACAATCTATCACTACAGCTCAGTCATATTCACCACAGTAGATGAAACAGCAGTGTATTCATTCAGGGAAAGCAGGATTTGGTTTATGTATGAAAACTTGTGTTTCTGCTTCATTTGCCAGGTTGCATTTTTTCCACTATGAACAGCCATTTAGAAATGTTGTCCTTTGCGTTCTGCATGCCTTGGTTTCATCAGAGTTGGACAACATTACAGCCTCAATTTGCACATCACAATTAAGCTGATGTAATGTATGTGAAACTGAGCAGAACAAAAAATTACTTGTTCAAATTAAATACTTCAGGTGCATCTATTGAACTTGCCAGTTGAAGAACTGAATTAAGCAGTCGGTATTTGCAAGAGCGGTCCTATCCTCTCAAATGTAAATCACTGCCTAAGGAGAAATCCTGCAACTGAAGGCAGCTGGCACAGAAACAGCAAGATACCAGCAGGTAGCAACTGGTGCTCCAGGTCCTGTTCAGCAGCAAGCAGAGGATCATATGCTGAAGGCTGCAATTATTACTGCAGAAAAATGTGACAATTTTCTTAAGCAGAAATGTCCTTAAATACTCATATTCAGGCACACTTAACTATTGCTTTTTGCAATTGCTTAACTATCTGGGTTCTCCTGCCCTACTCCCCGGAACGACCTGCCTTTGCCAAAGTCAGAGGTAACTCTCTCATCAACTTCAACCGAGGCAGGACATGGCACCACAGGGATCAGACAGCATAAAGCACAATTTACTTGTAGCACCAAAAAGATAATTTTTGTCACTTTCAAGTGCACTGTACATTTTAAAGAACCACAATGCTTCATCTGAAGCATGAACAACTTGTTGCTTTGTTGTACTTTATTGAGTAAAACTCCTCACGCAGCACTGCAAGAAATTAAGAGTTATGGTGACGGAGAAAGCAGCAGAGCACGGGGGCTTCTTAGCATTCTGTAGCAAGGAAATCTGTCAGGGACACCCCAGTGATTGCCAGAACACCCCTCCCCACTCACCCCACACAATCCCTGTTTTGACCTCTCTGTGATATTGAACATATGTTATCAGCCCTCAGACATCCCTCAGATACAAAACCTGCCCTCTCCCTTTGTGGCACAAACTCACCCCTGCTCCTTTTTTCCCTAACATTGCCAAGTCCCACCACATGCCCAGAAATGGCCCTATGGCTCATGGACACCTTTTCCACCACTGTGTCACTCCCATCCTTTTACACTTGCCCCACCTTGGCGTAGCAGAAGGAGATGAGCAGCAGCGGGAGCAGATACCCGAAGACGAACGTGCAGATCACGTAGACCTTCTTGTGGCGTGGGTTGGGCCAGAACTCCCAGCAGAAGGTCTGGTTGCTGGTCTCGCGGTGGAAGATGCGCTGGTGGTGAGCCACAGGCGAGGCCATGGCGAAGGAGAGCGCCCAGATGAGCCCCACGCCCAGCATCGCGTTCCGGGGGACGCGCAAGGCTGAGGAGCGTCGGGAGTGCACGATAGCCACGTACCGGTCCACAGACATGGCTGAGAGCGTGAAGATGCTCACCAGCATGGAGATGGTGAAGAAGTAGTGGATGAACTTGCAGATGAAGGCTCCCAACACCCAGGTGGGGAGCACGTAGACCGTGGACTGGAAGGGGATGCAGAAGAGCAGGTAGGCCAGGTCGGCGATGCTCAGGTTGAGGATGAAGATGTTGGTGGTGCTTCGGCGCTTGCCTGGCTTGCTCCTCGCCAGCACCGTGATCACCAGCGTGTTGCCCAGCACTCCCAGGGTGAAGATTAAACCGAAGACGATCAAGGTGATGAAGTTCTCGATGCCGATGCCGAAGAGCGGCTTCCCCTCCGCCTCCGGCAGCCCGGACAGGTTGAACTCCCCCCGGGGCGTCTCTGCCGCGGCTCGGGACAGGTTGAGGGGCGCCGCCGCGGCCTCTCCAGGCTCCATCCTTCCCTGGCGCGCCGGGCAAACTTCCCGGCACCGGGGACCGCGGCGATCCCGGGGCGGCCGCCCCACCAGCGCCGGGCGGCGGGCAGGGAAGGGAAGGGAAGGGCGGAGGCGCCGCCGCGCTGGGCGCAGCCTGCGCTGCCGGGAGCGGAGCCGGCGCGGCCGCCCCGCCGCCCTCCGCAGCCGCGCTCCGCCCGCCCCGGCACCGGCACCAGCACCGGGCCCGCCCCGTCCGCGGCGCCTCCGCGCCTCTGCGCTGCTCCGGGAGACTGAGCTCCCCGGGAACGTGTCCTCGCAGAAAGGGGAGGTGGGGTTTTCTTGCTCTCTTTATTTCCCCCCGCCTTTTCTTCCCACCCTTCAGCCTGTAGGTGTTCCCCCACCCAGGGCGGCAGCCGGAATCCCGGTCTTCTCCCCGGAAAACTTCTCTCCGCTCGGTGCCGCCGCTCCCAGGGAGGCTCGGGAGCCGTGTCTCCCAGCAGGGCTAGGCGGCGCTCGGCTGGTCCGGCCGGGCATCAATGAACTCGCTTGGACAGACAGAAACGATGAAGCGCCCGTGTGAACCCACCTCAACAGGTAGCCGGCAACAGGAGTTTCTCCAGACTAAGCGCCGCCTGCGCTCGCTCCTCTCACCTCCTTCACAGGTTTCCTCCATCAATCACTGAGTATCTCAAATGACAAAAGGCGGCAGACATAGTTACGCCTTCCTATTAAAAACCCAAAACAACAAACCAAAACCCACACACATGCACATGAAGCAAAAGAATTGTAGTGGGAAATCTAGCCGCTTTTCGCTGCCAAATCACGGCGTTCAGGATCTCCGCCGCGGCAGGAGCGCAGCCGTGCTGGGCGCCCGCAGGCTCTCGGAGCCGGGCAGCCGCGGGCAGCGCTACGCGGGAGCTCCTGGAAAGGCAATCCCTGCAGAACGGGGTTAAACATGAAACTTCCTCCAGCGCACGGATGCGAGTTCATGAGAATATTGTCACCGGCACACACACCTTGTGAATGAAACGGATTTGCCTGAGGTTCTACATCCATTTGTTTCCAAATTACCAGTCAGTGAGCTACAGCTGGCAGCAGCAGTGACCAACAGAGCTGCCCAGATGTGCTGCTGCAGGTAGCGAGCTTTTGTTTGCATATTTTCCAGTCTGCAGTTTGACAGGGTTTTTTTTCTACCTTTCTTTTTGCTACTTGTTTTGAAGCATCCCAGCAGCTGCCCATCAGCTGACTGCAAAGCCATCGGCTTCTGCAGATCTAGATTTTAATTAAACTAATGTATGGTCTGCTCCATTACGTCTGAAGGAACACATCATGGGAGAGCACAATTCAGTTTATATAGATCTAAGAAATTTCTATTTGGATTGAGCTGGTTTCTACATCTGTTGTAACTAATCTAAGTATTTATAAACATATCAAGCAAAAATAAGCTAGTAGGGATTCCTCAAAGACTTGGGTTTGGAATTTTTTGTAATGTGCATTCTTTACAATTTTGTTGACATGTTTGATTACCATGCAAATCTACTATTGTCTACTTCTGCAAAGGATGTGAGAAAACACTGTTAAACATTTCTAGGATACATCAGATATCACACACTTTTTGGAAAGTCTCTGAATATATTGTGAAAATGAACAGAAGTCTGTAGATTTTCCTAGTGTTGGTGATGCCTGTGTTTGCCTATGAATTCCTTCATGTGGTGAAGGAGATACAAGAAATGCTTTGAATACGACTGATGGTTTGCTTTTGAATCATGTCATGTTGCCAGACACTGCTCATTTTCCAGGATATCTGGAGTGCAGCCCTGGTTTTGATGAAGCTAATGCAATCCTGCATTTGATATGCTCCTGGTCCTCATCACTAACACTTCTGTTTTCTCACAAAATAATATGTTTTGTACAGAATAGCCTGAAAGGTTAGAACAAAGGATATTACACTTAGCAGAAAAGTGAGCAGGAAAAGTGGGTATAGAAACAAAATCAATTTTAGCGGGAATCAAACTGAAAATCACATTAGTGATTTGGATGGCAGAGTTGGCTATTGGTTTCCTTTGGATATTTAATTGAGAGTTCTGTGGTTCAAGCTTTGATTTTCTGCTAAGAGTATAAAGTTCCTATACAGTTCCTATAAGGCTACCCTGAGCATTAGGGGGGAATAACCTCAAGAATACAACTGTATTGTAGCTTTTCTCTCAGACCAATTGAGATGGAAAAGCTGGTATGAATTCAGTACAATAAATATATAGTTATATATTTATAACTATATATAAACCCATGAAGAAGTTGAAAAACTATGAGGAAAAAAAAGTAGTAAAAATATTGCATTGCACTTTAAGAAAATAAATTTCATGTCTTTGCAAAAGAGATCTCTTCAGCATGTGCCTCACACATTTCCTTGAATCTAGTGTTATTGAATTTATTTTATTGTTTTCCTGAACACTATTTGATGTGAAAAGATATACTTAAACTAAAATAGCCTAGGAACTTCAGAAAGAGCAAGAAACTGCATACAGTGTTCTTCTGTCTGTAGCTAGAATCCACAATCATCTTTATCAGAGAACTCGCCTCCAAAAATTTGTTTGGCTCCAAAATTTTTCATTGCAATCAATGGAGAAAATACTAGAAATATCTAAAAGGGATGGGAACCTACTTACCCTGCTAAGTCTAGTCTTTCATATTTATTCCTCAGTAAGTTAATCCAGAAGATATTACTGTAAAAACATGCAAGGATGTCCTTCTTTTTGCTCATTCCAATGGCTGGTTATGTTATTTTTATGTTGTTCCAATAATAAAAATATTTGACTTACACTGCTAAAATTTTATCTCAGGAATGAGGATTCCAATGCATTGATTTAAAAACGTAATTACTACTAAGCTCTTTGTTCCTATTTAATGCATGTATATAGGTATATTAACATAGACTGAATATAATGTCAGTAAAATGCATTTATATTTTAAAATGAACATTTTATTAGCACCTCAGAAACAATTAAAAAATGCACTTTTTAGCTACTGTCCCACTTTTGATGACATTGAATAACTGAGGCACAAAAACCAGCATCTGATTATACAAATACGTACATAGATGTCTGTATGCATTTTATCATTTCACAAGAATAAAATAATAAGATACACAACTTCTTCAGAGAAGAGTTTTAGTAAAATCCTCTATAAATTCTATTGGAGCCTTTTGGGAGTGTTTTCAGGCTTTTTTCCATAGTGAAGTTGAAGCTGGAGTTGAGGTTCAAGGCTCTCAACTGCACAACAGTGTCAGTAAAGAGAAACCATTTAAAGTGTATTTATACTAAAGCATATGAGTAACCCGGACTTATAGAAATTTTTGACAGCTCAGTCCTTAGCTCATTGTTCACTTTTCTTTGCTGCAAAAAAGATTTTCCAGATTTGGTCATGTTTTGTTTATAAAACACAAGACTGAAAACAGGTCTGTTTTGAAGGCTGACTCTTTTAATTTATTCGTGAAACAAGATCAGATGCAACAGTCATGTCCATCATACCCCGTTATTTTCCTTTGTGACAAGTTCCCGGAGTAGAAATTTGCCTTTTAAAGGTGGATGTGAACTTCAATTCAAAATTCAAAATAAAAAATCCATGATTCATAACCAACCTTTGATTCACCTTCTATAAAGTTAGTATGTAGAAGTCAAGCATCTATATTATTGATTCCCCTTTTATATATATTCTTGGGAATAATGTAACCCTCAAGTCACAGTTGTCACTACATTCAGATTTCCATAGTGGAGAAGTGTCACCAATAAATTGAAGTTTATTACTTCTTGCTGCCATTTAAAAAGAAGTAAGCATCTGCCCAAATACATTTGAGAGCCATCATCATTACATCCCTGAGTCTGTGCTGATTTTTTGTCCTCCCAGTTCTCCAGTTCTTAAAAATCAGTTCCAAAAAAATGTTAAAATGCAGGCAATCAAAAATAAATTTGGAGCTAAGTTTCCAAAATCCCATTCTATATTTAGTGCTTTCAAGTAATAGGTTTTAGGCTTAAAAATTGTATGTAAAAACACGTATCCATTCTTTATTCAACACCCAGAAATTTTCTGTGTAAAAAATGCCAAAAGCTAAACACCACGGTCTAACAACTTGAACTTGCTTTATAGTTGAAGAGAGTTGCTTGTTTCATTTTCCTTGATTTGTGACAATTACCCCATGGGATGCTTTTTAATGTTGGCTGCAGAAGCAACTCGTCTGTGCATGGAAACACAGTTGTGTTTTGTCTAAAACAGAACCAAGTGTATTTTGGTGAACACTTGTAATACAACATAACACAATAGACCAGGTCTTACTAAACTCAGGAGAATGCAGCAGGTATCCAGGTCATGGGCACAGCAGCTGCAGAAGTCTTTTAAATGGAAAATTGCTCCACCTTCAAACTGCTTTGTAAAATGTGCAACTGACTGGAGTGAGGTCATAGGGCTTATGAAAGGCTTAAGATCTGTAAAAGGAGAATCATGTTTCTATATAGGAAAAGCAGAAATGTGGGCTCAAGGAGCTACCTTAGCCATGTTGTTGGCAAACATCAAAATTATCAGGGCTGAAAGAGGCGGCAGTAGAATGAAGTAACTTGGACAGCGTGATTGTGCTGCTGGCAAAGCAGCCAGGAGTTTGCAGGATGCTTTGTCTGGGGTCAGCTCCAGGCACAGGCAGAGACAGGGAACATCTGATGTCAGGGAAAAGGCCAGGACCTCACTGTCCAGCCCTGGAGACCTTGGTCACCAGGGCATTTCTGTGGCAAAGGGAAATAACAGGTGGGCAGTGCACAGTGGACAGAGGCAATGGACACCTTTCCCAGCACTTACTGCTGCCTCTACACTCTCCTCCATCCTGGCAGCAGCAGTATCAGCAGCCTTGGCTCCTTCAGGCTCTCCACAGCACTCAAAAAGGGCTTGTGTGTCAGCAGCACCCCGGACTTGGCTTGATACCAGTCTTCCTCATCCGAGAGAAGCAAAATGTGATTTATGCACCTTGCCAAGGAGCATGGAGATGGCTCTAAATACAGCTATAAAGGAAAAAAATGTGAGTGGATTGCCAGTTTCCTGGAGACAACAATGTCCAAAAAAGCATGCAAATCCTAATTTTGATTGTTCTTGGAATATTGACTTTTTTTTTAATGGATACCTATGTAAGCAGAGATTTATAGTGTGTAGGAAAATAGTAAAATATACCTCTATAGCAGTGCAAAGGTCTTGCAAAGATGTAGCAAAGAAAACCAGGATTTTTGTAGACAAAAACTGCTGGTTCACTATTTCTTTTCATTTTGTATGTTAGACTGTCATCATATGAATTGTGAATCAGGAAACAAAAACCCTAATGCAGATTTAATAGTCTTCATTAGAACTACTATTAGAATTACTATCAAATCCTGTCTGCTTTACAAGATATATCTTCTATCTTCTAGGCAAATTGACAAAATTATTTTCAGTTACAAAGTTCTGGGGATGATTAAAGGATTATTTTCCTTTAGAGGTTTGTATGCCGCGCATCACTTTACTGCTGTTAGGACTTTGGTTGCATTAGAATTCAAGGAGAGGGAATTAAGATACAGAGATCAAAATCAACAAATTCAGCATAGCAAATTCATTCCATAGTTGCCATAGATGTCAGCTTCAGGTCTTGCAGAAGCCAATTTCGGCTGCCAGCTCTCTGGGCTTTAGTGAATCTTTTCCCCAGCTCTTGTAATGTTTTTTCTGACAGAACAGGGACCAGTTTTACTTTCAGGTAATTACTGAAACACTTTATTGTAGTGGATGGAGGTAGCTTAAGCTTTGAGCCAGACCTTCCTTTTTTATTGGTTTTAGTAACAGCCTAAATTGGGGCTTCTGGATTCAAACTCAGTTGTGCAGTGTTTTAATTGCTCTGGGAGAGGGTTTCATTCAGAGTCTAGATCATTAAAGAGATCCTATTTTTCATTTTTCTGACTTTTCACAGGAGATGTTATAACTCAGGGTTTATTTGAAGTTCACCAAAATTATAGATTTTGTTGCCTTCCCTTCCCTCATCTCTCAAGACTCACTGGGCATGTGCAGAGCTCCATGGAAGAGGGTTCTGCTGGAAGAGTTCCTAATCTATCTGCCCCCCATCTCCGAAGGCAAACTGAAATCAGAAAGAAGAACAATTAATTATGTGTAACCAATCTTCACAAATACCTATTTATCATAAAACAACAGCACTGATGGAACCCCCGCACACCTATTGGTTTCTCAGGGTCGGGACTGAAGGCACTTGAGACAGTAGCTCATGTTCGGACTCAGGTGTTTATTATTTCTTATCAGTGAATCAGCCTCACAACCATGAGTTCTGCAGCCTTTCATTAGCAAAGCACAAAATGGCCAACTATCTCTTGTTACGAGGTCTTTTATGACTACACTACCCAAATAAGAAAGGACATCTATTATTTTCCCTTTTAAACCAATAACTGATCCCTGTAAGCCTGCAATGTGGACTTTTCTGTCCAATCACAAAACATCACCCAAACCCATGAAGAAGAAGGAAGAAGAAGGCAAAAAAGAGAAACCTGCTTCTGCCCTAAAACCTCCACCTTGCTCCATATTTATTTTTATATTCTAAAACCCCAAATTCTGTGATTTTACACACTTCTAACCAACTACACACCTGTAATCCCAGTACTATCAATTAATTCTGGAAGTCTGTTTCATGGCCTCAGGTCAAATGCAGTGCTCTCTTGTCAGTCTGTGCCTTTAAGCACAGAAAGTTTAGAATTCTCAGCATCCGGGATTCCAACACCCACCTTTGTACCCCCTCCTATTGCTCAGCTGTCATTTGCAACCAGAAATCTCTGTTATTGTTAGCTTACATTCCTAGTGCAGCAATTTAAGCGTACTCCTCTCTTATCTATGAATACGGAAAATGGTGTATTCTCTCTGCTTTTGCAGACACTTTTCAATTTCTGAAGACAACCACTCCTTGCTGGAGACAGTTCAGATTCACATGTTCCCACCTGGTGGAGGAACTTGAGGTAAAAATTTGATCCGACATACAAAGAGTCCTTGGCTTTTCCTCCTGGAAGAAAAATAGCAATGTGCCTTGGTGTACAATGATCAGTTTCAGTGAATCCAGAGGATTATATAAACTACCCAGAAGAAGCATTGCAAGTAGGCTCGATGGCAGAGCATCCATATTTTGTGCCTTTACATATCCAACTTTTCCTGTCAGTCCTTTGTGCAGCCCAGTCCTTTGTGTCAACAGCTCAGCATGAGAAGCTGTGCTTGCTTTTGGTCATCAAATGCCCTCATGACATTATTTTTGAGGTCTTTCACCCCAAGGAAGCCTGGAGTAACATGTGTAAATCAACATGCAGATAGGGTGGCTTCATATTTAATATAGTGACAAACTGAGTGTCAGAAGATAAATTATTCCTGTATTCTCTTTGATATTTCTAATAAATTGATTTTTAGCTTTAGTTTAGATTTGGTGTGGAAAAGAAGGCACACTAAGTCATTTTATCTTGATTAGATTCTTGCTATATCTTTTCTTTTATCCCTTTTTAAAATAACTCTGGAAATCACCTTTTGAGACTTCTATTTTTTAATATAAGGTAAATTTTTTGAGTTCTAATTATGTTCATCTTCCACTGATATCCCACGAGTAATTGTCCAGACATAAAACGATCACAGCATCAATTTAGTAGATATAGAATTGGCATAACTTTGTGAATCTTTTTACATTTTTTAAAAAATGAGGTTAGAGGGAACTCTTAGGTTCACTGAGTTTGAAATACATCACTGATGAAATTTGGCTCAGCTGGAACCTTGTCAGTTTGTACCAATTTTCTATTGGGTTTTGACATTTTATAAAAAGTTATTTACTAAAGAAATCCTCAGCCTGTATTCACATATTCATTTAAGAATTTAATATGGTAACATAAGTTAAAATGCAAACCTTTTAGTTTTGTTATGGTGGCCTGTGTTTGATTTAACTTTTTTAAGGACAAACTGAAACACTGAAGGGAAAAGTATCGCCACAGAAACTAAGGACTAAAACCACTTTTCCATTACTTTAGTCATATTTCTCAGATTATTTTTTTTGTACACATTTCTATTAAAGACTTTTAAAAGAAAAATATATAGCTCGTTTCGAAAAATCGATAGCTCATTTTATCTATCTGAGAATTTTCAATAATTTGTTTCAGTTGTGAAAGGATAACTTTATTCATGAATATGATCGTTTGCAATTCTTACCCAAAAATATAATGTCAAGAACATATTCCATCAGTTGTATCTATCAGTTGTTTCCTGGAGATAGAATTAGTTCCTCAGATTTTTTCCATGTATGAAAAATAATCAATAGATAAACATTTCTTCTGAGTTGCAGAGAACCCAGAGTAGTGTTGTAAAATCCTCAGCAGAGTTTATCCAAATTTAATTTAATGAAATTTAAGTACTTCAGGGATTTTGTTTCATGAGCTTGCTGCCTTTCTTCCTATTATTTTATGCTGTGATCTTTTCTAAGAGCACAATGTTTGCAAATACAATTTCTTTGCAACACCATAGGAAAACCTATGTGTCAGAGACAGGGACAATATTACATAGTAATGAATGAAGAGAATGGGTTTGTGTTTAAATTGTCTTAGGATAATTCTGCACTGGGCTCTTGTAGTACACATTTCCTTATAAAAGTTCTGAAGGAAAATTTCAATGCTTGAAATTTTTGCTGCATTAGGTTACAGAAAACAAACCAGCAAATATTCATTAAAACACTTCAGAAAACCTAATGTAGACAAACTTGAAACAACCAATACCAAACAAACTCATGGCCACTTGCACAGCCATATAAATAATTTATTTTTGTATTTATTAGTCATTACTAAAATAGAAAGCTTTCATGACAAAAATTGGGCAATAAAAGATGTATTTTATTCAGCAGTTTGTCTATATTTATGCAAAGTAATGCATATTGCCAAGGACTTGAAGCTGAAATTCTCTCAAAGCATTCTATATAGCCAATGCATCAGACGTCATTTGTAAGCTTCTCTCGGTGAAACTCAGTTTTGTGTCTGTACTCACAACCTTGACTGACCATCATAAACTTCAGGAAGGGACACTTCCACCAGCAGATCTCATCCCTGGACTGGGGTGCACCACTGGCAGTGATGTGTTGAGCCACCTAAAGGCATTCCACAGGTTTGTTCTAACATCAAAGTTTACCTGAGACCATTATTTTCCGGATACACGGAGGCAGGCAGCTTCTTGGTGTTGAATAAACATGTATTTGAATATACAGAAATATGTATTTGTCCTTCAGTACCTGTTTCTCATTATCTCTGTACTTAGCTGTTTCTTGGAAATGAAATACAGGTATTTAAACCACAAGAACTTCTGAAAAGGAAATAATTGTTAGAAGCTTGACCAAAGTGAAAACTTACTTAGTCTTAATTCTGTTCACATGCAAAAGTGATCCAAGTAAGACTTTTTGAGCATATGATCTGCGATCTGGGGGCTGCCTCCTGCAAATTTTCGTGTGTTTCTTCCAATTTTAAATAATTCTGGTTTAATACAAAGAATTGCCATATAAAATTATTAATATTGTTACTCTACTTAAAAAAAAAAACCAACCAAAAAAAACCCCAAAAAACAAAAACCAACCAGCTTCATTTTCTTGAGCCTTTGGAGGAGACTTTTCATTGTACCAATTATGGAAATACTTTAGAAATTTATAGTAGTGTTATAAGCGGCTGAATATCTGCTCAAAAGAGGGACTTGTCTACTGAAATTTGATCTAGAAATTCTCCCATGCTAGCTTGCAATATCCTGGGGATCAAGAGAAAATGCACATCCACACCTGAGTTAGGAGAAAAGAATGCCAGCTAAGAGAAAGCATGACACATCCAGATTATTGGAGAATTTTGCCTGAGTAAATAGAGACATTAAAAGCCACTTACCTGAAGTTTTGTATTTAGGTGTTTTATTTGGATTATTAGTATGGGTATTATGGGATATTAGTGTACTGGTTAGTTGCATCTTCTGCTTCTCACTTTTCAAACCCCAAAAGAAATTGGGGGGTGGGCGGGGGGAAGGAATCATTGTATAGTTTTCAAATACTTTTTAGCTCAGGAAGCATATTATGATCTAGATTACACATGTAGACTACACGAAGCTTTATATTTTATTAAATGGATGATTTCTTAATTATTGCTGGAGCACGAAATGCTAATTAAATGAGTCTTGTGGGTTTTGTTGGGCGGCCGCAGGGAGGCGCCGCCTGCGCCCGGGACCCACCAGAGGGAGCCCGAGAAGCTGCGCGTTCCGCAAACGATGTGGAAAAGCAGAAAAGGGAGATGGGGAAAAAAATTGACAAAGAAAAACTGATCCTGCCTTTCTGCTCCTGTGCTCGAAGCTTTTGCACGAGCTGATGTTTCCATCTATTTCAGTAATGAAATCTGTATGGCTGAATGGTTTCCTGGCTGAAATCCTGCAGGAGGACAATGAAGACTAAATGATGCATCTATTTCTTTAAACTGCATCTAGAGATTATTTTTTTTAATTAAGTAGTTAGTGGGGATTTGTGTACACAGCAGCTGAAGTGTTTTTTTTTAAAAAAAAAAGAAAAAAGAAAAGAAATAAATTGCCTTAACTTCTCCTAAGGGCTGTCTTTAATCCAACAAACTAAACAAAGTAAAGACATTTAATTTGAAGACTCAGAAATGTGTTTTCTTCTTTCAGAACTGGTAATAACTCTCTGATATCACTGTGGTAACAGGAAAAGCCGAGGTATCACAGCTGTATAAATTAAATTAGAACATTCATATTCCGTCTGAGTATAGCTTTCAGGGTTAAGAATCATTCAATGTCAAAATCAACTCAAGTACCAAATGGGATAACTGCAAAAAGTTTTAGTTCAGACATGTCCTTCTCTGTAATTTCATTAGTTACTTGAATTGTGGAATAAAGACTACACTCAATAAATTTGCAGACACTGTTGTTGTCAGCACATTCAAGTGCAAGCTTAGAAATCAAAAAGATCTGAGAAAAACTGAACACCAGTGCCCTTTGTGGCAGAATAAAATCTACTCTCATTCAGTGAGGAACAACAGGTGAGGCAGAGGTGCTGTAGAAGAAGATCTCAGGATCATAGTGGATTTCAGTCTGGACCGTGGCAGAACAACATGATGTTATTACAAAAAAGGCAAGTACACACTAGAAAATAAAAATAAAAAATCCCCTGAAATTCTTGGCTCAAGTAAAAAAAAAAAAAAAATTATTTAATTTTAAAGTGCACTTTGTGAACTACTGAAAATCTAGTTGCTAGAAGAAGTTAATTACTGAAAGCCTACTAGTTGATTGATTTAATGTGAAGCAGAAGATGCTTTACACTGCTGGGGTGGCACATATTTAGAATAAAGATGAGTAAACAGTTTTAAGCGACTAATAATAGTGAACTGTTTATCTGAACAGAGAGAAAAATAATGTGGCTTTTGAAAGCACCTAAATAAAACAGCTGTACTAAATTTGGAATCTGAAGCCTGAAGTTTTTCATCAGTGTATGTGGATGTCTGTGTTTTGAACAGTTAGGATCTGAATGTGCTTAATGGGATATACATTTCTAAATGTAAATGGCAGTGAACCACTATATTATCTTAGCCTTTTCTCCTAGCAATAGATGAAATATGGGATTATAATTGGAATAATTGGAATGAATGTTCCTTATAAGAGGTGATTTCTTAAGGTGATGGTCTAAAGAATTCAGCAATATCATGGGCAGGTCCAGATTCTTCTGTGGGCATGGGTTCACTTTCCAGCAAGATGGGTTTTAACACCACTTGGTAAAATTAGTGCTGGCTCTTTCTGTACTTTTAAACAGTATAAAGCGAATCAAGTTTTTAAACTTCAAATATTTGTAAGGGAATGTGAGAATTCTTTAACTTTCTGACTATACTATCACTAATTGCGGAAGTTGTACAAGAACATTTTTGTTTTTCTTGTTTCAATCATTTATGGCTGCATTGTGGATGTGGCATTAAATAATCTTTTAATTCCACGGTAGCTCATACAATAAGATCAATATTCAAGACAATTGACTGAAGAATTTGAATATAATATGATTCAACATCAGATAAAGTACTGCTTAATTGTAGATGTACTTAATTCAGTGAAAGTACCCCACAAGAGGGTCCAATGATTAATGAACAGATGTGCTGGCCTTTTGATTGCTACTCATTAGCTGGACTTCATAATACTTTTATTATATGGGAAAATTACCAGCAGAATGGTACTTGCTTCCTCTCAGAGGTAAAAGTTGGCTTTTTTGTGATACCTTGTCCTCAGTCCCAAATATCTTATTGAACATTCATACCTTATCCTCTGAAATGTACATTTACCTTACAAACAGTGTAACCTGTGTGGTAGTTTCTCTTTGGCAATTTCTCTGAGTGATAGTGGGTATTGAATAATGAGTAACATGCTGAAACAAGCCTCAAAAATTGTGGGCAGGAACCCAGCTTCTGTTTGCTAAGCCTCCCACTCTCTGTGTTATGGTACAGACTCTCTGATTCACAAGTTGTTTCACAATGTGACAAGATCCAGTCATGAGGGATGGCAGATTGTCACAGGAGCAGAAGGGAATGAGTGTTTCTCTGGTGTTGGAGTTTCTGCACTTCCACTAAAAAAATAGGAGGAAATAGTAGAAATTGTCTTTGTTTGAAGTTGCTGTTCATGACTAGATTTTTAAACTGCACAGAAAACAAAAAGGCAGCCTATTTTAGCATTATAGATTGATTACATTTTAGCGCTATAGATTGATTCTTTAACTTCAATTATATTTGTAAACCCAAAAAAAAAAGAAACCAGCAATCTCTGGGAAAAGCTTGCAGCTGGGAGACTGGGTCTGAGAGCTGTACATGTACACTCAGTTATTTTACAGGAACATTTTTAATGTTATATATTGAGCAAGGAATCAGATTTAATTTTTCCCCCCTCCCTTATCATTAGTAAATTCCCAGGGAGTTTTTCAATTGCTCAGGTACATTGGCTATATTGAGTCTGGTTTTACATACATGTATGTTTCTCATTAGGATGAAAACCAGACTCAATATAGTTTTCCTGCCTGGATCTGATGGCCACAGGTGAATTGAGCTGTGTATCCCTTTGCTTATGTTCGTGTCTTATAATTTCTCTTAATAATTTCTCTATAAAACCACCCAGCAAGAATAGTTTTCTTATCTATTCCCACAAAGTGAAAGTGAGTCAATTACTGATAAGAATAGAAGCTCTGTGCTCCAATTCAGACATGCAGCTGTTTGATCTTCCTAAACAGCAGCCTCTAAACAGCTATTCAGAAAATTCTTCTGGGTTTTATTTGTCCTAAACCAGTAAAAAATTCCTTAAACTTTTAATTAACTTTAATATTCCTAACATTTTGACAAGACATGACATTTTGACATGATCAAACAGTATCTGATTATTTCATATTTGTATTTAAAGGGAATGCAAAAACTCGATTGCTGCTGAGACAACCATATGGAAAATACCTGTAAGTAGCTATCTGCCTTCCACAGGTAGTAGTATCATAGGAGACCTTACTGATTTTTTTAGGACTAGCAGAACAGCTAATCATGTGCTTAAGCATTGGTACTACCACTTGAATGGCATTTTGTTAAAGCATTCCCAGACCTAAAGCCAGATAACCAGTTCTTAAGATCAAAAGCTCTTAATTCCCTTTTTCCTTCCCTTCCTAACAATTTCCTATAAATAGGATGTTACTGCTACCATAAAAGAGAGAAAAAAAATCCTTTCAATCAGTACACTTTTATCACTAATGACAGTGAAACTGGAACTGGATTTCTTGTCAGCTTGTGAAGATTTATAAAAGAGCACTTGCTACTTTCCATGATTGGAAAAGCAGGAGCATTACATCCCACTTCACAGATGGAGATTGGGCTGAGGTCAATTCTTACAGCAGAGAGCATTAGTTCCCTGCATTGCATATAACATTATGACCTGTCAGAGAGGAAAAAAAAAAGAAAAGAAAAAAAAAGAAAAGGAAAAAAAAAAGAAAAATAAATAGGAACAAGCAGAGCATAGAAATGTGATTAGAAGTGGGAGAGACCAGAGGACAACTCCCAACTCCCTGATGATTGCTGTGCATCTACTACCTGAAATCTTTCAGACTAGGGAAAGTTTAGGGTTGAATTACATATTTAGTGCAATACAAATCCTTTTAATGAGGGATTTGCCATGGAATAGCAATAAAATAAACCTGGTTTAAGTTTTAACTCAAGGAGCATACACATAACAGAAAATTAGAAAAAAATGTATTTAAAAAATAGGCTTGTAAGGTCTATAGTAGAAAATTAGAAAAAGAGAAAAATAGGCTTGTAAGGAAAGAACTAGCATCTCAAAAGTAATTTTTAAGGAAATTAGACAAAACTTAATTAATTAAGTGTTCTCCAGTTTATCAATTATCTTGAGCCTTTTTGTAAAGTCCTTATCCTGCAAATAAGCCTAAATGGTACTAGAGAGGGATGTTGTTTGGTAGGACTCATAAAGCTGATGGATTTTTTGCAAGTGATTTTTATACTTGGGCTACCAGCTTTATGCTCAAAATCATGATATGCTTATCAAGAAAAACATAGTATAATACAATGTAATCTCCTGACAAAATTCTAATTTTAGGGTAATTTTTCTGTAAATACATGCTTCTTTAGGGATTTGTTTCACTGGTATAAATCATTGGTATAAATAAAATTGATAAATAATTGGTATAAATAAAATTGATATGCAGCTTTTCTGAGATAAAGTTTTTCCAATCACTTATTACTCAAAGGAGATTATGTTTATAGTGGAAAAGAAGGTTATGATTTCAAATCCAATATTAAATCTTATGAAAAAGCATCAAGAACTCTAAAAAGGTGAAGGAAATTGCTTAAATTTATGTAGCCTATAATGATATTAAGCATTTCACAGGTTTTTAATTACTCGGTGTAATGCAGGGGTGTGTGGAGAGGCAGATCTGTGACAGCAGCAGATGAAATGAGGCTGTGAGCTGCAGCACCAGATGCATGAGAAGCTGAGTTTAGAGGCATTGAGCACCCTCAGTGACACCCCCCTCTTTTGATTCTTCACATTAATCAAACTCATGGTCAGGATCAAATCCCTCTGCAAAATGGGTAGAAATGCAAGGCATCATGGAAGGTGCCATCTTACTGTAGCTAATGCAAAAGTTGACAGTATCTCATGTAGTTTTTAGTAATGAGTCAGATTCTACTTTCAGAGTAGTGCCAGCCAACTGAACTACATGCCAAACTGGTCATTAAAAATTGTGTTAGAAACCTTCATTCTTATCACAAACTGTGCTAAGTATAATTTTATTAACTTTTTTATTCATAAAGTTTATTAGATTTAACCTTAAGATTTAACCCCACAATTAAAGTGTCTTGCTTCAGCTGTCTCCTGTGTTTGGGCATTTTTGTTTAAGAACTAGATTCAGTTTTGGATAAAGCTAAGCTAAATGATAGTGAACTCTGTCAGGTTCAGGTCAGTGCAGAAATATTTGAAGAAAAAGTTACCTTTCTTGATTAATCTTAAACACCAAATATTCCCTACTTTTCATGCTGGTCATACTATAGAGCAATATTTTGCTCTAAGACTTCTGGATTCAAATTTGCTGTCTAGATTCAGACTTCAAATTTTTCTCACACACAGCAAGAAAGAAATTATCATTGACTTGAACAGAATTAGATGTACAGATCCATGCAGAATTGTTAAATCCCTGCAAATAAACTGGGTTTGTTTTTATTTTAAAGGCTGATATCCCTTGAATGACAGCAAGCAGCTCATCTGCTGGAAGGGCAAAACAGCAAGTTTAAATATAAGAAGAAACTGGTTAAAGGATTATGGGCAAAGAACAATCCCTGTATTAGTGGATGCAGTGTATCCAAACAGCTTTGCATAAGGTCACTTCCCCTGAAGTTACTGCTGCTGTTCAGCCTCAGACTTAAGCCTGCATAAATTAGGCTCTGGAGATTTATTCCCAATAAATCTTCACTAAATTCTTGTCAAGGACAGAAGTGAAGGACATAGAAAACCCATTAATTAAGGCTGAATGCAAGGCAACTCAGGGGTTCACTTAGGCTATATCTACATTAGCATATTAATTTTGTTCAGGAGTGTGTTTTTGAAACAAATCCCCAGCTGACACTGGTTCCTATAATTCAGTTCTTCCCACTCAGGCTGAGCCTGGAGGCTGCCTTACAGCTGAAACTGAGCTGGGGATATGATTCAGAGTACACATCGTGTGCTGCAGCAGCAGGTGGATGTCCAGTGCCTCAGTGGGGTTAGGGTAGAACTGCTGGAAATATGTTTATTGTGGAGTTTGGGTCCCCAGAATTAACTGTGTGGTTTGGCCAACCAGCTTCCCTGGTGCAGTGCTACTTGGTCCCATAATAGAGCAAAAATGCAGCTCTTGCCTGAAGGCAGGATGAAAATCATCTTTTTAGAGCAGTAATCACAGGTTAAACAATTTGTTTAATTTGGGCCAAAGTTAGGTCCCTTACTGTAAATGTGGGGACATTTTATACCAAGTAGAATAAATGGAAGAGGTTTTGTTGCTGTGCTTGGTGTGAACAAGTATTAAGTCAGTCACTCAAGCGAGCTGTTTACAGCTGACATTTCAGTGGCCTGAGCATCCCTTCTCAATGGTTTGCATGGGGTAATGAGAGTTGCATTTGGCAATGGATCTGCCCTAGTACCTCCTTTACTGACACTAATGACAAATAGTGAAAAAACATTTGAAAAATGAAGAATTGTTTTCACACAGAATTTGAAACTTCCTTATTCCATTGATGACACTATTATTTGATATGTGAATAATAACCGATAGCCACCCCAGCTCATTGTAGTCTTTCATAATAAATGGAGTTGCATAATAGTAATCTTAGAGATTTGAAGCGGTGTTTAGAAGGGAATTCATAAGAACAACAGATTTGAACAGGTCTTGACTTACTCCTTTGATTAATCATCCCTGAAATTTGCTTAAGAATTTGTGCTAAAGAAATGTAGCTCAATGGGAAAAAAATTGTGTTTAACTTCTTGCTGTGCTAGACTCCTTTTTACTCAAAAGCTGTCACAAGTCAGAGAATTTTACATTTAACTTTATTAATCACATAAAATATAATATATTAATAGGCCCAGACACTGGTGTTGCCTGGGATAGAGTTCATTTTCTTAGTCAGTGGTACAGTGCTGTGTCCTGGGTCTGGTGCGATGACAAGGTTGATAACATACTCATGTTTTGGTCGTTGCTATGTGGTGCTTACCCTGAGTCAAGGACTTTCCAGTGTCCCAGGCTGTGCCAGTGAGCAGGTGCACGAGAAGCAGGGGGAGCAGGGCCAGGACAACTGGGCAAAGAACCACAGAATGTTGTTTTCAGTCAATAAACTGGGGGAAGCTGGTCAGGTCCTGCTAATCGCTGCTCAGGAATGGGCTGGGCGTTGGTCAGTGGGTGGTGAGATATTTAATTATGCATCACTTGTTTCTCTTGGGTTTTATTACTTTTCTCTCTCCTTTTAAATAAAAATGATATGATTATTGTTATTATTCGGATTAGTATTATTAGTATATTTGGGTTTGTTTCAGTCTTTAAACTGTTCTTATCTCATCCCACGAGGTTTGCTTTTTTTCCCCCCAATTCTTCTCCCCATCAGGGGTGGGGGAGTACTTAGTTGCTGGCTGGGGCTGAATCACAACAATATTATTTACTTCAAACTCATAAAAGCTCGCAATAGGCTTTGTTCTCTGAAAATTAATAATCAGCTGAAGCTGTGGGTTTGCTTGTTAAAAAAATGCCCAGTATTTTCCCTCTTTCTTTCACAAGAAACACACAAATAAAGATATTTAGAAATAACAAGCAGAATTGAAAATGCCTCAAATTAATTTCTTTGTCAGATACACAAAGAAATACAGGTCCAGAAAGGACCTTCTAGGTCAGTTTATTCCAGGTAATCACTGTAGAAAGATGAGGTACAGTCCCCTCAGTGTCATGGAGCAGCAGAAATTACATCATTACTATTATTGAAACACTGCTTCCTTCAAAATATCTAATTTTATTTGCCTTTTGATAAGTCCATTATCCCAAGAGAATGGTGGCTAAAAACAACCCAGCATACTTTTAATCTTGGAGAACACCTAAAGAATCTAAAGAGAATGTGTCAAATCAGTTTTGTGATTGTCTACCTAAACTTTGACATGTGTGGTTTGATACAGTTATTTTCCTTATTGGTATTTTGTAGGTGGAGAGCTGTTTCTGTGTATTTTTGTGCGTGGGCATCCATGCATTCTTCAGTCCAGGAAAACAGAAAGGTTTTAGATCAAATTTGGAACTACGACAAAAATATGCGAATGAATTTCTAGACAGTATAAAATCAAATTCATGTTTAAAAAAACCTTTACAAAGTAAATCTGAGCAACCAATAACAACAGAGGTCTGGCTGGATTTCCAAGACTCTTATCTAGAACTCAATGCCCAAGTGAAAAGTTCACTGAGTACTTAACCTTGCTTGGCATCTGCTCACCAGGCTACGCATCACCTGTGTAATTTCTCTATTAATTAATAAAGAAAATCTGTATATTATGACTTTAGTTTTAAAAATGTGAGACTAGAAAATCAAAGTTTGATCAGCTCAGGCACCCAATCTACTAATTGCAAAGCTCTCTTTCATACGATTCTTTCAAATTCTCACATCATGTTGACTTTCCTTCTCAAAGAATTTAAATCTTTGGATCTGCACAAATGGCACAAATCAGTTGCAAAGGATGCTGTTCTTTATACACCACCTCATTACTCATATGAGTCAATCTAAAAGGTAAAATGGGTGAAAAAAACCAAACACTTTCAAGACACTTATTTAAAAGACCTTTCCAGTAATTTGTATGAAAGGGGGTGTTCTCTTAAAGTACATTCACTTGTACAAGGCTATGTTCTGCTGGTCACTCTACTAACTTTATAGGAATCAATCATTAAAAATATGGTTACAAGAAAAAGCTGCTTTAAAGCTCTTGTTCACTTGCTCACCTTGTCAGAAAAAGAATAAAAGCAAATTCTGATCAAGCTCTGCACTTACTTGTGAGATCGATGTACACTATTGCAATTTTAATGGTGAGGCATTTTTTAATGCTCGGAAATGACCTGATTTATGTGCCTTCTCTCAGGAATCTAAGCTCCATGCGTAAACAACAATGATAAATTCAAGTGCTCTAAAATGGCCTCCAGAGGTCAGCTCTCTCTGCTGACTACCAAGGAAAACTAGACTACTCACCCATGTCGGAGCTCTACAGCACCTGACGGTATGCCGCTGTACTGAGAAGTAAAACCATAAACAGAAATAAGACCCTCTCAAGATCCCATAGGTTAAAACCCCTGGCCAACCCAATTGCTCTCCCATATGTCAAAAGTCAGTGACAGTTTCTTGTAAACACACAGTCTATTGGAAAGATGACACACAAGTTATAATTAGAGCTGTTACATGGATGGATTCCAGACTACTTACCTACTCCCTGTGCTTGCCTCCTGTAATGCGATGTCTGAAAATTAATGGAGCTCTCTTCCAGATCAGTCTTTTCAGGTTATTTACCAGCAAAATATATTTCTGGGGGACAGCTCCAGAATTATTCACTTTTATAACTGTGAGAACTCCATTTTCCTGTCAGTGTCTCTATGAAGGAAATTGTCTTTTCATTTTTCAGTCTGCCCTAGCAGAGTTATGCCAAGATCCGCATATTTTTTATTTCACAAAATCTCCCGTGAAGTGTTCGGAGCACTATAATAAAACCAATAAAATTTCCTCCTCAAGAGAATTTTTGATTAGCTCATATTTTTCTCTTTTTAAATGCTCTTAATTATGCATTTTCTATTACACACAAAAAACATTTGTGTGCGTAAACATTGCTGCATGCGTGTCTAACTCCAGTGTTTGCATGTGGTGACAATTGACCAACTGAAGCCCTGTGAGCAGGTGTGTGATTGCTACTCCTGAGATCAGTGGTTTCAGTAGCAGTTTGCAGAAGACACTGGACTTCTTTCTTCTTCATATTAGTGCTGCCTTCTGGCACCACTGGTTTAGCTGGCTTTCATCCACCCAACTGAAAGTAAAATTGGACCAAAGGTGGTATTTTGATGATGTTCTTCCTCATCACATCATCTTCTCAAGTTGTAAAGGTTACATTTTTTAAGGACTCGTACGTAATTTTCCTCTGCAGTTTCCACTTCCTGCTGCAACACACCACTTTCATATTGATCTCATCTTGATAATTATTTTCCTCACCCTGTCATGTTTGTTGGGATACAATAATTGCATTACTTTTATGCTGATGCAGATCTTTTGTGCTGCTTTATAAAAGTCAAGGTATTCCCCTCAGAGTCAAAAAGACAAATCTCTTATCTGAAATTCAAATACAATGATCATGCTAACACACCTAATGGTT